>NC_133334.1:164940241-165545657 GCF_042186555.1 Aquarana catesbeiana | reverse complement strand
AAAATGACATGATCATTGACCGCGCACACCGACTTGTCAAACCCAACCACCTCCCTGCATCTGTCCCCAGGGTTGTCCACGCACGCATCCATTTTTTCTAAGTGAAGGAAAAGATCATGGCGGCTGCCAGATCCACCTCTCCGCTTCCTGATCCTTACTCCTCTGTGTCCCTATACGCTGACATCTCTGCTGCCACTGCTCAAAAAAGAAGAGAGTTCTCACAGACCACCGCAACCCTCAGGAATAACAACATCCCATACAAATGGGGCTTCCCTACCAAGCTGGTAGTCACATACCAAAACCAGAGCACCACCATTTTCACCCCCAAAGATGGCATCAAGCACATGCTCAACTGGGGCCTACTCACCACCCCACTGCCTGAACTGCCGCCTCAGCGACCACCACCGCCACCATCTACTACAGGCCCCAGACGCCACACTCCTGCTTCCGCCCGCAGGTGAACACTACCTACTCTACTCTAGTGCCCACTGGAAAATCTTTGTGACCTCGTACCTGCAAAACTTCACCTGATATCTGTCCCTGATGAGCGTACTACTATGTACACTCCGTACTCTTTTCCCCCAGAGAAAGAAAAGTGCGAGCACTTGAAAGACACTTTGCTGTGTCTTTTTTTTTTTTTTCTTTTTTTCTGTGTGTCTCACTTTCTTTTTTTTCTTGTTTGTGTACAGCACTAAGTTCGTAACTTACCACCATTTCTTACAGGTTTATTTACTGCTTCATAGATATATTTAACTATCGTTAAAGCATAACCTCGGTTTATCCATTGTAATTCTTTATTACAGGTTCACCCCCTTATAACCTCCCCCCGTACATACCCACCAACAGGGAGCAACCCCCACCCTCCCCTACCCCCGCTGGATATCCACCTACCGACATGTCAATCACCTTCACATCCATTAATGCAAAGGGACTAAACTCCCCCTACAAAAGGAGTTTATTATGGAAAGAAGCTCTAACGCACACCTCTGACTTATTATGTGTGCAGGAAACCCATTTTGCATCCATCAAACCTCCTTCCTGTTCCCACAAACAATACCCTCACTCCTATTTCTTTCTCCAGAAAGAGGCAGGTGTTATGCTTGCCGTACGTTCCAGTCATATTCCAACTACTCCACATGGACATAGATCCGGATGGCAGATTCATAATCCTGAATGCCACTATCAATAACCACAACATCACCATTGCTAACATCTACTCCCCCAATACAAATCTCATTCCTTACTGATCGCCACGGTGCAAAACATACCAACCCCAAAGATATTGCGGATCAATTCAGCTCTTATTACTCCACCCTCTACAATCTCACTAACACTGACCAAGCTTTGCCTCCCTCACCCTCTGATATCGACAATTTCCTCACCAACCTCCACCTCCCCTCACTCTCAAAAGAACAAATTTCCCAACTTTCCTCCCCATTTTCTCCAATGGAAGTTGAAGCGGCTATCAAAGCCCTGCCACTGCATAAAGCCCCAGGTCCTGACGGGTTTAATAATGAATATTATAAAGCATTCTCTGATCACCTTACCCCTTACCTATGTCATTCTCTCAATTCCATCGCACGCACAGGATACATCCCACCAGAATCACTCCAAGCTACCATTGTCACCATCCCAAAACTGGGTAAGCCGGCTGACCAGCCTGCCAGCTACAGACCCACTTCCCTACTAAACACTGATACCAAATTATTTGCCATACTCCTGGCCACGCGACTATCTGTTATTATACCAAAACTAATTCATATTGATCAGGTAGGGTTTGTGGCTGGCAGGCAAACCTCGGATGGCACACGCAGGTTCATTGACCTGATACAATGGGTGGAACACCACCAATCGCCTTCTCTGCTCATCTCCCTTGACGCAGAGAAGGCGTTTGATCAGGTGGATTGGTCCTATCTCACTGCTGTCCTCTGTAAATTTGGCTTTACTGGGACCATCCTACAAGCAACACTCGCCCTCTACTCCTCCAACAGCACCAGAGTACTGACTTCCGGGCTACTCTCAGACCCCTTGCATATCTCCAATGGGACACGTCATGGGTGCCCACTTTCACCCCTGATCTTTGCCCTTGTCATGGAACCCCTTGCCCAATCAATCAGAGACAACCCGCATATCTCGGAAATAGCAGTAGCACAAGAAACGCACAAAATTGGCCTATACGCGGACGATGTCATCATCTCCCTAACGGACCCTGTCACCTCTCTGCCCGCACTACACGAAACCTTAGATATATTTAGCAAAATTTCTCTCTATAAAGTTAACTTCTCCAAATCAAGCATGTTGGGCATAGGACTGGCCCAACATGTCAAAAAGACTGTTACCGAAAGCACGTCCTTCTCGTGGGCGCCTAACTCCACCCTTACATACCTAGGCATACAACTTACCACACCCTCATCAAACCTATGCCTCTCAACCTTAATAACCTTACTGCCAAACTACAAAAAAAGTGCAAGACCTCAAACACACAACTGCCTCCTGGGCAGGCAGAATTGCCCTGGCTAAAATGTTCCTTCTACCCCATGTCCTATACTTATTCCAGATCCTTCCCATACCGTTACTAAAAAAAAAAAAAAAATAGTTTTCGGCGATCTGAAGTTTTCGGCGATCTGAATACTTTGAAGTGTAAAGGAGGGATGGGGGGTCTTTTAGACCCCCCATCCCTCCATAAAGAGTACCTGTCACCACCTATTACTGTCACAAGGGATGTTTACATTCCTTGTGACAGCGATAAAAGTAAAAAAAAAAATTTTTAAACACAATTTTAAAGTAAAAAAAAAATTAAAATAAATAAATAAATTAAAAAAAAATTTTTTAAAGTGCCCCTGTCCCCGCGAGCTCGCGCAGCGAAGAAAACGCATACGGAAGTCGCGCCCGCATATGTAAACGGTGTTCAAACCACACATGTGAGGTATCGCCGTGATCGTCAGAGCGAGAGCAACAATTCTAGCCCTAGATCTCCTCTGTAGCTCAAACCTGGTAACCGTAAAAAATTTTTAAAGCGTCGCCTATGGAAATTCATAGGTACTGTAGTTTGTCGCCATTCCACGAGTGCGTGCAATTATAAAGGGTGACATGTTTGGTATCTATTTACTCGGCGTAACATCATCTTTCACATTATACAAAAAAATTGGGGTAACTTTACTGTTTGGATTTTTTTAAATTCATGAAAGTGTCACTTTTCCAAAAATTTGCGTTTAAAACACCGCTGCACAAATACCGTGTGATAAAAAATATTGCAACAATCGCCATTTTATTCTCTAGATTCTCTGCTAAAAAAATATATATAATGTTTGGGAACTCTAAGTAATTTTCTAGCAAAAAATACGGATTTTAACTTGTAAACACCAAATTTCAAAAATAGGCTTAGTCATGAAAGGGTTAATGTCTCTACATGGGCAGCTAAAGGCATCTCCAATATCGGAATCCTCCATGACGGTTCCAACCTCAAATCATTCCACACTCTTCAAACCACCTTTCACATAGAACATAAAGACTTCTTCAAATACCTCAGAACAAGATCAATCCTCTCTAAGACACAATGGTCGCAAAATTTACTTACATGGCATATGCTGACATTTTTCAACCTTACCTCTCCCAGCCAACGAGGAAATTCATTTTGTTACAAACTCCTCACAGACACCTCCCCAACACTCAAATCTCCCACATTGCTAAAATGGGAACTCTTACTACAACGCACTTACACGCCCCAACAATGGCACCGATCAATTCAAGCACCCCTGAAAATCTCCAAATGTCTACTTCACTGGGAAACGGTCCAAAAAATATACAACTGGTACCTTACACCGACCAAACTTGCCCACATATACCCCACTACAAGCTATTTGTGGTGGAGAAATTGTGGATCCCCAGGCACCCCGTTCCACATATGGTGGGCCTGCCCGGTCCTAACCACGCTATGGTCCATGCGCTCCAAACTCCTCCTCTCCATACTATCAGTCCCTGTGCCCCTGACTCCACAAATGATGCTACTAGGCCTTGAATTGGAACATTGGCCCAAACCCTCAGGAATTCTTATCTCCCATTCTCTTATTGCTACACGCCTGCCCATTGCCAAAAACTGGAAATCCCCTCTACCCCCCTCCAGCTGGAAAATAATCACACTCCTAAATAACCACTGCCTGATGGAATTCATGCACGCCAAAGCCCACCTCCAACTTCCTAGCTTCCAAACCAACTGGCTCCTTTGGCTCAAACATCCTAAATGCAAACCCCCTATGACTGAACTCCCCCACAACTGACATCCCTATCCCATATATTTCTGAATGAACCACCCTGTTTACCTGTCTTGATCCTCTCAATCACTACAATGTTTAATATTCTTATTCATTGCTACGACATATAGCTATATTTTATATGTTGAGCTACACCAATAGCAAAAGTTTATTTCTCACTTTTTTTGTTTCCTAGTTAATACTCTTATACATATATACTTTTGAGATAGAGCTCCAGAGACCCTATACTGGGTCCAGAGCAGGCCGTTTGCTCAGGCTCCACCAAGAACCTGCTCACAGTGAGCATCCAGATGGGGTGACGGGTTATGCCTCCTATTGAGGCCACTTATTACCATCACATGAGTAGCCTGCATGTTTGTAGCACTGTTTAACCCATGAGCTTCTATCTTATGTTTCTACTTTGTATACCTACCATGATGTATTCACTGTAACCTATCGTATACTGTACATTGTGAAAACCAATAAAAAACTATGGTTAAAAAAAAAAAAAATACAGTGTGACATAAAATATTACAACGACTGCCATTTTATTCTCTAGGGTCTCTGCTAAAAAAAGCTTCAACTCTTCTGGGAAACCTGTCCACAAGGTTTAGGACTGTGTCTATGGGAATGTTTGATCATTCTTCCAAAAGCGCATTTGTGAGGTCAGGCACTGATGTGGACAACAAGGCCTGGTTTGTAGTCTCCGCTCTAATTCATTCCTAAGGTGTTCTATCGGGTTGAGGTCAGGACTTTGTTCAGTCCAGTCAAGTTCCTCCACCCCAAACTTGCTCATCCATGTCTTTATGGACCTTGCTTTGTGCACTGGTCCAAATCATTTAGGGGAGGGGGGACTATGGTGTGGGGTTGTTTTTCAGGTGTTGGGCTTGGCCCCCTTAGTTCCAGTGAAGGAACTCTTAAGGCGTCAGCATACCAAGACATTTTGGACAATTTCATGCTCCCAAATTTGTGGGAACAGTTTCAGGATGGCCCCTTCCTGTTCCAACATGACTGCGCACCAGTGCACAAACAAGGTCTATAAAGATATGGATGAACGAGTTTGGGGTGGAGGAACTTGATTGGCCTGTACAGAGTCCTGACCTCAACCCAACAGCAGGGCTGGTGCAAGGATTTTTTACACCCTAGACAAAACCTAATTTTGCCGCCCCTTTGGCTCCACCCCTGAGTCCACCCCCTTTGCCCAGATATACCCCACCTTTTTAATGACTGCTACCATTTTGGGGTAGGAGTCAGTCATCTGCCCGGCGCATGATACACATGCAGCGTATGTAGAAGCCTGGAGGTGGCGGGGGTGGAGATTTTTGCGGTACATCTCCACCTATTTCTGCAGCCGTGGTCCGCGTGCCTGCACCTCTGGCCCTGGCTGGGAGACACGGAAGCAGCAGTTTCACTGGAGTTGGTGTCACCTGGTGCGTAAAATCTGGTATCACTCCCCCACTCCATTTTTCGGGCCAGCAGGCCAGCAGCCCAGCGTTGAAGCTTATTGTTGTGCATTGCGGCGGTCAGGCAGTATTAGGGCTAGAGGATAGCAGGTTAGGCAGTTCCTAATGGCTCAGTCCCTAGGAGAAGTAATGGATAATGGCCGAGGGGGGAGGAGACAAATCAGCGGAAGTTCCACTTTTGGGTGGAATGCCGCTTTAATGAGTAGGGTGTTTTATCCGATTGTGGGAAATCTCAGACTGTAATGTTTCTTCCTCCAGGAAAAGCAGGCAGTGCAGATGCCTTCACACAGAAAAAATCGATCTAACATCTTCTAAAACAAACGAGCCCTGTTACAGGGAGCATAGCCTCTCCTCCCTTCTTTGTGTATGGAGGGCACTGGGCATTCCCCACTAAGGTAAGCCACTGACTACATTGTGTTCAGCCCAGCTTACCTTTTCCTGGCAGGCTGAAGTCTGCCCCACACTGCAGACTGTGTTTACTCCTCCTTCTCCCACCAACTCCACCTGCCAACACCTCTTGTTGTAAAATCAAATATTGCGTGTTGGGGAAGGGGGCTGGTATAGTTCTGTTTCCAGGCTGAGTAGGCAGCAGAGAGGAGGAGCAACTGTAGACTCAGTATTTTTTTCAGACACTGCACGGTTGGCAGCCCTAGTGATTAGGGTGTGCCCAGGCACAGGCCTATGGTGTAGTTCCTGTTTAAAATGGGGTAAGTGCTTTATTAAGTGATTTAATATTGCGTACCTAGGCACTAAACTTTTTGGAAGGTTTTCTTTTAGTGAATAAATTACACTCCAATACTGATATCTTGATTGTAAAGTGGCTGGTGGGGGTCTGGTTCAAAATAGGACCCATTTATACAGTGGTTGTAGCACCCCCTAGCTGTGTTGCTAGAGTGCTAGTATTTTTGTTAGTGTAGGTAAATTGTCAGGCTTGGCTGGCAGCCAAGCCTGTGTTGTTTTATCTGGGTCAGGGGAGTGACTCAGGGAGGCTGGTATGACTCCCAGGCAGCATCTCTAATGCCTCCCCCTACTTCTAGAAACTTACAGAAGACTCTAGAAGAATGGGAGTGGAGATGAGGAGAAGCTGTCTGAAATATTCTTGAGTGCCCTGACCATTCCCTAACAGATGAGTTGGCAGGGGGCAGGCCCCCTCAAATACTCAGGGTCAGCCCAGCTGGGGGCAGTGGAGTTTGTGTGGAAGCTGGAGAGTGTTATTCTGTCGGTGGCCCTTGAGGGTAGTCCCCCAGTCTGGGGGGGGTGACCTCGGGACTGGGTTCAGGTGCAGAAAGGGACCTTCTTTACGACACACAGTGTCCTGACCAGAGACTCAGGAGCAAGTGGAGGACAGCAGGTAAACTTCCGGGCAAGTTTCCAGGAAGGAAGACAACCAGGTGGGCTGGTAAGTGTACAGTCAGAGGACTGAGAGACATTCCTGAGAGGACTGGGTGCAAGCAGTCTGGGATGGATGCAGAGTCAGTCTGAGAGGACTGTGGAGTCTTAGCCAGGAGGGCTAGTGAAAGGCGAAATAAAAGAAAAACAGGGGCGCACCAGCCTTGTGCATTAACTTTTAAAACATTTATTAAATAAAAATGATAAAAAGAAACAACTCACAAGCAATAGGTGGAGGAGGCACAACATAAAGTGTACCGACAGCCAGCATGCGACTTAGGATGAGCGATACCTTCCAAAGATCGTGGAGGGACGCACAAACATCACAATCAGCTAACGCATTTTGAAGGGAACGTCCCTTCTTCGTCAGAGCTATGCCAGGACGTTCCCTTCGAAATGCGTCAGCTGATTGTGATTTTTGTGCGTCCCTCCACGATCTTTGGAAGGTATCGCTCATCCTAAGTCGCATGCTGGCTGTCGGTACACTTTATGTTGTGCCTCCTCCACCTATTGCTTGTGAGTTGTTTCTTTTTATCATTTTTATTTAATAAATGTTTTAAAAGTTAATGCACAAGGCTGGTGCGCCCCTGTTTTTCTTTTATTTTGGTTTGCACTAGGATCCCCCATCCTTGAGGGCAGCAAGGCCGGTGTTGACGCATCTTTTATATGGTGATCCACCAGTGCGCAGGAGTCGTTGTTTCTTGTTTGCTAATGGGCTAGTGAAAGGGGCAGCTGCAGCCAGGTGGGTTGCCAGTGCCTGAAGAGTTGGTGCTGGGATCAGTAGCAACAGGAGGAGGTCAGCTGGGCACTAGGACTTTATTTCTGCTGTAGAGCTGCTTTTTGCTGCTCTACCAAAGGGCCAACGGTCCTTGCCTGCAAAGGGCATTCGCTACTGGTCTGATTGCTCTTGTCAGACCAGCCAAACAGTGCCAGCTGGTCCTGGGAGTTGTAGTTCTATAAGCAAGATTGTGCTGGAGGTAGAAGGAGAAGTGTATGTACGGAGTGTATATAGTTTGTATCCCTGAAGAATTCTACTGTTCTGATCAAGTGTGAATCCCATAATACCCTCAACCCTATCCAAGTTCAATCCCCCTAATAAAAAAAAACAAAAACAAAGCTACAAGGACTGATTCTTGTCTCCAGCGTGTGGTGAAAAATTCTGTGTGCCTGGCTGTGCACTGTGGGAGATACCTTCATTCACCAGCGGCTCCTGTGGGGTACTACATTTTTTGAGTATCCTTGTTCTGTGAATACATTACACTTCAATATTAATTTGTTGATGCTATAATTGCGGGTGGTGTTCTTTTCAAAATGGGACTTACTGATATATTACTGCACATGTAGGTACTACACATATAGTTTGAAATCACTACATGTTCTGTGAAAAAATTCTGTGAATAATTTACACACTAACGTTGTTCTGCAAAGACATTATGGTCTAATATTGATTTCTAGCTTTTAAAATGACTATTGGGGGTCCTGTTTAAAATGGGGCCTAATACAAGTGATTTAACATTGTGCGTGTATTTACTACAATATACAGGGGGCTTTGTTCCCCCTGTTTCATTAAACTATAATGTTAATTTCTGGATTTTAAAATGTCTTTTAAGGGTGCGGTTAAAAATGGGGTTTTACACAAATGATTTAATGCTGTGCATGTAGACACTACACAAATTTGTCTGCAATTAAACTAAAGTAATGTTGATTTCTAGATTTTAAAACTACTGCCGGGTATGGATGAGCCTTCGAGTCGAACGTAAGTTTGATTCGAACATCGGGTGTTCGCCCGTTCTGCGAATACCGAACATTATGGTGTGTTTGCTGGAAAATTTGAGCATCATGGAGCGCCCCATAATGCACCGCAGTGCATTGGCGTCTTATGATTGGCCAAAGCATGCACATGACCTGCATGCTTTGGCCAATCACAGCACACTCTGCTGAGAGAGCCTCAATTGGCCAAAGGCAGGGTGCCACAATTGCTGTCAATCTTTCATTTAACATAAGCCAAGAAAGTTTATGTTCAATTTGGTCAAATGGTAGGACTGCTGACTTCCAGTTCCTGGCTATTGTGATTTTGGCCGCTATGAATATGAACGTAAGGAGCCATCTTTGGGTTTTGAAAGTTTCTTCAATCTTACCACCTAAGAGTGCATGTTTCGGAGACTTGGACAGGTTAACCTGTGTGAGGGAGTATATAAAATTATAGACTCTGATCCAAAATCTCCGTACTTTAGGGCATTGCCACCAGATATGGTATGCCGTCCCTTCCTGACCACAGCCCCGAAAGCATTTTGAAGATGCCTCGGGAACAAAAGTGGCCAGTCTGGTCGGCATCAAGTACCACCTTAATAAATCCTTATAATTTGCTTCTATTATTGAAGTATTGATCAGTGACCTGTAAGCAGCCAGGGCCAATGAATGTCATTCCTCAATTTTCAGGTTTTCCTGGATATCTTGTTCCCATTGGGTCATATAAGGCAGTTTTGCACTGGTGTATGTCAAAATAGTATATATGGTGGATATATGACCTCGAACTTTAAAAAATTGACGACACATATTTTCTATGGGTTACATAGTTGTAAGGTCACCTTTGCGTGGTAGATTTGCTCATATCTAAAGAGCTCCGAGTCTGGTAGTTGGTATTCTTCTATCAGCAATCTTTGGAATAGCATTCCCTTGTGATCGCAGAGGTCTGAAATCCACAAAAGGCCCTTATTAGACCACCAGTCAAAAACAGAGGGGGTGAGACTCGGGGTGAAATCTCCATTTCGTAAAAGAGGCAATAGTGGTTTGTGGGGCAACTTAAATTTTTGGGTTCTTGCCAGTCTATCCCAATACCTAGGGATAAAGAGAGGGAAAGGCACAAAATCGTCGGCCTTTCTCTCATCGGCAGCCACATAATATGTGATATTGGTTTGGGATGGCAGGAATATGATTCCATAGTCATCCACATTGTCTGAGGTTGTTGGGAATGGAATTTAGTAAGTTGGGCCAATTGGGCTACGTAAAAGTATTTTTGCAGGTCAGGGAGTCCAAGACCTCCCCTCTGTTTAGGTGTGAAGAGTGTGCGCCTGTTCACCCTGGGTCTATTGACACCCCATACATACTGTAAAAGCTTTTTTTGAAAATAACAACAGATCTGATCTATTAAGCTCCACTGGTAAAGTACGAAACAAGTACAGGATTCTTGGAAGAATGTTCATTTTTATAGAGTGCAGTCTGCCGAACCACAACGGAGGGTGGACTTGCCATCTGGACAGGTCAGCTATTAAACGTCTATACAGTACAGGGTAGTTCTGTGAATATAGGGTGCGCAAGGAAGGGGTCAAATTTATTCCTAAGTATGGTAGAGCAACCGGTTCCCAATAAAATTGGTGGGACTGTTCAAGGGCTTTCTGAGTGGAGGCATGCAGGGAAACGTTCAATAAAATAGGGGAAAAGTAGAGAAAGATTGCCCCAGGGATTGTATGGGTGGGGGGGGGATGTATTTATGTATCACAAATGACAAAAAAATAAAAAAAATATAGCTTTATTCGAAAACTTACATGACTTATATAGTTAAAAGACAGTATAATACTCAACTCACACAGTTAATTTCTACACCATGTTAGAAGGGGCTCTAGAATAGCAGAACACGATCGAACATGATGATCATGATGTACCTTGGGCATCAGTATCTCAAACATCTTACTAAAAAACTCCACCTGTCCAGAATTTGGGGCATAATAAGAGATAAAAGAGACCAATTAGTCATGTAGGTGTCCCACTGCCATAATATATCGACCAATTTTGTCCTTAACTATAGTTATGGGTGTAAACGGGGTCCGCATTGAAAAACAGACCGCCACCCCACCCTTTTTGTCTGGACCAGAAGATAGATAGAACTGTGGGTATTTAGTATTCAGATATCTAGGCGCCGAGGTCTTGGAAAAATGTGTTTCTTGCAGTAAGAGGACATCGGCCCGTTGTGAGTGGTAAAACTGAAAGGCCTTATTTCTTTTAATAGGGGAGTTAAAACTGTGGACATTATGGGTAACTATAGAGTACTGTGTAGGATAGACCTTAGTCATCGTGGTAGGGCAGGGTGCACTCACCTTGAATCATATAATGCACAGGGTCGGGTGATATCATCTGCAACCTCATCCTTAGCCGGATCGCCGGGTTAGAGCGTGGAGTCAGGAACCAGGGTCGGAAGGGGGAAGGGAACAGAAAGAAAGGTAAGTGGATGAAAAGGAAAAGAACATTTGGCCTTAGGCCCAGGTAACATTGCATAAGAAACATCATATATCTATTGAGGTTTTGGGTCGAAACCCCTTCCGGGAATAACATCCGGAATTTAATCCGCAAGGGTTCCTTCATCTGTAGAGGGAGGTAGTCTCACTAGCGGGGGCATGTGTGTGCACCCCGACCCAAAGATCAAATACAATTAAGAGAAAAAGCAACCAGGAACTAAACCAGTTTAATATGCTAAAGCGTCTTTTGGTTAACCAGACTATTCCCCCGCCTGGCCCAGAAAACCAGGGCAGGCTTTGTGCCCTGGAGATGTGGGCCCACAAGGGAGGGCTAACTATCTTCCCCGTAGGGGGGCAGTCAGAACATAAAACTATAAAACAGCAGAACAGTCAGTTCAAGGAAAACGATCCAAGAAACATCTAGTCATAAACCAGTGAATTGCAACTGGGGCAACGGTGACAATTGTACTGTCAGCAACTGGCGTCCGCGGGCCTCATTAGGTGGGCCTTGTCAACCCCCACACAGAGGGTTGCGTCAGTCCAGATTCAAGTGATTGGAGAGGATCTTCCTGCCAACGATTTCTTGCCAACTTACCAGAGCAGGGAAAGAGGGCGGCTTGTATGATGCTGTGGAGAGGCAGTTTGGAGGTCCCGTGAGATAATTCCCAGATCCAACAATAAATCTTCGCCATCTTGGAATGTAGAGAAGGAGGGGGATTTGTCCTTGTATGTAAATGACAGTGTCACGTACCTTGTGGACGAGCTCGACTTGCGGGGATGGCCTCTCTTGTGGCTCCAACTCGAGGGCCCTGGTAGGGTGAACAGGAAGCACAGGAGTCAGGAGTGGCACGAGTGCCTGGCAGGATCAACGGCAGGAGGTGGGTCTGGAACTCAGGAAGCACTGTGCAGTAGAACCTCAGACTGAGCTGGAAGATAGATTGGAACCTGGAAGGAGCTGGATCAGCAGGCTGGTGCAGCGGACTGGAACCGGACAGCAGACTGGAACCGGACAGCAGCCTGGAACCGGACAGCAGACTGGAACTGGACAGCAGACTGGAACCGGAGAGCGGACTGGAACCGCACAGCAGACTGGAACCGGACAGCAGACTGGAACCGGACAGCAGGCTGGAACTGGACAGCAGACTGGAACTAGACAGCAGACTGGATCCTAACAGCAAACTGTATCCTAACAGCAGACCGGAACCAGGAACCAGGATACTGAGACTGGAGAGTCAGACAAGCTGGGTCGGTAGTCAGGCAGACAGTGGAAGTGCCAGAGGGTCAGGCAGAAGAGTAGTCAGACAAGCCGGGGTCGGATGCAGGTGGATGACAGGGATGGTCGGAGACAAGCCGGGATCAGATGCAGGCAGACAACAAGGATAGTCAGGAACAAGCCGGGTTAAACACAGGAACAGGTTCTTAAGGATCAAAACACACGTAACGCTGTAGAGCAGACAGCAAGATCCCAGTGTGACAGCTTGGTTTAAATAGCCCGCCTGGTGCTAATGGGCACGGGCGCACGCGCATGCACATAGGCGCGTACAATCGCGCAGCTGCACGCTCAGGATGCCTGTTACTGGCAGGATCTTCCTGACAGACAGCTTAAATGGGAATGCCCATCGGTATTTTATCTGTCGATTCATAAGTTGTTGCAGTAAAGATTTCATGCACCTCCGTTTTTGGACTGTAGATGGGGCCAAATCGGTGAAAAGCTGGATTGGTGTTCCAAATATGGCCAAATCTGGCCTATTGCAGGCAGCTAGCATTAATTTCTCTTTTATGCTATAATAGTGTGGCTTCACTATTATATCGCGTGGCAGACCGTCCGACCTGGGGGCTGTCAGGGCACGGTGGATTCTGTCAATTTCCATGTATTGCTCGGTTATGTCAGGAATCAGTTATTTCATCAACTCCCTCATGGCTCCATCTAGATCAGTGTGAGTTTATGGAAGTCCTCTTAAGCGCACATTTTATCTGTGAGAGCGGTTTTCCAAATCCTCTATTTTCGTATGTGCCTCATCTAGTCTGCCCTGAAGATCTGTAATCATTGTGGAATTCTGGTTAACCATAGTAACTGTTTCAGCCACCTTAGTTTCAATCCTTTCAAATCTTTCTCCTATGCCCTAAATGTCCCTTTTGAGATCAGTTGTTATAATGGGGCAAGCTTTTGATAATTCCTGCTGCAGCATTGCAGAGAAGCATGCTAATAGTACAGCATCCCCAGCATAGGGTGTAGGTTGAGGTGCAGGCAGCTCTCCATCATGGCTTGACTGGCTGAAAATTAATTCAGTAATTTCTGCCATATTCCTGTCCATGGAGGACCCCGGGGAGTCTACAGGCTCTTGAGTGTCCCTGTATGTGGCAGGGGATAGAGGTAGTGATAAGGACTCACCTGTTTGTTCAGCGTCCAGGTCTCCAGAGGATAGAGATGAATAGGGGTCTCTGAGCTTGTCTGGCTGGGTCTTCTTGGCTGCCTGCCTCTGTGACTTAGAGGGGCCTGCTGCTGAGCTTGCTGCTGTATCCAAGCCGCCTCACAGCACTCCGCATTCTGGAGCCATCTTGGACTGAGGCCTCTGTCCTGGGGAGGGCCCCGCTGCTCTGTTTGGCTTTTGTTGTTTGTATGGCCTGCGTTTGGGCTGTCACAAAGCCCGCCGCTGCATCACCAGCTGGGGGGGCGCTCCGGGTGAGACCGAGTGGCCGGTCCTGGTTTCCAGCACTAATGTTAGCTTCTTTGGGCCAGCGGTGTGCGGAGCTCACTCAGAGCACGTCTGGTTCCGAGCTTTCGTGCATGCGCACTTCCTTCAAGCAACTTTAAATGACTTTTTTTCATTTAGAAATGTCATTTTGCTGCGGTACTGTTATAAACATGGGAAAGATGAGCTACTTTACAGGTAGACTAAGGGGGCACCCCAGGCACAATTTTTAAAGGAATATTTAATTTTTATTGTTTCACTTTAAGCATGATTAAAATCACTGCTCCTGAAAAACGGCCGTTTTAAAAACTTTTTTTGCATTGATACATGTCCCATGGGGCAGTACCAGGGTCCCAAAAGACTTTTTATGGCAATAACTTGCATATAAGTAGGGATGAGCCGAACACCCCCCGGTTCGGTTTGTGGAAGAACATGCGAACAGACCAAAAATTTATGCGAACACGCAAACCCTGTTAAACCGCACGTCAAAAATCAAAAGTGCTAAATTTAAAGGCTAATATGCAAGTTAATTTCATAAAAAGTGTTTGGGGACCCAAATCCTGGCCAAGGGGACATGAATCAATGCAAAAAAAAGTTTTAAAAACGGACATTTTTTCGGGAGCAGTGATTTTTAATAATGCTTAAAGTGAAACAATAAAAGTGAAATATTCCTTTAAATATTGTGCCTTGGGGGTGTCTATAGTATGCCTGTAAAGTGGCGCATTTTTCCCGTGTTTAGAACAGTCCCTGCACAAAATGACATTTCTAAATAAATAATAAAGGTCATTTAAAACTGCTTGCGGCTGTAATGTAATGTTGAAGTCCATTACCAGGCCCTTTGGGTCTCGTATGGATATTAAGATGAAACCCGCACCCAAATAAAAAAAAAAAAGGCATGTGGCCCCCTATATACTCTGAACAGCAGCAGTATGCAGGCGGTCCCCAGGTTACAAACAAGATAGGGACTGCAGGTTTGTTCTTAAGTTGAATCTGTTTGTAATTTGGAACTGGTACATTTTCTAAGTGTAGCTCCAGCCAAAAAATCTATTTTTAAGCTTTTTGGATAACATGGGGAAGGGTTATCATCACCCCTGTAACATTTGTTTTGGTGTCTGTTGCCCTGTTCAGAAGATTTCACCTCACTTTCTGTCCCAATGAGAATTGGATTTTGAAAATTTTGTGTTGTTGTAGAAACAAGGATTGGTGATAAAGCAGTGGAGACACCTTCATCCCATATTAATTCTTACAGGAGAGAATTTCCCTTCCTAGGGGTAGATTTCTTCTCACTTCCTGTTTTCTCCCTCCATTTGTAAGTAGGAGTCATTTGTAATTTGGATGTTTGAAAATAGGGGACCGCCTGTATATACTATACGGCCTGCCCTATACACTCGGCGGAAAATTGGGCCTTAGGTGTTGGTGGTACCATAACACTGTAAACCCTCACACTTACACTTGGTGGGCGCTGGAACGGGCCCTGCTGTGAAATATCATATCAAGAATTGTAATTACGTGCCCCTGTTAAACAGGGGCATAAAAATTAGGCCTTAGGTGGCAGTGGTGGTGGTGGTGGTGGCACAACACTGTAAAGCCTCACAGATACTTTTGTTGAGCGCAGGAACAGGTCCTGCTGTGAAATATTAGATCAAAAATTGTAATTACATGTCCCTGTTAAACAGGGGCATAGAAATTGGCCCTTAGGTGGCAGTGGTGGTGGTGGTGGTGGTGGCACAACACTGTAAAGCCTCACAGATACTTTTGTTGAGCGCAGGAACAGGTCCTGCTGTGAAATATTAGATTAAAAATTGTAATTACATGTCCCTGTTAAACAGGGGCATAAAAATTGGGCATTAGGCGGTGGTGGTGGTGGTGGCACAACACTGTAAAGCCTCACAGATACTTTTGCTGAGCGGAGGAACGAGTCCGGCTGTGAAATATTAGATCAAAAATTGTAATTATGTGCCCCTTTTAAATAGGGGCAGAAAAATTGGGCCTTGGGCAGTGGTGGTGGTGCCCTGATCCGAAAATATTCCTAGAAGCTATCATTATTAAGATTGAGGAGGAATAGGATAGTCACTCAGCATAATAGGATAGTCACTCAGCATATGCAGTCTTCAAGGGATCTCACATCCATAGAAAAATCAATTGGTTACATCAGCATCAGGTGCTTGGTAGCTGGTGATCCAAGACTGATTCATTTTTTATGAATGTGAGCCGATCAACAGAGTCTGTGGACAGGCGCACTCTGTGATCAATTACAAAGCCTCCAACAGCACTGAATTTGCGTTTATAAAGAACACTGGATGCAGTACAGGCCAGTAGCTCAAATGCATATTGAGCAAGCTTTGGCCAGTGGTCCATCCTCAAGACCCAGTAACCCAGTGGATGCTCTGTTGGAAAGGTCTCCATGTCTAATCTTGCCCCTATATATTCCTGCACCATGTAATTCAGATGCTGACGATGGTTACTGGAACCAATCAGACCTGGGCGCTGAGGACTGAAGAATTGTCTGAAGGCATCGGTCAGCCGGCCACCTTCTCCACCGCTCTTTCTGTGACTACACGAAGCCTCAGCAACACGTTGTCCAGCACCAGAAAATTGTAACCTCCCAGGCTCTGGAAATGCATTGCACAAACCTTTCTGCAAGGCCTCCCGAAGATGTTTCATCCTCTGCTCCCTCTGTGAAGGCTGGATAAGTTCTGCAACCTTACCCTTGTAACATGGATCAAGAAGGGTTGCCAGCCAGTAATGATCCCTCTTCTTGATACCACGAATCCTAGGGTCCTTTCACAGGCTTTGCAGGATCAAGGAGGCCATGCAGTGTAGGTTTGCAGATAGGTTTGCATCCGATCCTGAGTCCTCTGGGTCACTAAAGATCATATGATCCTCAATAGGGATGAGCCGAACACCCCCCTGTTCGGTTCGAACCAGAACATGCGAACAGACAAAAAATTTGTTCGAACACGCGAACACTATTAAAGTCTATGGGACACGAACATGAATAATCAAAAGTGCTAATTTTAAAGGCTTATATGCAAGTTATTGTCATAAAAAGTGTTTGGGGACCTGGGTCCTGCCCCAGGGGACATGGATCAATGCAAAAAAAGTTTTAAAAAGGGCCGTTTTTTCGGGAGCAGTGATTTTAATAATGCTTAAAGTGAAACAATAAAAGTGTAATATTCCTTTAAATTTCGTACCTGGGGGGTGTCTACAGTATGCCTGTAAAGTGGCGCATGTTTCCCATGTTTAGAACAGTCTAATAGCAAAATGATGACATTTCAAAGGAAAAAAAGTGATTTAAAACTACTCGCAGCTATTAATGAATTGCCGGTCCGACAATACACATAAAAGTTCATTGATACAAATGGCATGGGAATTCCACAGGTGAACCCCGAACCAAAGTTAAAAAAAAAATGACGTGGGGGGTCCCCCTAAATTCCATACCAGGCCCTTCAGGTCTGGTATGGATATAACCCTTATCTGAGCACGCAACCTGGAAGGCCGCAGGAAAAGAGGGAGGGGACACAAGAGTGCCCCCCCCTCCTGAACCATACCAGGCCACATGCCCTCAACATTGGGAGGGTGCTTTGGGGTAGCCCCCCAAAACACCTTGTCCCCATGTTGATGGGGACAAGGGTCTCATCCCCACAACCCTTGCCCGGTGGTTGTGGCGGTCTGCGGGCGGGGGGCTTATCGGAATCTGGAAGCCCCCTTTAACAAGGGGACCCCCAGATCCTGGCCCTCCCCCCTGTGTGAAATGGTAAGGGGTACAAAAGTACCCCTACCATTTCACAAAAAAGTGTCAAAAATGTTAAAAATGACAAGAGACAGTTTTTGACAATTCCTTTATTTAAATGCGTCTTCTTTCTTCTATCTTCTATCTTCCTTTGGTTTCTTCCTCCATCTTCTTCTTCTTCTGGTTCTTCTGGTTATTCCTTCGGTGTTCTCGTCCGGCATCTTCCTCCGCAGCGCAGGCATCTTCTTCCCTTCGTCTTCTGGGCCGTTCTGCATCCAGCATGATGGGAGGTTCCCACTGTGTGACGCTTCTCCTCTTCTGACGGTTCTTAAATAATGGAGGGCGGGGCCACCCAGTGACCCCACCCCCCTCTGACGCACGGTGACTTCCCTGTCCGCCCCTCTGACATCACAGGGAATGCCACAGGGAAGTTCCCGTCAAGTCCCCATGCATCAGAGGGGGGCAGGGTCACCGGGTGGCCCCACCCTTCGTTATTTAAGAACCGTCAGAAGAGGAGAAGTGTCACACAGTGGGAGCCTCCCACCATGCTGGATGCGGAGCGGCCCAGAAGACAAAGGGAAGAAGACACCGGCGCCGTGGAGGAATATGCCGGACGAGAACACCGGAGGAAGAACCAGAAGAACCAGAAGAAGAAGAAGATGGAGGAAGAAACCGAAGGAAGATAGAAGGTAGAAGAAAGAAGATAGAGGATAGAAGAAAGAAGAAGCATTTAAATAAAGGAATTGTCAAAAACTGTCTCTTGTCATTTTTAACATTTTTGACACTTTTTTTGTGAAATGGTAGGGGTACTTTTGTACCCCCTTACCATTTCACACAGGGGGAGGGCCAGGATCTGTGGGTCCCCTTGTTAAAGGAGGCTTCCAGATTCCGATAAGCCCCCTGCCCACAGACCCCCACCACCACCGGGCAAGGGTTGTGGGGATGATGCCCTTGTCCCCATCAACATGGGGACAAGGTGTTTTGGAGGGCTACCCCAAAGCACCCTCCCAATGTTGAGGGCATGTGGCCTGGTACAGTTCAGGAGGGGGGGTGCTCTCTCGTCCCCCCCTTTTTTCCTGCGACCTGCCAGGTTGCGTGCTCGGATAAGGGTCTGGTATGGATTTTTGGGGAGACTCCACGCCATTTTTTTAATTTTGGCGTGGGGTTCCCCTTAAAATCCAAACCAGACCTGAAGGGTCTGGTATAGATTTTGAGGGGGACCCCACGCCATTTTTAAAAAAAAAATTTGGCCGGGGTTCCCCTTAATATCCATACCACACCTGAAGGGCCTGGAATGAAATTTAGAGGGACCCCCCACGTCATTTTTTTTTTTTTAATTTTGGTTCGGGGTTCCCCTGTGGGGAATTCCCATGCCATTTTTATCAATGAACTTTTATGTGTATTGTCGGACCGGCAATTCATTAATAGCCGCGAGTAGTTTTAAATGACTTTTTTCCTTTGAAATGTCATTTTGCTGTCAGACTGTTCTAAACACGGGAAACATGTGTCCCAACACTGCAACCCCTCACAGATACTCTAGTTGGAATGCAGAAACGAGCCCTGCTACAAAGTATTGCATCAAAAATTGTAATTACATGCCCCTGGTGGCGTCCAGAACCAAAAATATTCTTATAAGCTATCAGAGTGATCATTGAGCGCGAAGAGGATAATTACTCAGGATAGTCACTAAGCATCAGCATAGGCAATCTTTGAAGGGATCTGAGATTTCAAAAAAAATTATTCTGTTACATCAGCATCAGGTGCTTGGTAGCTAGTGGTGATCCGAGACTGATTCATTTTTATGAAGGTCAGTCGATCGACCGAGTCGGTGGACAGACGCACCCTGTGATCGGTTACAAAGCCTCCAGCAGCACTGAATGTGCGTTCCGAAAGAACGCTGGATGCAGGACAGGCCAGTAGCTCAATTGCATTCTGTGCAAGCTCTGGCCAGTGACCCATCCTCAAGACCCAGTAACCCAGAGGATTTTCGATGGGAAAGGTGTCCAAGTCAGATCTTGACCCTAGGTATTGCTGCATCATGTAAAACAGACGCTGGCGATGGTTGCTGGAACCGATCATACCTTGGGGCTGCGGACTAAAAAATTGTCTGAACGCATCGGTCAGACGGCCACCTTCTCCACCGCTCCTTCTTTGACTGACCGAAGCCTCAGCAACACGTTGTCCAGAAACAGGAGTTTGTAACCTCCCAGTCTCTGGGAACGCGTTGCACAGACCTTTCTGCAAGGCCTCCCGAAGATGTTTCATCCTCTGCTCCCTCTGCGATGGCAAGATAAGGTCCGCAACCTTACCCTTGTAACGTGCATCAAGGAGGGTTGCCAGCCAGTATTGGTCCTTCTACTTGATACCACGAATACGAGGATCCTTACGCAGGCTTTACAGGATCAGGGAGGCCATGCAGCATAGGTTTGCTGAGGCATTCGGTCCGGAGTCCTCTGGGTCACTAAGGACGACATGGTCGGCAGCCACCTCCTCCCAGCCACGTATAAGTCCATGTGTTTCTTGGGACTGATCCCTTAAAGACTGCTGCTGATGCTGAGTGCCAGGCTCCACCTCCATACTGACACAATCCTCCTCCTCATCCTCCTCGTCCTCTTCCTGTGTGATCGGCGGGCACACAGGAACACTGTCTGGATAAAAGGGGCCTTGAGAGCTAAGGAAGTCCTCCTCTTCCTGCCTCTGTTCTGCCTCAAGTGCCCTGTCCATTATTCCATGCAGCGTGTGCTCCAACAGGTGGACAAGGGGGACAGTGTCACTGATGCATGCACTGTCACTGCTCACCATCTTGTGGCCTCCTCAAATGGTGACAGGACAGTGCATGCATCCCTGATCATGGCCCACTAGCGTGGGGAAAAAAAACAAGCTCCCCTGACCCTGTCCTGGTACTCATTGATGGCCCTCTGCTGCGTGTGCAGCTGCTGCAGCATGGCCAACGTTGAATTCCACCTGGTGGGCATGTCACAGATTAGGCGGTTCTTGGGCAGGTTAAATTCCTTTTGGAGGTCTGCCAGCCGAGCACTGGCATTATATGACCGGCGGAAATGCACACAGACTTTCCTGGCCTGCCTCAGGACATCCTGTAAGCCCGGGTACCTGCCCAAGAACCGCTGCACCACCAAGTTAAGGACGTGAGCCAAACAGGGCACATGGGTCAATTGTCCCTGTCGGAGGGCAGAGAGGAGGTTGGTGCCATTGTCGCAAACCACCATTCCTGCCTTAAGTTGGCATGGCGTCAACCACTTCTGAACCTGCCCCTGCAGAGCTGACAGAACCTCTGCCTCAGTGTGGCTCCTGTCCCCCAAGCACACCAGCTCAAGCACCGCATGGCATCTTTTGGCCTGCATACTTGCGTAGCCCCTTGTACGGCTACGGAGCACCGCTGGTTCCAAGGACAAAGCACAGGAAGAGGCCATGGAGGAAGAAGAAGAGGAGAGGGTGGAGGAGAGAGGTGTGTCACAATCATTAGTAATGGCATTTTGGAGGCGTGGTGACAGAACAACCTCCAACACTACTGCACCTTGTCCTGCATCCTTCCCAGCTGCCAGCAGAGTCACCCAATGTGTGGTGAAACTTAGGTAACGTCCCTGTCCATGCCTGCTGGACCATGAGTCAGCGGTAATATGCACCTTACCGCTGACCGCCCTGTCCAGGGAGGCCAAGATATTGCCTTCCACATGCCGGTAGAGAGCCGGAATCGCCTTCCGTGAGAAAAAGTGGCGTTTGGGTACCTGCCACTGAGGAACTGCACATTCCACAAACTCACGGAAGGGGGCAGAGTCTACCAACTGAAAAGGCAGCAGTTGAAGTGCTAGCAATTTTGCCAAGCTAGCATTCAACCGCTGGGCATGTGGATGGCTGGGAGTGAACTTCTTTTCGGTGGTGCAGCAGCTGGGGCAGGGAAATTTGCCTGGTACAATCTGACGTCGGTGTACCGAAAGCAGATTGCCCACAAGTACTTGGCTGTGACACACCTAATTCTACACCTTCATTCCTCGCAGTGCAGGTCTCAGAGAGGACTGAAGGTATAGTGGGGTTGGAGATCTCAGCTGATGAAGAGCAAGGAGAGGTCATCTTTGTTCTTTGGTGTGGGTCTTTTAGATACGCTTGTCAATGAACTGCATGGCAGGTCAACATATGTCTGGTCAAGCATGTGGTGCCCAAGCGGGAGATGTTTTGGCCACGCGAGATACGCTTGAGACATATGTTGCAAATAGCAGCGGTGCGATCTGATGCACTCGTCTCAAAAAAGGCCCACACCAAAGAACTTTTGGAATAACGCGCAGAGACAGCAGTGCCCTGCACACGCGGAGCTTTGTGGTGTGATGCAGTCAGTGTGCTGCCCTTAGGCTGGCCCCTGGAGGGCATCCTGCCTCGTTGGTGATGTGCCTCCTGCTCCTCCTCCTCCTCTCTCCTATTAGGCACCCACGTTGACTCAGTGACCTCATCATCCCCTCCCTCCTCATCACTGGAGCAAACCTGGCAGTATGCTGCAGCAGGGGGGAGCATGACTGCCAGATTGCTTTCCTTCTTGGGCACCCCCTCTGTCCGTGCTCACGTTACTGCCTTCATCTAGCTCAGTATCATCATCAGAGCCTTCTAAACGCTGGGCATCCTCCTGGAGCATGTATCCAACACTGTGGTCAAACAGTTCGAGGGACTCCTCAGGAGAACATGGTGGGGCTAGGGAAGGAGTCACTGATGCCATTGAGCCGAGGGAAGAGGCCGCGTTGGCAGCTGCTTTGCCAGACAAAGTACCCTGAGCATGGGTGAGAGAGGATGAGGAGGATGAAGATGGCTTGGACATCCACTCGACCAAGTCTTCCGCATGTTGCGGCTCAACACGGCCAGCTGCCGAAAAAAAGGCCAAGCGTGTCCCACGGCCACGTGCTGATGAGGATGCACCGTCTCCATGACCAGCACTGTTGCCTCTAGACACAGAGCCTGCTTGCCCTCTTTTATTGGCTTGTGACTGTCTGCCTCTCCCTGTTGGCCTTCCAGACATACTAATGGCCTGTAGCTGCACTAAGCTGGGATATATATATATATATATATATATATATATATATATATGTATATATATATATATATATATATACTGATACTGCAGCTAGCAAAATCAACTGCCTGCCTGTAGTATGAGAACACCACCAACCTTCTACAGGTAGCTTTAGCTGAACACTGTGCAGAGCTCGCAAAAAACTAACTTGTAGCTTATTTAGCTGCCTGCGGTAGTGATAGGATCAGGAAAACACCACCAACCTTCTACAGGTAGCTTTATCTGAACACTTTGCAGAGCTCGCAAAAAACGAACTTGTAGCTTATTTAGCTGCCTGCGGTAGTGATAGGATCAGGAAAACACCACCAACCTTCGACAGGTAGCTTTAGCTGAACACTGTGCAGAGCTCGCACTACACTAACTTGTAGTTTTAGCTGAACACTGTGAGGAGGACGCACTACACTAACTTGTAGCTTTAGCTGAACACTGTGCAGAGGTCGCACTACACTAACTTGTAGTTTTAGCTGAACACTGTGAGGAGGACGCACTACACTAACTTGTAGCTGTAGCTGAACACTGTGCAGAGGTCGCACTACACTAACTTGTAGTTTTAGCTGAACACTGTGAGGAGGATGCACTACACTAACTTGTAGCTTTAGCTGAACACTGTGAGGAGGTTGCAGTACACTAACTTGTAGTTTTAGCTGAACACTGTTCAGAGGATGCACTACACTAACTTGTAGCTTTAGCTGAACACTGTGCAGAGATCGCACTACACTAACTTGTAGTTTTATCTGAACACTGTGAGGAGGACGCACTACCCTAACTTGTAGCTTTAGCTGAACACTGTGCAGAGGTCACACTAAACTAACTTGTAGCTTTAGCTGAATACTGTGAGGAGGACGCACTACACTAACTTGTAGCTTTAGCTGAACACTGTGCAGAGGTCGCACTAAACTAACTTGTAGCTTTAGCTGAACACTGTGAGGAGGACGCATTACACTAACTTGTAGTTTTAGCTGAACACTGTTCAGAGGACGCACTACACTAACTTGTAGTTTTAGCTGAACACTGTGAGGAGGACGCACTACACTAACTTTTAGCTTTAGCTGAACACTGTGCAGAGGTCGCACTACACTAACTTGTAGTTTTAGCTGAACACTGTGAGGAGGACGCACTACACTAACTTGTAGCTTTAGCTGAACACTGTGCAGAGGTCGCACTACACTAACTTGTAGTTTTAGCTGAACACTGTGAGGAGGACGCACTACACTAACTTGTAGCTTTAGCTGAACACTGTGCAGAGGTCGCACTACACTAACTTGTAGTTTTAGCTGAACACTGTGAGGAGGACGCACTACATCAACTTGTAGCTTTAGCTGAACACTGTGAGGATGACGCACTACCCTAATTTGTAGCTTTGAACACTGTGCAGAGGTCACACTAAACTAACTTGTAGCTTTAACTGAACACTGTAAGGAGGACGCACTACACTAACTCTAAATAGTCCAGCTGCCTGACTGTGGTACTAATAGGATCAAAAGAACACCAGCAATTTTCTTCAGGTAGGTGTAAATACTGTAACAAGACAAGCCTGCCTGTCAGTAGGAAGATAACAGGAACGGATCTAGCTAAACTGAATACAGTGTATATATATATATATATATATATATATATATATATATATATATATATATATATATATATATATATATATTTATATATATATATACAACACCTGGGATGCATATATATATACAGAATACACTGAAAGTGCAGCTAACTCACTGACTGTCCAGCCTAATCTAACTAACTCAAACAAAATGACACTGCCTCTCTGTCTATCTAAGCACGCTGGAACACACTACACAGGGCCGCCGTGTAGGCCTTATATAGTGTGGGGCGTGTTCTAAACCCCCTGAGCCATAATTGGCCAAAGCCACCCTGGCTTTGGCCAATTACAGCTCTCTCTACTGACGGCGCTGTGATTGGCCAAGCATGCGGGTCATAGTGCATGCTTGGCCAATCATCAGCCAGCAATGCACTGCGATGCCGCAGTGAATTATTGGCCGTGATGCGCAACGCGAATTTGGCGCAAACGGCCCATAACGTTTGCAATTCAGCGAACGATCGAACAGCCGATGTTCGAGTCGAACATGGGTTTGACTCAAACGCGAAGCTCATCCCTATTGGACACAAACCTCAACTCTAGTGTCATCATGGATGGTGGACATCATGCACATATTCCTACTATCCTTTTATCTCAAAGCCAGCACTTCTTTGCATCTCAAAGTTTTCATTCACTATGGAATGTGGGAAGCCCTTCCTATTCTTTCTGGAGGTTCCGCAGGCCAGGGTTTCTGTGAGGTATAGCTGTTTGAAAAGGGGCAGGCTGGTGTAGAAGTTATCCAGGAATATGTGGAAACCTTTGTTAAGCAGTTGGTATGCTAGGTCCCATACAATTTTACCAGCTGTGCCCATGTAGGCCGGGCACTCAGGGGGCTGGAGCTGGGAATCTCTTCCTTCATTTATTTGGAACACATACAGATATCCCATGACTCCCTCACAAAGCTTGTAAAATTTGACTCCATATCTGGCCCTTTTGCTAGAAATGTATTGTTTTATTCCTAGCCGGCATGAAAAGGGTACCAGGGGCACATCTACACATATATGTTGATCGGGGACATAGAGTTATGCAAATTGTTGGGAAAAGAAATTTATGAATGGGTGAATTTTATATAACTTATCGTAATTTGGATGATTGCGGGGGGTTGTCTTTGAAATGAAGGACGAGCATAATCACCTCATATCGGGACCTGGACATTACGGCAGAATAAATGGGCGTGTGGTGGATGGGGTTGGTGGACCAATAGGCATGTCCTTCATTTTTTTTGTAAGCCCCATGTTTACGGTGAGGCCCATAAATAATTTGAACTCCTCCAGAGTCAAATCTCTCCACTCAAATGGACGGGCGTATGATGATTGGGGTTGTTGGCAATATGCTGCTGGGCATATCAATTGGTCTGGTCCATGATGAATTGCAGCAAAATGTTGGGCAAAAATAAATAAAAAACATTGATTTCTGTGAAATTTGGGGTATTAGCCTGCACACGTGGCGGTGCGGTGAAAGATGAAATTCTTGCTGATCCCGAGTCAGAAGGCAGCCATGTTGGGTTGGCAAGACCATCTGGGAGATATGTAGCGGCCCTGGCTCTTGGGGGACGTGGCACTCCAGTACTGGTAGTTGGGGGATTTGAAGTTCCTGTGCTGGTACTTGGGTGTGATGCGGCAGCGCTGGTATGGGCCTGGGCATTTCTTGTGGCCTTTTCCTGGCGGCAGCGCTGGTACTGGGCCTTTGTTCTTGGGGTCTATCGCTGGTGGCAGCGCTGATACTGGGCCTGGGATTTTGACCCTGGGGTATATTGAAAAATATATTGGTGGCCCTGCGCTTATGGCAATGAATGGGGTGGAAAAAAGAACTGCTGCCCCTACTGGTACAACCACCTAAGTGGAATGTAAATGCAAGTGTTAAATAAGGAAGGGTAGGTGTGGCGCTGTTCTAGGGTACAATAATTGCATGGCCCCAATGCTGGCGGCTGCCTGGTTTCCAGAGCGCCATGCCCTTTTAGGAGGGATCCATTCTTTCTCTGATTCATTTGCCGATCCACTACTATCAGTATGGATGTCACACCACTTTCTCAAACTCAATCTTTCTAAAACTGAGCTTGTTATATTTCCTCCTTCCTGATCCCCCCATGACTTTATGATTAAGATCAACAGCACAACCATTGGTCCCTCCACCAGGGCCGGAGATAATTTTTTGTTCTGGGGGGGGCTCAGAAGCAGGTACTAAGTAAAATTCTTTTTAAATAAAATAAAATAAATTAAGCCAAAATTATAAAAACTGGAAAAAGGAAAAACGATATGTGTTGCCCCTAGTAAGCAATCACATGCTTAATTGTATTTTATCAGGACCTTTAGAAAATCGAACCTGATTTCAGTTTTTTCCTTCTTCCAGTTTTTATTAATGCTGTTGGCTATTGTCCAGTATTAGGCCTCATGCACACGAGATGCCAGTGCAAACTCTGCTGAACACATGTTTTTAAAAGCTTAGAAACGCCCGTTTTGCTGCGTTTCCATGCCGCGTTTAGCTGCGTTTGCGTCTAGAAGCGTCTGCAGAGCAGAGAATGACATTTTGCGACCCAACTTTGGGGCCCCGTATGTCGGGGCCACTTGGTGCTAGGAACACCAAATTTGGCGAGCTAACACAGTCGAACTAGCACTATAAAATATCCTAGCACCAAGTGGACCCGAGATATGGGGCCCCAAATTGGGGTAACAAAATTTCAAGCACTTCCGCAGCAGAGAATGACATTTTCCAACCTGACTTTGGGGCCCCATATCTCGGGGCCACTTGATGCTAGGAACCCCAAATTTGGGGTTCCTAGCACCAGGTGGCCCCGAGATATGGGGCCCCAAATTCGGGTCGCAAAATGTCAAGCATTTTTCTGCAGCAGAGAATGACATTTTGTGACTCGACTTTGGGGCCCCGTATCTCGGGGCCACTTGGTGCTAGGAACACCAAATTTGGGGTTCCTTGCACCAAGTGGCCCCGAGATATGGGGCCCCAAAGTCGGGTCGTAAAATGTTCCTTTAAAAACACTTATAAACACAAACGCGGCTAAAAGCGGTACCGGCGTTTAGCCGCATTTAGCCGCGTTTGGCATCTGAAACGTGGAAAACTTTTGCGTCTGAACCCATTTTTTTGCTTCTGGAAAAACAAGGTTAAACGCAACTGCCTAAAAACACCAAAAAACGAGACTGTGTACATGGACACATAGGATAACTTTGAATGGGTTCAGGGGCAGTTGAAAAAAGTATCCAACTGCCTCTGAACGCGAGTTTAACAGCGTCTTGTGTGTATGAGGCCTTAGTGTTCAAACTGAATAGGTGCAAAATATGTGTGCTGCCTACCCACAAGGAGATGGTGCCCTTTGCACCTCCTCAGTAAGGTTGGCTATTATGGTGCAAAGTGCGTTGTGTCAGACAGAGCACTCACTGACTTTAACTTTTACAGATTAACCAATTGCCGACCGCCTCACGACGATATACGTCGGCAGAATGGCACGGGCAGGCAGAATCACGTACCTGTACGTGATCTGCCTCCCGCGGGCGGGGGGTCCGATCGGACCCCCCCCGGTGCCCGAGGCGGTCGGCTTTGGTCTGGGAGCGATGAGAGGTGAGGGGGAGACCATCCGTTCGTGGTCCCCCCCTCGCGATCGCTCCCAGCCAATGAGAATCTTCCTTTGCTGCTGTATGCTAAACAGCAGCAAAGGAAATGATGTCATCTCTCCTCAGCTCGGTATTTTCCGTTCCGGCGCCGAGGAGAGAAGACATCACTGTGAGTGTAAAACACACACACACTCAGTAGAACATGCCAGGCACACATTACACCCCCGATCCCCCCCCCAATCGCCCCCCGATCACCCCCCCGTCACACTGACACCAAGCAGTTTTTTTTTTTCTGATTACTGCATTGGTGTCAGTTTGTGACAGTTAGTGTGGTAGGGCAGTTGGGGGGAGCCCCCTTTAGGTCTAGGATACCCCCCTAACCCCCCCTAATAAAGTTTTAACCCCTTGATCACCCCCCGTCGCCAGTGTCACTAAGCGATCATTTTTCTGATCGATGTATTAGTGTCACTGGTGACGCTAGTTAGGGAGGTAAATATTTAGGTTCGCCGTCAGCGTTTTATAGCGTCAGGGACCCCCATATACTATCTAATAAATGTTTTAACCCCTTGATTGCCCCCTCGTTAACCCTTTCACCACTGATCACCGTATAAGTGTTACGGGTGACACTGGTTAGTTCGTTTATTTTTTATAGTGTCAGGGCACCTGCCGTTTATTACCGAATAAAGGTTTAGCCCCCTGATCGCCCGGCGGTGATACACGTCGCCCCAGGCAGCGTCAGATTAGCGCCAGTACCGCTAACACCCACGCACGCACCGTACAACTCCCTTAGTGGTATAGTATCTGAACGGGTCAATATCTGATCAGATTTATACTAGCGTCCCCAGCAGTTTAGGGTTCCCAAAAATGCAGTGTTAGCGGGATCAGCCCAGATACCTGCTAGCACCTGCGTTTTGCCCCTCCGCCCGGCCCAGCCCAGCTCACCCAAGTGCAGTATCGATCGATCACTGTCACTTACAAAACACTAAACGCATAACTGCAGCGTTCGCAGAGTCAGGCCTGATCCCTGCGATCGCTAACAGTTTTTTTGGTAGCGTTTTGGTGAACTGGCAAACACTAGCCCCAAGCAGCGTCAGGTTAGCGCCAGTACCGCTAACACCCACATACGCACCGTACACCTCCCTTAGTGGTATAGTATCTGAACGGATCAATATCTGATCTGATCAGATCTATACTAGCATCCCCAGCAGTTTAGGGTTCCCAAAAACGCAGCGTTAGCGGGATCAGCCCAGATACCTGCTAGCACCTGTGTTTTGCCCCTCCGCCCGGCCCAGCCCAGCCCACCCAAGTGCAGTATCGATCGATCACTGTCACTTACAAAACACTAAACGCATAACTGCAGCGAGTCAGGCCTGATCCCTGCGATCGCTAACAGTTTTTTTGGCAGCATTTTGGTGAACTGGCAAGCACCAGCGGCCTAGTACACCCCGGTCGTAGTCAAACCAGCACTGCAGTAACACTTGGTGACTTGGCAAGTCCCATAAGTGCAGTTCAAGCTGGTGAGGTGGCAAGCACAAGTAGTGTCCCGCTGCCACCAAGAAGAAGACAAACACAGGCCCGTCGTGCCCATAATGCCCTTCCTGCTGCATTCGCCAATCCTAATTGGGAACCCACCGCTTCTGCAGCACCCGTACTTCCCCCATTCACATCCCCAACCAAATGCAGTCGGCTGCATGAGAGGCATTTTCTTTATGTCCTCCCGAGTACCTCTACCCAACGTACCCCCCCAAAAAAGATGTTGTGTCTGCAGCAAGCGTGGATATAGGCGTGACACCCGCTATTATTATCCCTCCTGTCCTGACAATCCTGGTCTTTGCATTGGTGAATGTTTTGAACGCTACCATACACTAGTTGAGTATTAGCGTAGGGTACAGCATTGCACAGACTAGGCACACTTTCACAGGGTCTCCCAAGATGCCATCGCATTTTGAGAGACCCGAACCTGGAACCGGTTACAGTTATAAAAGTTAGTTAGAAAAAAAAGTGTAAAAAAAAAAAAAATATATAAAATAAAAAATAATAGTTGTTGTTTCATTGCTCTCTCTCTCTCTATTCGCTCTCTATTGTTCTGCTCTTTTTTACTGTATTCTATTCTGCAATGTTTTATTGTTATTATGTTTTATCACGTTTGCTTTTCAGGTATGCAATTTTTTATACTTTACCGTTTACTGTGTTTTATTGCTAACCATTTTTTTGTCTTCAGGTACGCCATTCACGACTTTGAGTGGTTATACCAGAATGATGCCTGCAGGTTTAGGTATCATCTTGGTATCATTCTTTTCAGCCAGCGGTCCACTTTCATGTAAAAGCAATCCTAGTGGCTAATTAGTCTCTAGACTGCTTTTACAAGCAGTGGGAGGGAATGCCCCCCCCCCACCGTCTTCCATGTTTTTCTCTGGCTCTCCTGTCAACAGGGAACCTGAGAATGCAGCCGGTGATTCAGCCAGCTGACCATAGAGCTGATCAGAGACCAGAGTGGCTCCAAACATCTCTATGGCCTAAGAAACCAGAAGCTACGAGCATTTCATGACTTAGATTTCGGCGGATGTAAACAGCGCCATTGGGAAATTGGGAAAGCATTTTATCACACCGATCTTGGTGTGGTCAGATGCTTTGAGGGCAGAGGAGAGATCTAAGGTCTAATAGACCCCAATTGTTTCAAAAAAGAGTACCTGTCACTACCTATTGCTATCATAGGGGATATTTACATTCACTGAGATAACAATAAAAATGATTAAAAAAAAATGAAAGGAACAGTTTAAAAATAAGATAAAAAAGCAAAAAAATAATAAAGAAAAAAAAAAAAAAAAAAAGCACCCCTGTCCCCCCCTGCTCTCGCGCTAAGGCGAACGCAAGTGTCGGTCTGGCGTCAAATGTAAACAGCAATTGCACCATGCATGTGAGGTATCACCGCGAAGGTCAGATCGAGGGCAGTAATTTTAGCAGTAGACCTCCTCTGTAAATCTAAAGTGGTAACCTGTAAAGGCTTTTAAAGGCTTTTAAAATGTATTTATATTGTTGCCACTGCACATTTGTGCGCAATTTTAAAGCATGTCATGTTTGGTATCCATGTACTCGGCCTAAGATCATCTTTTTTTATCTCATCAAACATTTGGGCAATATAGTGTGTTTTAGTGCATTAAAATTTTAAAAAGTGTGTTTTTTCCCCAAAAAATGCGTTTGAAAAATCGCTGCGCAAATACTGTGTGAAAAAAAAAACGAAACACCCACCATTTTAATCTGTAGGGCATTTGCTTTAAAAAAATATATAATGTTTGGGGGTTCAAAGTAATTTTCTTGCAAAAAAAAATAATTTTTTCATGTAAACAAAAAGTGTCAGAAAGGGCTTTGTCTTCAAGTGGTTAGAAGAGTGGGTGATGTGTGACATAAGCTTCTAAATGTTGTGCATAAAATGCCAGGACAGTTCAAAACCCCCCAAAATTACCTCATTTTGGAAAGTAGACACCCCAAGCTATTTGCTGAGAGGCATGTCGAGTCCATGGAATATTTTATATTGTGACACAAGTTGCGGGAAAAAGACAAATTTTTTTTTTTTTGCACAAAGTTGTCACTAAATGATATATTGCTCAAACATGCCATGAGAATATGTGAAATTACACCCCAAAATACATTCTGTTTCTTCTCCTGAGTACGGGGATACCACATGTGTGAGACTTTTTGGGAGCCTAGCCGCGTACGGGACCCCGAAAAACTACCTATCACAATTTTGAAGGCCATAAAATGGGGTCATTTGGGGGGGGGGGGGGTTGTGCCATCTGGGAATTTTATGGCCTTCAAAACTGTGATAGGTAGTGAGGAGTGAAATCAAAAATTTACGCCCTTAGAAATTCTGAAGGCGGTGATTGGTTTTCGGGGTCCCGTACGTGGCTAGGCTCCCAAAAAGTCTCACACATGTGGTATCCCCATACTCAGGAGAAGAAACAGAATGTATTTTGGGGTGCAATTCCACATATGCCCATGTCCTGTGTGAGCAATATATCATTTAGTGACAACTTTTTGTAATTTTTTTTTTTTGTCATTATTCAATCACTTGGGACAAAAAAAAAATAATATTCAATGGGCTCAACATGCCTCTCAGCAATTTCCTTGGGGTGTCTACTTTCCAAAATGGGGTCATTTGGGGGGGTTTGTACTGCCCTGCCATTTTAGCACCTCAAGAAATGACATAGGCAGTCATAAACTAAAAGCTGTGTAAATTCCAGAAAATGCACCCTAGCTTGTAGACGCTATAACTTTTGCGCAAACCAATAAATATACGCTTATTGACATTTTTTTTACCAAAGACATGTGGCCGAATACATTTTGGCTTAAATGTATGACTAAAATTAGCTTAGGATTAGCTTGGATTTTTTTTAATAACAAAAAGTAGAAAATATCATTTTTTTTCAAAATTTTCGGTCTTTTTCCGTTTATATCGCAAAAAATAAAAACGGCAGAGGTGATCAAATACCATCAAAAGAAAGCTCTATTTGTGGGAAGAAAAGGACGCAAATTTCGTTTGGGTACAGCATTGCATGACCACGCAATTAGCAGTTAAAGCGACGCAGTGCCAAATTGTAAAAAGTGCTCTGGTCAGGAAGGGGGTAAATCCTTCCGGGGCTGAAGTGGTTAACAAAAAAGGCGGAATGCACTGCTTATCACAGGATGGTGCACTGTAATAGCCAATCTTACTGGGCAGGTACAAAGGGCACCATCTTGTGGAAGGCAGCACGCTCACTGTGTTCACATTAGCTTAATTTTCAATTAATCACAGAATAAAAAATAAAAAACATTCAACTGAAAAATTACCACCCTTGAATACACTGACTTTTCTTTTGGCCTCTTTCACACGGGACGGATCCATGATGGGGGATCGGATGACGACGGACCATAGAGTCCGGGTCGCAAAATGTCAAGCACTTCTGCAGCAGAGAATGACATTTTCCGACCTGACTTTGGGGCCCCATATCTCGGGGCCACTTGGTGCTAGGAACCCCAAATTTGGGGTTCCTAGCACCAGGTGGCCCCGAGATATGGGGCCCCAAAGTCGGGTTGCAAAATGTCAAGCACTTTTCTGCAGCAGAGAATGACATTTTGTGACCCGATTTTGGGGCCCTGTATCTCGGGGCCACTTGATGCTAGGAACACCAAATTTGGGGTTCCTTGCACCAAGTGGCCCCGAGATATGGGGCCCCAAAGTCGGGTCGTAAAATGTTCCTTTAAAAACACTTATAAACACAAACGCGGCTAAATGCGGTACCAACATTTAGCCGCGTTTAGCCGCGTTTAGCCGCGTTTGGCGTCTGAAACGTGGAAAACTTTTGTGTCTGAACCCATTTTTTTAGCTTCTGGAAAAACGAGGTTAAACTCAACTGCCTAAAAACGTCAAAAAACAAGACTGTGTGCATGGACACATAGGATAACATTAAATGAACACAAGTTTAACAGCGTCTTGTGTGCATGAGGCCTTAGTGTTCAAACTGAATAGGTGCAAAATATGTGTGCTGCCTACCCACAAGGAGATGGTGCCCTTTGCACCTCCTCAGTAAGGTTGGCTATTATGGTGCAAAGTACATTGTGTCAGACAGAGCACTCACTGACTAACTTTTACAGATTAACAAAAAAGGCAGAATGCACTGCTTACCACAGGATGGTGCACTGTAATAGCCAATCTTATTGGGCAGGTACAAAGGGCACCATCTTGTGGAAGGCAGCACACTCACTGTGTTCACATTAGCTTAATTTTCAATTAATCACAGAATAAAAAAAGTAAAAAAATTCAACTGAAAAATTACCAGCCTTGAATACACTGACTTTTCTTTAGGCCTCTTTCACACGGGAAGGATCCATGATGATCCGCCCTGTGAACATCAGCTTGCTCAGCGGAGATCGCTCCGCCGATCCCCGCTAAGCAGGAAGATGACAGGTCTGTCTCTGCACACTGTGCAGGGACGGACCTGTAAGAGTGCTGCTCTCCCCTATGGGGGATCAGGTGATGACGGACCGTAGAGTCCGTCCTCTCCCGATCTGATCCGAAAACGGATGGAAAAGTAGGTTTTTCCTCCGTTACACTTTTTCGGATCGGAGCGGGTCGGATGTCAGCGGACATGTCACCGCTGACATCCGACGCTCCATAGAGGTCTATGGAGGGTCCGTTCAGGTCCGCCTAAAAAACTGACAGGCAGACCTAAACGGATAGTTTGTGTGAAAGAGGCCTTAGGCTAGGTTCACATCTAAGCGGGTGCGCTGGCAGAGGAAAAACACACTACTGCTTAGGAGATACACGGAGGTACACTACAATGCGGGAAACCCTCAATATACATTTCATGCACCTCATTCAAATTGCACCCCCCTTGCAATCTGCAGTGGGTGTCAGTGCTATCTTAACAACACCCCAACCAAAGGTTGCAAAACACATTGTGTTTGTCTGCATCGGATCGCATTCACAAAATGACCATGCAAACCGGTTGCAGTGCGGTTCCAAAATTGGTGCATGCATGACTTTGGTGTGATTTGAGCCCATTCAAAATGAATGGGCCTTGATTGCACCGCAATCAACACAGTAAGCCTGGTTTCTCACTATAGTTTGCATGTAAATCGCATAGGAACTGCACCGCATTCCTGTGCATTTCCCATGCGATTCTGTGTGGTGTGATTTGAGCCCATTTTGAATGGGCTGAATCGCTCCACATTGCACCAAAGAAGTGCAGGCACCTTTTTTTGAAAACCAACTATGCAATCTGGTTCAGATAAACATTGCGTTTGCGACCTTCTTTTGGGGAGTTGTTAACTTTGAATTCACACTTGCAACAGATCAAAAACACAGTGCGATTGCAATGCAGAGCGGAAACGCACAGGGAGCACAGCGTTTCCTGTACCACATATGTATGAACTAGGGGTAAAACAGGGCCAAGGCATGCCACTGAGGACACCAGAAAGTCCAGCCTGGCTCTGGCATTGGCAGACATGTTGTGGTGTCAACTGCTGAATCAGTAAGCCGGTGAGCACCACAACAAGCTTGCCAGTGCCAAGCTGGGCTTTCAGTAACACAAGCAATAGAAAACTCAGCTTAGCCTCAGTCAACTATCAGTAACACAAGCAATGCAAAATTTAGCCCAGCCAGCCTCAATCACATACTTTGCCAGTTGTCACACAGAATCACAGACAGTCTCTCGCTGACTCACGATTACCTAGTATGAACAGCAGAATGCCAGCAGCTGCACAGCAGTCTGAGCAGTGGTAAGTCTGAGGACACTCTCTGAGTTTCTCTGAGACTAGGCCAGAGAGAAAGAGGGACATACCTGGACAGGACAGCAGCAGTTCATCCATGTGGGGGGCCAGTGGCTACACAGCACTTTACAAGCACTCTGCGCTCCAGGGACCAGGCAAAGCTCCTCTCCCAAGCCCAAGGTAGGAGTGGCACTGCAAGCCAACGGGAATACATGGTGTGCAGTGGGCAGGACTACACACACCGCCGGCTCCCACTGTGCTGCCTAGTAATAAATCTGTCAGTCTTCAGCCGAGCCCGATAGACCGGCCTGTCGGTGTACCACAACATACGTGCGGGTATGTCTAATGATCTATTACACTTGATGCAGAGGTATTATTACACTCTGTGTGCCACTGACTGCAGTGCTGCCTGTCGCTGGTGCCATGTGCGGCTGCAGAGCAGGGACACCATGCATTTCATTTTGGCCCTGGGGGGGGTTTGAAGTTTGAACACCCCTGACCCCCTCTTATCTACGCCCCTGCCCTCCACATATGCCAGGGTGCTGGATGTTATCCTTGACTCTGACCTCTGCTTCAGCCCCCACATCCAATAACTGGCTAAATCCTGCTGCCTAAACCTCTGCAACATCTCCAAAATTCGACCCTTCCTGACTAATGACACCACAAAGCAAACGTACGCACTCCGTGATTATTTCCTGCCTTGACTACTGCAACTCTCTCCTTAATGGATTACCCTTACGCAGGCTATCCCCCTTTAGTCTATTATGAATGCTGCTGCTAGAATAATACACCTCACTAACCGATCCGTGACTGCTGCCCCTCTCTGCCAATCCCTTCACTGGCTTCCCCTACCCCACTGTATAAAATTCAACATGCTAACCACAACATACAAGGCCATCCACAACATCGCCCCCAGCTACATCACCAACCTCATCTGCACATATCACCCAAATCATCCCCTCTACTCCTCCCAGGACCTCCTGCTCTCTAGCTACCTTGTTACCTCCTCTCATGCTCGCCTTCAGGACTTCTCCAGAGCCTCTCCCATTCTCTGGAACTCCCTGTCCCGGTATATTCGATCAGCCCCTAACCTGTCCACCTTTAGGAGATCCCTGAAAACTCACTTATTCAGGGAAGCCTATCCCACACCCACCTAACAACTGTCCCCGAGCCACCCCCATCAAATCATTCCCACATCTATTACCTTTTGTACCACCATTCCTCCCTTTAGAATGTAAGCTCTACGAGCATGGCCCTCCTGTCTCTTCTGTATTAAACTGTATTGTAATTGTGCTGTCCTCGAGGGGGCGTGGCCTGACGCAGCATGTGAGCAGACAACTTTCTCAGCAGCTCTCTGATCCCTCTGCACAATCCTGTGTAATCCTGCTCACCTGCCACACAAACTCGGCTGAAATTTCTCCTGTACGCTTAGGGAAGACTTTGTAACATTCGTGGGGGATTCTGGTGGATGGGAAAATGAAGGAAACAGCCCCCCCCGGCAAGGATGAGTATTACCACGCGTTCTGGCCAAGATGGCCGCCGCTCCACCATCCCACACTCGTCCCTGGCATCCACGCCGGATCTTTTTGATGAGGAGCCAGATCCTTTGCTACCACCTTCTCCAGGGACCATCCCTCCCCACAGTGATGATGGCCTTGAGGATGGTCCAGAACCGGAACCCACCCTGCTGGATGTCCTCAAACTGATCAAGGTAAATCACTCTGATATCATGGGGAAAGTGGAGGAACTTAAACTGGACATAACAATTATGCGCCAGGACATGCATAAAATAAGGGACCGGGTTTCTGAGACTGAACGCCGTATTAGCGATTTGGAGGATGCTGTCGGCCCGGTCCAAGCTACTCAAAAAATGCATGGCACTAAAATCCTCTCTCTGGAGGACAAGGTCAACGATTTGGAGAACCGTCTGCGCAGAAACAACCTGCGTCTAGTGGGCCTCCCCGAGCGGGTTGAGGGCGCTGACCCGGTCTCCTTCCTGGAAAGTTGGTTTACCCAAGAATTTGGTAAAGACTGCCTTTCCCCATGTTTTCTCCTGGAGCGTGCACATAGAGTGCCTGGCAGGCCGCTTCCTGCAGGCAACCCTCCACGCACTATGGTAATCTGTCTCCTCAATTATCGTGATAGGGACGCTATCCTGCAAGCTGCCCGCATAAAAGGGAGCCTAAAGATCAACAACGCATCTGTGTCATTGTTTCCTGATTATTCCCCAGCGGTCCGTGCCTCAAGAGCCAAGTACCAACACATTAAGCTGAAATTGAGGGAGAAGACCATCCAATATTCTATGCTGTTTCCTGCCACGCTGCGAGTCGTGCACCAGGGCCAGGTGCATTTTTTCCAAACCCCTGCAAATGCTCTTTCCTGGTTTGAGTCCTTGAATCAACCGGGTCGAATTTCTGGCTGGGCCCTGGACACCTGAACTGGTTACTCTCCTGGAAATTTGTTAAATTTCTCCTTCCCTTTTCTTTTTCCCCGGCCTGTGTGCCTTTATCTGTGGCAGGTGATTCAAGATACCTGTTTTCACATGAGGACAAGATCTCAATCTGGGATCTATGCTGCTAATTGTATGCATATTTGGTTGACATCTGATTTTCTTTAAGTTTTGTTTGCTGATGTGCCTGTATTGGCCATGTTTCTAGTATGTACTAGCAGTTTGGGATCTAAGCCTGCTCCTGTTTTTTCTTTTTGGGGTAAGGCAGGGGTTAACTATGTGCTACTGCCAGTTTTCACTGTGTTGTTACTGATCACAGGAATGTTGTGTGAATGGATGATTGTGGTGTGTAAGTGTGTGTGCGATTTTTGTCCTGCCTTGTCCTCCCTCTGGGATTGCAGCCGTGACGATACCCTTGATCTGCTGATTTTCACTAACTTCATATGTCTTTAGTCAAATGTATCTCCTGGAATGTCCGGGGTTTAAATTCCAAATTTAAAAGGGCTTCCCTGTTTGAATTTCTCAAGGCTCATAAGCCTCATATACTGTGCCTGCAGGAGACACACCTTATGGGGTCTAAGGTGCTTGCTTTAAAAAAACACTGGGTCATGCATGGATATCATTCCACATTTTCTAATTACGCCAGGGGTGTGTCTGTCCTCATAAGGAAAGGTCTCCCCTTTTCATGTGATAGAGTGATTTTAGACCCTAATGGGCGGTATATTTTCCTCCAATGTAAGATACATGCCACCCCATTACTTCTGGTGGTTGTGTATGCTCCCCCTCCTGTCACGGCTGCACTCTTTACAGATCTGTGCACAAGGCTCTCGGATCTGCCTACATTAGCCACCCTTATCGTGGGGGATTTTAACTCTGTTATGGACCCTAATTTGGATAGACTGAAACCCATTCAGTATGAATCTAAGCTGTTTTGTCAGTGGTGTGCTTCCTTTGGATACATTGACCTATGGCGACAACAAAACCCATTGGCTAGGGAATACTCTTGTCAGTCCCAGTCTTATCGTACTCTTTCCAGGCTGGACTACGCCCTTGGGACTTCTGACCTGACCTCATATACCCGGACAATATACTATATATCTCAGACAATTTCTGACCACTCCGCCCTGTGTGTTGAATTAATACTCGGTCACAGACCCTCTTTTCGGTTGTGGAGGCTCAGTCCCCTCTGGGTCTCCACCCCTGAATTTGAAGAGCCGGTCCGGCAGGACATGTCCCTATATTGGGGGGACAATGCTGGATCGGCTTCTTTTGGCCCCACATGGGACGCCTTTAAGGCGTCTGTACGGGGCTCATATATCTCAAACATTGCTAAACATAGGAGGTCCTCCCGTGCTGCTCTTCTGGCCTTGGAGTCCTCTCTGGAGGCTGCTAGGGCCCAGTACTCTGCGCTCCCAACCCCGGATTCTCATGGAGTCTTGGTGGGGGCGCACAGGGCCCTGGATCTCCATAGGGTGGACGCAACGCGGACTCAGCAGTTATATCTGGCTGCCAGACTACATGAATATAGTGGGAAGAATAGTAAAATGTTAGCCTTTCTTTCTCGCACAGAATACATTGACAGGACCATATCACAGATTCAATTGCCTGACGGCTCAATCACCTCAGACCCATTGACCATAAATCGGATGTTCAAGTCCTTCTATGAGACCCTATATGAAGCCCCCCACCCCCCAGATGAATTGGAGACATTGGGGTTTTTTGACTCCCTTCAATTTCCTGTATTGGACGACTCCCACAGCTCCATCTTAGACACTCCCTTGACAATCGAAGAGATCACTGAGGCTATTTTCTCTTTACCCCCCAATAAAACCCCTGGGATGGACGGTTTGCCTGCAGAATGGTACAAAACCTATGCTGTGGAATTGGCACAGAAAATTTTATCTCTCTTTAATCGGGCAATGGAGGAGGGAGAACTTCCCCCCTCCATGAATGAAGCCCTCATTGTTGTGCTACCCAAGCCTGACAAAAACAAACTGCTGTGTGGGTCATACTGTCCAATCTCGCTACTAAACAGCGATGTTAAAGTACTAGCGAAGGTCCTAGCCTTGAGATTACAAAAGGTCATTCTTCACCTTATTCACAGGGACCAGACAGGGTTCATGCCTGGTAAGAGTACATATGACAACATTCATCGCCTTTATATACATATTCACAGGGCTGCCACGGACAGAAGAAGCGGACTGGTACTACCACTTGACGTGATGAAAGCATTTGATATGGTTAGCTGGTCCTTCCTTTGGGAAACTATGCATCGTATGGGTTTCAGCGTCCAATTTATTAAATGGGTCAGGTTGCTTTATACTAACCCCAGGGCAAGAATATGTACCAACAAAGATATATCGGATATGTTTAGTTTGCAGAGGGGAACCAGGCAGGGCTGTCCGCTTTCTCCACTTTTGTTCGCACTAGCCATTGAGCCACTTGCTCTGGCAGTGCGTCAAACGGAGACAGTGGGGGGCATCTGCTATGGCGAACTGTCTGAGAGGATCTCTCTATATGCGGATGACGCCTTGATTTACTTAGACGGCTCAGAACAGGCCTTTGTCTCTTTGATGGAGGTTGTGGACGAGTTTGGGAGGGATTCCGGACTGAGAGTTGGCTGGGAAAAGTCTGTGGCATTCACCATAGGCCCTGACAGGGATTATGCTTACCTAGCCCAGTCCAAGCTGACTATACATCATACATTTAAATATCTAGGAATACATATTCATAATAATCTATCTAGTTTCCAGACCCTTAATATCACCCCGATCACTGGGCAGCACAGTGGTGCAGTGGTTAGCACTCTCACCTAGCAGTAAAAAGGGTCGCTGGTTTGAATCCCAACCACGACACCACCTGCCTGGAGTTTGCATGTTCTCCCTGTGCCTGCGTGGGTTTCCTCCGGGTACTCCGGTTTCCTCCCACACTCCAAAGACATGCTGGTAGGTTAATTGGCTTCTGTCCAAAATTGGCCCTAGTATATGAATGGGGACCTTGGATTGAGGGTAGGGACTGATGTGAGTGTGCGATGTACAGGGTTAGGGACAAGGGTCAGGGTTGTAGACACACACTCACTCAGGTTGAACTGGATGGACTGGTGTCTTTATTCAACCTTACTAACTATGTAACTATGTAACTATAACTCAAATGGAGACCAGGCTATGCTCCTGGGCCTCATTGCCACTAAATTTGATTGGACGCGTGAATATTTTCAAAATGATATTTTTACCTAAATTTCTCTATGTTTTTCGGGCTTCCCCAATATTTTTATTTAAGAAACTTTTTATCCAAATTAACTCACTCGTATCCTCCTTCCTTTGGCAGGGCTTGAACCCGAGAATCGCTAGGGCCTCACTCCAGGCTGCTAAACTGGATGGAGGTTTGGCCTGCCCTAATTTAAGTCACTATTTTATAGCATCACAGCTGGCTTATGTCTATGACTGGTTTCTGGAGGCCTCCTCTTCCTGCTCCACCGCTCTATTGAATGCTCTTAACGGCCCCAGGGCCTCACTAGTGGACACATTACACAGGTCCATGCCTCGACGTTGTTCTAGGGGCTCGCCGATTGAGGTGGGCTGGCTGGCCAGGCATGAGGGTAATAAAGTAATCATTAACCAGATAGGGGTGTCCCCCAATGCTCCTCTATGGCATAATCCTAACTTTCCAGAGCTCCTGGGCCATCCAGATTCTCAGTGGTGGATAAGACTTGGTATTACCCACGTCTCTCAGATCTACTCAAACGACTCTTTTTTCTCATTTGCGGATCTGAAGGCTAAGTGTGGTGTAACAAACAGGTTTTATTTAAGGTATCTTTCACTGCGCCATGCCATCAGGGCACAATTTTCTGGTTTGTCCCTGGAGCTCACTGAATCACCTCTAGAGGTGCTATTGTCATATCCCGATATTGGGAAAATTGTTACTACTATATATTCTCGCCTTCAGGTGGCGGGCGTTAAACCCTTTCAGATTGCTCAGCGGAAATGGGAAAAGGAAATTCCCGGGTTGTCAGAGGAGGGGTGGGAGGAGGCCTCAGAGGTGTGCTTTCTGGACCTTATTGGATCAAATGACCAATATGTACAATATAAATTTATACATCAGATGCATTACACTCCTGCTAGGCTGGCCCATATGAGATATGACTCTGCAGCCTCCTGTGTTAGGTGTGGCTTCTCAGAAGCTGGATACATGCATATGTTTTGGTCCTGCCCTGTTATGTCCACCTTTTGGAGGGACTTATTTTCCTTTTTTGAAAACACACTACAAATAAAGGTGCCCTGCACCCCGGAGGTTGGACTATTGGGTGTGCTGAATGATTTCATACACAGGACTCATACTCGAACTCTTGTCCGTATAATACTGTTTTATGCCAGAAAATTAATTTTGATGCAATGGAAGAATGCAACTTCCCCAGATATTCAAGTTTTGTATCGTATGATGAATAAAGTTATACCAATTTTTAAACTGGTTTATAAGGGTAGGGCCTGCCCAAAAAAATTTGGTAAGATCTGGCAGCCCTGGCTTGATATAGCAGACTCCTTTTGGAAGGACACTCCGCTCTCACAACAATAACTATATCTCTATATATATGGGTTTTCTTTTTTTTTTTTTTTGTTTTTTGTTTTGACGTCTAGGGGAGGCTGTAACCTTTGGATGGTGGGTCGTTTGTGTACCTGGAGGGACGGTGTGGTGGAGGCGGGGTGGGACAAGGTTTGCCTTTTTGTGTGAATGAGTATAGATGGGTGCATGTATGGTGTGGATGTGTTCATGGAAAAATCCCTGCTGTATATAGCATTGTGATTTTAGGTTGTGGTGCCCTACGAGGTCCACACTCATTACCCTTATGTGACCAGTGGTATACTTCATTCCTCCATTGAGGAATTTGGTAAATATGATGTATAACTATAATGCCGCGTACACACGGTCGGACTTTTCGTCTACAAAAGTCCGACAGCCTGTCCGACAGACTTCCGACGTACTTTCGGCGGACTTGCGGCAGACTTTCTTACGAACGGACTTGCACACACACGACCACACAAAAGTACGACAGCCTAGTACGCGGTGACGTACACCAAGTCCGACGAGACTATAAAACGGAAGTTCAATAGCCCGTACGACACCCTTTGGGCTCCTTCTGCTAATCTCGTGTTTATCTCGTGTTAGTAGAAGTTTGGTGAGAGACGATTCGCGCTTGTGAGACTCGTATTTTTCAGTTCGTTTTAACTGTTGTTCAGTCTGTGCTTGTGAGGTTTGTATCTGCTTTTCAGTGCGTTTGGTCAGTTGGCATTGAGAAATCTTTGTTTTATTGGCCGCTCGTTCCTGATTTTCAGGTCGTTCTTCACAGGCCTTGCTGTTCTTCAGTGCGTTCTGTTTAGTGCGTTCTGACCAGCCGACCGTTTTGAAGCCATGTTACCTGTACGTACTCGTCGTAGAGCTCGTGCATTGTATGTGCTTGGTGCTGTAGTTTATTCTTCAGCCCAAGACCAGTCCATGAACAGGGCAAGGAGGAGTTCATGGACCAAGAATTGGTTGCTTCAGCGTGACCAGTTCTGTCACATGCCTTTGCTCCGTGAGATCCGTGAGAATAATCCTGAGGATTTCAGGAACTTTCTCCGGATGACGGACCCCGTTTTTGACCGTTTGTTGGCTTTGCTGACCCCCTATATCAGCAGGCAGGATACCTGCATGAGGCAAGCCATCACTCCGGAGCAGAGGCTGGTCGCTACCTTGCGGTATTTGGCCACAGGGAGAAGCCTGCAGGACCTTAAGTTCTCGACAGGCATCTCCCCCCAGGCTCTGGGGATCATTATCCCAGAGACCTGTTCTGCCATCATACAGGTCCTGCAGAAGGACTATATTAAGGTAAGATATTTTTCTTTTATTAGCATCACATGTTCTTTTATGTAATCTTTGATAATGTGATGTATTTCTTGCTTCAAACACTACTTACCATCATTGCAATATAGTGTGAATGTCCCCTTTTTATCCTCACACATGCTGGAATTTTTTACTGTTATTTTTTGTCATGCATGTATATTTTCCTTCAATAACCTTCCCAGCATGAAGTGATGGGAACATATCCACCTAGTCTACTCATTTGGAATGTATTTTGTTTGAGTGTATTTAGTGTGCTGCTAATGAGCAATTATCTAGATTTCACAACCCCCCCACCCCCCCCCCCACCACCTAAACTCACTCCAAATAGTGTGCTGCTAATGAGCAATTATCTAGATTTCACAACCCCCCCACCTAAACTCACTCCAAATAGTGTGCTGCTAATGAGCAATTATCTAGATTTCACAACCCCCCCACCCCCCCCCCCCCCCACCACCTAAACTCACTCCAAATAGTGTGCTGCTAATGAGCAATTATCTAGATTTCACAACCCCCCCACCCCCCCCCCACCTAAACTCACTCCAAATAGTGTGCTGCTAATGAGCAATTATCTAGATTTCACAACCCCCCCACCCCCCCCCCCACCACCTAAACTCACTCCAAATAGTGTGCTGCTAATGAGCAATTATCTAGATTTCACAACCCCCCCACCCCCCCCCCCCCACCTAAACTCACTCCAAATAGTGTGCTGCTAATGAGCAATTATCTAGATTTCACAACCCCCCCCCCCCCCACCTAAACTCACTCCAAATAGTGTGCTGCTAATGAGCAATTATCTAGATTTCACAACCCCCCCACCCCCACCCTCGTTAAAATTTGCTGGAATGTTCTGTGGTGTTGATTTGTCTAAAGCAAATATATGTTGCACTTTGCAAAATGCATGTGCACTCTACAAGTGCATTTGTTCCAGTGCTTTAGTAAATGAGCAGAAGCTCTGCTGATTTCCATCATCAAATCATATGCAAGCCTCAAAGTGTTTTCATTAATTGCCCTTGCATGTGATTGTGTACTCCTTGCAACATGAATGCCTTTTTACATTACCTCATTTACTGTAAGCTGGTTAGCAACTGCACCTGCAGAGTGCGACAACTGCAGTCTTGTAGCCTTTTTAGTCCCTAAATTCCTGCGTGTCCTAAAAGTAATTTTTTTTAGGGATTTCACAACCCCCTAAAATGTAATCAATGTTCCATCAGAGGGGGTGAGCAATCTGATAAGTGTGCCTTTCCATATTAGTTATTCCAGAACAATTAAATTATTGAATGTTATACTGATGCTGGGGAATAATGTTTTTAATTGTCTAATTTTCTTGCAATGTTAGCTTCCAAATTAATTGATTTTGGTTTTCTTGTTTGATTTCCCAGTTTCCTTCAACGCCACAGGAATGGCAGACTGTGGCATCCCATTTTGCCAGCCGTTGGGACTTTCCCAATTGTGGAGGGGCTATAGATGGGAAACATGTCCACATTGTGCCACCACCCCATTCGGGGTCATATTATTTTAATTATAAGGGGTTCCACAGTATTGTTTTAATGGCGGTGGTGTCGGCACACTATGATTTTTTATATGTGGACGTGGGGAAGAATGGCCGGATGTCGGATGGAGGAGTATTTGCCCAGACGGAGTTCTGCCAGCGTCTCCAGAGTGGTGGCCTGGGATTGCCACCTGATGAGGATAACGTGGAAGGACTCCCCTTTGTCTTCATTGCCGATGAAGCCTTCGCTCTCAGCAAGCACCTCATGAGGCCATTCCCCCAAAGAACCCTCACCCCGGAGAGGAGGGTTTTTAATTACCGGCTGGCCAGAGCTAGAAGAGTGGTTGAGAATGCGTTTGGAATTCTGGCCAGCCGGTTCCGCCTGTTTCAAACAGCCATTAATTTGGCGGAATACAAACTTAATTTTATCGTTTTATCGTGCTGCATTCTGCACAACTTTTTAAATAAGCATTCTACAAATTATATAGGCACAGTTGGGCCTGAGGCCGGACAAATAGAAGCCAACCTTACAGGCCTGGATACTGTCCGTACTGGCTTGGCCCCCCAAAGTGCCCGTCAAGTTAGACAGCAATATGTTAATTATTTTATGGGTAGGGGGGCCATTGCAATGGGCCAGGATATATAATTTTTGACAATAAAAAAATTATTGATGAAATCTTGCATTATATTTATTGCTTGCCTTTCTTTTGGGCTGTCTCCTAGGTTATGGTCGAGCAGTTGTAGTGCCAACTGTATTGTAATTTTAAATGTCTAAATAAGCTCCATTGCCACTGTAAACAACTTTTTTACAATTATAACTAAAATGATACTGAGCCTTGAAATAACAAACCACACATTTATTTAATTCCTATAAGGAGATGTTTTTATTAATGGTTGTTATGCATTCCGTTCTGCATTTAGTATAAAATGTTCATAGACAAAAATAGAATGATATCTTAATAATGTAGCAAAATATAATTATATCTAAATATTTATACCTAATCCACAAAAAAATATTTTTGGCTTTTTGATTTTCACAAACAGGCTTTTTTTTTTGTTTTGGGAAAATCAAGTTTTGTTTTTTTTTTTTTTTTTTTTAAAGCAATTTTTTTGTTTATGTTTTTTTTTTTTATCAAGTTATTTTTGTTTTTATTATTTTTTTTTAATAAAGTTTGTATATTAATTTTTTTTGCTTTTTTAAAATCAAGTTTTTTATTTTTTTTGGTTTTTTAAAATCAAGTTTTTTATTTTTTTTGGTTTTTGAAAATCAAGTTTTTTATTTTTTTTGGTTTTTTAAAATCAAGTTTTTTATTTTTTTTGGTTTTTTAAAATCAAGTTTTTTATTTTTTTTTTTGTGTTTTTTTGAAAATCAATTTTTATTTTTTTGTGGATTTTTGAGGTATTTACGAGAAACAGCCCTCCTTTTTTACATTAGGTTAAACAGCCATTTATGTTCTGCCAAAAAAAAAAAAGAGAAGGCCCAGAATGGGGTCAGCAAAACAGGAAATGAAGGACATGATTGATGTTTTGGGGTTTAAAAAAGGGCATTTAGATTCGACCCAAAACATCAATCATGTCCTTCATTTCCTGCTGCATACGATCCAGCCGATTCCGCATTTGATCGATCTCCCCATTCCAGGCCATGATTTGAGCAATTAGCCGTTGGGCACTGTCTGTGGTGAAATAGTCACTTGGACCTAAAGTGGAATGAAAAAAAAAATATGTTTAGAAATATGCACACATAAGTTTACCTTACCATAAAGCTGGTGTCTCAAACACTGACCTGGTGGGGTGCCCATGTCGCATACTTCATGAACATCCTCGGGGGTGGCGCTGTTGCTTGACTCAAGCACAACCAGATCACCTAAAATAGAGTAGAAAAATTACATAAAATAAAAGGCAGCCATGCATAGATTACCGTAAGCTGGTGTGTCAGACACTCACCTGGTGGGGTGCCCATGTCGCCCACCTCTCCTTCCTCCACATCCTCAATGGGACTTGGGCTTATTTCCCAATCATGTTTTGCTTGGGGTGGACTGTCTTCTGGTTGTTGGCTGAGTGATTTTTCCCCTATGTGAAACAAAAAATTAATAATCTAATTAGCACACAGATATTTTAGTACATAGTAATTTTCCAACATTTGTAATGAAGTGGTTTGTGTAGAGTTCCTATTTTACCTCAATATTTAAAATTAGAAAGACATATCGGATAGATAGATATCAATATCTCAAAATATAGTTAATAATCTTTTGATCTCTCTCTATATCTGGAACAAAATCTCTAAATATCTAACTAAATGTAAAGCCAAAAAATTAAGATAACTTCAAATCTTCAAAAAGAATGTTTTACATTTCTATATCTATCTACCTATCTCTATATTTCTCTCTCTCTCTATATATTTCTCTCTCTCTCTCTCTCTCTCTCTCTCTATATCTCTATATCTATATCTATCTCTCAATATATATATATATATCTATATATATATATATATCTCTCTATAGTTATATATATATATATATATATATATATATATATATATATATATATATATAGTTATATATATATTTATATATATATATATATTTATATATATATATATATAGTTATATATATATATAGTTATATATATATATATATATATATATATAGTTATATATATATATATATATATATATATATAGTTATATATATATATAGTTATATATATATATAGTTATATATATATATATATAGTTATATATATATATATATAGTTATATATATATATATAGTTATATATATATGTATATATATATATATGTATATATATATATGTATGTATATGTATATATATATATGTATGTATATATATGTGTATATGTATATATAGATATATATCTATAGATATGTAACGAGGTTTCTTAAAAGATCGTTTAAAACGATGAACAAAAAATCGGATAGGAAGGAAAAGCACATGGAGCAGTATACAAGGTAATAAACACAAGAGAAAAACACGACAAGTACTTACTTTTTTTAAGAACTTTCCGGATACGTCGGTATTGATCCGGCTCCCTGAGTTTCAGGTCAGACCATCTTTTTCTCAGTTGATCTTTGGAGCGCTGGACCCCAAAAGATGCCTGCAAAGTCTCCACGACCTTCGCCATGATTTTGGCCTTGCGCAAATTTGGCCGTGCGTACGGCCCATAATTGCCATCATAGTCGTCTTTGTGAAGAATGGCCACCATCTCCACCATCTCTTTAAAACTCATATTAGAGGCCTTAAATCTAGGCCTCATAGATTTTGCAGACGTTCCAGCCTCCGGGCTGTCTCCACTACCTGAGGTCGTCAACATTTCAGGTGTCTCCGCCATTCTTTAACTCCACTACGCGCCGTAACAAAAAATGGGCGGAGAACATGAGTTAAAATCGAACGTCAGGGGCGGGCGACGCAGGCGGAGTTTCACACATGCGTAGTGTATAAAGAGGGGCCTTGCGCACGTGTCGTACGTACGTTCTGTGCGTCGAATTAGGGGGCGGAGAACATGAGTTAATTTCGAACGTCAGGGGCGGGCGACGCAGGCGGAGTTTCACACATGCGTAGTGTATGAAGAGGGCCCTTGCGCACGTGTCATACGAACGTTCTGTGCGTAGGTGATAGTGGACCAGGACGTTACAAAACGAAGGTAATTTTAAATATATTTTTTTGGGGTTTTATGGTCATGACTTTGTAGCAAGCGGCCTATATGGCTTGATAGATTGATGAGGCCTACATAGGGAGAAGATGATGAGGGGTTAGCCGAAACCTATAATAAAAGTGTTTTTTGTCTTGTGACTTCATCTTTTCCAGATATAATGAATCCCCTATTTAAGGATCCAGAGTTCCTTACATCTTTTATTTCCAAATATCGAGAGATGAGGAATTTGTGGGAGGTGAAACACCCTCAGTATTATGCTAAGCATGTGAGGAAGTCAACGCTGGAGAGACTTCTGGCCTTTGTCCAGGCGACCATCCCGGAAGCAACAATGGAGACATTGCTCAAGAAAATTGGGGGCTTGAGGAACATGTATAAGAGGGAGCATAAGAAGATCCAGGAATCAAGGAGATCAGGAGCATCAGCAGATGATGTTTATGTACCCAGGCTGTGGTACTATAATCAACTACGTTTTCTGGATGACCAGAATGAAGCCAGGCCATCACTTTCAACCCTTCCCTCCACCCTTCCCTCCACCCCAGCAGAGGCTGATGAGGAGCAAGCTGGGTCTTCCATCCTGGATGAACCAGATATGACCATCTGGAGTCAGGTAAATTATTTTAACAAATATTTACTGTACTAATATTAATGATGTTAACTGGATGTTATAATTGTCTAAAATAATTTGGCACTCAAAATTGGGTATACATATCAATTGACAGTAGTGGCTAAATATGTTTGGCACCTGCTTGAAATAATTAGGGTGTCTGATTAGACTCTTTTATTAAAGAGAAGTATTCACATTGAATTTGCTATTCATGAGAAGCAAACTGTGTGTCATTGATGAACCCAAAAAAATATACTCAAACTATTGTCCTTTTTTTATACACAGGATGAGTCCATCCAGGAGGAATGTGGGGAAAGTGGCAGGCAGGAGGAGACCAGGCCCATGGACAGCCTGGAGGAGGCCGGATTCACCATCATCCTGGAGGAGGCTGGGCCCAGTGTCAGGCAGGAGGTGGCTGCTCCCAGTGAGGTGGCTGCTCCCAGTGAGGTGGCTGGGCCAAGTGAGGTGGCTGGGCCAAGTGAGGTGGCTGGGCCCAGTAGGAGCCTGACCGAATCCCAAGTGCCTCCCCTCCACCTTCCCAAAAAAAGGGCCAGGAAGGGGATGGTCACACAGGACGCATCCCTGCGCCTCATGCAAGAGGCCACCCGTTTTTTAAGGAGCCCCCCCGAAGCGGAAGAATCCTATGGCTGCTACTTAGCCAGCAGGCTTCTTCAGATGAATAGGGAGCAGCGCCTCATTTGTGAGCGCCTATTTGGGGAAACAATCCATAAGGGGCTGCAGGGCACGCTAACACAAAACACCCAACTACATGAGGCAGCCCCCCCTCCTCCTCCTCCTCCTCCTCCTGCCACAACTGAAACACCAGAGCCACAGCCTCAAAAGAAGGCTACAGGGAAGGCTGCAGGGCAGCGTGGAGGAAAGGCTGCAGGGAAGAGAAGAAAATGATGACCTGGGTTCAGTCTGGTCTGACAGAAGACGCAGGCTGTTGTAGGACCACAGTCTGGGGACATCTAGATCATCTGCTGGTGCTGTTGATCTCTGGGATTCTTGGACCAGATTGTGCTCCCTCTTATATGGACTCCGCAAGATCCCAATTTTCTGGTACACCGACTTTTTCCAGCGTTGACTTCCTCTTTATTTTATTTTGACCATGAATAAATGGATCATTTTTTGAGTTTAGCAAAAGACTTTTTATGTTTTTTCTTTGAAATCATTGATTTTACACACAATGTTAAATTAACAAGGGACAACAATCTCATTGAGTTAGAAAAAAAACACACCAAAAATACATTACTAATGTTAATAATGTTCAAGTGGTAAGTCTTGAAAATCCAAAAATTTACGTAACCAAAAACGGTGCTTTGGGTTAACTTTATCTAAAAACTAAAAAATAATCACTATAAAAAAAAAAAAAACAGAATAATGGGTTCTTTGTGGTAACTTTACAAACCTAAAAAAAAAAAAGGGGAAAAAGTATTATTAGTATGGAAACATTGTTTTTAAAATGCATACTATATCATTCATGAGATCAAAGAGAAAAAGAATCCAGAAATCAGTTTGGGAGAACTCTGATTATGAACAGCAAAACACCTTCGTTCTTTATAGAGCCTTCGTAAAGAAGAAATAAAATGCGCTGCATTCAACGATCACAGATTTTGCAGCGTGATGAATGTGCTACCTACAATACGAACACTAGTTTTACTAGACCGAGTGCTTCCGTTTAGTTTTTGCTTATGAGCATGCGTCGTTTTTTTGTCCGTCGGACTAGCATACAGACGAGCGGACTTCGGGGTCCGTCGTACTTACGACGTAAAGATTTGAAGCATGCTTCAAATCTAAAGTCCGTCGGATTTGAGGCTAAAAAAGTCCGTTGAAAGTCCGGAGAAGCCCACACACGATCGGATTACCAGCCAGCTTTAGTCCGTCAGCGTCCGTTGGACTTTTGTAGACGAAAAGTCCGACCGTGTGTACGCGGCATAACAGTTGGCCCCCGTTGGGCTATTGTACTTTCTTTTATATTTTGTAAAAGAGATTTGTTTATGGATGCATTTGTACTATCTGAACCTGTAAACTACTTTCTATCAAAACAAATAAAAAAACAATTTTGTAAAAAAAAAAAAATTGTGCTGTCCTCCCTCTACATTGTAAAGCACTGCGTAAACTGTTGGCGCTATATAAATCGTGAATAATAATAATAATAAAAATAATAATAATAATAATAATACTATCGATCGGTTCAAATGCTGAATTTGATTCAGAAATGGAATTTGCATTTGAATCTGATGAGAACTCCCCACCTGCTCTCATCAATCATGGAGAGGATCTGGAACACCTCCTCACTGGTAAAAACTTTTTTGGACATTTTCTGATGGGCTGTGCAATGGATGGCAGGTGATGGTCACTGATGGGCTGTGTGACGGGTGACAGACGGGTGGCAGGTGACGTTCACTGATAGTTGAGAGGTGACAGGTGATGGTCACTGATGGGTGATACGTGACAGGTGATGGTCACTAATGAGTGAAAGGTAACAGGTGATGTCACTGATGGGTGAAAGGTGACAGGTGACGGTCACTGATCAGTGACAGATGACAGGCGACGGTCACTGATGGGTGACAGGTAACGGTCACTGATGGCAGTCTCTGATGGTGACCGGTGCACTTTATGGAACTGATAGGTGACAGATGAGGGTCACGGAGTGCTCACTGATGACGGTCACTGACGGGTGACTAATGAGTGAGAGACAATGGTCACTGATGGGTGACAGATGCACCACTGACTGCAGTCTCTGACGGTGACAGGTGCATTTTATGGGCACTGATGGGTGACAGGTGCACTTTTCTAAGCACTGATGGGCACTGATGTGGTCACTGTTGGGTGACAGCTGCAATGGGGGGGGGCGATGTGACAGGTTCTCTTTTCTGTGTGGTGTTGGTGCAGACACTAACACTACACAGATGGGTAACTCACTGCTCCTGGCACTTCTCTCCTCACACTGGAAATGGTGTGTGAGGAGGGAAGAGCTTGTAACAGCTAGTTATCGGTCTGTGTTTACATTTAGTGATCAGCTGTGAATAGATCACAGCCAATCACGTGGTAAACAGTCGCCAGCCATTGGCTGTTTACCCTTTTCTGTGACAAGCAGTGCTCCTGCTCCCGATCGCGCATGCACCGTCTTAAAAAGGGGAGTACCATTTGTAATCAGCCGTGACGTAATCGCGGCCGATCACATGGTAAATCGCGTGAATGCCCTGTTTGAATGGGCCAATGTCATATGATGTCGGCCCAGAACGAGAGCCGTAACCACCCCGCTGTCATATGACGGTGGTCGGGTGGCAACTGGTAAACCCCCCATTTATAGCACATGGGTAGCAGAGGTTTCTGTGCTGAGAGCACTGTCAAAAGACAGCTCCTTGTCTCTAGTAGACAATGGGAGCTGGTGGGACCATCTCCCGATCATGTGACCACTGTGACAGCCAATAACAGTTCTCACATTAACAAGCAGACCTTCACACCCCCCTGGGTTTAACCACTTCAACCCTGGAAGAATTTGCCCCCTTCCTGACCAGGCCATTTTTTGCGATACGGCACTGCGTCGCTTTAACTGACAATTGCATGGTCGTGCTGTACCCAAACAAAATTGATGTCCTTTTTTTCCCACAAATAGAGCTTTCATTTGGTGCTATTTGATCACCTCTGCGGTTTTTATTTTTTGCACTATAAACAAAAAAAAAGAGCGAGAATTTTGAAAAAAAAAACAATATTTTAAACTTTTTGCTATAATAAATATCCCAAAAAAATAGAAATAAAATGTCTTCATCAGTTTAGGCCAATATGTATTCTCCATATCTTTGGTAAAATCGCAATAAGCGTATATTGATTGGTTTGCGCAAAAGTTATAGAGTGTACAAAATAGGGGATATATTTATGGCATTTTTATTATTATTTTTTTTTTTACTACTAATGGTGGTGATCTGTGCTTTTTAGCCGGAGTGCGATATTGCAGCGGACCGATCGGATACTTTTGACACTTTTTGGGACCATTGACATTTACAAGAGCTAAAAATAGCCACTGATTACTGTATAAATGTCACTGGCAGGGAAGGGGTTAACACTAGTGGGGCGATCAATGGGTTAAGTGTGTCCTAGGGAGGTGTTTCTAACTGTGGGGGGATGGGACTTGCTGGGAGTAGCTAGAGATTGCTGTTCCTGATTACTAGTGTACTGTTGTACAAGACAAATCTCATGATTGGCTGGCAACCATTCAAGGGTATACCCTTTATCGCATGGATAGAAAGGGTAAAAAAGGGGGAGGGGTATGCCTATATATCAAGAATAATATACAAGTGAATGTGAAAGATGACATTACTAAGGGAGCTAGGGATGAGGTGGAATCCTTATGGGTAAAGCTCCAAAGGGATGAAGCTAAGGGGGAAATATTACTGGGAGTATGCTATAGGCCTCCTAACCTGAGGGAGGAGGGGGAGACAGATCTCCTATCACAAGTTGGATTAGCAGCAAGGATGGGAAGTGTTATCATAATGTCGGATTTTAATTATCCTGACATAGACTGAGCGGAGGGAACCATGCATTCATCTAAGGCTCGCCAGTTCCTAAATGTCTTGCAGGACATTTTCATGGTTCAGATGGTAGACGCACCAACTAGGAATAAAGCGTTACTGGATCTACTGATTACCAACAATACAGACCTGATCATGGATGTGGAAATATGCGGCAATTTAGGAAACATCGATCACCGGTCAATTGGCTTTAGTATAAATCAAACAAATAGGAAACACAAGGGGAATATAAAGACACTGAATTTCAAAAGAGCCAACTTCACTAAACTACGAACTAAAAGGCATAAATTGTGATAAAATCTTAGGAACAAAGAACACGGAGGAGAGATGGGTTTGCTTTAAGAGCATATTAAATAAGGGCATTAGCCAATGCATCCCATTGAGTAATAAATTTAAGAGCGAACAAATGTCCTGGATGGCTTAACTCCAATGTAAAAATGCATATAAAAGCAAAGGAGAAGGCCTTCAAAAAATACATGGTTGAGGGATCAGCATCGGCATTCAGACTTTATAAAGTATGCAACAAGAAATGTAAGCGTGCAATAAGGACGGCTAAGATAGAACATGAAAGACACATAGCGGAGGAGAGCAAAACATATCCCAAGAAATTCTTCAAGTATTTAAACAGTAAAAAAGGGAAGACAGACCATATTGGCCCCATAAAGAATGAGGAAGGACATCTGATTACGAAGGATGGGGAGATGGTGAAGGTATTGAATTTATTCTTCTCCTCATTCTTCACGAGGGAATCGGGGGGCTTTAGTAACAAAAACGCAAACGTGTTTATCCTTATGACACATCACAGGAAGCACCTCCATGGTTAACAGAGGACAAAATTAAAATTAGACTTGGGAAACTTAACATTAATAAATCACCGGGACCAGATGGCTTGCATCCGATGGTACCTAGGGAACTCAGTCAAGTAATTGCCAGACCATTGTTCCTAATTTTTACTGACAGTCTACTGACTGGAATGGTACCAGCTGATTGGAGAAAAGCCAATGTAGCACCAATATTTAAAAAGGGCCTAAAATACATCCCTGGGAATTACAGACCAGTTAGCTTAACATCAATAGTATGCAAGCTCTTGGAGGGACTATATACAAGATTTTAGTAACGAGAACGGTATCATTAGCAGTAATCAGCATGGATTCATGAAGAATCGTTCTTGCCAAACCAATCTATTAACCTTCTATAAGGAGGTGAGTTGCCATCTAGATAAAGCAAGGCCCGTAGATGTGGTGTATCTGGATTTTGCAAAAGCATTTGACACAGTTTCCCATAAATGTTCACTGTACAAAATAAGTTTCATTGGCATAGGCCATAGGGTGAGTACATGGATTGAAAACTGGCTACAAGGGCGAGTTCAGAGGATGGTGATAAATGGGGAGTACTCGGAATGGTCAGAGGTGGGTGGTGGGTTCCCCCAGGGTTCTGTGCTGGGACCAATCCTGTTTATTTTGTTCATAAACGACCTGGAGGATGGGGTAAACAGTTCAATCTTTGTATTTGCAGACAATACTAAGTTAAGCAGGGCAATAACTTCTCCGCAGGATGTGGAAACCTTGCAAAAAGATCTGAACAAATTAATGGGGTGGGCAACTACATGGCAAATGAGGTTCAATGTAGAAAAGTGTAAAATAATGCATTTGGGTGGCAAAGATACAAATGCAATCTATACACTGGGGGGGAGAACCTCTGGGGAAATCTAGGCTGGAAAAGGACCTGGGGGTCTTAGTAGATAATAAGCTCAGCAATGGCATGCAATGCCAAGCTGCTGCTAACAAAGCAAAAAGAATATTGGCATGCATTAAAAAGGGGATCAACTCCAGAGATAAAACGATAATTCTCCCGCTCTACAAGACTCTGGTCCGGCTGCACCTAGAGTATGTTGTCCAGTTCTGGGCACCAGTCCTCAGGAAGGATGTACTGGAAATGGAGCGAGTACAGAGAAGGGCAACAAAGCTAATAAAGGGCCTGGAGGATATTAGTTATGAAGAAAGGTTGCGAGCACTGAACTTATTATCTCTGGAGAAGAGACGCTTGAGAGGGGATATGATTTCAATTTATAACTACCGTACTGGTAACCCCACAATAGGGATAAAAAATTTTCGCGGAAGGGAGTTTAACAAGACATGTGGCCATGTAGAAGAAAAGAGGTTTAACCTTAAACTACGTAAAGGGTTCTTTACTGTAAGAGCGGCAAATTCCCTTCCACAGGCGGTGGTCTCAGCGGGGAGCATCGATAGTTTAAAAAAACTATTAGATAAGCACCTGAAAAACCGCAACATACAGGGATATACAATGGAATACTGACATATAATTACACACATAGGTTGGGCTTGATGGACTTGTGTCTTTTTTCAACCTCACCTACTATGTAACTAAGATCTCTCTCTACTTCCCTGACACAATGAGGATCTGTCTGCTTACGTTGACAGATCCCCGTTCTGTCTCTGTGAGGAGTGATCGCGAGTGGCTGGCGGACATTGCAACCGCTGCCAATACGCATCAGCTCCAGCGTTGCGCCGCAGGCACGTGCACGCCCCCTAGAGCTCTTAAAGGGGCTGACATACACCTATACCAATTCACCCAGGAGAGCAAACCTGCCACTACAATATATAACAGCTTCTCATCTGTTAATGGTTTCTAAGAAAATGGCAGTCTCCACATCTCTAGCAACCAGTCATGTAACCTGGTCCCATTCATTTGTTGGCCTGGAATCCTAGGCCATGTAAACAAAGGGGCAAGGAGAGCATGACATTAGTGATTAATATAGCCACATGGTCATATTTGGACAATGACATTGACAAAATACGGCTGTGACCATATTTGGTCAATGATGTTAAGTGGGAGACCTTGCCCATTGGATTAAAGTGGTTGTAAAGCCACTTTGTTCTCTTCATAAAATCCCCTGTGTTACATTACATTATGTGTCCCAGTGTATGTGCTTTATAAAAGAAAATGCAGTTTTATACCTTATTTCAGAGCATCGCTCAGTGCTCACGTGACTGCTCACCACTCTCCTCTCCTGATCTGACAAACACAGTGGGAGGGGCTGAGAATCATCCACGACATCAGCCAGGAGGAGGGGAGGAAAGGAGGATAACGGCGGGCGGTCACGTGAGCGCCAGGCGGTGCTCTAAAATAAGGTATAAAACAGCTTATTGTTTATAAAGCACATACAGTGGGGACGGAAAGTATTCAGACCCCCTTAAATTTTTCACTCTTTGTTATATTGCAGCCATTTGCTAAAATCATTTAAGTTCATTTTTTTCCTCATTATTGTACACACAGCACACCATATTGACAGAAAAACACAGAATTGTTGACATTTTTGCAGATTTTTTTAAAAAGAAAAACTGAAATATCACATGGTCCTAAGTATTAAGACCCTTTGCTCAGTATTTAGTAGAAGTACCCTTTTGATCTAATACAGCCATGAGTCTTTTTGTGAAAGATGCAACAAGTTTTTCACACCTGGATTTGGGGATCCTCTGCCATTCCTCCTTGTAGATCTTCTCCAGTTCTGTCAGGTTGGATGGTAAACAGTGGACAGCCATTTGTAGGTCTCTCCAGAGATGCTCAATTGGGTTTAAGTCAGGGCTCTGGCTGGGCCATTCAAGAACAGGCCCATAACGGTATCTAACACAGGGGATTATATGAACATTACAAAGTTATTTTAGCAGCAGGTGGTGAGTGGCAGGCACTGACATTAGCTGACAGGCGGGGGGGGGACAGAGGAGAGACAGTGGGCTGACGGAGGCACATAAAATAACCACGGTGTCAGGGATCAGCAGCCATGATAAACGTGGTCAGTTTACAGAGTGCCGGGCAGCACCAAGCAAGATAAGCCAGGTATTTTAGATGATAGACAAATCACACAGCACAAGCACCGTGATGTTATTTACTTTAACAGGAACAGAATCATATTTTTTTTAGGGTAACAACCGCTTTAACTTTAGTCGCAAGGTTCTAGGAGATTTGGCATGGCATTTGGCATGGGTCAGCCTTTTATGCTTTGACATCAGGCATCATGGATCTGAATTGCTAGACAACTCTTATTTTTGAATACTGTTCTGAGGATTTACCTTTGACATATCCACAATATCGACATGTGATCATATATCTATGGTCTCTGCAGACGATTACTACATCATTGCAATGCGCTGCTCATATTACTATTTGGTGAGTTATTTTTGGGCATAAGTGGTGGTGGATTTTCTCACAAAGGTATGTTAGAAGTAATACAAGAAGAAAATTGCCTTGATTTAATAAAATAGTGTTGTTTACACAGACTATGCATATCATTTTGGATAAAGATTATTTTTTGGGACTGTTTGAAATATTGTTTATCTAGTGATTTATTTATTTTTTGGGACTTTTTTTGCACTATATTAGCACTTCATATGGTTTTTACATCATATTCATTTGTAATAGATTTAAAATTACATTTGCACACAGATGGGACATATGATTTAGGTTCATGCACTGGTTTAACAGATTTATATAACACGTTCACAGATGTGACATTTCATTGAGGTATTAGACTTCTGAATACAATATAGTATCAATTGTTCACAATGCTGTCACTTTGTGAGCATATATTTGGGTTGAATTAATCTCAATAGCGCAGCAGCAGTGTAACATCCACATATTTAATTCCAGGCACGGTTCGATCTTATTTGCAACGTGACTGATGATGGATATACATCATGTGACTTTTTGTTTCTTTTTTTTTTAATAGAGTACTTGGGACTGTATAAGTACCCTATGTTCCTTTACTGTTGCCTTTTTTTGTGTGAATGAGTAGGAGTATTCATTCACTTATTAGAATGAATACTCCTACTCATTCACGGCAGGAGGGGCTTTTTTCTTATTTTAAAGGGGGCTTCCAGATTACCAATAAGTCCCCCATACAGACTCCCACAAAACAGTTCAATCTTTGTATTTGCAGACAATACTAAGTTAAGCAGGGCAATAACTTCTCCGCAGGATGTGGAAACCTTGCAAAAAGATCTGAACAAATTAATGGGGTGGGCAACTACATGGCAAATGAGGTTCAATGTAGAAAAGTGTAAAATAATGCATTTGGGTGGCAAAGATACAAATGCAATCTATACACTGGGGGGGAGAACCTCTGGGGAAATCTAGGCTGGAAAAGGACCTGGGGGTCTTAGTAGATAATAAGCTCAGCAATGGCATGCAATGCCAAGCTGCTGCTAACAAAGCAAAAAGAATATTGGCATGCATTAAAAAGGGGATCAACTCCAGAGATAAAACGATAATTCTCCCGCTCTACAAGACTCTGGTCCGGCTGCACCTAGAGTATGTTGTCCAGTTCTGGGCACCAGTCCTCAGGAAGGATGTACTGGAAATGGAGCGAGTACAGAGAAGGGCAACAAAGCTAATAAAGGGCCTGGAGGATATTAGTTATGAAGAAAGGTTGCGAGCACTGAACTTATTATCTCTGGAGAAGAGACGCTTGAGAGGGGATATGATTTCAATTTATAACTACCGTACTGGTAACCCCACAATAGGGATAAAAAATTTTCGCGGAAGGGAGTTTAACAAGACATGTGGCCATGTAGAAGAAAAGAGGTTTAACCTTAAACTACGTAAAGGGTTCTTTACTGTAAGAGCGGCAAATTCCCTTCCACAGGCGGTGGTCTCAGCGGGGAGCATCGATAGTTTAAAAAAACTATTAGATAAGCACCTGAAAAACCGCAACATACAGGGATATACAATGGAATACTGACATATAATTACACACATAGGTTGGGCTTGATGGACTTGTGTCTTTTTTCAACCTCACCTACTATGTAACTAAGATCTCTCTCTACTTCCCTGACACAATGAGGATCTGTCTGCTTACGTTGACAGATCCCCGTTCTGTCTCTGTGAGGAGTGATCGCGAGTGGCTGGCGGACATTGCAACCGCTGCCAATACGCATCAGCTCCAGCGTTGCGCCGCAGGCACGTGCACGCCCCCTAGAGCTCTTAAAGGGGCTGACATACACCTATACCAATTCACCCAGGAGAGCAAACCTGCCACTACAATATATAACAGCTTCTCATCTGTTAATGGTTTCTAAGAAAATGGCAGTCTCCACATCTCTAGCAACCAGTCATGTAACCTGGTCCCATTCATTTGTTGGCCTGGAATCCTAGGCCATGTAAACAAAGGGGCAAGGAGAGCATGACATTAGTGATTAATATAGCCACATGGTCATATTTGGACAATGACATTGACAAAATACGGCTGTGACCATATTTGGTCAATGATGTTAAGTGGGAGACCTTGCCCATTGGATTAAAGTGGTTGTAAAGCCACTTTGTTCTCTTCATAAAATCCCCTGTGTTACATTACATTATGTGTCCCAGTGTATGTGCTTTATAAAAGAAAATGCAGTTTTATACCTTATTTCAGAGCATCGCTCAGTGCTCACGTGACTGCTCACCGCTCTCCTCTCCTGATCTGACAAACACAGTGGGAGGGGCTGAGAATCATCCACGACATCAGCCAGGAGGAGGGGAGGAAAGGAGGATAACGGCGGGCGGTCACGTGAGCGCCAGGCGGTGCTCTAAAATAAGGTATAAAACAGCTTATTGTTTATAAAGCACATACAGTGGGGACGGAAAGTATTCAGACCCCCTTAAATTTTTCACTCTTTGTTATATTGCAGCCATTTGCTAAAATCATTTAAGTTCATTTTTTTCCTCATTATTGTACACACAGCACACCATATTGACAGAAAAACACAGAATTGTTGACATTTTTGCAGATTTTTTTAAAAAGAAAAACTGAAATATCACATGGTCCTAAGTATTAAGACCCTTTGCTCAGTATTTAGTAGAAGTACCCTTTTGATCTAATACAGCCATGAGTCTTTTTGTGAAAGATGCAACAAGTTTTTCACACCTGGATTTGGGGATCCTCTGCCATTCCTCCTTGTAGATCTTCTCCAGTTCTGTCAGGTTGGATGGTAAACAGTGGACAGCCATTTGTAGGTCTCTCCAGAGATGCTCAATTGGGTTTAAGTCAGGGCTCTGGCTGGGCCATTCAAGAACAGGCCCATAACGGTATCTAACACAGGGGATTATATGAACATTACAAAGTTATTTTAGCAGCAGGTGGTGAGTGGCAGGCACTGACATTAGCTGACAGGCAGGGGGGGGGACAGAGGAGAGACAGTGGGCTGACGGAGGCACATAAAATAACCACGGTGTCAGGGATCAGCAGCCATGATAAACGTGGTCAGTTTACAGAGTGCCGGGCAGCACCAAGCAAGATAAGCCAGGTATTTTAGATTATAGACAAATCACACAGCACAAGCACCGTGATGTTATTTACTTTAACAGGAACAGAATCATATTTTTTTTAGGGTAACAACCGCTTTAACTTTAGTCGCAAGGTTCTAGGAGATTTGGCATGGCATTTGGCATGGGTCAGCCTTTTATGCTTTGACATCAGGCATCATGGATCTGAATTGCTAGACAACTCTTATTTTTGAATACTGTTCTGAGGATTTACCTTTGACATATCCACAATATCGACATGTGATCATATATCTATGGTCTCTGCAGACGATTACTACATCATTGCAATGCGCTGCTCATATTACTATTTGGTGAGTTATTTTTGGGCATAAGTGGTGGTGGATTTTCTCACAAAGGTATGTTAGAAGTAATACAAGAAGAAAATTGCCTTGATTTAATAAAATAGTGTTGTTTACACAGACTATGCATATCATTTTGGATAAAGATTATTTTTTGGGACTGTTTGAAATATTGTTTATCTAGTGATTTATTTATTTTTTGGGACTTTTTTTGCACTATATTAGCACTTCATATGGTTTTTACATCATATTCATTTGTAATAGATTTAAAATTACATTTGCACACAGATGGGACATACGATTTAGGTTCATGCACTGGTTTAACAGATTTATATAACACGTTCACAGATGTGACATTTCATTGAGGTATTAGACTTCTGAATACAATATAGTATCAATTGTTCACAATGCTGTCACTTTGTGAGCATATATTTGGGTTGAATTAATCTCAATAGCGCAGCAGCAGTGTAACATCCACATATTTAATTCCAGGCACGGTTCGATCTTATTTGCAACGTGACTGATGATGGATATACATCATGTGACTTTTTGTTTCTTTTTTTTTTAATAGAGTACTTGGGACTGTATAAGTACCCTATGTTCCTTTACTGTTGCCTTTTTTTGTGTGAATGAGTAGGAGTATTCATTCACTTATTAGAATGAATACTCCTACTCATTCACGGCAGGAGGGGCTTTTTTCTTATTTTAAAGGGGGCTTCCAGATTACCAATAAGTCCCCCATACAGACTCCCACAACCAATAATCTACCAATCGATTTCTATTCAAACACCCTGTCTCATCCGAACATTGCCGGTTCGCCTGTCCAGCAAACACCCGAATTTGAGGGAGCTTGGCAGGATGTTCGCCCATGCACTGCACGCTTCACAGTGTATTCTGGGGCCCTAATTGGATGAAGCAATACACATGAATGCTGGTCAGGTGAAAGGCTTTGCCAATTAGGGCACAGAGCACTGTAATAGCCCTGATTGGACAAAGTGATGATGACTTTGTCCAATCATGGCTCAGTGCTCATAGTCCTCCCCCACACTATAAAAGGTTCCCTCCCACATGAAGCTTTTGCAGTGTGTTGTTGGGGTGGAGACAGATAGAGCCGGGCTCAGTTTGCTACTAGCGACTTAGTGTGTTCACCTATTGTGACTCTGAGTGTAGAGTGTTAGTGTAGTGTTAGTATAGTGTGAGCATAGTGTAGTGTAGTGTAGTTTGCCAGCAGGGCCGGACTGGGAATGAAAACCAGCCCTGGAAAAAATGTCATACCAGCCCCATAGCATTATTATACCAGCCCAACAGCATAACGTCATTATTTTCTTGTTCATAAAATGGAAAACCATGCATTTGAAAGCACATTTAAAGAGTGCATTATATATAGATAAGACACAGTGGTGGCAATTTATGGGTACAGTGGCTGCGTTTGATGGTACAGTGGCTGCGTTTGATGTGCACAGTGGCTGTGTTTAATGGGCACAGTGGTGGCAATTTATGGGTACAGTGGCTGTGTTTGATGGTACAGTGGCTGCATTTGATGGGCACAGTGGCAGCGTTTAATGGGCACAGTGGTGGCAATTTATGGGCACAGTGGCTGCGTTTGATGGGCACAGTGGCTGTGTTTAATGGGCACAGTGGTGGCAATTTATGGGTACAGTGGCTGCGTTTGATGGTACAGTGGCGGCATTTGATGGGCACAGTGGCTGCGTTTAATGGGCACAGTGGCTGCGTTTGATGGGCACAGTGGCTGCGTTTGATGGGCACAGTGGCTGCGTTTGATGGGCACAGGGGTAGCGCTTAATGAGCACAGTGGTGGCAATTTATGGGTACAGTGGCTTCGTTTGATGGGCACAGTGGTAGCGCTTAATAAGCACAGTAGCGGCAATTTATGGGTACAGTGGCTGCGTTTGATGGGCACAGTGGCTGTGTTTAATGGGCACAGTGGTGGCAATTTATGGGTACAGTGGCAGTGTTTGATGGTACAGTGGCTGCGTTTGATGGGCACAGTGGCAGCGTTTAATGGGCACAGTGGTGGCAATTTATGGGCACAGTGGCTACGTTTGATGGGCACAGTGGCTGTGTTTAATGGGCACAGTGGTGGCAATTTATGGGTACAGTGGCTGCGTTTGATGGTACAGTGGCTGTGTTTGATGGTACAGTGGCAGCGTTTAATGGGCACAGTGGTGGCAATTTATGGGTACAGTGGCTGTGTTTGATGGGCACAGTGGCTGTGTTTGATGGGCACAGTGGTGGCAATTTATGGGTACAGTGGCTGCGTTTGATGGTACAGTGGCTGCGTTTGATGGGCACAGTGGCTGCAATTGATGGGTACAGTGGCTGCGTTTGATGGTACAGTGGCAGCGTTTAATGGGCACAGTGGTGGCAATTTATGGGTACAGTGGCTGTGTTTGATGGCACAGTGGCTGCAATTGATGGGTACAGTGGCTGCGTTTGATGGTACAGTGGCTGCGTTTGATGGTACAGTGGCCGCGTTTAATGGGCACAGTGGTGGCAATTTATGGGTACAGTGGCTGTGTTTGATGGTACAGTGGCTGCATTTGATGGGTACAGTGGCAGCGTTTAATGGGCACAGTGGTGGCAATTTATGGGCACAGTGGCTGCGTTTGATGGGCACAGTGGCTGTGTTTAATGGGCACAGTGGTGGCAATTTATGGGTACAGTGGCTGTGTTTGATGGTACAGTGGCAGCGTTTAATGGGCACAGTGGTGGCAATTTATGGGCACAGTGGCTGCGTTTGATGGGCACAGTGGCTGTGTTTAATGGGCACAGTGGTGGCAATTTATGGGTACAGTGGCTGCGTTTGATGGTACAGTGGCTGCGTTTGATGGGCACAGTGGCAGCGTTTAATGGGCACAGTGGTGGCAATTTATGGGCACAGTGGCTGCGTTTGATGGGCACAGTGGCTGTGTTTAATGGGCACAGTGGTGGCAATTTATGGGTACAGTGGCTGTGTTTGATGGGCACAGTGGCTGTGTTTAATGGGCACAGTGGTGGCAATTTATGGGTACAGTGGCTGCGTTTGATGGTACAGTGGCTGCGTTTGATGGGCACAGTGGCTGCAATTGATGGGTACAGTGGCTGCGTTTGATGGTACAGTGGCTGCGTTTGATGGTACAGTGGCTGCGTTTGATGGTACAGTTGCAGCGTTTAATGGGCACAGTGGTGGCAATTTATGCGTACAGTGGCTGTGTTTGATGGCACAGTGGCTGCAATTGATGGGTACAGTGGCTGCGTTTGATGGTACAGTGGCTGCGTTTGATGGTACAGTGGCTGCATTTAATGGGCACAGTGGTGGCAATTGATGGGTACAGTGGCTGCGTTTGATGGTACAGTGGCTGCGTTTGATGGGCACAGTGGCAGCGTTTAATGGGCACAGTGGTGGCAATTTATGGGCACAGTGGCTGCGTTTGATGGTCACAGTGGCTGTGTTTAATGGGCACAGTGGTGGCAATTTATGGGTACAGTGGCTGTGTTTGATGGTACAGTGGCTGCGTTTGATGGTACAGTGGCAGCGTTTAATGGGCACAGTGGTGGCAATTTATGGGTACAGTGGCTGCGTTTGATGGTACAGTGGCTGCGTTTGATGGGCACAGTGGCTGCGTTTGATGGTACAGTGGCAGCGTTTAATGGGCACAGTGGTGGCAATTTATGGGTACAGTGGCTGTGTTTGATGGCACAGTGGCTGCAATTGATGGGTACAGTGGCTGCGTTTGATGGTACAGTGGCTGCGTTTAATGGGCACAGTGGTGGCAGTGGAGAGACCTTGATTCTTGTGCTGTAGCAGCTGCACTGCCGGCCATTCACTGATATTCTCTCCTCGTGCAGATAGTGGACGGTGCTGGCTGGCGCCGCACGGTATGAGGCAAAATGGAGCAGCACGGCGTTCTCCTGCTCCTCCCCCTCAGGCACACAGAGAGCGAGGCATGATGATGAGTGTGGTGGGCGGCGCGCCGGCCGAACGGAGGAGACAGTGAGTGACAGACACAGGCAGCCATGGCATAGTGCAGCAGCGGCGGCCACCGCTGCTGCTGATCTTTAGGTCAGGACACAGGCAGTGAGTGGCCCCGGAGACACACACAGAGTGTGAGTGAGAGTGACACACAGCTGGCATAGTGCAGCAGCGGCGGCAGTGTGAGTATAATGTAGTGTCAGTGTAGTGTGTTAATGTAGTGCAGTGTTTAACACAGCATTACCTAACTTTTAGCGCTGTATACAGTGCTGTTTATTTTTTGGAGGGGGCCAACAGGGAGAGGCAGACATTCCCATGCCACTAAAAGGGGACCAGCAGTGTTTTATGTCTGCAGACAAAGGTAGACTTGGTCTGTCCTCAGGCAGGGCACATTTGTCTCTGTTTAGTGATATTGCCCGTTTACTATACCATCTTCATCCTCCTCATCCTCTATGACCCAAGTTGACACTAGTGCACAGTCCAGTACAGCTGCCAGAGTGGCTTATTCTGCTGCCTTGTCCACAGCTACTCCTGGCATAGTCCAAGCATTATGCATGGAGGAGTCAGCTGAATTATTTGAACAGCATTAGCCACTTGCTTCTTGAGGATGGACAGACATTACTTGATTCTGATGTTGGTTCTGAGGTAGAGAAAGGGAGTAACATGAGCCTATGGAGAGGGGAGAACACTGATAAACAACAACTTGGCAGTCATCTCTCCCCAGCCACAGTGTTAGCTCCAGTGATGATGAGGATGGAGGGGATGATGAGGTCACATACAGCAGAGGACCATTAACGAGTACCTGTGTGAGTAGGGCACAACGACAGGGTCAGGGCAGATTGTTTTTTACCCCCACACCAATGGCTGCTGATAAAGGAAGTTTGCACTGTACTGTCACCATTTGAGGAGGCGACAAGGATGGTGACAATGCATGCATCAGTGACTCAGTCCCTCTAGTGTTCCTGCTGGAGCATACTCTGTGTGGCATTATGCGCAGGGCACTTGAGGCAGAGGAGAGGGCAGAAGAGGAGTACTTCCTTTCCGCTCAAGGCCTTTTTGTAGACACCATTCTTGCGATGCACACACAGAACACACAAGAGGAGAGGGAGGAGGAACATTCTGGCAGTTTTGGAGGCACTGAAGCAGAGAAAGACATTTGTCAAACCATAAGAGATGGTTTTCAGTCCCTAGAAACCTTGGGAGTAGTACGTGGCTGGGAGGAGGCAGTTCCAGGTACTGTAATCCTCAGTGACTCAGAGGATTGAGTGAGTCAAACTTACAGTGCATGGGCTGCCTTTCATCTAGCATGCTTTCCAAGCAGGCATTCAATGCTGTCAGAGGTCTTGTGACAGATAAAAGAGTGCTTCTGTCAACATACTCCATTGACCGGCTAACATTGTCAAAATGAATCAGTCCTGGATTAGCAGCAGCTTTCAAGCCCCTGATGCAGATATTGCTGATTACGTGTTATTGGGATTTCAAATCTCTGCAAGACTGTCTATTCTGCCTAGCTTTGTGGGTATTGATTTTATCTTGAAGTAATTTTTTGGTATAGGTTTCATGGGCACAATTAACATCCAAGGACCAATTTTTCCGCACCTGTTTGACAGGTGCATCCAATTTCTTACAGCATGGCCAATTCTTATTTTCAAAATATATGAAGTGCAGCGCTAGAAATATCTAACATGTACTAAATAAACACGTGAAAGGAAAATAAATATCAACATGTCTAACATGTACTCAATAAACATGTGAAAAGAAAAAATATATCAACATTAAAATGTGAAAAAATAGCAATTTGTGATCAAAATGTCTATAGTGAACTATGGAACAGCAAATAATGGGAGTCCATATGACAAATAGTGGAGGGGTATCTTCTCCAGTACGCGGGTAACAGTAAACACCGGAAGGCGTGTAAATACTCGAATGAAAGGGCAACAGTAGACACCAAGAGGCATACAGATGTTCAATGGAAGTAAATGGATACCCTTATCGGATCCGTAGGATGCACATACCTTATAGCAGTGCGTCAAATAGACATAGGGAGGATCTCCCGTGATGTCCAGCTGGAAGGGAAGCTCCACATGGTGTAGGTCAAAAATGGGATTTGTTATATAAACACCATACACGGTTAAAAAGTGATCACAAGCAGATAAAAAAATGGCAATGTGGGAAGCTGAAAATTCTAGCCCTATGCGTTTTGACTGAGCAGTCTTCAACTGTTGAAGGTTGTATGGTGTTTATATAATAAATCCCATTTTTGACCTACACCATGTGGAGCTTCCCTTTTTCTTTTTCCATGGCTTCATACTAAATCACCACCTCTGGCTTATTCCGCTCTGGCATCGGAGAACGAGAGTGGCAGCTGTCCAACTTCTGCCTGTGATCACCATCATCCATCGGTGCTCGGGGCCCACAAGATACTGTCCGGCTGGACATCATGGGGGATCCTCCCTATGCCTATTTGATGCACTGCTATAAGTATTGTGCGTCCTATGGATCCGGTAAGGATATCCATTTACTTCCATTGAACATCTGTATGCCTCTTGGTGTCTACTGTTGCCCTTTCATTCGAGTATTTACACGCCTTCCGGTGTCTACTGTTACCCGCTTACTGGAGAAGATACCCCTCCACTATTTGTCATATGGACTCCCATTATTTGCTGTTCCATATTTCACTATAGACATTTTGATCACAAATTGCTATTTTTTCACATTTTAATGTTGATATATTTTTTCTTTTCACATGTTTATTGAGTACATGTTATGCCCCGTACACATGGTCAGATTTTCCAACGGAAAATGTGCGATCAGAGCATGTTGTCGGAAATTCCGACCGTGTGTGGGCTCCATCGGACATTTTCCATCGGATTTTCCGACACACAAAGTTTGAGAGCAGGCTATAAAATTTTCCAACAACAAAATTCGATCACGTCAATTCCGACGCACAAAATGCCACGCATTCTCAGAAGAAATTCCAAGATGGAACAGCTCGGTCTGGTAAAATTAGCGTTCAGAATGGATACAGCACTTTCGTCACGCTGCAATGTAAAAAATGGTTTAATACAGCGCACTCTCTTCTTCTTTATAATGTAGTTTTGCTGCTCATATTCACACAGACTTCTCACAAACTTCTTTCTTTATTATTTATCATGATTCCCTCATATATTTTGATTTGTCACATCTGACCAAATTTCTTTTTTGTTGTTTTATTTTGGTTTTTTTCCAAGGCTGTTTTTTTTTTGGGGGGGTTTGTATTTTTTTCAAGGCTGATCTTTGTTTTATTTTATTTTTAGTTTTACTCCATAATATTTTTGTGTGTGTTTTGGGTGTCAAGTTACCACAACACCATTGATATCTTGTATTATTTAATCTCAAGGAGATTGTTTGGTGTTGGTGTCCCTTGTTAATTTCACATTGTATTTTTGAAATGTACCTAAATTCTCACAAACAAACTGTCCTTTTTGAAGGAAAACACACATAGGCGAGTATAATTGAAACAAAAATTCCTTTATTAAGGGCTCAGAACCAAACAAAGAGGGAGGCAACTCTGGAGAAACATCATAAATTGGCGAAGCCTTTGACCCCCAGGGCACACATCAATTATTTTACTGCAAAATTGTTGGCCTGAGGAGTCCATATCTAAGGGTGTGCAGTCTGGTCCAGAAGTCCCAGAGATCATGAAAGCAGCAGATGACATCTATGTCCCCAGGCTGTGGTACTACAAGAGCCTGCATCTTTTGCCAGACCAGACAGGACCCAAGGTCATCACTCTCTGGTCTTCTTTCCACGCTTCCTTCCCGGCTGTGGCTCTTGTGTTGGAGATGTGGCAGGAGGAGGAGTAGGACCTGGAGGAGGAGGAGGAGTAGGACCTGGAGGAGGAGGAGGAAGAGTAGTAGGACCTGGAGGAGGAGGAGGAGGAGGAGGAGGAGGAGGAGGAGGAGGAGGACTATGTGTGAGGTTACAAATGTAGGTAGCACATGTTATTTGGCCCCTCAACCCCTTATTGAGAGCTTCCAAAATTAAGGACTCGCACAGGAGTCGTTGGTCCTCCTCCATCTGCATCATTTTGCAGGCAGTTATGCCAGCAAAGTCCTCCTCCACACTGTGGGGGCTTCTCAGGGCCTCTGTAGCCTTCCAAAAGAGGCCTATGGCAGCCTCCTCCAGGTTACTCCTCTTCCTGCCACCTCCTGGCTGAGACTTCCCTGTGTATGAAAAAGGGACATGGTTTTAGTTTTTGCATCATCAATCACAATCATAAATTATTACTCCAAACTAACATCTAGTTAACATCATTGATTGGACAACCATGAAGATTTAGAGGAATGCTATACCTGGCTCAAGCTGGGCTCCTCCACATGTTGCTGCCTGGAAGGCCCAGGTTGGGCGTCTGAAGCCTCAGCTGGGGGGGAAGGAAGCGTGGAAGGAAGACTGGAGAGTGATGGCCTGGGTTCAGTCTGACCTGCCAGAAAATGCAGTCTGTCATAGTACCACAGCCTGGGGACATAAATGTAATTTGCAGCTCCTGATCTCTGGGAATCCTGGACCTTCTTGTGCTCCCTTAGATAAGTGCTCCTCAGGCCACCAATTAGGATCTTCAAATAGCTGATGTCTGCTGTGGGGATCACCGACTTCACAAATTATCCAGCGCTGCCTTCCTCTTTGTTTGGTTCTTATATTCAGGGTGGTTTATCTCCCATAGACGGGGCAGCTCCCGAACATATCAATGAAGATTGGCATAAAGTCCTTATCTTTCAAGATATCCATTTTCACTGCAAGACACAACACAAGATAAACCCTAATGTCAGCCTAAAGTCTTCTAAACTTGTGCAAATACAGGCCTCAATCTAGAAGCAGTATAGGCCCAATGTTAAATCTTACCTTCGTTATCACGATCGGTGCCTCCGTTACTCCTTCCTCCGCTCACAGATCTTACGTACTACGCGCGCGTGTTATGATTTATATACACTGCGCATGCGTGAAACTCCTCCCGCCCCTGACATTCTTTCTAGTCTATTCCCTGCCCCTTCTCGTTTGTCGCAGTGGGGAAGAGCACATGGCGGAGTCAGAGCAGGTGTCTGCTAATTACACCAACGAGGAGGAGGAAAGCCGGAGCCTGAAATGTCCTGATCCAGAAGGAGACGATTTAAGGCATCAAATATGTCCTTTGGAAAGATGTTGGAGATGGTCGACATCCTGAAGAAGGCCGACTATGACGGGAAGTATGGACCTCACCCCAACCCCAATGTCCGAAAGGCCAAGATCATGGCGAAAGTGGTCAAAAGTCTGCACCGGAATTTCGGGGTACATCGATCGAAAGATCAGCTCAGGAAGCGGTGGTCGGACCTGAAATTAAGAGAGCATGAGCAGTACCAAAAGATCCGGAGAGTGCTGCAAAAAAGTAAGTAGTTGTGCTGTGTTCCTATTCTTTTTATGTTTATTACGTTCGTGCTGCTCCATGTGCTTTTCTTAACCATTATCCAGTTTAAAATGTCAACTTTCATGTTAATGGGCACATTATTCGTTCGTATCAAACATTTTTCTTTCGGCCTATAAAACACTATTGTTTTGGCCATATGCATTTGCCCACATTTTTTAGGGCCTACTTGTGTGAAACTAATTTGGTGTGTAGATGGGTTTGTTACTAGAATGAAATGCAACTAGATTCTGTGTAAGGAGAGGACACTCAGCAGCTGTTTACACATCTGGACACTGGAGCACTAGTGTGGGACACAAAAACACCCTTTTTATTAGTGGGCCCACACAGGTGCTCCAGTGTATACTATAGGGGTGTCTCCATCTGTGAAGCTTGTACAAAACAGGTAAGTATTGAAGCTTCACAAAGGACAAGAAAAATGCAACATCTTGGAACTCTGCCAAAACAGAGAATTGTACCCCACTTCCAAGCAATGTTTCATATTTATAGTTCTGCCATCAAATATCTGTGTGCTAAGTAGACCTATTTTTTTTTACATAGGGGAGAAAAGACTTGGAGAACACCCCTCATCCGAGGAGACCAGAGACCCCCCACCTCTGGAAGAAGGGGAAATCCACCCAGAACAAGCAGAGCAGGAAGAGGAAGACGTGGAAATTGGCACCATAACAGGTGAGCGTCTGCGACCACAGGCTCATGTAAGAGATGGATGCTGGCATATTTATAATACATGGTGTTTTTTGGTTTCTATCTTTTTAGGTGATCGTGATGTTGTGGATCCAGATCCTTTCACCTCGGAAAGTGCACAGATCCTGATCGGGGAGATCATGGGGTGTAATAGGGACTTGGAAAACATCAAGAAAAACATCAATGATGTTCTTCAAAAAATGAAGAACATCATTGATGTTTTAGGGAGAGTTTAAAACCCCTCAAAATCCTTTTGTTTTTTTGTGTGCTAAAAAAGTTTGACATTTTTTGACAAATTTGAGAAAAGACAAATTTTGAAGATGCACACAGTGTGTCAACATGTGCCATCACGGGAGATCAATGTGGGCGTTTTGGGGGTGCAACCCCTTCCTCAATAATAAAGTAGCTGTGAGGAAGGGGTTGCACCCCCAAACACATCCCTTGATCCCCCGTGATGGCAGGTAGCACATGTTGACATTTGTAAATTTGTGTGCATCTTCAAAATTTGGCTTTTCCTGGGGTGACTTCACCCCATCTGAACGCAATATCAAACACAGTTTGTAAATACTCATGTCTGATATTGCCTTCAAGTTCTACCAAATGTGAACTTTGTAAGTTCAAGATTTGTGTCTTTCTTGTTGGTTTTAAACATGCCTGTTTTATCTTAAATGGACATTTCTACTTTTTCTAATGTGACCCCAAAAATTGTTATACAACCAACATGTTGGTTTGTTTTTAAAACCTTTTCTAAATGCACATGTGATTGTGCTGGTATTAAAAAGATTGATAATCAAGAATGTGTGGATTATTGTTTCAATGCTCCAACACTTTTGTGGTGCTCTAATTGGTGTTTTCTGTGACAATGGGTGTTATTTCCTAAGGGCAAATCCACTTTGCACTACAAGTGCAGTTTCAAGTGCACTTGTAGTGCAAAGTGTCTTTGCCTTTAGTAAATAACACCCACCAGTGCTTTGTAAGGTTACACAATCACACCATTTTCAGGACTCATCACATTTCTGTCAGGGTCAGCTAAAAGAAACACAAGCAGTAAATGTCACCAAAGATTTGAGTAGTTATTTGTTTTTTTAATTTGAAAAAGGTTTCACACATTGTCTGGAATATTGATAGCCCCCCTACCCGCAAAAATTCAAGGTATCTTAGCCGGACATCACGCGCACTCAGGGGGGGCAAGCCAGGACGGCCACTTTCAAGTGCCGTCAGGGTTGTTTCATTTTGAATTCCAGCCTCAGGCATAACTGAGCCAGCATAGTTGGCAGAATGTTGCTGTAAAAAGTTGTGTAGAACACAGCACGCCAGGATTATATGATTCAGTTTATACTCCGCCATATGTATGGGTGTAAGAAATAGGCGGAACCGGCTGGCCATGATTCCAAACGTGTTCTCCACTACTCTTCTGGCTCTGGCCAGCCGGTAATTAAAAACCCTCTGGTCCAGGGTGAGAGTCCTCATTGGGAATGGCCGCATAAGATGGTCCCCCAGCGCAAACACTTCATCCGCAACAAAGGCCAATGGGAGTCCTTCCACATTGTCTTCTGGAGGTGGCAAGTCCAAGCTGCCATTCTGGGGACGCCTGTAGAACTTCGTGTGGGTGATGACTCCACCATCGGACATCGGCCATTCTTCCCCATGTCCACATACAGGAGCTCATAAGTAGCCGACACCACCACCAACATCACAATACTATTGAACCCCTTATAATTATAATAGTACGACCCTGAGTTGGGTGGTGGGACGATGTGGACGTGTTTCCCATCAATTGCCCCTCCGCAGTTAGGAAAGTCCCACCGCTGGGCAAAGTGGGAGGCCACAGTCTGCCATTCCTGTGGCATGGAAGGAAACTGTGGAGTCAAACAAAAAAAAAATTTAGTCATTTGGCACATAAACTGGGAAAGCAGATTAGACACAAACATTCTTGGCCAACATCAAGAGAACATTTATTTGAGGGAGTTTTTAAAGACCAAAGTATAAGGTACACCTATCAGATTCCCCCTCCCCCCCCTCTCATGGGCCATTGCTAACATTATAGGGGTGGACTCTTGGACAGGTAACCCTCTCCACTTCATTGAGAGATGAATGCCTAAATAATGGGTATTACTTTGAACAGCCCCTCCTTAGTTACACTATTGGCAGCCCACTGGACAAGTAAGAAGTGTCATAATACAAAGATATAAATAGATATTGTACACATTTGAGCACATTTGGACATTCTGCTATTACCTATCAAGATAATAATAGTATACAGAAACTTCAAACAGTACCATTTGAAAGTATACAGGCAGGCCCTTGCACTACATGCTTTGGGGAATTCATCCATAGATCTGACCACAAAAGAGATGGGTATAGTGTGTATGGGTTTGGCAAAGTCAGCAGATAGATGATTGAGGATAGAATTGGTATCAGCTGATTTAGCAGTTGGGGGGAGGGAGGGTTAAAAATGATTTGGGGACCCCCCCAAAAAAAAGCCTCTGGCACTCTGCCTGAATTTAAAGCAAAAATCACATTTTAAAACATTTTAGGGGGTGTTTGAGGTAAAGCACTACAATGGAGCTGATAAAATACATTGTTAAGTGACTACATGAGGTGAATATAGGGCCAGGAGATGATGCTGGGGAGGTAAGTGAAGGCAAATATGTATGAAGGACAAAAAAAATAATTACCCAAAAATCCAGCATATATGAGGACAAAGGGGACATTCACAGCATATTACAATCATGGTAATTAGGGAATGAGGAAAGAAATACAATACATTAGCAAACATTAAATACAATAAAATGTGATATTAAAGGATAAAAATCTTACCTTCATATACTCCTTCTGCAGGACCTGGATGATGGCAGAACAGGTCTCCGGGATAATGATCCCCAGAGCCTGGGGGGAGATGCCTGTCGAGAACTTCAAGTCCTACAGGCTTCTCCCCATCGCCAAGTACCGCAGGGTGGCGACTAACCTCTGCTCCGGAGTGATGGCCTGCCTCATGCAGGTATCCTGCCTGCTAATATAAGGGGTCAGCAAAGCCAACAAATGGTGAAATACAGGGTCCGTCATCCGGAGAAAGTTCCTAAAAATCATCAGGATTATTCTCACTGATCTCACGGAGCAAAGGCATATGACAGAACTGGTCATGCTGAAGCAACCAATTCTCGGTCCATGAACTCCTCCCCACCCTGTTCATGGACTGGACTTGTGTCAAGGTCAGGACCCCAACACCAAGCCCCCGCACAGTACAAACTCTACGAGGAGTACGTATACGCAACATGGCTAGAAAACGATCGGCTGCTCAGAACGAAGTAACAGAACGCACTGAAGAACAGCAAGGCCTGTGAAGAGCGACCTGAAAAACAGTAAAGAACGAACAAGAACAGAATGACAAGAGTCACGCGTCACTTGCTGCACGCACTGAAGAGCAGATACAAACCCACAAGCACAAATTGAACAGCAGAAAACGATCTGAAAACCACGAGTCTGAAAAAGCGGGAATCGTCTCTCACCAAACTTTTACTAACACGAGATTAGCAAAAGGAGCCCAAAGGGTGCCGCGCTTGGTTCTGAACTGGCCTTTTCTAGTCTCGTCGTACGTGGTGTACGTCACCGTGTTCTTGGCGATCGGAAATTCCGACAACTTTGTGCGACCGTTAGATATTTCTAGCGCTGCACTTCATATATTTTGAATTTATAGTGGACTTGGTTTGTTTGTGTGCCAGCTGCTTTTGGTGTTTTTTACTTTTTGGGTTTAGCGCAGCATTTTTTCACTTCTTAGACCAATTCTTATTTTCATCAAGAGTATCTCTAGAATGTTATGGTGTGAAGGCACCACTAACACCCAAAGACCAATTTTTCCACACCTGTTTGACCAGGGCATCAAATTTCATTTTTTTACAGCAAGGCCAATTCTTGCTTTCGTCAAGAGTACCTCTATAGGGTTACGGTGTAAAGGCACCACCAACACCCAGAGCCCAATTTTTCGGCACCTGTTACTTCTATCCAAAGTCTGCCAAAGAGACATTTTATCTAAAAAAATCTCTAATCTTGTTCTGAGTGCACTAAAATGTGGTCTTATCATACAGACTGGCTCCCTAAGCCGTTGTTTACAAAATAAAGAAAGCATGCAGGGAAAATCAATTTAAATGTCATTTTTTTGTTTATAGATGTCAGTTTTGCTGCAGCAGGTTCTATACACAGTAAAGATGCGCCACTTTACAGGCAGACTGAAGGGTCCCCCAGGCATTTTATTTAGAGGCATTTTTCATTTTTATTGTTTCGCTTTAAGCATTAAAATCACCGCCCTTTTAAAAAAATATCTTTTCTAAACTTTTTTTGCACTGGTACGTGTCCCCAGGGCAGTACTTAGGGCCCCCATACCCTTTTTATGGACAACAACTTGCATATAAGCCTTCAAATGGGGACTTTTGATTTTTAAGATTCAGGTGCCATAGACTTCAATGGGGTTCGGGCCCGAACTTTTGTGATATTTGAGAGTTCTGGCACAAACCAAACCATGGGGTGTTAGGCGCATCTCTACTGATCTGTATATTCTGATGGAGAGGGAGTCCATATTGAATGCATGGATGGGGGAACCGGGTTTGTTTTTGTTTTTTCCACAATAAAGTTTTTATTGCAAGAGAAAAGAAAATAACAATTGTACAAGGTAATAACATTTGTACAAATAATTATTTGTAGTATAAGTTCAGTAATGTATACATAACATCATCAAATTAGTTGTTAGGCAGTTTTTTTCATTCATCCCCCTGTTCGAAAGAAAAAACTGGCCCATGTATGGCCAGCGTAAGTTATAGGTATTAAGAATTGCAGAGGTGGAGTGCTATATCTTTGGCTATGGTTTTAGTTGTTTGTGGTTTTAATCTTGGAGATGTAGGTATGGGTAGTTCTGGGGTGCAAGGCTTATACAAGAGATCTGCCACCCTTCTTACCAAACTCAAAACTATGTTACACAATGTTATCTGAAAATATTTTGTCATAGCATAGAATCTCCTCTCGCAACTAATTGGCCCAGCAATGACAGCTAACTTCTGGCACTGATATAACATATAATCTATACTAATTATCTAGTTTCTACTTTAAAGATGTAATACACACACACTTTTATATGGTTCAAATAAACAGTCAACCATCTGCAAGGCTTTTTATTGCTACATTACAGAATTTAAAAAGCAGTCCTATCCACCAGTGGTACTGTAGAAGGAATGCACAACAGAATGGCAGTGAAAGGGTTAAACTACCTATTGCTATCTATGGCTGTCACTGCTTGGAATATTATGTGGTAGGTTCTAGTACGAGCAGAGAAGCTAAGCTGCTGTACAAAACATCAGTTTGTGATTTATTAACTGTGTTTGGAAGATTTAACCAAGTTTGATTAAACTAAAACAAATTAAGACTAACATTTCTGTTTTCCAAGAAGAACGCTTACAAGAAATGTAATACAATCTGAGATTTGGGAGAGAAAACATAACAACCAGAAAAAATGTTATGTAAAAAATATACAAACAAATGGTAAACTAACATGTCACCTAATCTATACAGGAGGATCTGCTTCAAATTTTTTGCAAGCATATTTGTTTACCTGTTTAAACTAATAATCTAAAAAAAGTTTAGTACATATAGCCAGTGTAGGCACACAAGGAAGCATACCTAGAATTTACTATTTAGCGTTTACAGTTTGGATTTTACATCAATTTCTGTAGAAATCTAAAAAAAAAAAAAAAATGAGTAGCCAACAGGTTAATTCTTACTTTCTGTTATGCTCCTGTGGGGACATCAATATAAATTACATTTGATGTGATCCAGATAATCTTTCTCTTCCATTTGCTGCAACTCAACCTAAGGGCATGCTAATTTACATATTTCAGATTGCTTATATGTCCCTGTAATGCCTGATGCTTAAAAGATATATAATCACTCCCTTAATAAACTTGCTTTTGGCTTTTCTAAAAAAATAAAAAAATAAATTAAATTCAAAAACTCTTTCACAATGTAAACACAAGTGTTCTGTGCAGATTTCTGGTATTTCTTTGCTGTAGTATCCATAGGTGGTGCTGCTGAGTTTCCAGTGTCTACAGTGGGTGTATTGATTTAACAAGCAGCACGTGCATTGAGTGCATCATGGTTTAAAAGCTGACAACTTTCTATTCTTTACAGTTTTCTCATAACAGAAGGATCACAGAGTTTTCACTTGGAGAGGGCAGGGATTGCAAGGACTGAGTGGTCTTCATGTTGTTCAATGTAAGCTTACTGAAAGACTCTACTTGCTGTAAGCTGGTAAGTCTGTGCACTTTTCCAAAAATATGTTTTTAGCTAGCAAGTAGTGAATTATGGTTATCTCAGAAGCTTTTAATAGTTTACCAAATTACTTACTAATCCTAATATATATTTGTATGAGTGTGTGTTTGCGGCAGGGACATTTTTGGTGAAATTTGTTGGAAGGACTGTATTAAGGAGATATGTAATATGTCAATGCTTTATGTATATATATATATATATATATATATATATATATATATATATATATATATATATATATGTCAATGCTAAAGATAAATATGGTAAAATGCTATGTTAGTTTTTGCACAAAAAATATTATTTTTAATAGTAATTTCATAGTTGTGATCTAATTCAGAATATGCTTTGTCAAAATATTGTCTAAGGAGACTACTGAGTTGGTGCAAGTAAAAATGTATCTGTGTTTGCTTGCAAACCCTGTGTCTGAAATACTAGAACGCCAACTGCAACAGTTTTTGAAAAAAATCTAGGTTAAAGTCATCACTATACTTGCAACAATTTTGGTTATTTAGAAACGGAGTATTGTTAGCAAACAGTGTGGAGATAGTATATTTTAGGTATCAGACTTCAATCCTACAAAAAAAAATTGCCTTCTCTTCCATCCCCAGCATCTCTAAGGACCACATTAAAAAAAAAATACCAATGCAACAGTTTATGGATTTGTAAAATCGACAATGTTTTCCATTTTAAGTAATGCCTAGAGTTGTTATTAAAGCATACATTGGACAGATTTTACTTCTTAATCCTAGCATACAGAACAATTGCTTTATGGTCTAATAATAATATGAACAATATTGAATACATATGAATAAATTAACATTAAACACATTTCCAGTTATATAGCTTAAAAAAATCTGAAAATCAAGAACTGTTAACTAGTATAACACACTTCAGTGTGTCTTGTATAGGAAACTGGACCAATTTGTTTATAAAGCGCATTTAATTACTAAATCTAGGAACTGATACCCACATTGTGAAATATTTTTTATTGATTTTTTTTTTCTACTCTTTCAGAAAGAAGAGTTGAATAAAAAAGGTTAAACATCAGTACAAAGACTGCACTTGGTTTTTACTCTCCTTGAAAATCCTTTACAGATCTTATTGCACGGTCAATACTTTTCAGATGCCGAAATCTAAGATCCTCATTCAGGGTCATACTGACCATAGATTGTCAGCAGTGGTTCCCTTCAATGAGTTTTCCCCAGAAAAGAAAGATGTCGAACTGATTTTAGTCAAAGAACAGAATGGAATTCAATATACAAATAACACAGTTATCGCCCCAGATGCTTCCCAGAAATATGAGGTTCCGGTGCCAGAAGAGCAAGAAAGGGAGCACTGGGGCAAGAAAATTGACTTTCTTCTATCAGTTGTTGGTTTTTCAGTGGATTTGGCCAATGTCTGGAGATTCCCTTATCTCTGCTATAAGAATGGAGGCGGTAAGAACCTTTTATGACAATATATACTTTTTTGATTGCTGTTGGATTGCTTTATTTAATAGCAACAAGCTTACTTTTCTGTCCAATTTAATAAAATATAAGGAACTTGTTGATAATGGAAAGCTGTACAGAAAGAACATGCAGGCTGCCATTGCTGACTTTACCTTTTAAAAATGCTGGTTGCTTAGCTTTCACACTAATTTACATTAGGTATAAACAGAAAAGGCTTTGATTTTGCTCTGACTTGATGCATCTTTCTTTCTGGGTCAGTGAGTCAAAGTTTTAATCCAGACAGCCAGGCAACTAGTATTTTCTAAATGAGGTCAGCTATGGCAGCCTACATGTTTTTGTCATTAAAGGGGCACTATAAATGTTTGATAATATATTAAATGCTGTAATCTTGGTGCAAACCAGGCATAACCAACAAGTTCATCTGTTGCAGTTTGTTGCACCCTAGTATATGTTGAAATGTTGGTTTGTTGGTGTGGACCTGAGCTGACTTGTAATATGCCTTGTAATACCTTCTGTTCATCTCTGTGATGCATTGAGATTTGATGACTATGACTGTCATGATTAGCTGTAAAAAAAGCAATACAGCTCACTGGGTGGAAAAATAATACACCTATGTAAGGGCACATTACAAGGAGAAGGGGGTAGGTAGGTATGGTAGGTAGGGAAGACTTGTCAGCAGTGCTATTGTTGCAAATATGCTCAGAAAATGTCTATGTTGCCAAAAATATTTTATGGGCCAAGATCTAAATGGGATTTGTAGGATGGATTCATCTCTGTATGGGATCCACACGGGGAGATATTTTCCTCACTTCCTGTTTGTTTGACACCAGTACAAGAAATAGAGCATGTTGGTGACAGGATAGCAAAAGCAGCCATAGAAGATGTCTAAATGTCTAATATTCTAACTTTTTCCATACTTCTAAAAATGCATTTTGTGTTTGTTTTTGCCTGTTCCTCCAATTGAGAGATTTCACTTCACTTTGTATCCTGACAGAACATATAGGGAAAGACACAAAAAGACACAGATAGAAACCTGACAAAAGCTCTAACACTTCCCATGTCTATTATAAAATTAAGGGGAATCTGTATTGAGAAAAAAGGGGTTGCCATTGCTGTCCTCTTCCTTTGAAAATGCTAGCTACCTGCTAATCAAATGACTTAATTTTCTAAGGACAGGGATGTGTTAATAACAGGTTTACCAGGTAAAAATAAAGGAAAAGAAGATATGAAAAGAAAACCAGCCACCACATTTAAGGTCTAATAAACTGCAATATATCAATCTTTCTTTTTCTCTCTCACTGGGTAATATATGTCTTCTTATACACATATGGGTATAAGTAACTATATACGGTAACTATGTGGACAAAGTATAATTTCACTTAAAAGATAACTAGTACTAGGAGAAATATGGACTGCCAATGCTGGTCTTCTCCTAAGAATACTAGTTATTGCCTAGCTGTACCTGACTTCAATATTTTTTTTTAGCCAATTAAGTGAAACTGCTGGCAAGATGCTCTCTTGGAAACACATGTATCACACGGGGTATCCCATAAAACCCCAAACTAAAAAAAACCCACTCACTTATTCAGGTGCCGCTTTTTATAAGCACTATTCAGATCACTTGTATATGTAAGAGTGACGCTGCTCCACTCAGATTGTTCCCAATGAGTATGTGTGTTCCTCTGCTCAGAAAGCTAAAAATCATAAGTGATGTGCAATAAACAAGCCTCTACATTTTTCGTCAAATGCCAGACATCCTCAGGGTCGGACGTAATGCTCTGCCCTATGCGTTTCATCATACATGACATCCTCAGGGACCATATCATTTGCACAGCATACGGATTGTGCAAGGAAGCGCAACATGATTATAAGCATCTGCCTATATATATCCTTTATCAGTGTTAGTGTGAGCTGCTTCTTGTTTTGATTTTAATTTTAGTTAAAGGAGAAGTACAGCCAAAAATTGTTTGGCTGTACTTTTCCTGTGGATCACAGGAGTGCAGTTCGTTTTGCACTCCTGTGACCTGTTTTCAGCAGAGAGCGGGTTAAAGTCCGCTCTCTGCTGAGGTCCCAGAGTCAGTGCAGGCTCGGGCGTAATAACGACAATGATGTCAGGATCTGCCCAGATCCTGGGACTGGCACACGGCTCAGCCACCCAGGGCTCTAGAGAGTGAGAAGGGGGCAGAGCAGAGAGCTGCTGATTGACAGTCAGCAGCTCTCTGCTCAGGGAGCTGTGAGACAATTGCACGGTTCTCATTGTTAGAGGCGCCGGGGGACAGATGCAGCATCCACCAAGGTAAGTATGAATAAAAAAAAAAACAATCTTCTTTTTTAATGCACTAAGTGTGAAATGTGTGTGGTTTATAAAGCTGCAGTATATTACATTTTTGTTGAATATACTTTAACTAGTTTTGGACACTGAGCATGCTATACATGCCCTAATAAACATTATTAAAGTGCACAGTAGTATACTGTATATTGTCTTTCTTCTTCCTGCCATTTCTCCTCTGGGACTTGCTGGCATTTTCCAACTGTTATAGTTGAGGGTTGCCTTGTTAAAGAGGAAGTAAACTCCCTCTGCAGACATTTACCTATAGGTAAGCCTATAATAAGGCTTACCTATACGTACTGAAAATATCTCCTAAACGTGTACCGTTTAGGAGATATTTACATTGCATGCAGCCAGCGACATCACTGGTGCATGAGCTCTGAAGGAAGGGGCGCGGGTGCCGTTCCTTCCCAGCTCCGTGCCGTGGGTGGCAAGCGCGTGGGAGTGATGTCATCCCGGCTCCAGCCAATCACAGCGTCGGAGCCCGCGAACCCAGAAGTAACTCCGGAAAAGAGTGTGGACGGCACTGCAGGGCTTCGTTTTAAGGTAAGTATTTCATAATGAGCTAGTGTTTAATGCATACTAGCTCATTAAGCCTTTGTCTTGCAGGGATTTTTTTTTTTTTTTTTTGCCCACCTGAGTTTACAACCTCTTTAATAAAGCAGTTGTAGAAGCTGTCAAAAACAGGCTTTCTGACACAGTGGTAGACAGTTGGGGGTTACCAAAAATACATCTCAAATATGTACCACCGCCTTGTAGTTGTGTGCACAAAGTGTCATGAGAAAGAGAGTGCAAAATTGAAAGCAGCCTTTATTTCTTTTGTAAACGACTTTGAAATGCTTAGTATCAATATCATAATTTATTGCATACATAGTTACATATAGTTACATATGACTGAAAAAAGACACAAGTCCATCCAGTTTAACCAACAAGGAAGAAAAAACACACACACACACACACACACACACACATAGAAACCTCCATATACTGTACACTATCTTGTATCCACAGTTGATCCAGAAGAAGGCAAAAAAAAACAATAAAGCATGATCCGATTTCCTCCAGCGGATGGAATAAAATTCCTTCCTGATCCCACAAGAGGCAATCAGATATTCCCTTGATCAACTTTTCCTACAAATATTAGTATCCAGTTATATTATATGCATTTAGGAAAGAATCCAGTCCTTTTTAAAAACAGCACTAGCTCTTGAGGGAGTCTTTTCCACATTTTCACTGCTCTTACTGTGAAGAAGCCTTTCTGTATTTGTAGGTTAAATCTATTTTACTCTAGATATAAAACCTGCCCTCTTGTCCTCTGCGATGACCTTAAGGTGAATAACTCTATACCGAGTTCACTATATGGACTACTTATAAATGTTAATCATATTTCCCTTTAATCTCCTCTTCTCAAAAGAGAATTATTATTATTATTATTATTATTATACAGGATTTATATAGTGCCGACAGTTTATGCAGCGCTTTACAACATTAGAGCAGACAGTACAAGTACAATACAATTCAATACAGGAGGAATCAGAGGGCCCTGCTCGTTAGAGCTTACAATCTAGGAGGGAGGGTCAAGTTATACAAAGGGTAATAGCTGTGGGGGATGAGCTAATGGAGAAAATAGTGCAGTTGTTAGATGGAGGCAGGATAGGCTTCTCTGAAGAGGAAAGTTTTCAGGGATCGCCTAAAAGTGGATAAAGTTGGAGACAGTCTGACAGATTGGGGTAGGGAATTCCAGAGGATGGGCGAGGCTCGGGAGAAGTCCTGGAGGCGGATATGGGAGGAGGTGATGAGGGAGCTAGAGAGCAGGAGGTCTTGGGAGGAACGGAGATGGCGATTAGGTTGGTATTTTGAGACTAGGTTAGTGATGTAGCTGGGGGCAGAGTTATGGATGGCTTTGTAACTTATTGTTAGTATTTTGAATTTAATTCGTTGGGTGAGTGGTAGCCAATGGAGGGATTGGCAGAGAGGGGTAGCAGACACTGAGCGGTTTGTAAGGTGGATGAGTCTGGCAGCAGCATTAATGATGGACTGAAGGGGGGATAATCTGTTTAAAGGTAAGCCAATGAGGAGTGAGTTGCAGTAATCAAGGCGAGAGATAACCAGGGAGTGAATCAGGAGCTTTGTGGTTTCATTGGTTAGAAAGGGACGTAGTTTAGAGATGTTGCGGAGGTTGAGGCGGCAAGCTTTGGAAAGTGATTGGATGTGGGGCTGAAAGGAGAGTTCAGAGTCCAGGATAACACCTAGTACCCTGACATGTGGGGATGGGTGGATGGTTTTGCCATTGCTCTTGACAGAGAAGTCGGGGGAAGAGGAACGTGGAGGAGGAAATATTATAAGCTCGGTTTTGGACAAGTTGAGTTTGAGGAAGTGGTGTGACATCCATACAGATATGTCGGTTAGTAAGTTAGTGATGCGTGAGGAGACTGATGGAGTGAGTTGAGGGGTGGAGAGATAGATTTGTGTGTCATCAGCATAGAAATGATATTGAAAGCCGTGAGAGGCTATCAGCTGACCCAGGGAAGAGGTGTAGATTGAAAATAAAAGAGGTCCAAGAACAGAACCTTGGGGGACCCCGACAGAGAAGGGAAGAGGAGTGGAGGAAGTAGAATTGTAAGTGACACTGAAGGTGCGTTGGGATAGGTAGGATGAGAGCCACTGAAGAGCACAGTCATGGAGACCGAGGGAGTAAAGTTTTTTGAGGAGGAGGGGGTGGTCAACCGTGTCAAAGGCAGCTGAAAGATCCAGAAATTGGAGTACAGAATAGTGTCCGTTGGTTTTTGCAGTTAGTAGGTCATTTGTGAGTTTTAAAAGAGCAGTTTCTGTGGAGTGTTGAGGGCGAAATCCAGATTGAAGGGGATCAAGAAGGTTGTTTTTAATGAGGTGGTCACTCAGTTGGTTGTAAACCAGGCGTTCAAGGAGTTTAGAGGAAAAGGGGAGCAAGGAGATTGGGCGTAGGTTGTTAAGATTGGTAGGGTCCAAGGACGGCTTTTTGAGTATGGGGGTGACCAGTGCATGTTTTAGAGCATCGGGGAAGATGGCAGAGGTGAGGGAGAGATTGAAGATGTGGGTTAGAGAGTGTAGGATGGGGTCAGAGGGTGACCGTAGCATTTGAGAGGGAATAGGGTCCAGGGGACAGGTGGTTAGGTGGGCGATAGAAAGGAGTTTAGCAACTTCATCTGTAGTAGTAGATTTGAATAGGGGGAGTGTCAGTTGTACCTGTTGACATGGGGTCTTAGCTGGGGGAGATACCTGTAGAATGGAGATTTCATCACGGATTGTATCAATCTTGTTTTTGAAGTGATTAGCGATTTCCTGGGCAGTGAGTAAGTCAGTGGGTGGAGGCGGTGGAGGACAAAGTAGAGAGTTGAAGGTAGAGAAGAGTTTACGGGGATTGGATGAGAAAGTGTTAATAAGAGTTGTAAAATAGGTTTGCTTGGCAGTGTGGAGGAAAGAATAGTATATTTGGAGGGCAGATTTGTATTGGTTGAAGTCTTTGAGAGACTTAGTCTTGTGCCACAGACGCTCAAGAGCGCGACTACGTTTTTTGAGAATTTTAGTGTCATCTGTTTGCCAGGGTTGTAGGGGTCGAGGCCTTATTCTGCGTGTAGTGAGGGGAGCGAGCTTGTCCAGGGTGGTGGACAGAGATTTATTGTAGATGGACATGGCTTGGTTGGGGCAGGACAGGGGAGAGATTTTGTCATAGAGGTGGTCAGTAGCAGAATAGAGGAGACAGAAGTTGAAGTTGCGAAAGTTTCTATGGGTGATGGTTAGGCGATTGGAGGGAAAGGTGGTGGAAGACAGGGGGAGAGAGAAACTAATAAGGTGGTGGTCAGAGAGAGGAAAAGGATTGTTTGAGAAGTTGCATGGAGTGCATAGGTAGGATAATACAAGGTCAAGGGTGTTGCCATCAGAGTGAGTAGAAGCCTGTACCCATTGCTTCAGGTCAAATGAAGAGGTTAAACTAAGAAGTTTAGAAGTAGCAGGAGTGTTTGTATTAGCGGGGATGTTGAAATCACCGAGAAGGATTGTGGGAATATCCGAAGAGAGAAAGTAGGGTAGCCAGTTCCTCTAATCTTTCATCATAGCTGAGCTCCTCCATGCCTCTTATCAGTTTGGTTGGCCTTCTCTGCATTTTCTCCAGTTCCCCGATATCCTTTTTGAGAACTGGTGGCCAAAACTGAACTGCATATTCCAGATGAGGTCTTGCTAAAGATTTGTACAGGGGCAAAACGATATCTCTCTCTAAAGTCTATACCCCTCTTAACCACTTCAGCCCCGGAAGGATTTGCCCCTCAATGACCAGACCATTTTTTGCGATACGCACTGCCTTACTTTTTGACAATTGTGCAGTCATGCGACGCTGTACCCAAATAAAATATATGTCCTTTTTTTCCCACAAATAGAGCTTTCTTTTGGTGGTATTTGACCACCTCTGCGGTTTTTATTTTTTATGCTATAAACAAAAAAAGGTTGACAATTAAAAAAAAAAAACAATATTTTAAATTTTCTGCTATAAAACACACCCAATAAAAAAATTAAAAAAATCTAATGTCTTCATCAATTTAGGCCAATTTGTATTCTGCTACATATTTTTGGTAACAAAAACTCCAATAAGCATATATTGATTGATTGCACAAAAGTTATAGCGTCTACAAAATAGGGGATAGATTTATGGCATTTTTATTATTTCTTTTTTTTTCTAGTAATGGTGGTGATCAGCGATTTTTAGCGGGACTGCGACATTGCAGCGGACAGATCGGACACCTAACTGACATTTTTTACACTTTTTTGGGAACCAGTGATCAGTGCTAAAAAGATGCACTGACATTGTACTAATGGCACTGGCAGGGAAGGGGTTAACATCAGAGGTGATTCAGAGGTTAACTGTGTTCCCTCAGTGTGTTTCTAACTGTACGGTGGGATGGGCTGCTTGGGACAACACACAGATTTGTCTTCCTGCATAGCAGAAAGACAGGATCTCTGTGTGATCCCCTGACAGAATTGAGAATTGCATTGTTTACTTTAGCAGATCCCTATTCTGTCTCTGCGGAGAACGATCGCGGGTGGTCGGCGGACATGGAGTCCGCTGGACCAGCTGATTGGCTCCACCGCTGGCCAATGGGCGTGCGCCTCCGGCAGCATGCACATGCCCACAGATCGCCGTCTACGAGCCCAACGTACACCTACGGCGATTCGAGCAGCCAAGCCAACGTGCCGCATTATACCTGCAGTGGCTAGTTGGCAAGCAGTTAATACAAGAAAGGATTTTACCTGTTATGCAAACCGCAGCTTGGCATTGCATGCCATTACATGCCATTATCATCTTATGATCTACCAGAACACCCAGATCCTTCTCCACCATTGATTCCCCCAGTTGTACTCCCCCTAATATGTATGATGCATGCATATTTTTAGCCCCCAAATGCATAACTTTACATTTATCAACATTAATCCTCATTTGCTACACAGTTGCCCAACAGAACAGTGCATTGAGGTCAGCTTTTAAGGTGGAGACATCCTGTAAGGACGATATTCCGCTGCATAGCTTGGTGTCATCTGCAAAGACTGAAATGGTACTTTAATCCCAGACCCTATATCCTTTATAAATATATTTAAAAATAAGGATCCCAACACTGAACCTTGGGATGTACCATTAAGAACCCTAGACCATTCAGAGTATGACTCATTAAAGAGGGGCTCTGGCTGACCTCCCTGTTTTTTTTTGGCCCCACTTACTTGATGGTGGTATCTGCACATTTCAGATACTCACCCAGGGCCGGACTGGCCTACCGGGATACCGGGAAATATCCCGGTAGGCTGGCTGCACTGTAGTACCGCTGGGGCCGCTCACTGCCTGTGTCAGCATCAGCACTCTAAAGAGCAGCAGCGGCGGCCGCCGCTGCTGCACTATGCCAGCTGTGTGTCACTCTCACTCACACTCTGTGTGTGTCTCCGGGGCCACTCACTGCCTGTGTCCTGACCTAAAGATCAGCAGCAGCGGTGGCCGCCGCTGCTGCACTATGCCATGGCTGCCTGTGTCTGTCACTCACTGTCTCCTCCGTTCGGCCGGCGCGCCGCCCACCACACTCATCATCATGCCTCGCTCTCTGTGTGCCTGAGGGGGAGGAGCAGGAGAACGCCGTGTTGCTCCATTTTGCCTCGTCCCGTGCGGCGCCAGCCAGCACCGCCCACTATCTGCACGAGGAGAGAATATCAGTGAATGGCCGGCAGTGCAGCTGCTACAGCACAAGAATCAAGGTCTCTCTCTCTCTCTCTCTCTCTATATCTCTCTCTCTCTCGTTTTGTTCAAGTGCCAGATAACTTTGAAAACTGTGCCCATAGATTGCCAACACTGTGCCCTGCCCATCAAACGCAGCCACTGTACCCATCAATTGCCACCACTGTGCCCATTAAACGCAGCCACTGTACCATCAAACGCAGCCACTGTACCCATCAATTGCAGCCACTGTGCCATCAAACACAGCCACTGTACCCATAAATTGCCACCACTGTGCCCATTAAACGCTGCCACTGTACCATCAAACGCAGCCACTGTGCCCATCAAACGCAGCCACTGTACCATCAAACGCAGCCACTGTACCCATAAATTGCCACCACTGTGCCCATTAAAAGCTGCCACTGTACCATCAAACGCAGCCACTGTACCATCAAACACAGCCACTGTACCCATAAATTGCCACCACTGTGCCCATTAAACACAGCCACTGTGCCCATCAAACGCAGCCACTGTGCCCATAAATTGCCACCACTGTGCCCATTAAACGCTGCCACTGTGCCCATCAAATGCAGCCACTGTACCATCAAACGCAGCCACTGTACCCATCAATTGCCACCACTGTGCCCATTAAACGCAGCCACTGTACCATCAAACGCAGCCACTGTACCATCAAACGCAGCCACTGTACCCATCAATTGCAGCCACTGTGCCATCAAACACAGCCACTGTACGCATAAATTGCCACCACTGTGCCCATTAAACGCTGCCACTGTACCATCAAACGCAGCCACTGTACCATCAAACGCAGCCACTGTACCCATCAATTGCAGCCACTGTGCCCATCAAACGCAGCCACTGTACCATCAAACGCAGCCACTGTACCCATCAATTGCAGCCACTGTGCCATCAAACACAGCCACTGTACGCATAAATTGCCACCACTGTGCCCATTAAACGCTGCCACTGTACCATCAAACGCAGCCACTGTACCATCAAACGCAGCCGCTGTACCATCAAACGCAGCCACTGTACCCATCAATTGCAGCCACTGTGCCCATCAAACGCAGCCACTGTGCCCATCAAACGCAGCCACTGTACCATCAAACGCAGCCACTGTACCCATAAATTGCCACCACTGTGCCCATTAAACACAGCCACTGTGCCCATCAAACACAGCCACTGTACCCATAAATTGCCACCACTGTGCCCATTAAACGCTGCCACTGTACCATCAAACGCAGCCACTGTACCATCAAACGCAGCCACTGTACCCATAAATTGCCACCACTGTGCCCATTAAACACAGCCAATGTGCCCATCAAATGCAGCCACTGTGCCCATAAATTGCCACCACTGTGCCCATTAAACGCTGCCACTGTGCCCATCAAACGCAGCCACTGTACCATCAAACGCAGCCACTGTACCCATAAATTGCCACCACTGTGCCCATTAAACACAGCCACTGTGCCCATCAAACGCAGCCACTGTGCCCATAAATTGCCACCACTGTGCCCATTAAACGCTGCCACTGTACCATCAAACGCAGCCACTGTACCCATAAATTGCCACCACTGTGCCCATTAAACACAGCCACTGTGCCCATCAAACGCAGCTACTGTGCTCATAAATTGCCACCACTGTGCCCATTAAACGCTGCCACTGTGCCCATCTAATGCAGCCACTGTACCATCAAACACAGCCACTGTACCCATAAATTGCCACCACTGTGCCCATTAAACGCAGCCACTGTACCATCAAACGCAGCCACTGTACCATCAAATGCAGCCACTGTACCCATCAATTGCAGCCACTGTGCCATCAAACACAGCCACTGTACCCATAAATTGCCACCACTGTGCCCATTAAACGCTGCCACTGTACCATCAAACGCACCCACTGTACCCATCAATTGCAGCCACTGTGCCCATCAAACGCAGCCACTGTACCATCAAACGCAGCCACTGTACCCATAAATTGCCACCACTGTGCCCATCAAACACAGCCACTGTGCCCATCAAACACAGCCACTGTACCCATAAATTGCCACCACTGTGCCCATTAAACGCTGCCACTGTACCATCAAACACAGCCACTGTACCATTAAACGCAGCCACTGTACCCATAAATTGCCACCACTGTGCCCATTAAACACAGCCACTGTGCCCATCAAACGCAGCCACTGTGCCCATAAATTGCCACCACTGTGCCCATTAAACGCTGCCACTGTGCCCATCAAACGCAGCCACTGTACCATCAAACGCAGCCACTGTACCCATAAATTGCCACCACTGTGCCCATTAAACACAGCCACTGTGCCCATCAAACGCAGTCACTGTACCCATAAATTGCCGCCACTGTGCTTATTAAGCGCTACCACTGTGCCCATCAAACGAAGCCACTGTACCCATAAATTGCCACCACTGTGCTCATTAAGCGCTACCACTGTGCCCATCAAACGCAGCCACTGTGCCCATCAAACGCAGCCACTGTGCCCATCAAACGCAGCCACTGTGCCCATTAAACGCAGCCACTGTGCCCATCAAATGCAGCCACTGTACCATCAAACGCAGCCACTGTACCCATAAATTGCCACCACTGTGCCCATTAAACACAGCCACTGTGCCCATCAAACGCAGCCACTGTGCCCATAAATTGCCACCACTGTGCCCATTAAACGCTGCCACTGTGCCCATCAAATGCAGCCACTGTACCATCAAACACAGCCACTGTACCCATAAATTGCCACCACTGTGCCCATTAAACACAGCCACTGTGCACATCAAACGCAGCCACTGTACCATCAAACGCAGCCACTGTACCCATAAATTGCCACCACTGTGTCTTATCTATATATAATGCACTCTTTAAATGTGCTTTAAAATGCATGGTTTTCCATTTTATGAACAAGAAAATAATTACGTTATGCTGTTGGGCTGGTATAATAATGCTATGGGGCTGGTATGACATTTTTTCCAGGGCTGGTTTTCATTCCCAGTCCGGCCCTGTACTCACCCATCCAGTGGATCCAGCATTAACCCATTGAAATCCTCTCATGCCACATCTACAATGTTCTCTCTGATGTCATCAAGAGCATTAAGAGGCCCGCCGTGTTCAGCAAGCAGGCCTTCCATGTTCAGCGAGCGTGCCTCTCAATGATGCGCCGAAAGGCCCGCCCTGCCTCCTGTTCTTGAACGAAAAGCTATGCCTCCTACGACATGCGACATACATATCCTGGGAGGCACAGCGGCCAGTGTGCGCATCATTCGCCTAAGGCAATTGACGTGCATATGGAGGCAAGGCGGACATTAAATTAAAAAAAAAAAGAAGTAAACAAAAAAAAGCAATGTCCTATTCCTGCAGAGAAAGGGAGGAGGGGTGGAGAGGTAGGATCACCCTCAGGAGGGTGAAGGTCTGCTTTAACCACTACTCTCTGAATTCGGTCTATTAGCCAGTTTTCTATCCATTTACCAACTGATTTTTTCAGGCCTATAGACTTTACTTTACGCATTAGTCGTGTGTGGGGAACTGTGTCAAACAATTTTGCAAAATCCAAATATACCACATCAACAGCCACCCCTCTGTCCAAGGTTTTGCCCACCTTCTCATAAAAAGAAATCAGATTTGTCTGACAACTTCTGTCTTTCATGAATCAATTCTGACTTTTGCTTAACCGCTTCAGCCCCGGAAGATTTTTCCCCCTTCCTGACCAGAGCACTTTTTGTGATTCGGCACTGCATCGATTTAACTGACAATTGCACTGTCGTGCCACGTTGCACCCAAACAAAATCGTCCTTTTTTTCCCACAATTAGAGCTTCCTTTTGGTGGTATTTGATCATCTCTGCGGTTTTTATTTTTTGCGCTATAATCAAAAACAGAGCTACAATTTTGAAAAAAACGCAATTTTTTTACTTTTTGCTATAATAAATATCCCCCAAAAATATATAAAAAAATGTTTTTTTTCCTCAGTTTAGGCTGTATGTATTCTTCTACATATATTTGGTAAAAAAAAATCACAATAAGCGTATATTGATTGGTTTGGGCAAAAGTTATAGCGTCTACAAAATATGGGACAGTTTTATGGCATTTTTATTATTATTTTTTTTTTTTATTAGTAATGGCGGCGATCTGCCATTTTTATCGGGACTGCGACATTATGGCAGATACATTGGACACTTTTGACACTATTTTGGGACCATTGTCATTTATACAGCGATCAGTGCTATAAAAATGCACTGATTACTGTGTATATGACACTGGCAGGGAAGGGCTTAACCACTAGGGGGCGATGAAGGGGTTTAGTGTGTCTTAGGGAGTGATTCTAACTGTGGGGGGGATGGGCTTCAACTCACATGTCAGCGATCACTGCTCCCGATGACAGGGAGCAGTGATCTCTGTCATGTCACAAGGCAGAACGGGGAAATGCCTTGTTTACATAGGCCATTCCCTGTTCTGCGGCTCCATGACATGATCGCCGGGAGACTGACGGACATTGAGTCCGCCAGTCCAGCGGGCACTGTCACGCTGTACGTGGCGGTGCACTCACGCCTGCTAGTCCTGGCTCTTAAAGGGGACGTACAGGTACGCCCATTTGTCCACCACTGCCATTGTGCCATTGTGTCGACATATATCGGCGTGCAGCGGTCGGCAAGTGGTTAAAATGTTATTTTTCCTAGCTAATCTATATGGCCTTTTATTAAACTTTCCAGTATCTTACCAACTATAGAAGTTAAACTAACAGGTCTATAGTTACTTTGACCCCTTTTTAAATATAGGCACTGCATTTTCCTTACCCCAGTCCAGGTTGCTATGCCAGTCACTAATGAGTCCCTAAAAATTAGACTGGCTTTAAAATGACAGAGCTCAATTAATTTAGGACCTGTGGGTGTATGGTCTAGGTGCTTTTCTCACCTTTATTTTGTCTAAATATCTAAAATATCAATTTGGAGTCATTGTGGATCATTTGGGTCAATATCATCCACATTATGGACACTTGCCTTCTCTTTGCCCCCATTCACCCACTCCAGATTATTTTATAAAGGGCCTACATGCTCAGACCTGCTGAGACCTTAATATATTTGAAGATTTTTTGGGGGTTTGTCTTACTCTCTTTTGCAGTCTGCCATTCATTTTCAACTTTGAACTTGATTACCTTCTTATATATTCTGTTATATCCTTTGTAACATTTAAATGATGATACTGTTTCTTTTTTTTTTTAATATTTTTTAAAAGCTCTTTTATGGTCATTTGCAGCTTTTTTAACTTTTTATGTGAGCCACATAGGTTTTATTTTTAGCCTTTTAAACTTGTTGCCCATGGATATATACTGTACTTTGCAGTGTGTTCATATACAGTCGTTTTGAAGAATTCCCATTTCTATTCTGTGTTCATCTATGCCAATATTCCATCCCAGTCTAAATTTTGGAGAGCAGCCCCCAGCCTTTAGAAATTGAATAGAAATGGAAATATCTTTCCATTATATGGTTGTTGTTTACAACTAACATTAAATGAAATCATGTTATGGTCACTGCAACCCAGATGCTCTTATATATAAACATTAGTAATAAGCTCTGCATATTTTAAGATTACCAGGTCCAGCAGAGCATCATTCCTCTATGAATTGTACCATACAATTGAAGTACACAGGGAACATACTAGAGTAGCAATGCTGAATGTGGTTAGAGTGCACAGGGAAAACAGATGTAGGAATACTGGGTGAAGCTGGAGGGTACAGAGAACACACTGGAGCAGGAATACTGGATGCAGCTGGGGGGTAACAGGGAACACACTGTAGCAGGAACGCAGACTGAAATGCATGGAATCAATGGAGTCTAGCTACACAGAAGCAGGATAAAGTCTAGAGCAGAGGTGATCAACCTTTTAAAGAGTGAGGGCCACTTAAAGTAGATGTAAACCCCCCCAATTTTTTTTTTTATGTCATAATGTAGAGTATAAGATTTCCTACCATTTGAGCCCAGTCTTGCCAAAAAGAGTCAATCCAGCTCTGAGCAATCCTCTTTTATTGTTCAGTGAGATAAAACTTGACAAACAGAGAAAAACTTTGTCAAATCCCCCCCCTTGCTTTGAGTGACAAGTGATTTACATATCTTGTGCACTAGCCAAAGACATGCATTATTTTTTAATTCCCACCCCCACTCCTTTCTTCAGCAGCTCTGCAAGGATTGGCTGTTCCACACCTCAGCATGATTTGGCATGCATGAAGTCATTTCACTGGATGTTAGAGCTCATAGCAGAAGTTCAGTGTAAAATACACAGGAGAAATGCATTCTGACAAGGGGAGTGTAGAGGCGGGCGGGGAGTCTAATGACATCACGGCTCCAGACAACAGACCCACCCATAGAATATGCAGTTTTTCGGCTCTCATAACAGACAGAGGGGAGACATTTGACAGGTGAAGATACATGCAGGAGGCATGTATATCCTTATAGATAACCCCTATCTCAGTAGTTTAGAAAGGATGACATTGGGTTTACATCCACTTTAAATAATTTGGTAACCGGTTGTGAGCTGCAATGAAATATGGGGTTTTACCACCCCCAAACCACAAATATAAATGAGCCCTTACTGTCCTGAACCCCCTATAAGGCAGCTTTCACACTGATGCGCTGCTGTTTGGCGGCACCAAGAGTGCAGCGCAGTGCATTTGCGGCTTTTCTGCGGGTTAGCTGCACTGAGTCATAGACTTATATTATATCTTGCAGGTGTGGTGCACTTTGTGAAAGCGCACCAAACCTGCAGGATATAATAGGAATCTATGGCTCAGTGCAGCTAAACCGCAGGAAAGCTGCAAGTGCACAGCACTGCACCCCCGGATCCGTGTGAAAGCAGCCTAATAAACCTGCTTAATAAGTGCTAATATGCTGATTGCAAAAGTGCCATTTGTGCATATCTGCAATATGTGATGTTTAGTACACTGACCTTTTCCTTTTCCTTCTTCTGCTGGCATCGCTCTCCAGGCTGCTAAAAAGGACCCAGGTGAAGTGCACTTGGTATCACTCTGCCTGGGACATGAGACGGTGCCACAGAGGAAGCATTGGCTTATGCATCTCCTGCTCTCTTTCGCGTCCGCCTGCTTTCTTTGCTGCCCACATTGGCTCTATGCACTCTGATGTTCTGGGATGGCGGTTCAGCAAGCCGTTGTTCGCGATCTGGGCTTCCCGACCCCCCATTCCCAGAGCATGGGCATACTCTTCCCTGGTTTGAGGTCACGGGTCACATCAGAGGGCTCCGAGGGCCACACGTTGAGCACCCCTGGTCTAGAGGCCATTGGGGACACAGGAGCAGGGGACAGGCTGGAATGCACTGGGTCACGAGTACCCAGAATACAAAGAGGGAGTACACTGTGGACACAGGAGCAGGATACTGGCTGTAGTACACTGTGGTCACAGAAACAGATTACAGTCTGGAGTGCACTGGGGACACAAGAGAAGGATGCAGTCAGGAGTGTATTGGAAGTGCAGAGATTCAGGGTTTCCTGGAGACAGTGAGCTCACAGGATAGTGTAGGATAAACAGAGTCTCTAGAGGTTCAGGGATGCAGGAATTGCAGGAACTTGTGGTTACTCAGAAACACAGGGTCACTCAGCGGTTCAAGGTCAATAGGAAACTTGCAGAAACTTGTTGGCACTAGGCAATATGAAATCATAGAAAATGTACACAATCCCATACCCACAATTGATCCAGAGGAAGACAAAAAAAACTATGAAGCGTTTGCCCCAGTGCAGAAAAAGAGTCATTTCTAATTCCCCAGAAGGCAATCAGATATTCCCTGGATCAACAATCTCTGGTTTTATTACTTATGCATGTTAATATGCAGTTATTTTTTCATGAACCTGATTGTAAACATACACAGTAAAGCTTAAATTGTAACAAAAGGAGTCACACTTCAAAAAAGTGGCAAGTGATGTACAATAAACAGTATATACAAAACATTTCTAACTTCTTTTTCATCCTCTTGTGACAAAAAATACAAAATAGTCCACATGCAAAAGGGAAAGTCGTCTTTTCATGTGTTCATATATTCTTATACATGTGATAAGCATCCATCATCCATCATCCATAAAGGAAATGTTCAATCATGAAGTCACCACACCCTATGAAAGGGTACGCGCTTACCAACTATACATGACCCCTACTTAAAGAGAAGTCAACAGAGCTTGCAATCGAAGAGCAGCTTTAGATGATCATAGAGAAATTCCACAGGCTCTCCCTGCTGGCAGATGATTATAAGTTGGTTCTCAATCCAGCATCACCCCATAAAGTTTTCTTGTAAGAACATGGAAAGAAATGCTCCAATAGTGTAAAACCTTTCTGGTACGTTTATTAGAGTTGCAGACTGTTTACCTTTACTTAAATTGTACTACCATTTTTTGTCCATTAGATTGCCCAAGATCTTGTGGCAGCTTTTTTCTTTCTTTAATTTTTGACTGCCTTACCCATATTGTCCACCAGGGGGCTCAATGTTTATCCTCTGATGCCTCTAATTTACTATTGCAAAGGTCAGAATTTGTTTTGATTAAATATGGGATAACCATCTTGCAACTCAGAATGAGACTTGGTTTTGTGTAGTGGTTAAAAACAGCATTGTCCCGGACAACATCACGTGTGACGTAACACGTAGGGTGGAGCAATGTGCTGATGTCATCGTGAGTTCCCGGAAGTGTGGGTGCTGTTTGTATTTGGCAAGCTAGGAATGCAATATAGCGTTGTGATCACATTTTTTATGTAAGTGTGTTTTTAATCTTTAATATACGTTCCATAAAGGTTTTACACTATCAAAGCATTTCTTTTCATGTTCTTACGAGAAAACATGGGATGATGCTAGATTGAGAACCGATTTATAATCATCTGCCAGCAGGGGAAGTCTGTGGAATCGTTATATGATGATCTAAAGCTGTGTGTTCGATTGCAAGCTCTGTTGACTTTAATTAGGGGGTCATTTATAGTTGGTAAACATGTACTCTTTCCATAAAAGGTGGTGGCTTCAGGAATTAACATTTCTTTTATAGACAATGGATGCTTATCAGGTGTATAAGATTATATAAACACATGAAAAAAGGACTTTCCTTTTTGCATGTGGACTTTTTTGTATTTTTTTGTCACTGGAGGATAAAAAACAAACAAACAAAAAAACAAAAGAAAAGGTTTTTGTATATATATATATTGTACACTTGGCACTTTTTTGCAGCGTGACTCCTTTTGTTGTAATTGAAGCTGAGTATAATATCTCACATTGGAGCTGCTGCTTCAATTTCACTTGTTTAATTCACTGTATATATTCACTTAGTAGCACAGTTTCTTTTTCATTTTTTGATTGTAAACATATATTTTAAAAACATAACAAACACGTCATACCTACCTGCTCTGTGCAATAGTTTTACACAGAGCAACCTCAATCCTCCTCTTCTGGAGTCCTCCAGTGGCGCTTCTGGCTCCTTCCCTCTGCCAAGTGCCCCCATAGCAAGCCGCTTGCTATAGGGGTGCTCATGCGGGTTTGAACACAAGGCTGCCTCCATGTGCAGTGAGGAGAGAGAGGAGAAAGCTGCTGTTCTTGGGTCCACAGCTGTGGATCAAGGCCAGGAAAGTATGAGGGAGGGGGGCTGGTGGGGATCCAGTGCATAGAACGTGTTTTACTTTAATGCAGAGAATGCATTATACAGTAACTTGAATTTCAAATGCATTCAGCTATAATTTTATCTACTGAGCTGGCAAGAACCAATTCTTGAGGGAATCTATTTAACATTTTCACAGCTCTTATGCCGCGTACACATTATCGGACATTCCGGCAATGAAATCCTGGATATCTTTCCGACGGATGTTGTCTCAAACTTGTCTTGCATACACACGGTTGCACAAATGTTGTCGGAAATTCCAATTGCCAAGAACGCGCTGACGTACAACACGTACGACCAACCCTATAAAAGGGAAGTTCAATACGAAGTGCACCACCCTTTGGGCTCCTTCTGCTAATCTCGTGTTTATCTCGTGTTAGTAGAAGTTTGGTGAGAGACGATTTTCGGTTTTCAGCCTCGTGCTTTTCCGATCGTTACTGCTCTCCAGTTTGTGCTTGTGGGTTCGTATCTGGTTTTCATTGCGTATAGACAGTTTGCATCTGGTTTTCAGTGCGTGCTATTTCTAGTACATATTTGATTTTCAGTGCGTTCTTGCCCGCTCATTTCTGATTTTCAGGTTGCTCTTCTCAGGCCTTTCTGATTTTCAGTGCGTTCTGTTAGTTCGTTCTGACCAGCTGACCGTTTTGAAGCCATGTTGCGGGTACGTACTCATCGTAGAGTTCGTGCTGTGTGGGGGCTTGGTGTTGGGGTTCTTACTTTGACCCAAGCCCAGTCCATGAACAGGGCGGGGGGGAGTTCATGGACGAAAAATTGGTTGCTCCAGTGTGACCAATTCTCTCATATGCCTTTGTTGCGGGAGATCCGTGAGAATCCTGATGATTTCAGGAATTATCTCCGGATGACGGACCCCGTTTTTCACCATTTGTTGGCTTTGCTGTACCCTTATATTACGAAGCAGGACACCTGCATGTGGCAAGCCATCACTCCTGAACAGAGGCTAGTCGCCACATTGCGGTACTTGGCGACGGGGAGAAGTCTGCAGGACATCAAGTTTTCGACAGGCATTTCCCCCCCAGACTCTGGGGATCATTATTCCAGAGACCTGTTCTGCCATCATTCAGGTCCTGCAGAAGGACTATAGTAAGGTAAGTTTTCTCCTTTAACACCACATTCTATGTATTTAATGTTTGCTAATGTATTGTATTTCTTTCATCATTCCCTAATTACCATGATTGTAATATGCTGTGAATGTCCCCTTTGTTCTCATGCATGCTGGAAGTTTTTAAAATTCCTTTTTTGTCCTTCATGCATATTTGCCTTCACTAACCTCCCCAGCATACTATCCTGGGCCCATACACACCTAGCCTAGTCACTTAACAATGTATTTTGTCAGCTCCATTATACTGCTTTACCCTAAACACCCCCTAAAATGTGTTTAACCACTTCCCGCCCGGCCTATAGCAGAATGACGGCCTGGCGGTGGTTCTGTTATCCTGACTGGGCGTCATATGACACCATGCAGGATAACAGCCGCCGCGCACCCATGGGGGCACGCATCGCGGCGATCAGTGGAGCGGTGTGTCATTCTGACACACCGCTACACCGATCTCGATAAAGACGCTCCAGCGGAGGCTCTCTACCACGTGATCAACCGTGTCCAATCACGGCTGATCACGATGTAGACAGTAAACAGTAAGAGCCGGTGATCTGCTTTTCCTCACTTGACACTAGACCACCAGGGAAGCCGCTAGGACAACCAGGGAAGCCCCCAGCATGTGGATAGCCAGGTACATCCCCCATGGCCATCCACATGTGAAAATCAATGCCCAACATATGCCAATCAGTGCCCACAAATGGGCACTGACTGGCACCTCTATGGCACAATAAAAATTAGTGATGCCCAGCAATACCACCCATCAGTATCATCAGTGCCACCCATCAGTGTCCATCAGTGCCACCTATCAGTGCCCATCAGTGCCCACCTATCAGTGCCCACCTGTGCCACCTATCAGTGCCACCCATAAGTACCCATCAGTGCCACCCATAAGTTCCCATCAGTGCTGTCTATGAGTGCCCATCAGTGCCACCTATGAGTGCCCATCAGTGCTGCATACCAGTGCCACCTATCAGTGCCCATCAGTGCCACCTCATTGGTGCCACCTCATTGGTGCCCATCAGTGCCCATCAGTGCAGCCATATCACTGCCCGTCATTAAAGAAGAAAACATACTTATTTACAAAAAATTTTAACAGAAACAAAGAAAAACTTTTTTTTTCAAAATTTTCGGTCTATTTTTATTTGTTGCGCAAAAAATAAAAATCACAGAGGTGATCAAATACCACCAAAAGAAAGCTCTATTTGTGGGAACAAAATGAAAAAAAATTGTATGCGTACAGTGTAGCATGACCGCGCAATTCAATTTGCAACAGCGCTGAAAGCTGAAAATTGGCTTGGGCAGGAAGGTGTATAAGTGCCTGGTATTGAAGTGGTTAAATGTTATTTTTGTCCTTAAATTCAGGCAGAGTGCAAGAGGCTTTTTTTGGGGGGTCCCAAACTCATTTGGAACCCTCCCTCCCCCCCCAACCGCTAAGTCAACCGATACCAATCCTCTATCTGCTAACTTTGCCAAACCCATACACACTATACCTACCTCTTTTGTGGTCATATTTATGGATGAATTCACCAAAGCATGTAGTGAAAGGGCCTACCTGAATACTTTCAAATGGTACTGTTTAAAGTTTTGTTCTCAAATTATCTTGATAGTTAATTGCAGAATGTAAAAATGTGCTTCAATTAGGACAGTGTGTATTTATATTTTTGTATTATGACACTTCTTACCTGTCCAGTGGGCTTCCAATATTGTAAGTAAGGAGGGGTTGGCCAAAGTAACACACATTACGTATGCATTTAGCTCTTAATGAAGTGGATACCTGTCCAAAACATCCCCCCCCCTAAAATTTTTTCAATGGGCCATCAGAGGGTGTAAGGAATCTGATAAGTGGACCTTATCGTTTTGTCTTTAAATACTCCTTCATATAAATGTTATACTGATGTTGGCCAAGAATGTTTGTGTCTAATCTGCTTGCAATGTTATGTGCAAAAGTACTAATTTTTTTTTTTTATTGTTTCACTCCACAGTTTCCTTCAACGCCACAGGAATGGCAGACTGTGGCTTCCTAATTTGCCCAGCTGTGGGACTTACCCAACTGAGGAGGGGCAATTCATGGGAAACACGTCCACATCGTGGACGTAGGGAAGAATGGCCGGATGTCAGATGGTGGAGTCATCGCCCAGACTGAGTTCTACGGACGGCTCCAGAGTGGTGGCTTGGGATTGCCACCTCTGGAAGACAACATGGCTGGTCAGCCTGGACCAGAGGGTTTTTAACTACCAGCTGGCCATAGCCAGAAGAGTGGTGGAGAATGCTTTTGGGATAATGGCCAGCCGGTTCTGCCTATTCCTTACGCCAATCAACATGGCGGAATATAAACTAAACCATATAATACTTGCATGCTGCATTCTACACAACTTTCTAAGGAGAAATTCTATGAACTATGTGGCCTCAGTTGGGCCTGAGGCCAGATTTCAAGAACAAACCCTGACGGGACTTGAATCTGGCTGTCTTGGCTTGCCCCCTCAAAGCGCAAGCGAGGTCCTTCAAAAATATCTTGAATACTTTGCGGGTAGGGGGGCCATTGATATGCCAGCACGCCGACCGAACGCACATATGCGTACTCGGGTTTCCGGGGTTATACCGGGATGATGCCCGCAGCTGCAGGCATCATCCCGGTACCGTTGTTTACAACGGGCGATCGGCTACCTGTGTATAACAACCGATGCGGCTAAAAGCCGCTCGGCTGTTATACCGGAGGAGCGGGAGGGGACATCCCCCCCCTCCCGCCGCCTCCCGCCGCTGTTACCGGGCCTCCCGTGCGATCGGCAGGCCCGGTGTCTGTTCGGCTGCCTTCGGCGGCTGGGGGCGGGCTGGAACGAAGCTGCGAGCGGCTTCGTTCCAGCCTACTTGTTGTAAATGCGGAAGCGACGTCATGACCCGTTTACTCGGCTGCCAATGGCGCCGAATTAAAAAAAGTACACAGTATTCAGAATCGCCGTCTTCGGCGATCTAAATACTTTGAAGTGTAAAGGAGGGATGGGGGGTCTTTTAGACCCCCCATCCCTCCATAAAGAGTACCTGTCACCACATATTACTGTCACAAGGGATGTTTACATTGCTTGTGACAGCAATAAAAGTAAAAAAAAAAAAAAAAAAAATTAAACACAATTTATAAAGTACAAAAATAAATAAATTAAATAAAAAAAAAAAAAAAAAATTTTTTTAAAGTGCCCCTGTCCCCGCGAGCTCGCGCAGCGAAGAAAACGCATACGGAATTCGCGCCCGCATATGTAAACGGTGTTCAAACCACACATGTGAGGTATCGCCGCGATCGTCAGAGCGAGAGCAATAATTCTAGCCCTAGACCTCCTCTGTAGCTCAAACCTGGTAACCGTAAAAATTTTTTAAATCGTCGCCTATGGAAATTCAAAGGTACCGTAGTTCGTCGCCATTCCACGAGTGCGTGCAATTATAAAGGGTGACATGTTTGGTATCTATTTACTCGGCGTAACATCATCTTTCACATTATACAAAAAAATTGGGGTAACTTTACTGTTTGGATTTTTTAAAATTCATGAAAGTGTCACTTTTCCAAAAATTTGCGTTTAAAACACCGCTGCACAAATACCGTGTGATAAAAAATATTGCAACAATCGCCATTTTATTCTCTAGATTCTCTGCTAAAAAAATTTATATATATATAATGTTTGGGGGTTCTAAGTCATTTTCTAGCAAAAAATACGGATTTTAACTTGTAAACACCAAATTTCAAAAATAGGCTTAGTCATGAAAGGGTTAAGAAAGATTTTTAAAATACATTTTTATTTTAAACTGAAATAATATTTCCGTTGATTTACTGCTTGTGTTTCTTTTAGCTGTTTCCTAGGTTCTCCAATGGGCTTTTCTTTTTGGCCATTTTCTTCAATAGTGCAAACCTAATTTCTTTGATACATGAGGTCACAATCTTTTCTTCAGCTAACTATTATGTTGTGGGTCTGCTACACACACACATTGTTTTTGTTGTTAATGTATGTAATGCATTAATGATAAAAATAATCTTCATTTTCAGCACCATGAATTCATTTTTTTGGAGTCCCGAAAATGGCCTGATTGTGGCAAATTTTAGAGCACTGTGGGAGTTATTTACTAAAGGAAAATCTACTTTGCACTACAAGTGCACTTGAAACTGCACTGAAAGTGCACTTGTAGTGCAACGTGGATTTGCCTTTAGTGAATAACCCCCATTGTCACTGTAAACACCAACTTACTCCAAAAACTGCTATTGAGCATTGAAAGAAGAAGCCACGCATTGGGGGTTATTTACTAAAGGAAAAGCCACTTTGCACTGCAAGTGCGCTTGAAAGTGCACTAAAAGTGCACTTGGAAGTAAAGTTGCTGTAGATCCGAGGGGGACATGCAAGGAAAATAAAAAACAGCATTTTAGCTTGCACATGATTGGATGATAAAATCAGCAGAGCTTCCACTCATTTCAGATCTACCCCTTAGATTTAGAGCGACTGAACTTCCAAGTGCACTTGCAGTTCAAAGTGGATTTGCCTTTCGTAAATAACCCCCATTGCTGAGTAGAAAACATTTTACTCTGTGCACGTCCACATGTGCGTTAGAAAAGGATTTTTGAACAAACCAACATATTTGTTGTATAACATTTTTATGTTTGACAGTAGAAATAGCCTTTTTGGGTTAAACAGGCATGTTTAAAAGTGAAGGCAATATCAGACATTAGTATGTCCAAACTGTGTTGATCTTGCCTTCATCAAATGGGGTGACGTCACCCCCGTGAAAGCCAAATTTTGAAGATGCACACAAATTGGGAGTCAAAATGTGGATTTCCCTCCTGATCCCATGCCTAATGTCAACATGTGCTAGCTCCAATCATGGGGATCAATTGACGTGTTTTGGGGGTGCAATCCCTTCCTCTCATCTACTTGAGTTGCGAGGAAGGGGTTGCACCCACAAAATGTGTACATTGATATCCCGTGATGGCAGATATCACATGTTGACACACTGGGGGTTATTTATGAAAGGCAAATCCACTTTGCACTACAAGTGCACTGTCAGTGCACTGAAAGTGCACTTGGAAGTGCAGTTGCTCTAAATCTAAGGGGTACATCTGAAATGAGGGGAAGCTCTGCTGGTTTTATAATCCAATCATGTGCAAGCTAAAATGCTGTTTTTTATTCCTCTTGCACGTCCTCCTCAAATCTACAGCAACTTTACTTCCAAGTGCACTTTCAGTGCCCTTTTAAGTGCACTTGCAGTAGTGCGAAGTGGATTTGCCTTTAGTAAATAACCCCCACTGTGTGCATCTTCAAAATTTGGCTTTCAAAATACTTTAAAATAGTTTGAAAAATAAGAAAATTAAAAAAAAACTTGAATAATGTTGGTGTGTTTTAGATTCTGCCTAAAACAGCAATGATGTTTTTGAGTCTTTTTTCCACATCATTGATATCTTCCTTGATCTTCTGTAAATCACGATTGCACACCATTATCTCCCCAATGAGCATCTGTGCACTTGCACTTGTGAAATGAGATTCTTCTTCCACAACATCCACATCACCTAAAATAAAAAAAACACACCGTGTATTATAAACATGCAGGCATTCATCTATTACCTGAAGCTGTGGTCTCAGACACTCACCTGTTGTGGTCACTATTTCACCCACTTCATAAACCTCTCATTCCTCCAAATCCTCAGGTTGTAGTGTGGGGATTTCCCCTTCTTTAGGAGGTGTGGGATCCCTGGTGTCCTCAGATGTCCCGAGTCTTTTCTCCCCTATGTGAATTAACCTCCCTGACGGTAATCCCGAGTGTGGCTCGGGGTTAAATTTCAGTCCCATTAGCGGTAACCCCGAGCCACACTCGGGATTACATTGCAGGATCCTGGTGCGGCATTACTTACCTTGTCCCCAGGATCCTGCAATGTCCCTTGCTGTGTCTGTGGGCTCTGTCTCTTCTGAAGTCTCTCCTTTCCAGGCTCCGTTACGGGGGCGGAGCCTGGCGGCAAATTCAAAAAAAATGTAAAAATCATAACACTTACAAAATTATTTCACATCCCTTTTGTCCCCAGTGCTTTGGCCCATGCCCTGCATGCAGTTTTATGTTATATATACTGTTCTTTCTGCCTGGAAACTGGAGATTGTCCATAGCAACCAAAAAGTGTTCCTTTATGTCAAAAGTGGCTTTAGACCAGCTAGAAAACAGCGATAGTAAATTAGAACACTTGCAGAATTGAGCGATAGCGAATCGTGGGGAAATGTATTTTATTATTATTATATTATTATTTTTTTAAATTATTTATATTTATTTATTATATTATAATTTATGTTTTTGTGTTTCAAACGTCATCATACCTGGGATATCTACTAGACTCTTGTTTGGACAGATTTAAGTGTGTTATTGTTAAGAATTACAGGCCTACAATATAAAACGCCAAATTTCCATGCAAAATAATTGTACCACTTTCGGCACCTAAAATCTGAAATAATCATACCTCCAGGGAGGTTAAAAAAGGTATACTTAGCACACAGATATTTAAATCCAGAAATAGGAATATGAAACATTGCTTAGAAGTGTCGTACAATTGTCTGTTTTGACAGAGTTCCGAGCTGAAAACATTATTTTTTTCCCTTTCTAAAGCTGGAATACTTACCTGTTTTGTGCAAGTTTCACACATGGAGACACCCCTAGTATCCACTGGAGCACTTGTGTGGGACACACTAAAAAGTTTGTTCTGGTGTCCCACACTAGTGCTAATGCGTTCAGATGTGTAAACAGCTGCTGAGTGTCCTCTGCTTACACCGAATCAAGTTTGCATTTCATTCTAGTTACAAACCCATCTAGACAACAATGTACTAAATTTCTTTTAATACAAATAGGCATGACCAAATGTAGTTAACCTGCATCTGTCAAAAACATTGTATTAGTGGGCGAAAGAACATTATTTACTACAACCGATTACTGTGCCCACAAACATGAAAGTTGCCATTTTAAACTGTACAACAGTAAAGAAAAGCACATGGAGCATCATGCAAGTCATAATAATAATAGGGAGACACAACAAATACCAACTTTTTAGAAGCAGTTTCCTGATCCTTCTGTACTGATCGTGCTCCCTCAATTTCAAGTCTGACCAGCGTTTCCTCAATTGATCCTTGGATTGTCATACCCCAAAATTCCTGTGCAGACTTTTCACAACTTTAGTCATGATCTTGGCCTTTCGCACATTTGGATTTGGGTACGGTCCATACTTCCCATCATAGTCGGCCCTCGGAAGCGCTGATCGTGCTAACGAAGGTACAATTTTAACTTGGGGCATCAGTGGCCTATACTGCTTATACATTGAGGCCTATATTGGGAAAATATTAGTAGAGTTTAGCCTAACATTAGGGTTTTTCTTGTGTTGTGTCTTGCAGATAAAATGGATCGATTTAATGATCGCGACTTCCTCCCCCAATTCATTGATATGTACAGAGAGCTGCCCTGTCTGTGGCAGGAGAAAAACCCCTTTTATACTAATAGAATAAAGAAGGCATGCTGGATCAATTGCTGGAATTTGTGAAGCCACAGATCCCCACGGCAAACATCAACTATTTGAAGTGCAAAATTGGTGGCCTGAGGAGCACTTATAATAGGGAGCACAAGAAGGTCCAGGATTCCATGAGATCAGGAGCAGCAGCAGATGACATTTATGTACCCAGGCTGTGGTACTACAACAGACTGCGATTTCTGTCAGACCAGACTGAAATCAGGCCATCACTCTCAACCCTTTCTTCCACTCTTCCTTCCACCCCAGCTGAGGCTTCCGCGTCCAATCTGGGCCTTCCACCCAGGAAGAAGATGTGGAGGAGCCCAGCTTGAGTCAGGTATAGCATTGTTCAACATATTTCTCAAAATTGTGTGTGATTGATGGACAATAAACTAAAACTATGTCCCATTTTCATACACAGGAAAGCCTCAGCCAGGAGGAGGCTGTGGAAAGTGGCAGCCAGAAGGTGGCGGGGGAAAGTGGCAGCCAGGAGGTGGAGGGGGTAAGTGGCAGCCAGGAGGTGGCCGGGCCCAGTATTCTGACCAAATCCCAGGTCGTGGAGGAGTCAGTACTTGGGTTAATTCGCCAGGCTTCTGCGGCCCTCAGAACCCCTCCAGTCTTCTTGAGGCCTATGCCTGCATGGCTGCCAACAAAATGCAGGAAATGGAGGTGGGCCAATGCCTCATTTGTGAGGAAGTGATCTATCTGGCAATAAATAAGGGGTTGAGGGGTGAACTCACAAGCAAAACCCACCTGTGTGAGTTGGACCATCCTCCTCCACCCCCTGCCACAACTCCAACACCAAAGCCACATCCTGGAAGCAAGCGTGGAAGGAAGACAAGAGTGTGATGGCCTGGGTTCGATCTGGTCTGACAAAAGACGCAGGCTGTTGTATGACCACAGCCTCGGGACATATATGTCATCTGCTACTGTTTCTGATCTCTCGGAGTCCTGGACCGGATTGTGCTCCCTATTAAATGGACTCCTCAGGCTAACAATTTTGCCTGTCAAATAGTTGATGTCTGCCCTGGGGTACAAAGGCTTCGCAAATTTCACCAGTTTATCCAGCGTTGCCTGCCTCTTTATTTTGTTATGACCCCTTAATAAATGTCTTTTTTTTTCACAAATCAATGGCTATGTGTTTTAATTAAAAAAGGACAGTTTGTTTGTGAGTAGGCAGGTACATTTCAAAAATACAATGTCAAATTAACAAGGGAAGCCAACACCAACCAACCTCCTTGAGGTTAAAAAATACAAGATAATAATGGTATTGTGGTAACTTGATCACTACAAAAAAAAAAAAAAAATCAGGAGATCTTGATAAAAAAATAAAAAAAAAAGTAGATCACTATAAACAAAAATTATAAGCATTATTCTGGAGATCTGGCGAAAAAAAAAAGATTATTCAGGAGATCACAAGAAATAATAAAGAAATCAGTTTGTCAGAACTCTGTGTGAACATCAGCAGCAAAACAACTTCATTATTCTAGCATTATAAAGAAGAAGAGAATGTGCTGCATTAAAAGATTTAAAAACTTGCAGCGTGACGAATGTGCTATCTCCATTACGAACGCTAGTTTTACCAGACCGAGCGCTTGCGTCTCGTACTTAATTCAGAGCATGCATGGAATTTTGTGCGTCGGAATTGTCTACATACGCTCTGAACTTACCACAACAGATTTTGTTGTCGGAAAATTTGAGAACCAGTTCTCAAATTTATGTTGTCGGAAATTCCGACAACAAATGTCCAATGGAGCCTACACACGGTCGGAATTTCCGACAACAAGCTTACATCAAACATTTGTTGTCGGAAATTCTGATTGTGTGTATGGGGCTTTACTGTGAAGAAGCCTTTCTGTATTAGGAGATTAAATCTCTCTTCTTCCATGTGTAAAGAGTGCCCCCTTGTCCTGTGTAATGACCTGAAAGTGAGTAACTCTCCTCCAGGTTCATTCTATGGACCACTTATGTATTTATACATGGTAATTATATCCCATCTCAATCGCCTCTTCTCAAAAGGGAGTAAACTCTGTTCAGCTGATCTTTCCTCATAGCTGAGCTCCTCCATGTCTCTTAACAATTTGGTTACCCTTCTCTGGACTTTTTCTAGTTCTCCAGTATTCTTTTTGTACTAGAATATGCAATGCATACATTGCTCCCCAAGTCCTTAAAGCAGAACTGCACTCTCAATCAACATTGACTATTTTTAATCCCTAGGCTCCTAGCATAAGGATTAAATAGATAGGACATATATCATGTTTGCTTGCTTTTAAACTTTTTTTTAATTTCTTTAGTTACTTCCTGATTTCCATGCCTAGGCAAATGATGTCATACATTCCAGGAGTTTAACCAGTTGCCGACCGGGCCATAGCTGAATGATGGCTACAGAGTGGTTGGATAACTCTGGGAGGCCATCATATGATGTCCTTCCCAGAATTGCGCTGACTCGCGCCCCCTGGGGCGCGCACCTGGGAAGGTCTGTGACCGTCGGTCTTCCAGACTCGGCGTGTCACAGATCAGGGTAAAGGGCCAATGACAGCGGCCTTTTACCACATGTTCACTCCGTCCAATATAAACAAACTGCAGCATTTCCAGTTTGGCTCCTCCCCTCTCCTCACACCGATCGGTACAGCATGTGAGGAGAGGAGGGAGCCAGTACAGCAGCGATGTGGGCTGGATCTGAAGTGCCCAGAGCGCTGATCTGTGCCCATTCCTTGTTCATCCATCCCTGGCTCATCCATCCTCCCTCATGCTCCATCCCTGGCTCATCCATCCACATTCATGCTCACCCATGCTCCATCCCTGACTCATCCATCCACATTCATGCTCCATCCCTGGCTCATACATCCACATTCATGCTCCATCCCTGGCTCATCCATCCACATTAATGCTCCATCCTTGGCTCATCCATCTTCATTCATTCTCATCCATGCTCCATCCCTGGCTCATCCAGCCACATTCATCAGTGCTCACCCATGCCACATCAGTGTTCATCCATGCCACATCCATGCCACATTAGTTCTCATCCATGCCACATCAGTGCTCATCTGTGCCAAATCCATGCCACTACAGTGCCCATCAGGGCCTCACAAAAGTGTAATAGGTAGTCAAATTAGATTTGAAATGTACGTCCCTGATGGTGCCCCCTGCATGTCGGGCCTCTGTATGTGGCCAGGCTGTGTAAAAGTCTCACACATGTGGTATTGTCATACTCAGGAGGAGTAGCAGAATATATTTTGGGTTGTAATTTTTGCTATGTACATGCGATGTGTTAGAAATATAAATGGACAACTTTGTGTAAAAAAATGTGTTTTCATTTTCTTTCCACATTTTCCAAAAACTTGTGGAAAAAAATGACATGTTCAAAAGACTTATAATGCCTCATAGATTATATGCTGGGGAGTTTACTTTCCAAAATGGGATCATTTTTTGGGTGTTTCCATTGTCCTGGTGCTCCAGGACCTTCAAAAGTGTAAGAGGTAGTCTGGTAATTATATGTGTAATTTATGCTCCTAGAACACCTGATGGTGCTCCCTGCATTTGGGGCCTATGTATGTGGCCAGGCTGTATAAACATCTCACACATGTGGTATTGCCATACTCAGGAGGATTTTTAGAATGTATTTTAGGGTGTAATGGGTGGTATGCATATACTGTAGGTGAGAAAAAACTTATTATATTACATTATATACTATATTATACATTACATTAATATACTATTGTTACACTATATTATACATTACATATATTATGACAATTTTGTGAAAAAAAAAAAAAATCAATTAAAAAAAAAATCTTAATTTTGCAAAGAATTGTAGGAAAACATTACAACTTCAAAAAACTCACCATGCCTCTTACTAAATACCTTGGACTGTCTACCTTCTAAAAAGTTGTCATTTGGGGGGTATTTGTACTGTCTAGGCTTATTGGGGTCTCAAGAAATGAGATAGGCTATCAGTACATTAGGTGTGATCAATTTTCAGTGATTGGCACCATAGATTGTAAACTCTATAACTTTCACAAAGACCAAATAATATGCACTTATTTGGGTTATTTATACCAACATTTATGAAGAAAACTTACTAATTTGCAAAATTGTATAACAGAAAGGGAGAAAAATGCATTTGTTTACCAAATTTTCAGTCTTTTTTCATTTATAGCTCAAAAAATAAAAAACCCAGTGGTGATTAAATACCACCAAAAGAAAGCTCTGTTTGTGTGTCATTCACAATGTGAGAGCAATGAAAGCTGAAAATTGGTCTGGTTAGGAAGGGGTTTTAACCCCCCTGGCGGTATTCTCGAGTCTGGCTCGGGGTGGATTTTCAGTACCAAAAGTGGTAACCCCGAGCCAGACTCGGGATCGCATCGCAGGATCCATGTAGAGGTTACTTACCTTGTCCCCTGGATCCTGCAATGTCTCCCCGCTGCGATCTGCGAGCCGCCATGTCTCACTTGATTCACAGTGCCGAGCTCCGTTCCCTGCGAGCGTTGCGACGCACGGGGACGGAGTTCGGCGCCGAATTCAAAAAGTAAAAAACACAGTATACATACAGTACACTGTAATCTTACAGATTACAGTACTGTATCGAATAATTACACATCCCCTATGTCCCTAGTGGTCTGTCCAGTGTCCTGCATGCAGTTTTATATTATAAATACTATTCTTTCTGCCAGGAAACTGGAGATCGTCCATAGCAACCAAAAAATGTCCGTTTACGTCAAAAGTGCTTTTAGACCAGCTAGAAAACAGCGATAATAAATTAGAATCGCTTGCAGAATTGAGCGATAGTGATTCGTGGGGAAATTCGTCATCAACCACTAAAAGTAATAACAGCGACAATTCTGCAACTGAGCAAATTTCAATGTTTTTGATTTGATTACATTATTGAATAATTTTTATTATTATTATATTATTATTTGTTATAATTATTTATAGTTATTTATTATATTATAATTTTTTATTTCATTTTTCAAACTTTATCATGCCCAGCATGTCTACTAGACTCTTGTTTGGACAGATTTAAGTGAGTTATTCCTAAGAATTATAGGCCTACAATATAAAATGGCAAATTTCCGTGCAAAATAATTGTACCGCTTTCAGCATCAAAAATCTGAAATAATCATACCGCCAGGGAGGTTAAAGGAGAAGTACGAGATGGGTTAAATAAATAGTACCTATTACATTCATCACAAATCAGCTAATCTTTTTTTCCTACCTCCTTTAAGTTTTTACAGTCTGCACTTGAGCTTTCCTCCAGTTGCCAATAACGGTCCATTTGCTGTTTGAAAAGTTCTCAGGGGGTGTATACAACTTCAGCAACAGACCAACACACCCCCTGCCTCTGTCCTGCCTCCCCTGAGAGACTTGGCTGTGCTGTGAAGGAGCACATTGGTTGTCACGGAACGTCCCTCACTCCACTTGAGTGCATCCGTCAGTATACCACTTCCTTGTAGTCTGGATACAGATATCAGATATTCCAAATGCTTCCAAGCACAAAACAAGGCGACACTTGCTTAGATGCTAACATGAACTGTTTTATTTAGAATCAAAATTACAAGACTTTATATGCCGTTGGAACCTCCTCTAACAATACAACTGTAACCTAATTAACATGAGCTAATTATCTAATTCTTTATACAGCCTAGGTGACTACTAGGGATGAGCTTCGAGTTCGAGTCGAACTCATGTTCGACTCGAACATTGGCTGTTCGCAAGTTCGCCGAACAGCGAACAATTAGGGGTGTTTGCGGCAAATTCGAATGCCGTGGAACACCCTTTAAAAGTCTATGGGAGAAATCAAAAGTGCTAATTTTAAAGGCTAATATGCAAGTTATTGTCATAAAAAGTGTTTGGGGACCTGGGTCCTGCCCAGGGGACATGGATCAATGCAAAAAAAAGTTTTAAAAACGGCCGTTTTTTCAGGAGCAGTGATTTTAATAATGCTTAAAGTCAAACAATAAAAGTGTAATATCCCTTTAAATTTCGTACCTGGGGGGTGTCTATAGTATGCCTGTAAAGGGGCGCATGTTTCCTGTGTTTAGAACAGTCTGACAGCAAAATGACATTTTGAAGGAAAAAACTCATTTAAAACTACCCGCGGCTATTGCATTGCCGACAATACACATAGAAGTTCATTGATAAAAACGGCATGGGAATTCCCTAAAGGGGGACCCCAAACCAAAATTAAAAAAAAAAATGACGTGGGAGTCCCCCTAAATTCCATACCAGGCCCTTCAGGTCTGATATGGATATTAAGGGGAACCCTGGCCAAAATAAAAAAAAAAAATGACGTGGGGTTCCCCCTAAATTCCATACCAGACCCTTCAGGTCTGGTATGGATTTTAAGGGGAACCCCGCGCCAAAAAAAAAAAAAAAAACGGCGTGGGGTCCCCCCAAAAATCCATACCAGACCCTTATCCGAGCACGCAACCTGGCAGGCCGCAGGAAAAGAGGGGGGGACGAGAGTGCGGCCCCCCCCCCCCTGAACCGTACCAGGCCACATGCCCTCAACATTGGGAGGGTGCTTTGGGGTAGCCCCCCAAAACACCTTGTCCCCATGTTGATGAGGACAAGGGCCTCATCCCCACAACCCTGGCCGGTGGTTGTGGGGGTCTGCGGGCGGGGGGCTTATCAGAATCTGGAAGCCCCCTTTAACAAGGGGACCCCCAGATCCCGGCCCCCCCCCCTGTGTGAAATGGTAAGGGGGTACTTACCCCTACCATTTCACTAAAAAACTGTCAAAAATGTTAAAAATGACAAGAGACAGTTTTTGACAATTCCTTTATTTAAATGCGTCTTCTTTCTTTCATCTTCTGGTTCTTCTGGTTCTTCTGGTTCTTCTGGCTCTTCTGGTTCTTCCTCCGGCGTTCTCGTCCAGCATCTCCTCCGCGGCGTCTTCTATCTTCTTCTCCTCGGGCCGCTCCGCACCCATGGCATGGGGGGGAGGCTCCCACTCTTCTCTTCTTCTTTTCTTCTCTTCTTCTCTTCTTCATTTTCTTCTCCGGGCCGCTCCGCACCCATGCTGTCATGGAGGGAGGCTCCCGCTGTGTGACGGCACTCCTCGTCTGACAGTTTTTAAATAACGGGGGGCGGGGCCACCCGGTGACCCCGCCCCCCTCTGACGCACGGTGACTTGACGGGACTTCCCTGTGACGTCACGGGGAATGCCACAGGGAAGTCCCGTCATGTCCCGTGCGTCAGAGGGGGGCGGGGTCACCGGGTGGCCCCGCCCCCCGTTATTTAAGAACTGTCAGACGAGGAGCGCCGTCACACAGTGGGAGCCTCCCTCCATGCCAACATGGATGCGGAGCGGCCCGCAGAAGAAAATAAAGAAGAGAAGAAGAGAAGCAAAAGAAGAAGCAGAAAGAAGAAGCATTTAAATAAAGGAATTGTCAAAAACTGTCTCTTGTCATTTTTAACATTTTTGACAGTTTTTTTGTGAAATGGTAGGGGTAAGTACCCCCTTACCATTTCACACAGGGGGGGGGCCGGGATCTGGGGGTCCCCTTGTTAAAGGGGGCTTCCAGATTCCGATAAGCCCCCCGCCCGCAGACCCCCACAACCACCGGCCAGGGTTGTGGGGATGAGGCCCTTGTCCTCATCAACATGGGGACAAGGTGTTTTGGGGGGCTACCCCAAAGCACCCTCCCAATGTTGAGGGCATGTGGCCTGGTATGGTTCAGGAGGGGGGGGCCGCACTCTCGTCCCCCCCTCTTTTCCTGCGGCCTGCCAGGTTGCGTGCTCGGATAAGGGTCTGGTATGGATTTTTGGGGGGACCCCATGCCGTTTTTTTTTTTTAATTTTGGTTTGGGGTCCCCCTTTGGGGAATTCCCATGCCGTTTTTATCAATGAACTTCTATGTGTATTGTCGGCAATGCAATAGCCGCGGGTAGTTTTAAATGAGTTTTTTCCTTCAAAATGTCATTTTGCTGTCAGACTGTTCTAAACACAGGAAACATGCGCCCCTTTACAGGCATACTATAGCCACCCCCCAGGTACGAAATTTAAAGGGATATTACACTTTTATTGTTTGACTTTAAGCATTATTAAAATCACTGCTCCTGAAAAAACTTTTTTTTGCATTGATCCATGTCCCCTGGGGCAGGACCCAGGTCCCCAAACACTTTTTATGACAATAACTTGCATATTAGCCTTTAAAATTAGCACTTTTGATTATTCATGTTCGTGTCCCATAGACTTTAACGGTGTTCGCGTGTTCGAACGAACTTTTTTCCTGTTCGCATGTTCTGGTGCGAACCGAACAGGGGGGTGTTCGGCTCATCCCTAGTGACTACATCTCCTAGCTCATTGACTGTTCAACACACATTACCATAAACATCAACACAGGGTTCATTAGAACAAACAACGAGTTGAATACCCTTAGAACCTGTGGTAAGCCAGACTAAACTCATTTACATTAAACACATTATAGCTGACATCAGACAGGTGAGTGGAGTTGATGACATTAGCATCTTCTCACAGTATGAGTCCCAACAGTATGACTCAGTCACTATTGCTACTATGGCAAATACAGGGTCCCCAGAGTCTGTGTATCCTGGGGGACAAGGACCCGAAGCCAAAGTAACAACACCTCAAGGGTACCCCAAATGCCAAGGCCCATAATCTGTAGGCAAGAGGCTCACATTCAGTCTCCTCCAAAAGCCTCTATCCCGGATGAGTCTGTCACATTGGTCACATGGCTCTATTTCCATAGTAATACAACCTCATACAGGAAACAGAAGCTGCTTTGGCCAGGTAGTAAACGGAATCTACTGCTGGGAGATCAGACTTTTACAGAACAGAAGTTTCACAGGCTTATCAGGATCTGGAGAGTGTTGGAGAGGGCTCCCTCCTCCCCCCTCCTCCCCAATTTTAGTTGCATTCTCCCCCCATTGTTGCTCTGCTCCTCTCACTTCACATACACACACAGACACTCAGAGCTTCTCCTCCCCACATACACACACTTATTACAAAATTATCTTACAAACAGCCTGGAATATGCACAGACTACAGAGATACAGCCTAGAACTGCTCACTGTTTACACAGACAAAGCCTTGATATGCACGCTGTATATACAAATAGCCTGCATGTGTGTGGAGATGGTATGCTTGCTGCAGCTCCTACATCAGAAAATCTGAGCAAAATACCATTTGGGGGGACGATTGTATGGTATCACATGCCGTACAGAGTGATCACATGCCATACAGAGTCATTACATGCCGTACAGAGTCATTACATATTGTACAGTGCCATCACATGCCATACAGTACAGTGTCATCACATGCTGTACAGAGTCATCACATGCCGTACAGAGTCATCAGATGCCGTACAGTGTCATTACATGTTGTACAGAGTCATCACATGCCGTACAGTGTCATTACATGTTGTACAGAGCCATCATATGCCGTACAGTGTCATTACATGCTGTACAGAGTCATCACATGCCGTACAGAGTCATCACATGCCGTACAGTGCACCACATGCTGTACAGAGCCACCACATGCCGTACAGTGCCACCACATGCCGTACAGAGCCACCACATGCCGTATAGTGTCACCACATGCCATACAGAGCCATCACATGCCGTACAGTGTCATTACATGTTGTACAGAGCCATCACATGCCGTACAGAGTCATCACATGCTGTACAGAGCCACCACATGCCGTACAGTGCCACCACATGCCGTACAGAGTCATCACATGCCGTACAGTGCACCACATGCTGTACAGAGCCACCACATGCCGTACAGTGCCACCACATGCCGTACCGTGCCACCACATGCTGTACAGAGCCACCACATGCCGTACAGTGCCACCACATGACGTACAGAGCCACCACATGCCGTATAATGTCACCACATGCCGTACAGTGTCACCACATGCCGTACAGTGTCATCATATGCTGTACAGAGCCATCACGTGCCGTGCAGAGCCATCACATGCCGTACAGTGCCACCACATGCCGTACAGTGCTATCACATGCCAGTGCCGTACAGTGCCATCACATGCTGTACAGTGTCATCACATGCCATACAGAGCCATCACATGCCGTACAGTGCCACCACATGCCGTACAGAGCCACCACATGCCGTACAGTGCCACCACATGCCGTACAGAGCCACAACTTGCTGTACAGTACCATCACATGCCGTACAGTGCCATCACATGATGTACAGTGCCACCAGATTCCATATAGAGCCACCACATGCCATACAGTGCCACCACATGCCGTACAGTGTCACCACATGCCGTACAGTGCCATCACATGCCGTACAGTGCCACCACATGCCGTACAGAGACATCACATGCCGGTGCCGTACAGTGCCATCACATGCCATATAGAGCCATAACATGCCGTTGCCGTACTGTGTCATCACATGCCTTACAGTGCCCCCACATGCCTTACAGAGCCACAACATGCCGTACAGTACCATCACATGCCTTACAGTGCCACCACATTCTGTACAGAGCCACCACATGCCGTACAGTGTCACCACATGCCGTACAGTGCCATCACATGCCGTACAGTGCCACCACATGCTGTACAGAGACATCACATGGCAGTGCCGTACAGTGCCATCACATGCCATATAGAGCCATCACATGCCGTTGCCGTACAGTGTCATCACATGCCATCACATGCCGTACAGTGCCCCCACATGCCTTACAGAGCCACAACATGCCGTACAGTACCATCACATGCCGTACAGTGCCATCACATGCCGTACAGTGCCACCACATTCTGTACAGAGCCACCACATGCCGTACAGTGCCACCACATGCCGTACAGTGTCACCACATGCCATACAGCGCCATCACATGCCGTACAGTGCCACCACATGCTGTACAGAGACATCACATGCCGGTGCCGTACAGAGCCATCACACGCCATACAGTGCCATACAGAGCCATCACATGCCCTTGTGTTCTGACGAAGTTCCGGGTGTATAAAAACGAAACATGTAAACGCTGGGACAAGCACCCTGCTTCCTATGTGACTCAGCCACCAATTTTCAGGGACATTGAACTGAAATATCTGATACACTGATCGGAGGATCCCATCCAAACGGAAAAAAACCCCTGACCACCTCTAAACACTTAAGCCACATACACACGATAGGATTTTCCGATGGGAAATGTGTGATGACAGGCTGTTGGCAGAAAATCGGACAATTTGTATGCTCCATCGGACATTTGTGTTATGGACATATGTTGGTGTTCCTTGTCAATTTTACATTGTATTTTTTTAAATGTAACTGCCTACTCCCAAGCTGTCATTTGAAGTAAAAAACAAAGCCAGGTATTATTCTACACAATTTTTTTATTGTGCATTAAAAAAGAAAACAAATACAATTAGACATGCTATCTGCCAATAGAAATTAACCAAAAAGTGCATTCTATGCATCCAAAAATATAGAAAATATACCAAATCAAATCATTATTCAACCAAAAAATAAAATAAAAGCCCCATGCATGTGTCCTGCTTCTTAATATAGGGGGTTGACAATGCCAAGAGTTGGTGAAAGCAGGGGTCCGTCATCCGGAGATAATTCCGAAAATCATCAGGATTATTCTCCTGGAGCTCCCGCAGCAAAGGCATATGACATAATTGGTCACGATTAATAAAGCAACTAATTTTTGGTCCAAGAAATCCTCCTCCCCCTGTTCCTGGACTGTACCTGGGTCAAAGCAATAACTCCAAGGCCAATAATAAATAACACATTATCTCCTCCGATTCCGCAACATGTTTGGTTGATGAATGGCCGTTCAGAAATGAACTGAAAAGTACGAACTGAAAAGCACTAAATGAAAAGTGCAAAATGAAAAGCGCGAATCAACACTCACCAAACGTCTACTAACACAAAATTAGCAGGAGGAGCCCAAAGGGTGGCGCTAAAGAGCTGGAAAACCATGTAGTACGTCACTACGTTCGTGTTTGTTGGCCGACAATTCCTTGCCGTCTGTATGACAAAAATCCAGGCACACGACTTCAGACAAAAGTCCGAGGTTTTGTCTGCGGAAAATCCGATTGTGTGTACGAAGCTTTAGGAGAATCGCTATCTCTGGATAACACACTGAAGTGTAATACTGAATTATAACACTGATCGGTTCAATCCGAACACCACAGACAAGGAAATTACCTACTGGAAGAGCCGTATATATTGGGAATACACTGACAGGTTGACTCCCTCAATCACATGTGGAGTCCCTGTATGGTGACAAGTGGGACTTGTGAGTAATCTAAGCATACTAGAGCATTGACAAGTCTCAACATAACTGTGAGTAAAAGGAATTACCTGCACGCTGCAGGAACTCCCCCATGCTGTTATGCTTTATTACATCTAAGTCTGTGGCAATTTCCCTAATATGGTAATCACCTAAATCACACTAATCACCACTTTTTGGTTACATTTACCTGTGTGTCAGGGTGTTTCTTACTGCTTAAATGGATGCAATAACTCTCACTGCATTTATATGTGCTTTTTTCTACTCCATTTTTTCAACCCTATTTACTGACCGACTTATGACCAGGATATTTTTGTGGGTACTACAGAGTGTGGGCATCTATTCAGTGCATCTTTCCATTACGCGATAGTGTGCTACATATCTTTGTGGTAACACAGACGCAAACTGCCACGTTCTAGGAACGAGCTGTAGGGTTCCCGTTATAGTTGGCTTAGAGCCATAATTTAAGCATTTAGGGGAATGCTTTGTATTTGGGAGGGCGGGTTTGCCAGTTGTGGGGATTGCACTTTTCTATACCTCGATACATGAGGGGTATCTCTTCCCTACACGGTGTGTTTGGTTTTAGAGGAATATGCGGGAGGAGAGTTTGATCACTTAGGGACCCCTTCGTCACACAGGGAGTTCCTTTTTTAATACGGGGGGATTTGGAGTATTGTCCCAATTATTTATTGTACATCGCTTTTCTAAGCAATAAATATTTTTGTAGTTTAACTCTTTAGGGTGTGTAGTAGTCTTTGTGTTTTTTATTTTTAGGTTTTTGGTTCAACATGCCGTACAGAGCCATCACATGCCTTACAGAGCCATCACATTCCGTCCAGTGTCATTACATGTTGTACAGAGTCATCACATGCTTTACAGTGTCATTACACGTTGTACAGAGCCATCATATGCCATACAGAGTCATCGCATGCCATATAGTGTCATTACATGTTGTACAGAGTCATCACATGCCGTACAGAGTCATCACATGCCGTACAGTGTCATTACATGTTGTACAGAGTCATCACATGCTGTACAGAGCCATCATATGCCATACAGAATCATCACATGCCGTATAGTGTCATTACATGTTGTACAGAGTCATCACATGCTGCACAGTGTCATTACACGTTGTACAGAGCCATCACATGCCGTACAGAGCCATCACATGCCGTACAGAGTCATCACATGCCGTATAGTGTCATTACATGTTGTACAGAGTCATCACATGCCGTACAGAGCCATCACATGCTGTACAGAGCCATCACATGCCATACAGAGTCATCACATGCTGTACAGAGCCATCATATGCCATACAGAGTCATCACATGCCATATAGTGTAATTGCATGTTGTACAGAGTCATCACATGCCGTACAGAGTCATCACATGCCGTACAGAGTCATCACATGCTGTACAGTGCCATTACATGTTGTACAGAGCCATCACATGCCATACAGTGTCATTACATGTTGTACAGAGTCATCACATGCTGTACATGGCTGTGCCCTCCTGTGTAGGTAAGTATCAGCCTGTAGACATACACAGAGAAGGTGACTCACCTCCTCGCAGTACAGGCCCTCAGCTCAGGCCTCCTCTCAGTGGCAGGGCTGCCATGGTAACAGATGATTAGCAGCACCGTCTCCTCTCTCTATGTCACCCCATTTTCCTCTGCCAAGTGGGTCTCACTCCACCTCCATCTCCTCACTGGTAGCCAACGGTAGGTGTCCCGAATATTGCCTCCCATCAGATAATGCATCTGATGAACATTGCATGCGCAGCGATGGCTCTGTATGGCATGTGATGGCTCTGTACAACATGTGATGAAACTGTACGGCATGTGATGGCTCTGCATGGCATGTGATGACTCTGTACAACATGTAATGACACTGCACGGCATGTGATGACACTGTACGGTATTTGATGGCTCTGTACGGCATGTGATGACTCTGTACGGCATGTGATGGCACTGTATGGCATGTGATGGCACTGTACAGTATGTGATGGCTCTGTACGGCATGTGATGGCACTGTACAGTATGTGATGGCTCTGTACGGCATGTGATGACTCTGTACGGCATGTGATGGCACTGTATGGCATGTGATGGCACAGTACGGCACGTGATGGCTCTGTACGGCATGTGATGGCTCTGTATGGCATGTGATGGCTCTGTACGGCATGTGATGGCTCTGTATGGCATGTGATGGCTCTGTATGGCATGTGATGACTCTGTATGGCATGTGATGACTCTGTACAACATGTAATGATACTGTACAACATGTGATGAAACTATACGGTATGTGATGACTTTGTACAACATGTAATAACACTTTACTGCATGTGATGACTCTGTACGGTATGTGATGGCTCTGTACGGCATGTGATAGCACTCTATGTCATGTGATGGCATTGTACGGCATGTGATGGCTCTGTACGGCATGTGATGGCACTGTACGGCATGTGATGACTCTGTACGACACGTGATTGCACTGTATGGCATGTGATGGCTCTGTACAGCATGTGATGGCTCTGCACAACATGTAATGACACTGTATGGCATGTGATGGCACTGTATGGCATGTGATGACTCTGTGCCGCATGTGATGGCTCTGTACGGCACATGATGGCACTGTACGACATGTGATGGCTCTGTACGGCATGTGCTGGCTCTGTACGGCATGTGATGGCACTGTACACACTGGCGAGGAGTATGTCCAGGGCTGTCTTGAATATGGTTTGGACCCTGGGCAAACATTTTTTTTGCCCCCCCAATGCAATTTTGCTCTTCACCCCAACAATCTCAAAAAACAGACAGACACATAGAAATGCAGCCACTGTGCCCATCAAACACAGCTACTGTGCCCATCAATTGCTGCCACTGTGCCATCAAACGCAGCCACTGTGCCCATCCCATCAAGCGCAGCCACTGTGCCCATCAAACGCAGCCACTGTGCCTATCAAGCGCAGCCATTGTGCCATCAAACACATCCACTGTGCCATCAAACGCAGCCACTGTGCCATCAAACGCAGCCACTGTGCCCATCAAATGCAGCCAATGCATGAATCTATCTATGGTAAGAGAGAGGGGGTGGCGCCCATGCGCCCCTTATGGACGCACCGCCACTGCGTATGCCCTTTACTTAATATTGTGCATAGAAATATTCAAAATCAATAATAAATCAAGGAAAACAGGAATTAAGATGCATTTTATTGGTAATTCACCAAAGTAGGTTTGATGTGGAAGTTTCATTGGTTCTTGTTGAAAGCCAGGCTTAGGGCACATGGCATGGGGATGGGGTGCGGGAGCCAGGGGAGGAGAAAGAAGACCTACCTTGTCCTGGCAATTCTTCACACACACTGCTAGCCGAGTTTCACTTAACCAGGCACCAGGCAGGCAGCACTCCACTCCGCGCTGTGGTCTCACTCCTCCTCCGCTCCTCCGATCAGGTACATTGTGCACATTGTACGCGTAGCAAGGACCAGAGTGTCAGTGGTGCTCAAGGCCCCGCCCACCCACTCCTCGATCAAAAAAGTACAGCACTGGCACTGACTGCTGCACTGTGCACGCGCCACCGCTGCTGATGAAAGTAACAGACTGCCTGGCTGTGTGTAGGGATTTTCAGCGGCGATTTGCGGGCAGCACGTGGGCTTAGCGGGCAGGTCTGCTTTGGGCCCTAAACAGTGACAGGGCCCTGGGCAGCTGCCCGGTTTGCCCTGTGGTAAAGACCGCCCTGAGTATGTCCGCTCACAGTGTGCACATTGCATATTCTGCCCTTTCCCCCTGTAAAACTCCTTTCTGTGTGAGGTGAATTGTTGCTGCAGTTTATTGTACTCCAAGATTTAACTTCTGATTAAAGTGCAGTATTATAAAGTGGACTATTAGGCTATAATGTGAGCCCAGCACTTCCCCCTCCCCTTGAGGGCTTCCTTCCACAGGCATGCATAGAGCTTGGCAGGATATGACTTTCAGATTCTGCCTCCGCGCTTTGCAGTATGTCCAATAATGTCTTCTGTTGGATAATGCATCCGACGATCTGCGCATGTGCAGTACCTAACCTCACTTCAACTGGTCTCCCAATCAGCTGGAGTGAAGGCATCACTGCACGTGTGCACTTCGTCAGAGGCATTATCCAACAGAAGGCATTATTCGATAGAACACTGCCATACATCAAGCAGCACAGTGGGAGTGGGTCACCAGTGGCGCGCACTACCGACAGATACATACATATATATATATATGTATGTGTGATCTTGCGCAGCGTGGCTGCCCTGTAGCAGTAAAACTGCTATGGGGTGGTCGGCAAGTGGTTAAAAGATGGCTACACCAAATACCTGTCTATGCCATGCCATCCTAGGCAGATGTACACACAAAATATGTGTGAAGACACTGATTATTAAAAAAAACACAAGATATCAAAATACAGAAAGTAATCAATAAAGTTGCTGCTATACAAAGCCATCTCTATACATAGGGACTCGGATATGGGGATAGCTTATCCAGAGTAGGTAAGTATCCAAGGATTTGGCTGGACAGCAGATCAACGATAGGTTATTTCTGTCAGAAAATGCTCAACATGTTACGCGTGCCTTCACGCTTCTTCAGGAGCAAGGAAAGTTGTGGCTAACAGGATAAATAAAATTAAATAGTTAATATACAATAATCTAACTGCAAAGTAAACACATAAAATATATAAAAACAATCCAAACAATTCAAAGACCTAAGCTGACCAGACTGCAGCGGCAAGGGCTAGGCACCCAGCGGGGGCAATGAAAAGTCACCATGGGGGCGTGCAGAACATGGTATTGAAATGTATATGGGGGAGAAGGTACTAGATCAGTATTGGAGAGGAACATCCCAATTGATGGCCAAATAGAAAACTAGTATCTCTGGGATAGATGGGAAGTAAAAAAGGGGGGAGCAGAGGAAAATGGAGGGGGAAAAAAAGAAGGGAAGCGACAAAGGGGAGGGGAAAAAAGGCAAAAAACTAGGAGGAGACAAGATGAAAAGAGGGGAAGGGTAAGGGAGAGTAAAAATGAGGAGAAAGAGGAGAAAGAAGGGAGAGAGGGGGGAGAGATAGAAAAGGGAGGGGGGGAGGGAGAAAGAATAAAAGAGAAAGGGAGAGGAGAGAGGTGTTAGCAAAAAGAAAGAGAAAGAAAACCAACTAATTATAGGGGAAGGGGGGAGGGAAAGGAAGGGAGGGAAAGAGGGAGGAGGGAAGGGAAAAAGGAAAGGGACGGGATAGGATGTGGGAAGGAAGGGAACATAAGATACTTACTATAATGAATATATGTAAAATCATATGCAGGTGCAAACACGCAGTTGTTGAAAAGACGGTGGAAGAGAACTAGACAATATACGTAATGTATGGTCTAGAATGGGTATATGCAATCACATTGCCTATAGAAAGATACATATATAAAAAAATTTTAACTGGTAAACAATAACAATGGCCTAAATATCTCAAATATAGTAGGAAAGCTCACCAGTCGATGGATTGCTCTGAAAACTATATAGAGTATAGGGATGGAGTGTCCTGTTAGGGATATAGCTGGTTAGCACATATCAAAACGTCAGGAGGGACCTGGAAAAGGTATAAACACTATGTATGGATCGTCCATAAACAGTAAGGAAGATGAATCTGGGGTCAGGACACCATCCGCCTAAAGTATGGATAAAATAGGCCAATAGAGATAAAATGATCAGTGAAGTGGCCTGGGTGTCAGTGAAGACAGTTCCTAGGAATAGACAAATTGTACCTGGATAATATGAAGTCGGCATCTCACAGCGTCCGTCTGAAGTATCAGCTGGTGCACAGTATAGGACATAGTCCTATTTGAATGCACGTCCCGCCCGTAGTCAGCAAATCAGTGTAGCCGACGTGACGTCATCCGGACCGGCCAAGAGATTCCAATGCGCATGCGCACCGCTCAGCTGAGAGCGTCATCAGATTGGACGACGCTCATGTCCAGAGGGAGGGGCGCACGCAGCATGGAATAACATTAGCCAGGAAGGGGAGAACAGCAAGCTCCCCCACTGGTCAATGAGATGGCAACAGATGGAAAAATGGTGTGACGCTGGGAGGCCACATGGTAACTAAGAACTCGCCCCCAGAACGGGCGCCCGCCCAGGCCAAAAGATCGGATCAGCAGAGGAAAAATAAACAGTTTAACAGTAAAGATATATGATAGATTAAACAATGTATAACCAGAATATATAAATAAACATCAATAGTTATCTATAGCAACAGTGCTCTGTGCCTGAAAATAGGAACCGAGCAATGACAGATCGACAAACCAAATATAATTGTACAAGATGTGTGCATACACCGATGGACTAAAATCGCACATTAGAACTGGAGAGGTAGGGACACAAACCACGAACTGATTATGTGTATATAAAACTAGGACTAGAATATTTGGTGGACTATCACATAGGTTGGACTTGATGGACTTGTGTCTTTTTTCAACCTCACCTACTATGTAACTATGTAACTATGTAATCTATACCAAAAATGAACAGGTAAAGTGAAAAGAGTGTGGGTGAGTTAAATTGAATTACATTAAAGAAAAGGTTTATAGGATTGGGCTTCATTGATACCAGGAGCATGGATAGCATCCAAATGTTCTATCCAAAGTGTCTCTCTTTGGAGTATTCGTTTGTCCCAGTCGCCACCACGTGGGTTCTTCGGGATCACTGCAAGAGCAATAAAGGAGACCACCGAGGTGTCAAATTTGTGGTATAAGTCTAAATGTCTACTTACTGAGGTGAACATTTTTTCCCTCTCCTGAATAGTAGACATGATCCTTAACATGGGAACGAAACTGCCTGATCGTTTTCCCGACATAAAAAGCTCTACATTTGCATGTCATTAAGTAGACTACACCTTGGGTCTCATAGTCGGCATGGAAAGTGGGTGTAAATATTTCCCCATTGGGCAGTGTAAAACAGGTGCCTGTTCGAATCCACGGGCAGAAAGTACAACTCCCACACCTGGTGATGCCATTAGGGTGATGTGGGGTTATTGAGTTAATGAGATAGTGGCTTGACGTGAGTTTATCCCATAGGGACCTAGATCTATGAAAAGTGATATCGGGAGTAGGACTGACATATTTGGCCAGAATAGGATCATCCCGCAGCAAAGACCAATGTGTTGTCAAAACATCACGCAGTTCAGCGTGGTGTTGAGAGTATCTGGTAATGTATCTGACGACATGGTTGGATTTTGGGGTCTTGGTTTTATATAACAGAGAGTTGCGCGATTGGCGCAAGACTCTGTTATAGGCACGACGAAGAAGGGATTTGCTGTAACCTCTTGCCCTTAAACGATCACGTAGTAAATTAGCCTGTGATTTAATTTCATCAGCAAGGGTACAATTCCTACAAAGTATTGTGCATATGGTATGCTGCGGATAAGAGTCTGTGGATGAGCACTGTCGGCATGTAGGAATGTGTTGCCTGCTGACTCTTTCCTGAATAGTGTGGAGGCTAGGCAACCATTACTGTCTTTAGAGATAGTGAGATCAAGAAAAGTGATCTTAGACATGTCGCTGGAAACAGTAAACCTAAGATTGAAGGAATTGTGGTTTAGTATCTCAATAAAGGTGTTTAAGCTGTCCACAGTATCAGACCAAATGATAAATATATCATCAATATAACGTAACCAGCATAACGCCTGGCTCGTGTATTGTGAGAGAGTATCGTCCGAGAAGACACTACGTTCCCACCCCCCGGTACAGGTTGACGTAAGTGGGCCCACAAGATGTGCCCATAGCCACACCCTGTACCTGGAGGAAGTGGGACTCTTTAAAGGTAAAACAGTTGTGTGTCAGTATGAACTTCAAGAGGTCCAAGATAAATTCACAATATTCCCAGCGATGATGAGTTTGTTCACGGAGGAAGGTACATGCTGTCCTGATGCTCTGCTTGTGAGGGATGCTCAAGTATAGAGCCTCGACATCTAGAGTCACGAGCAGGGCATCAGGAGGCAGGACCATCCCCTCGATGTGTTTGAGAAGGTCTAGTGTATCCCTAATATAGGATGGCAGTGACAGCACATGTGGTGTCAATATAGAGTCAACCAGGCGGCTGGCGTTTTCCGTGAGGGAACCAATACCAGACACTATAGGCCTCCCAGGGGGTTTGTTGAATGTTTGTGCACTTTCGGGAGAGCATAGAAAGTAGCTAGTCTCAGATGGCGTATATTCAAGAAGTTATAAAGGTCCTGGTCAATGAGGCCTTTCTGGTGGGCAGAGCCAATGATAGACAGAAATTCCATTTTATATTGATTTGTTTGGGTGGCACTAATCCGTGCATACCATTCCTTGTTGCATAGACTATTCATAACCATAAGTTCGTAATTAGCCTTAGTCATAAGGACAATATTCCGGCCCTTGTTGGCAGGCTTAATTTCCAGGTCAGGATGATTCTGCAGCTGTGAAATGGCTTGTAACTGTGCTGGAGTAAGATTATTGGGTTTAGGAGTAATGTTCCTTTGTTTGATATCATTGACAGTCCCCATCAGAAAGGCCCAGATGTTGGGATTGGTCATAAGGTCAGGAAAACATTGAGATTTACATTTAAATGTGGCTGAAGATGCAGGGATTGCAGAACAAGAATTGGGGGCTACCGAATGGTCAGTTTGGTCAGAGTGGTCATTTTCGTCCAGTAACAGTATTAAGTCTCGGAGAGCTTGAAAGTCCTCCACTGAGTAGTTTTTAACTTGTTCAGAAATCTGTTTGTCTTGTATGGACCAACAACGATCATTGTCAAACAAAAACTTGTATGTAAGGTTGCGTGAAAATAAGTATAGATCTTTGATGGCTTCATATTTGTCAATTACCATAGAAGGGCAAAAACTAAGGCCAAGTCGGAGAACCTCCAATTCATGAACAGTAAAAGAGTAAGGAGTTAAATTAATGGTGTCCAGGTTCGATTTCAGGTGGGAAGTGGTGTGTGGGCAGGTGTCTGAAAATTTAGTGGAAGGATTCTGACACAATGCTTTTTGAAAATGTAAGATATCCGTATCAATTTCACGCCGTATACACTACTTATTCACGAGGTGTTAGTGTTCTTATTTCTCGCTTGATTCGGTTCTCATGTAAACAGAACTTTATAGACCCAGAAGGCCGATACATTATGTTACAGTGCTCACTAAATGACAGAAACATCTTGCTGGTGAATGTCTTTATTCCCCCTCCTTATAACGATGAAGTGTTGAAAAGTGTCTTTGGGAAAATGGTACAGTGGCCATATTTGCCAACCCTAGTAATGGGAGACTTTAATAACATAATGAACGAGGAGGAAGATAGACATAGCACCACAAAGGGAAAACAAAAGACGAAGAGAACTAGATTTGCTGCACAACTCCAAGAGATGGGACTAATAGACATGTGGAGAATTAGATATCCATTAAGAAGAGAATACTCATGTTGTTCGAGTACATATGGTTCTCTGTCTAGAATAGATTTGGCCCTGGGGAATGATAATTTTTTGCCTTGGGTAGAGTCAACCCAATATGGCCCTAGGGGCCTTTCAGATCAGATTCCCCACTTATAGTAAATTCACGGTGCGAGGGACAGACAACATCCCCCCTCTGGAAAATTAACCCACAATGGCTATTATTACTGACGGAGGAAGATAAGATAGAGTTACAGTTGATTGAATTTTTCAATAAAAATAAAAAATCGGCTTCTTATATTGATTAAAGAAATTCATAAAATTAAGAGTTCATCTAGGAGCCGAGAGGAGGAAGTAATGAAAATGGTGTCTCAAACAGAGCAGGATTATATTATCGATCCCATAGAAGAAAAGCGTTTAGCATGGCAGGAGGCTCAGGAAACCTATAAAACTTTGGCTTTAACTAAAGCAGAAAATAGTAGATTTTTTCAAAAACAAAAACATTATGAGATGGGGGAACAGGTGGGTCATATGCTGGTGGTTATAGCTCAGGCACAAGAGGGCCCGATAACTATCTCTGCAGTTAAAGACTCTGAAGGAGAGGTGAGGTATGATACAGGCAGCATTCAGAAGACATTCATTGACTTCTACACCTCACTCTATGAGTCGAAGGTGTCAAAGTCAATGAATCAAGCTAAAAAATTCTTGGATAAACTGGTTCTCCCAAAACTTAAAATGGAGAATAGAGCTCTCGATAGTCCCATATACCCTGGAAGAATTAAGGCAAGCAGTTACACAAGCTCATAATAATAAAGCTCCAGGGATGGACGGACTACCGACAGAGATATATAAAAAATTTGATAGGATTTTGCTGCCAGAATTATTAGAGGTACTAAAAGATGCGTATAAAAAACAAAAACTTCCAGAATCAATGCAGGAAACTATAGTAATAGTAATTCCAAAACAGGGTAAGGATCCAATGATGCCTGAATCCTATCGCCCTGTATCTCTTCTCACCTCAGATGTCAAGATTTTGGCAAGGGTCCTTGCAAATAGGCTATTAAATTATATTAATAGTTTTAACATGAGGACCAAACGGGTTTTATCCCAAAGAGAGCAGCCGAAACAAACATCCGCAGGCTATTTTTTAATTTGCAATTGCCTACGGAAAATATGGGATCTAGAGCAATATTATGCTTAGACGCCCAAAAAGCCTTTGATATGGTGGAGTGGGAATATTTATGGACTGCACTGGAATCTTTCGGAATAGGACCGGGATTTTTTAAATGGGTTAAAATATTATATAATGATCCTAAAGCAAGGGTAAGAATTAATAATACACTGTCCAGCCCATTTACTTTATCTAGAGGGACAAGGCAGGGTTGTCCCCTGTCGCTACTACTGTTTGCTATAGCAGTGGAGCCTCTTGCCCTTGCTATTAGACAATCAACAAAAATAGTTGGGTTCCGACGGGCAGGTAGAGAGGATAAAGTGGCCCTGTATGCAGATGACGCTCTTATTTTCCCCGGGGATACTTCAAATTCATTAACAGAACTTATGAGCCTTATCTCTATATTTGGGCTTTTTTCTGGCTTCCAGATCAACTGGGATAAATCCATATTATTACCACTGGATGAGTTAAAAACCCCCTTATTAAATCAAGCTTCTAAAATTCAAATTAAGGATACAGTGAAATATTTGGGTATAGAGATCTCTCGGGATGTAAAAGACTATATTAATTTAAATTTGAAACCTTTATTAGCAAAATTTAAGGATAAAAGCCAAAGTTGGTGTAAGTTACCTCTGACGGTGATAGGAAGAGCAAATCTTATTAAAATGATTTGGGCCCCGCAATTACTTTACGTGTTTAATAACTCACCAATATGGATCACAGCATTTTGGTTTAGAAAAATAGAGTCGCTTTTCAGAGACTTGATCTGGAGGAAAAAACAACCACGTATAAAGTTAACAACATTAATGCTAACCAAAGAAGAGGGAGGTTTGGCGATCCCCCATCCCAAAAATTATTTTTTAGCCTCACAATTACATCACTTTAGCGGATGGACAATAGTAGCGGACTCTGACCCTATACAGAGTCTGCTGCTATCAGTTTATGAAGTATATCCATTGGTTTCTCGAGAAATCAACTGCATGATAAAGGATTTCTTACTGGCAAATTGTTTGACAAGGTATGGCAGGAAATTAGGAAAATTACTGAGATAAATGGATATACGTCATATACTCCAATCTGGGATAATAGCAGCTATGAGGAATTGATGAAACTGGAAGGGTTTTGAGACTTGGAGGCAGAAGGGACTAAGGTACATAGCACAGCTATTTCAGGATGATGTGTTGAAAACCTTTAGTGAAATAAGTAAAGAATATAATCCAAATCAAAGATTTTTTCAATTTCTACAGCTCAGGCATGCATTAAAAATACAGGGTAGATCGCATGAACTGAAGTTTAATAAGTCAGGGGTAATAGCCTTGTTGAATAAGATGGGGAAAAAAAGGGATTGATATCACAACTATATGATATATTGTTTGATAAATTTAAATGCACTGTGGATATACCAGCTAGATTAGCCTGGACGGGCGACATAGGGCCAATTTCGGATGAACAGTGGGTATGGGCACTATCGGCAATACCTCAGGCCTCTTTATCTCCAACACAAAATTTAACACAATTATTCATCTTACACAGGGCACATTACACACCACAGGAATTATTCAAATGGAAACGCAGAGATACAGACCAATGCCCTAGATGTAAAGGGAGAGCAGCCAATCTAATACACTTGCTATGGAGATGCCCTAAACTCTATCGCTATTGGTCGGGGGTGGTATCTACGATCAATAAGGTATTTGAGAGTGGGATGCCTATGGAGCCCGGGGAATGCCTTCTAGGTATACTTGATGAATCAAGAATTCCAGCGGAATATATTGTTTCAATAAATAGAAGTCTATTTCAGGCTCGTAAACTCATAGCACTAAAATGGTTATCATCATATCCACCTACTGCAGCAGAATGGAAAATACAAGTAAGGGAAACTTTAATTAAGGAAAAATATATTTTCCTACATAGAGGCAGGGTAGAAAAAATTGTAAAAATATGGAAAAGGTGGTTTGATACCTTGGAGGTATGACAAGAGAGGAGAGGATCAATGTTTGAGTAATGGGGGGAGGGGGAGTGGGAGCATGGGTGCCAGTTTTTTTTTTTCCCTTTTCCCTCTTAATATGGGCTGGGGTTGTACGTTTGTCCCCTTTTTTTTTTTTTTGCTGTTTTTTTTTTTCTTCTTCCTGTTTGTGTGTGTGTGTGTATATAAAATGAATAAAAAGATGATTTGATTTAAAAAAAAAAAGATTCTGTATCATCATCAGTAGTATAAGGAACATTTCCTTGGTTTTTTGGTATACGGTGTTTTGTCCTAGACCCTTTATTTTGAAATGGTAGCTGCCAATGATAGGCAAAGCCCTCCATGAAGGCCAGCCTGTCCTTGGACAGCTTATTTTGTTTCTTGTAAATGATATCTTTGGTGATTTTAGTGACAAAATCCTTGATATCTTGCCAGCGTTTAGTGTAAAGGGCATGGGTTTTGATGTTCTCATTGGAAGATTGTAATGTGACAATCTCCTGATCAAGAGTTGTAAGTTCTAAATGGTATTGAGTAACAAGAATTTTCATCAAATTTATACTACAAGTAGTGAGTATATTTTCCCATGCCACTTTGAATTCGGGAGTGGTATTTTGAAAAGAGGGATATATGTGTATCCTGAGACCCAGGGGGCTTATATTTTCCCAAATGCATTTATTGAGGAATTCTATATGCCAATAAAGGTTGGATTTCTTTTTGAGTAGGCGTTTCATTTTGGCCATGTACTGGTTGATCCCAATTTCTTGCTCCGTATCTACTTTACAGTTGGCTTGGATTTCTGATATATAGCCAGTCCAAGCTGTGCCTACAAAGTCCATGATAATAAAAAACAATAATAGTTTAGTTCAAGGAAAGCCTTTAACCGCTTGCCACCCGCTGGCCGTAATATGACTGCCAGGTGGCGCTGCTCTTGTTTTGGGAGGGTGTCATATGACGTCCGTCCATTTAAACAGGGCATGCGCGCGATCGTGTGTGCGCAGCCCTGTACTGTCGGTGACGGTGTTACGGAGACACCGCTCGTCACCAAGGGGGGTGAACAGCCATTGGGCGTGGCTGTTTACCACGTGATTGGCTGTGATCCTTTCACAGCCGATTACTAAATGTAAATACAGAGCAGTAACGAGACATTATCGGGTTCTCCTCCTCACACACCGATTGTGTGTGAGAAGGAGATTGCGGTAACATCTCGTTACCACCTACAGTGTACACCAATCACACTGATTGCCCCCCCCCCGATAAAGAGGACCTGTCACCACCAATCAAAGTACCTGTCACAGTCCATCAAAGTATCTGTCACAGTGCATACGAGTACCTGAGTACCTGTCACAGTTCATCTGAGTACCTGTCACAGTCCATCTGAGTACCTGTCACAGTCCATATGAGTACCCGAGTACCTGTCACAGTTCATCTGAGTACCCGAGTAAATGAGTACCTGTCACAGTCCATATGAGTACCCGAGTACCTGAGTACCTGTCATAGTCCATGTGAGTACCCGAGTACCTGTCACAGTCCATATGAGTACCCGAGTACCTGTCACCGTCCATCTGAGTAAGGACTCAGTTCTGGTGCGACCTGAATCAGGGGGTGTTCGGCTCATTCCTACTGGCAAGGCCCAGACACTGGATTGGAGACTCCTTTCCTCCCAAAGCACTTCAGAGTGTCCAAGCTCCAGCCTCTGATTTGGGAACTACAAAACCTGGAAAAAGATAAGAAACCACTTTTCTCTGCTCAGAACTAACATTCTGGAGCCCTGTACTTTGCATATGTGCAAACCCTGTGTCACTTTCTGCTACATTTCCATAGTGGCAGAGCCTTACTCTCCCACAGCGTTTGTACATGCTTTTAACACATTTGCATTTTACATTGCATTTTCCCCTTTTTCACACTTGAAAAGTCTTTATTCTCTGTGTTTATGTGCGTTTCGGGTAGCACAGTGGTGTAGTGGTTAGCACTCTCACCTTGCGGCAATAGAGTCGCTGGTTCGAATTCCAACCATGACACTACCTGCCTGGAGTTTGCATGTTCTCCCTGTGCCTGCGTGGGTTTCCTCCGGGTACTCCGGTTTCCTCCCACACTCCAAAGACATGCTGGTAGGTTTATTGGCCTTCTGTCCAAAAATTGGCCCTGGTGTATGAGTGTAATTTGGGGACCTTAGATTGCAGACCCCTTGGGGATGTGTGTGGAGCGCTGTGTAGATTGATGGTGCTACATGGGTACCATAAATATATATATAAAATATATATATATATATATATATATATATATATATATATATATATATATATATATATATACTGGATGGGCATCTGTATGGGATGCAATGTGCAGGGATGAGGACAATTGTGGGTGCTCACTCAGGATGGACTGGTGTCTTTATTCAATCTTACTAACTATGTAACTATGTTTCGGTGTGTGCTTACACACGTTTTGATGCTTTTTGTACAAAACAAATGCAACAAGTTGTACTTTTGTTGAAAACAGTTTAACTGGCTACACTGTTGTAATGTAGGGCCATTGGAATACATGGAAAACACTATGTTTGCATTCTGGATGCATTTTAAAAATGCAATGTAAAGCGTTAGGTGTAAAGTGGCCCTAAGAGCCCATTCACACCAGAAACTGCACATAACTGCATGTTTTTGACTGCATGTTTACATGGATTGGAAGAGCACTTGTCGTGTGTTTGACATGTGCTTCAATGCATTTTGCATGCATTTTGTGCTGTGTTTAGCACTGTGTTTGCAGTGCATTTTGCTATACGTTTTTGGACTTGGCTTCTTGGCTTAAAGGGGCATGGTGTGGTGCAGGTGCGCATTTGTAGTGCGTTTGTAGCGTGTTCCCTGCATTTACGGCATAGAAAAATGCAGTATGTTTTTTTTTAACTGCTCTGAACTGCACTGCAATGATGTGAACTATGCCCATAGGATTACACTTTGATTTTGTGCTGTCATTGCATTTTGCTATATGTTTTTGGGCTTGGCTTTCTTGGCTTATAGGGGCGCGATGAGATGCAGGTGTGCATTTGCACATAACTGCATGTTTTTAACGTCATATTTACATGCATTGGAAGCACAGTTGCTGTGCACTTGACACGTGCTTGAATGCGTTTTGCATCTATTTTACTCTGTGTTTAGCACTGCGTTTGCATTGCATTTTGCTATACGTTTTTGAGCTTGGCTTTCTTGGCAGTGCAGGGGTGCACTTTTAGTGCGTTTGTAGGGCGTTCCCTGCATTTGCGGTGCTGAAAAATGAAGCATGCTCTATTTTTTTTTATTGCTTGAACTGCACTGCAATGATGTGAACTATGCCCATAAGATTACCTTGATTTAGGGCTGTCTATGCAGTTGGGTTGCATTTCAAATTGCAGCCAACTGCAGCCAATGCATCCAACTGTGTTCGTTGCGAAAGAGCCCTAATGCCCTGTACACACTGTCGGATTTTCCGACGGAAAATGTGCGATCGGAGCGCGTTGTCGGAAATTCCGACCGTGTGTGGGCTCCATTGGACTTTTTTCATCGGATTTTCCGACACACAAAGTTTGAGAGCAGGCTATAAAATTTTCCGACAACAAAATCTGATCGCGTCAATTCAGACCGTGTGTGGAAAATTACGATGCACAAAGTGCCACGCATGCTCAGAAGAAATTCCGAGACGGAACTGCTCGGTCTGGTAAAATTAGCGTTTGGAATGGATATAGCACTTTCGTCACGCTGCAATGTTTTAAATTGTTTAATGCAGCGCACTCTCTTCTTCTTTATAATGCTAGAAGAATGAAGTTGTTTTGCTGCTCATATTCACACAGACGTCTCACAAACTTCTTTCTTTAATATTTATCGTAATTTCATCAATATAATATTTATAATATTTATGTTTTTTTTTTTTTTACTCCAGAATATTTTTGGGTGTGTTTTGTGTGTCAAGTTACCACAACACCATTATTAGCTTGTATTATTTATTAATCTCAAGGAGATTGGTTGTTGTTGGTGTCTTGTTAATTTCACATTATATTTTTGAAATGTATCTGCCTCCTCACAAACAAACTGTCCTTTTTGAAGGAAAACACACATAGGCGAGTATAATTGCAAAAAAATTCCTTTATTAGGGGTCCTAACCAAAGAAAGAGAGAGGCAACGCTGGAGAAACAGCAGAAATTGGGGAAGCCTTTGGCCCCCAGGGCACACATCAATTATTTCCAGGCAAAATTGGTGGCCTGAGGAGTCCATTTATAAGGGAGTTCAATCTGGTCCAGAAGTCCAAGAGATCATGAACAGCAGCAGATGACATGTATGTCCCCAGGCTGTGGTCATACAAGAGCCTGCATCTTTTGTCAGACCAGACTGAACCCAGGGCCATCACTCTCTGGACTTCCTACCACGCTTCCTTCCACGCTGTGTCTGTGGTGGTGGAGTTGCGGCAGGAGGAGGAGGAGGATGGTCCAATTCACACAGGTGTGTTTTGGGTGTGATTTCGCCCCTCTCCCCCTTAGTGTTTTATAAAGAATGTCCTCACACATGAGGCGTTGGCCCTCCTGCATGTCCTTCAGTTTTTTGGCAGCCATGCAGGCAAAGGCCTCTTCACGAGTGGGGAAGGCTCTGAGGGACGCAGAAGCCTCCAGAATCAGCCTGAGTGCTGAATCCTCCACGTTACTCCCCTTCCTGGGTCTTTTGTTTGGAAGGCGGAGGGGAGGAACCTGCGATTCTGTCAGGCTCCTACTGGGCCCGGCCTTCTCCTGGCTGCCACATAGCCCCGCCTCCTCCTGGCTACCACTAACCTACGCCTCCTCCTGTGTGCCACATTCCACAGCCTCCTCCTGTGTGCCACATTCCACAGCCTCCTCCTGGCTGAGGTCTTCCTGTGTATGAAAAAGGGACATAGTTTTAGTTTTTTCTTCATCAATCACACACAATTTTCATCTCATGACTGTTGCCAATTGAATGTTAACAAATATAACAGACTATCATTCTGAGCCCAGCATTTTTCATTATTGTCCCAATTATTTTTGCCCACTACTGTCTTTTGATATGTAAAACACTTTATTAAATCAGCAATTAGTGATCAATAATAACATCTAGGAAACATCATTTATTTCTTGACCAGAAATCTGTAAAAGAATGCTATACCTGGCTCCAGCTGGGCTCCTCCACTTCTTCCTGGCTGGAAGTCCCAGGTTGGACATCGGAAGCCTCAGCTGGGGTGGAAGATAGGGTGGAAGGAAGAGTGGAAAGAAGGGTTGAGAGGGATTCCCTGACTTCAGTCTGGTCTGACAGAAAACAAAGTCTCTCATAGTACCACAGCCTGGGGACATAAACGTCATCTGCTGCAGCTCTGGATCTCTGGGAATCCTGGACCTTCTTGCGCTCCTTAAGATAAGTGCTCCTCAGGCCACCAATTTTGGCTTTTAAATAGGGGATGGTGGCTGTGGGGACCACCAGCTTCACCAACTCCAGCAGTTTCTCCAGCGCTGCCTGCCTCTTTTGTTTATGATTATAAAATGGGTGTTTGATCTGCCACAGACAGGGCAGCTCCCTGTATTTGTCTATGAACAGGGGGAGGAAGTTGTGGTCATTGAAGCCATCCATTTTATCTGCAATACACAAGACAAACCCTAATGTCAGGCTAAAGTCTCCTAATCTTGTCCCAATATAGGCCTCGATCTATAAGCAGTATAGGCCCAAGTTTAAATGTTAACTTCGTTATCACGATCGGCGCTTCCGATACTCCTTCCTCCGCTCACAGATCGTACGTACTACGCACGCGTGTTACGCTTTATATACACTGCGCATTCGTGAAACTCCGCCCGCCCCTGACGTTCTTTCTAGTCTATTCCCCGCCCCTTCTCATTTGGCGCAGTGGGGAAGAGCACATGGCGGAGACAGAGCAGGTGCATGCTAATTACAGCAACGAGGAGGGGGAGGAAACGTCCAGATCCCGGAGGAGACGATTTAAGGCCTCAAATATGTCCTTTGGGGAGATGTTGGAGATGGTCAACATATTGAAGAGGGCCGACTATGACGGGAAGTATGGACCTTACCCCAACCCCAATGTCAGAAAGGCCAAGATCATGGCGAAAGTTGTGAAGAGTCTGCAGAAGAATTTTGGGGTACGTCGATCCAAGGATCAACTCCGGAAACGGTGGTCGGACCTCAAATTAAGGGAGCACGATCAGTATAGAAGGATTAGGAGAGTGCTGCAAAAAAGTAAGTAGTTGTGCTGTGTTCCTATTCGTTATTTTTAGAACGTTCGTGCTGCTCCATGTGCTTTTCTTTACTGTTGTAGTTTAAAATGACAACTTTCATGTTCATGGACACATTATTCATTCGTAGGAAACATTGTTCGTTTGGCCTAGAAAACACCATGTTTTGGCCAGATGCATTTCAATACATTTTTGCTAGCCTACTTCTCTTAAAATAAGTTTGTTGTCTAGATGAGTTTGTAACTACAATGAAATGCAAGCTAGATTCTGTGTAAGGAGAGGACACTCAGCAGCTGTTTACACATCTGGACGCTGGAGCACTAGTGTGGGACAAAAGAACACCCTTTTTATTAGGGGGCCCCACACAGGTGCTCCAGTGTATACTAGAGGGGTGTCTCCATCTGTGAAGCTTGTACAAAACAGGTAAGTATTGAAACTTGACAAAGTGAAAAAATATTTATTCATCTTGTAACTCTGCCAAAATAGACAATTGTACCCCACTTCCAAGCAATGTTTCATATTCCTATTTCTGCCATCAAATATCTGTGTGCTATGTATACCTATTTTTTTTACATAGGAGAGAAAAGACTCGGAGGACACCACTCATCAGAGGAGACCACAGACCCCCCACCTCATGAAGAAGTGGAAATGCCACAAAGCCAACTGGAGGAGGAGGAGGGAGACGTTATCGAAATAGTCACCACAACAGGTGAGTGTCATGCGACCACAGGCTCAGGTAAGAGATGGATGCCGGCATATTTATAATACATGGTGTGTTTTTGTTTCTATATTTTTAGGTGATCGTGATGTTGTGGAAGAAGGTCATTTCACCAGTGAAAGTGCCCAGATCCTGATCGGGGAGATCATGGGGTGTAATAGGGACTTGGAAAACATCAAGCAAAATATCAGTGATGTTCAAAACAAAATGAAGAACATCATTGATGTTTTAGGGAGAGTTTAAAACCCCTCGAAATCCTTAATTTAGTTGTTTTTTTTTCCCCAAAATTTTTTGCACATTTTTTTCACTATTCTCGAAAAGCCAAATTTTGAAGATGCACACAGTGTGTCAACATGTGCTATCTGCCATCACGGAAGATCAATGTATGCGTTTTGGGGGTGCAACCCCTTCCTCAATAATAAAGTAGCTGAGAGGAAGGGGTTGCACCCAGAAAACAAGTCTTTTGATCCCCCATGATGCCAGCTAGCACATGTTGACATTCGGCAATGTGTGTGCATCTTCAAAATTTGGCTTTTCCAGGGGTGACTTCACCCCATCTGCTGAACGCAATATCAAACACAGTTTATAAATACTCATGTCTGATATTGCCTTCAATTTCTAGAAAAGTTGAACTTTGTAAGTTCCAGATTTGTGTATTTCTTGTTGGTTTTAAACATGCCTGTTTTACCTTAAAAGGACATTTCTACTTTTATTAATGTCACCTATAAATATTTTATACAACAAACATGTTGGGTTGTTTTAAAAACCTTTTATAAATGCACATGTGATTGTGCTTTGATTAATAAGATTGATAATCAACAATGTGTGGCTTCTTCTTTCAATGCTCCTAAACTTTTTGTGTGGTAAATTTGGTGTTTTCTGTGACAATGGGGGTTATTTCCTAAGGGCAAATACACTTTGCACTACAAGTGCAGTTTCTGTGCAGTCTCAAGTGCACTTGTAGTGCAAAGTGTCTTTGCCTTTAGTAAATAACACCAAACAGTGCTTTATAATGTTACACAATCACGCCATTTTCAGGACTCCCCAAATTTCAGTCAGGGTCAGCTAAAAGAAACACAAGCAGTAAATGTAAGCAAATATTTTTTAAGTTAAAATTATTTTTTATTTTAAAAAGGGTCTCAGACATTGCCTGGCATATTGATGGCCCCTCTACCTGCAAAGTATTCCATGTATCTTAGACGGACCTCGCGGGCACACAGGGGGGGCAAGCCAGGACGGCCAGCTTCAAGCGGCGTCAGGATTGGTTCATTTAGATTAATTCTGGATTCAGGCTCAACTGAACCAGCATAGTTCACAGAATTTCTCCTTAAAAAGTTGTGGAGAACACAGCAAGCCAGGATGATGTGATTCAGTTTATACTCCGCCATGTGTATGGGTGTAAGAAATAGGCGGAACGGCTGGCCATTATTCAAAATGTGTTCTCCACCACTCTTCTGGCTCTGGCCAGCTGGTAATTAAAAACCCTCTGGCCAGGGGGGAGGGTCCTCATAGGGAATGGCCGCATAAGATGGTGCCCCAGCGCAAATGCTTCATCCGCAACGAAGACGAATGGGAGTCCTTCCGCATTGTCTTCTGGAGGTGGCGAGCCCAAACTGCCATTCTGAAGACACCTGTAGAACTGCGTCTGGGCAATGACTCCACCATCTGACATTCGGCCATTCTTTCCCACGTCCACATACAGGAACTCGTAAGTAGCCGAAACCACCGCCAACATCACAATACTATTGAACCCCTTGTAGTTGTAATAGTATGACCCCGTGTTGAGTAGTGGGATGATGTGGACGTGTTTCCCATCAATTGCCCCTCCACAGTTAGGAAAGTCCTACCGCTGGGCAAAGTGGGAGGCCACAGTCTGCCATTCCTGTGGGTTGGAAGGAAACTGAGGAGTCAAACAAGAAAATAAAATTAATAATTTTGCACATAAAAATGGAAAGCAGATTAGACACAAACATTCTTGGCCAACATCAGTATAACATTTATTTTAGGGAGTATTTAAAGACAAAGGTATAAGGTCCACCTATCAGATTCCTCCCCCCCTCTCATGGGCCATTTTATAAATTTTATGGGGGGGAGATGTTTTGGACAGGTAACCCTCTCCACTTCATTGAGAGATGAATGCCTAAATAATGTGTATTACTTTGCCCAGCCCCTCCTTACTTACACTATTGGCAGCCCACTGGACAGGTAAGAAGTGTCATAATACAAAGATATAAATACACACTGTACACATTTTAGCACATTTTTACATTCTGATATTACCTATCAAGATAATAATAGGATACAGAAACTTAAAAAAGTACCATTTGAAAGTAGTCAGGCAGGCCCTTGCACTACATGCTTTGGGGAATTTATCCAGAAATCTGACCACAAAAGAGGTGGGTATAGTGTGTATGGGTTTGGCAAAGTCAGCAGATAGAGGATTGGTATCAGCTGAGTTAGCAGCTGGGGGGGGGGGAGGGTTCCAAATGATTTTGGGACCCCAAAAAAAAGCTTCTGGCACTCTGCCTGAATTTAAAGCACACATCACAATTTTAAACATTTTAGGGGGTATTTAGGGTAAAGCACTACTATGGAGCTGACAAAATACATTGTTACGTGACTACATGAGGTGAATATAGGCCCAGAGGAGCATGCTGGGGAGGTAAGTGAAGGCAAATATGTATGAAGGACAAAAAAAAATTAAAAAAAATTCCAGCATGCATGAGGACAAAGGGGACATTTACAGCATATTACAATCATGGTAATTAGGGAATGAGGAAAGAAATACAATACATTAGTACATTAAATACAATAAAATGTGATATTAAAGGATAAAAATCTTACCTTAATATACTCCTGCAGGACCTGGATGATGACAGAACAGGTCTCCGGGATAATGATCCCCAGAACCTGGGGGGGGATGCCTGTCGAGAACTTAGGGTCCTGCAGGCTTCTCCCCGTCGCCAAGTACCGCAGGGTATCCTACCTGCTGATATAGGGGGTCAGCAAAGCCAACAAAATACGAAATACGGGGTCTGTCATCCGGAGAAAGTTCCTGAAATCGTCAGGATTATTCTCACGGATTTCATGGAGCAAAGGCATGTGACAGAACTGGTCACGCTGGAGCAACCAATTCTTGGTCCATGAACTCCTCCTCACCCTGTTCATGGACTGGGCTTGTGTCAAAGTAAGGACCCCAACACCAAGCCCCCGCACAGCACGAACTCTACAATGAGTACGTACACGCAACATGGCTAGAAAACTGTCAGCTGGTCAAAACGAAGTAACAGACTGCACTGAAGAACAGCAAGGCCTGTGAAGAGCGACCTGAAAATCAGGAACGAACGAACAAGAACACAATGACAAAGTCAAGGGTAACTCGCTGCATGCACTGAAGACCAGATACAAACCCACAAGCACAAACTGAACAGCAGAAAACGATCTGAACACCACGAGTCTGAAAAAGCGTGAATCGTCTCTCACCAAACTTTTACTAACACGAGATTAGCAAAAGGAGCCCAAAGGGTGCCGCGCTTAGTACTGAACTGCCCTTTTATAGTCTTGTTGTACGTGGTGTACGTGACCGCGTTTTTGGCGTTCGGAAATTCCGACAACTTTGTGCGATCGTGTGTAGACAAAACAAGTGTGAGCCAACATGCGTTGGAAAAAATCCATGGATTTTGTTGTCGGAATGTCCGATCAATGTCCGAATATGTGTACGGGGCATAAGACTTGCTCATACTTCAATTTTAAGCACTTCCATTTAATGGCACTTATTGCACACCTACACATAGTAAGAAATATTTAAACAGGTTAGCAGCTGTGGAGTTTGAAGCTGTTCGCAAAGATTGAAGCATGTAAATCACACAAATATTTCAATCTGAGTAAATTACATACTGTAATTTCCAAATCAAAGTAAGCAGACAAACAATTAAATGTGACTATAATGCCCAAGCCAGAGTAAGCAAACAGGAAAAAAGGACTTCTATTGGTCTATAAAACTTATGCACATACAATCAGAATGAGGAGATGCAGTATGTTAATGGTAAAGTGCTGATGAATGAGATGGATTTCCTCAAAAAATATTCCTTTTTACCTCGATAAACCTTTGCTAGAGCCACTGGTGATGTGAATTAGTGATAAATCAAAGTTTGGTTTGCTGGATGTTCATCAAACAATTAAAAACGGCGAATACCATTGAAGTCTACAGGAGCTGAATCTTATAATTATTTTCTGGCCTATTTCAGCCAATATACTAGCTTTTGGGGAAAAAATGAAATGGGTAGCTGGGCACTGCTATGGTGGACAGCCAGCCAGACTGCATGCTGGTATGGTATGGATTTTGAGGGGGATCCCATCCTTTTTCTTGTGGGGCACACCCAAAGGATCTGGTATAGATTTTCGGGGTCCAACACCTCCTCCTTCCTTTTTTTTTTCTTTTTGGCACAGCATCAATGGTTTTTATGGTGTGCCTCCCTGCCCTAGCCATTTTTCAGCTTTCAGGGATGTCGCACTTTGAATGACAATTGCGCAGTCATGCAACACTGTACAACAGTATTTAATCATCGCTAGGTTTTTTATTTTTTGCTAAAAAAATAGTTTCTGTCAGAAAATTTTGTAAATAAGTAATTTTTCTCTTTCACTGATGTGCGCTGATGAGGCTGCACTGATGGGCACTGATAGGCTGCACTGATAGGTGGCACTGATATGCCATTAGTCGTACCTTTGGTTATTACCACTCCCACCAATACCATCACAGTTCTAATCCATAATTCAAGTCTTTTAAAGAATGTTTTTATCTTACGGGAATTAAAAGTGATATTATATAAAAAAAAAATGTGGCTGGAAATGGCGACTGGAGTGATATTAAATCATGTAGCTACCCCTTTAAAAAGGTATGAGCTTGATTAGTGAATAAACAAAGGTAAAGGTGCTGGCACTACAAAACTTCATACATAAAATATTTCAACATAAATAATGCTGTGAATGAACCATGTGAACATAGCAAAATGAAAAAGACCAAAGTGACAATCCCAACACCATACAACATATATAATGTTCTGGTTTGATGTGCCTTCAAGTATATGCTTCACCACGAGTGCTCATGAGGTAGATGGCAACTCACCAAAGGTGTCTGACACCTTTTTAAGGTAGGTCAAAATACGCTTTAATTGAATGAACCAGAGCAGATTCCACAAGGGACACAAAGAAGAGCTCTTGTGGTGTAGTACGTTTTATTAAAAAGGTTAAAATGTATAACAAAAGTTGCACTCACTTGTGACTGTGCCAATCTTCTTTGTGTCTCTGGTTATCCCAGGTCACATGCCTGATGAAGGGGTCCTGCGTGGCTCCAAAATGTTGCTTTCTGCTGTAACCATGTGATCGCTGATGAAAGTTATGGACACATTTTTGGAGATCCTGGTGTGCTGGCAAAATTATTTCCTTTCCTGATGGAGTCTCTTTCCACATCCTCAGCCTTTGTCGGAGGAGGTCGCACAGTGGAGAGATGTTTATCCAGGACCTATCTGGTTCATTCAATTAAACGCGTTTTGACCTAACCTAAAACGTGGTCAAACACCTTTGGTGAGTTGTCATCTACCTCATGAGCAATTGTGGGAAAGCATATACTTGAAGACACATCAAACCAGAAGATTATATATGTTTTATGGTGTTGGGATTGTCACTTTTGACTTTATCATGTTGCTATTTTCACATGGTTCATTTGCACCATTATTTATGTTGAAATATTTTCTAATTGATATTATATTAGTTTTTGTAGCCTTTATATCAAGTGTAAAATTCTGTTCATGTTATTTTGGTACATCTGATGTCTGACAATATGTTTTGTTTTTTTAATTGTACCAGGACATAACATTTGCATTTTATTATTTTTCTTCTAGGTGCTTTTCTTATTCCATACACTCTGTTCCTTATCATTGCTGGAATGCCACTGTTCTATATGGAATTAGCTCTTGGACAATACAACAGAGAAGGTGCAGCCACAGTCTGGAAGATTTGTCCCTGTTTCAAAGGCAAGCATTTTAGTATTTCATAGTAAAAAAAGTGTATTTGAGCATAGGTGTGTGTGTATGTATGTATGTGTTTGTGTGTATATATATACCTTTTTGAATATTGCTTTTTTGCCAATCTATGGTAGTAGTCCATTCAGTAAGGTTTCTTTAAAAATTAGGAATAATGGTCTGGCTAAAACCTAGCTGAGTTTTTTTGAGGATTGCAGGGTGCAATCCATCTGATCCTAGTAATTCATTCACATTAGGTTTTTCCTGACAAAAGCATGACAGCATACACATAGGGGTACAGACTCCACCGCAACACCCAATCAGGACCGGTTATACTATATAAATGAGTCACCTCCCCTAAGGCACAGTTTTCTTTCTGTTCCTCAAATGCTTAGCCGGTTATAGCTGTAAAGCTATTTTAAAATTTCTATTTTTGCCCTCACCTTCCGGGTTCATCTGGCCTATCCGCGCAAGTTCAGCCTCTCCTGTGGCGAAGCTCCCTCTGTTCAGGTGTAAACTGCCTATAAGAGGGAAGCCTCCCCCATGTCCAGGTACCAGGGTTGTAGGATGCTGGTCTCTGGATGCAGGTAAAACAGTTCTGCCTTGTTGTTTGTTGGAACTGATCCAGTCTCTCCTCCCTGGTAAATTGTGGCCCCACACACGATTTGGTTAGTCTGGCATTCTGTGTGTTTTGTTTCCCTTGCAAAAGTGCTGGCATTGTTGTTAGGGCGGCTTCCCCTTCCAAGGTTTGTGCCTTGTCTACTTCCTGCGGCTGTACTGCAGGCTGTTGACGCTGTATAGGTCAAGTATAATAATAATAATATGTATTTAATGATTGCTATGCATTAACATGTTATGTCTAAATGCGAGTGAAGTTCAGTGCTTTGCTTAAGTTTGAAGTTCCTTAAGTAATTTGTCTGTTAGACATCTATTGATAATTGCTTCTGTCTGATGGGTCAATTCTCGCTTACACTGACACATAGGTCCATTTGCTGCTTCAATGTCTGCAGATGGATGTGTGGATGGCCACTGATAGTGTATTAATGCTAAAGTCCTAGCCAAGTTTTTATTATGACCACAGTCCTGCAGCTCATATCTTGAGCCAGTAGCCATGAGCTTACCCAGAGACCAGCCATGATCAATAAGGTGAGGGTCAGGTAAGTATACTACTGTATTACAAATAAAAGAGTGCGTGGGCAGTATGGATGGGAAACCTCTCCAGCCCTCAACACCAGCACCACTTCCCAAACGAAGAGAGGCAACTTGTTCCTTCAATAGTGACAAATCCTCTTTGGCTCTGAAGAAACTGCTATGCATTCAAGCTGCTGCCAGGAGGGGCAGACTAAGGGAAATCACTATAATGACCATCCTGGGTGGTATTGGAAGTGTGGTTAGCTGACGTGCTATGCCAAGTTGCATATCAGAGGCAGCAGTGAACAAAAAAGCACAAAAGCGTATGTTTTGACTCTGTTCAAACTGACTGGGTGGATCTCTAGTCGCTAACGCTCAGGTACTAAGCTAATCAGACAGCTAAGTTTGTTTAAAGGGTACCTCTGCCTCAGAATCAGCTGGCCAAGGAATCTTCATCAGGCTAGCTAGATGTGCCAGTCTGCCAGCGGATGATTTAATATCCTTCGCAGAGGCATGGGAACAGCAATATGGATATGGAAATGAATAATGTTTATACTACCATTAGGTAGGGTTGTGTGGCTTGCGTTGGAGTTCACTTCAGTAGCCAAGGCTATTGGGTTCTCAGCAGATGAGTTGAAGGCAAGTTGGCTAATAATAAGTCTCTGTGGTGTTTAATCTCTGAGTGAAATTAAAGTGACCAGCGATGCAGTACAGCCACTATAGATGCAGTATGCTGTTCCTGTAGTATTCTATGTAGTTATTTAAGCTCTTTGGTTTAACGCACTGACTACATTTACCTCTTCTAAGTCAAATTGACTTCTATTCAAGATGGAATCAATGATGTCTAGATTTGGGACTAATCCCTTAGGCTAGTCACCTAGGCCCAGAATGAAGAGTTGGTGACAGGGCCTGAGAAGAGCTATAGCAGAGAATGAAAGATCCATAATCATCTTTCTTTGGTCGCCTAAATCCAAGTCTGCTCCTACCTAGTGGCAGCAAAGTTCCTTTTTCACTCAAATTTGCCCAGTAAGTGTCAGATTGCATGAATTATTGCAAATTTGGAAAGAAGAGGCTCAGTATCCCTGGGGCCTGTGCAATAAGGAAGTCATTGGAATTTTCTTTCCACTCCTCCAACTCATTTAATTCCCACAATAGTTCTTTAGGGCAATCAAAGCTTTAAGCAAATGTTACCAAATCTAGTTCCAACAGTGAGCCATCTGTCCATTGTTCTTAATCAAAAAGCAGAATTAGGCAGGAAGCAGAACGAAGGATCAAGATCCAAAACTTCATATAGAGTCATTGAGAGCAATCACTCAAACCAACAGATAAGGCAGCTGTGGGTTGTCTCTAGATCTAGCTGATGTGTACCTACATGTTTTGGTACACCCATGCTTCTGAGATTCACTTCAAGTTCATTCAGCAACCTTTGGCCTTTCCACATACCCAAGACATTTTACAGAACATTACTTCCAGTAGTGACCATCTTGCATGAGCAAGGGCTACAGGTTCCTTAGCTGGACACATAGCCTGTGGGTGGCTCAACATACTCCGGGCCCTGTAAAATTCTGATTCAGACTCAGATCAAATTTGGATGGATCGTCAGCTCTGGAAGGCCAACTAATCTCATTATAATAATGCCATTTTGGACACTCAGGAGAATACTGTAGAGTTGCCCTCAGAGAAGGTGACAGTATTAGGTTCTCACTTGGGGCAAGTCATATCTCTATCCCATCTGTTTGTATCCCATGGTCTCAAATGGTAGAGGAGTAGTCTGCAGTAATCCATACAGTCTGTTTGACTGGAAGGTTGAGAACACTGTAATCTGGCCTTCTAAGGTAATGGAATATGTGCTTCCTGCACCAGAGAAGATGACCCCACATATGAGACAAGTCCCGTTGGTGGTGGCTAAGGACAGCTAATCTTTTCAGCTTTCATCAGCTTCCTGGCATACCAATCGTCTCAATATATTTACTTTTTGGTATTCACCTCACTGACCTCCTAGGTCAATGACATATACCAATGGAGGACGAAGTGTCTAACATCAGGGGTGCAGTGATTTCCCGGCGTTGAAGTTGTTTTGGCAACACAGCCTAGGGAGCCTAAGTTATGCTTCAAACAGACGGCAATGGTAATTTTCTATCTTCGTGTCAAGATTTAATACCTTTTTGATTCCTCTATTTGGCGGTATTGTGTGGGGCAACCCAAGTATAGACAACTACAATGTTAAGAACATTCTTTTCTAAAAACATAATTTTATTTCACAGTATATTTATATAAAAACATAGAAAACGTTTGTCATTCATTTAATTTAAGGTTAGTTTTGATCATCAGGCAGATGCCTTTCATAATCATGACATAACAAATATACAAAAGTAGCAAACAGCTAACAGTGTCATATCCAGCTATTGACTATTGTATTTCATTTCTAATGTATACAACCCATACACTTGATGGTGTCAGGAGATGGAAAGACTCCTATGCGTTTCGAATAGTTCAACTGATATTTTAGGGATTATATACCACTCTGTGAATATAAATAGATACTGTGTGGACTTAGAATGAGCAGGAGGTGATAAGTGCAGTAATATTGAGTGGCAGTGACAGCCAGTCCATAGGGGGGGCTCAGGCGCTGCCCCACCTCCTGTAGTCACCTAAAAAAAAAATACAGTTTAAAAAAAAAATAATAATTTTTTTTAAAACGGCCCCTTTAAGAAAAAAAAAATAATCGAAAAAAATGTCCTTTAACTAAGCGCACTGTGTTCGGGCACCGGACACAGTGCACTATGGGAAGCGCCACGTCAATGCAATCACAAGATTGCAGACACTGCGCTTCACTGGCGGGGTTTAGAGCTGCTTTGCGGCACAATCCATCGCGCCGAGTAGCATCCGCCTGGCGCCCGGCCGGGTGCTTTGTTCTCAGTGTGAGAACAAAGTCACTTCCGGCGGGCTGCAAAAAGTGGGCGCCATGAGGACTAATCCCTTTGTGTTCATTGGAGAGGGGAAGCCCCTCCCCTCTCCACTGAACGCACGGAGAAAGCCAGGAACTAGCTACAGATGCAGCTTGAAGGAATGCTGTGCTGCCAGGGACACAGATGTGAGGAGGACCCTGCTGCTCCACTGATGGGGACACAGATGTAAGGAGGGACTCCGCTGGGGACACAGATGTAATTAGGGACTCCGCTGGGGACACAGGTGTAAGGAGGGACTCTGCTGGGAACACAGATGTATGGAGGGGCTCCGCTGGGGACACATGTAAGGAGGGGCTCTGCTGGGAACACAGATGTAAGGAGGGGCTTCGCTGGGGACACAGATATAAGGAGGGACTCTGCTGACGGGGACACAGATGTAAGGAGGGACTCCGCTGGGGACACAGATGTAAGGAGGGGCTCCGCTGGGGACACAGATGTAAGGAGGGGCTCCACTGGGGACACAGATGTAAGGAGGGGCTCCACTGGGGACACAGATGTAAGGAGGAACTCTGCTGGGGGCACCTGATGTAAGGAGGGACTCTGCAGGGGGCACGTGATGTAAGTAGAGACTCTGCTGGGGGCACCTGATGTAAGGAGGGACTCCGCCGGGGGCACCTGATGTAAGGAGGGACTCCGCTGGGGGCACCCGATGTAAGGATTGACTCCGCTGGGGGCACCTGATGTAAGGACGGACTCCGCTGGGGGAACCTGATGTAAGGATGGACTCCGCTGGGGGCACCTGATGTAAGGACGGATCCCGCTAGGGGCACCTGATGAAAGGACGGACTCCGCTGGGGGCACCTGATGAAAGGATGGACTCTGCTGGGGACACCTGATGGCATCTGATGGCAGGCGACGTGGCAAGTAACACGTTCAGGGCTTCCACTGATTTTGCATTATGGTGAGTTGAGTGATTTCATTTTATATTACAATGTAATAATAGAAATAATGCACTTCAATCATCCTGACACCATAACAACCATGAATTGATGATTGAAGTGCTAACACCAGGTGTTTGGAGTATCTTTATCTGCTGATTGTTAAACTTTCTAGAGTACACATATTTCTATTGTTGTGTAGGATCTGGGCCTGCTGCCCCTCCCTCTCTCCCTCTCTCTCCCTCCATCCCTCGTTCATCTCAGATGCTAACCACACCATCTTAGAGCCACTCCCACTATTTTGCTGAAACGACGCCCATTTTCACCAAGTGGGAGGGGTCTACAAGGAAGGGCTGGGTCTGGGCCCCCCCATCATAAAACTTCACCAGCCGCCACTGTTGAGTGGGCAGAAGAGAGGGAGATATGTACAGGTTACAGGATGGAGAGGTGGGGTAAAGAAATTAGAGTTTGAGGAGAGAGGACTTTACAGCAAAGATAAGTGTGAGCATGTTGGAGGGTGGGGAGATGGGAATAGAAGGAAGGCTGAGGAAAGTTAGAGGATGAAGGGGAACTTCGAGTAAAATAGGTGTGGTACACTAATGTCTGTACTTGCTTTTTTGTAGCAGTGCCTTAGTCAAAGTACCCGTGTACAGTACAAGTGCCAAACACTTGTCGCTGGAGTGACACTTTGCGCAAGGAGTGGCCAGCCCAAACCCTCACCAGCCGTCCCAAGAAAGAAAACTACATTTATACAGGGATGATGTAGGGGGAAGATTCACAATTTTTCAATTAGGAGTTCGTGGGTGGGTGGGGTTTACAACTATTATAGTATACTATTTATTATAGTATAGTTCACAGTACTAACTTGCATAGTGTACTCAATTAGGCTGGAGCATTTACCCGACATGACACATATGTGATTCTAGCTGCAAGTCTGCTTCATGGCACACAGAGACCATAGAAATGTTTATTAGCATAAGAGAGACCATAGATCCACACCAAGAACCCAGATAAGCATCAGAGGGAACATGGGAGCTGAAATTGTATATGTATATGTGTGTGTATATATATATATATATATATATATATATATATATATATATATATATATGAGCCTCACTCCAATTGTGGGAGACACACGAGGTCATATTTGCGTGACACCGGTGATTTTTTTAGATAAAGTGAAAAATATTAATCTAGTACCTGGCTCATTTCTAGTGACATGAGATGTATCTAAAACGTGAATATGTAAAAAACCTTGTGAGTTGCTATGTTAATCCACGGAAGCTGCCGGCACTAACCACACTTCCTAAACATGTGAATGAACAAAATATATATCAAAATGAGTGCAGCGCTAAATATACCTAAAAATTATCCTCCGATCCTTTGCTTCTTGCTCCGGTGTTCTCTACCGGCATCTTCCTCCGCTGCGTCTTCTTCCCTTCTTCGTTCTTGGGCCGCTCTGCATCCATGATGGGAAGCTCCCGCTGTGTGACGCTTCTCGTTTTCTGACGGTTCTTAAATAACAGAGGGTGGGGCCACCCGGTGACCCCGCCCCCTCTGACGCACGGGGAATTCCCCAAGGCTTTCCCCGTGACATCAGAGGGGGTGGACAGGGAAGTCCCCGTCAAGTCCCCGTGCGTCAGAGGGGGCGGGGTCACCGGGTGGCCCCGCCCTCCGTTATTTAAGAACCGTCAGAAGATGAGAAGCGTCACACAGCGGGAGCCTCCCATCATGGATGCGGAGCGGCCCGAGAAAAAAGAAGGGAAGAAGACGCCGTGGAGGAAGATGATGGACGAGAATACCGGAGCAAGAAGCAGAGGATCGGAGGAAGAAGAAGAAGAAGATGGAGGAAGAAACCGAAGGAAGATAGAAGAAAGAAGATTGAAGAAAGAAAATAAAAGAAAGAAGATGGAAAGAAGAAGCATTTAGATAAAGGAATTGTCAAAAACTGTCTCTTGTCATTTTTAACATTTTTGACACTTTTTTTGTGAAATGGTAGGGGTACTTTTGTACCCCCTTACCATTTCACACAGGGGGGCTGGGATCTGGGGGTCCCCTTGTTAAAGGGGGCTTCCAGATTCCGATAAGCCCCCCGCCTGCCGTCCCCCACAACCACCGGGCAAGGGTTGTGGGGATGCGGCCCTTGTCCTCATCAACATGGGGACAAGGTGCTTTGGGGGGGACCCCAAAGCACCCTCCCAATGTTGAGGGCATGTGGCCTGGTACAGTTCAGGAGGGGGGTGTTCTCTTGTCTCCCCCCTTTTTTTCCTGCGGCCTGCCAGGTTGCATGCTCGATAAGGGTCTGGTATGGATTTTGAGGGGGACCCCCATTCCTTTTTTTTTTTAAATGTTGGCGCGGAGGTTTCCCTTAATATCCATACCAGACCTGAAGGGCCTGGTATGGAATTTAGGGGGACCCCCACGCTATTTTAAAAAAAAATTTGGTTTGGGGTTCCCCTGTGGGGAAATCCCATGCTGTTTTTATCAATGAACTTTTATGTGTATTGTCGGACCGACAATTCATATAGCTGCGAGTACTTTTAAATGACTTTTTTTCCTTTGAAATGTCATTTTGCTGTCAGACTTTTCTAAACACGGGAAACATGCGCCTCTTTACAGGCATACTATAGACACCCCCCAGGTACGAAATTTAAAGGAATATTATACTTTTATTGTTTTTGCATTGATCCATGTCCCCTGGGGCAGGACCTAGGTCCCCAAACACTTTTTATGACAATACCATGCATATAAGCCTTTAAAATTAGCACTTTTGATTTCTCCCATAGACTTTTAAAGGGTGTTCCGCGGTTTTCGAATTTGCCGCGAACACCCCAAATTGTTCGCTGTTCGACGAACTTGCGAACAGCCGATGTTCGAGTCGAACATGAGTTCAACTCAAACTCGAAGCTCATCCCTAATTATGATAATAATTATAATTTCACCAATTTCTCATTAAGAGTAATTAACCCTCATACACATTGAAGCGCCGGATAAGTGACCCTGTTTACTTTTACTTTGGCTTGTCTTTTAGGGAAATTACTCTTCTGAGTCTGGGCTGTTATCCAGCACTCGGTTAATCAATTGCCCTCTTCTGTGTATCAGTACCACATTACTTACTCCAGTAAAAGCTTAGATAATATAAACATATTTGACTTGTGTGACGTGTCATTTTTTTTGTAAAATCTTTATTTAGAAACAATTTAGCTTAAAACAACATACAGAATCCAATATTCTCATATCAAGATATGTGAAATCTCTGGAAACATACATGCAAGCATAAACTATATGTAGGATAGAGAAGAAGAGAAAAGAAGCATGACAGTGAAATTAAACATTGCTTCGTTATACAGGTCGGTGAAAATAACTCTTCCTTGGACTTATAGTGTCTGTGCGTTACATAGTCTCTATCTCACCAGCACACCTAAAATCATTCAAGGGAACCGAATCCCGTATGTAGCCGGCCTCTCCCCCATTGGGGTACACCCGTGCCCCAGAGGGACGGAGTGCATCCCCTTGGTAATATCACCAGGGGAGGGGGGCCAAAAAAAAGCCTCCATCTACCGCCCCCAGCTCATCGCACAAGAGGGGGATGCCTGCAATGCTATGCTAGTGCTGGGAGGGAAAAGTCGAGGCCAACCCTGTCAGACGAGGCCGCACCATTCTACAGTAAGCCTCTATGATCCTAATTCCGGTTTGTATGGAGAGAAAAATTTAGCGTACAATGACCTGGACCATATAACAATAAGACTGTGGATAGTAGAAAAACAACAGGTTTTTTTAATAGGAGAGGAGAAAAAAGGGGGGAAAAATTAGGTGAAAGGGGAAGAGAGGGGAGGGGGGGAAAGGGCGAAGCATACCTGCAGTAGATAGTGTCTTCAATTCTGCACCGGGCGAGCTCTTCCAAAATCGAATTGCCTCTATGGAGGGTAAGGAGATGAAGGGATATTCATTGGGCCTTTGAGACGTTATCTAAACGAGATCTAAGGGACGCTCAGCCAGCTCCAGCAGCGCCAAGTCTAAGCTGGAGGATATCTGCCCTAGATTGGCAACATAGTCTGTCCAGGGTCCCCAAGTAATATTAAAGCATTCCACAGTGCCTCTGCATGTCGCTATCCAGTGTTTGGCGTCTCTAATGTCATTCACTTTTTTTATCCATTCTTCCCTTGAGGGAATTCGGGACTGTTTCCAGTAAACTGGGAGCAGTCGCTTGGCCGCATTTAAAAGATGTGGCAGTATGCTTTTCTTATACCTGCCAATCGGGATATGGGGAACATGCAGAAGGAAGTGAGACGGCATTGATGGAACATCTAAGTCTAAGATTTCTTTTATTTGGGATTTAATGTCTGCATAATATGGCTTGATCCGGGGGCATTCCCACCAAATGTGTAGGAGCGTGCCCTTGTAACCGCATTCCCTCCAGCATTGATAAGATACCGAGGGATATATGCACGCCAGATCAGCTGGCACCCTGTACCAGCGTGACAAAACTTTATAGTTATTTTCCTGGGTTTTGGACTCAATAGAACTGGAGTGGGTGAGCTAGTAGAGGTGTGTGAGCTGAGCCACAGTGAAATCCAGTTTAAGGTCTCTCTCCCATGCCCGTATGTAAGCTGGTCTAGTGTTTTGTGTGGTAGAGACTAATAGGCGGTACAGTTCCGAGATCATGTGAGGGATCGGTTCTTCTTCTATGAAAAGGCCTTCAAGGGGTGTAAGAGAGAAAATGTCCCTTATAGAGTGGCCGTGGACCTCAAAGAAGTGGTGGAGTTGTCCATTTCTCCAGAAATTCATGTGGGACCCGCTATGTCTGTTTTGGAGGGATTCAAAGCTCAATAATTTACCATTTTTCATTAGTTTTCCACAACTGGCGTTGCCATCATCCACCCAAGGGCCAAAGAAGTCCGATTGTTCACCTGGTGGGAACCACAGAAACCCACCCAACGGAGCCAGCGGGAGGGGATAGGTTAAAGATTGGGTTTATCCTGTCCCAGATCCAGAGAGCGTGCACCGTTAAAGGGGAGGTAGTGTCAGACAGTCCTCTATGCTCCTGATCGAGCCATGGTGCATAGGCTAAATTTCTTCCTGCCAGACATTTCTCTAGGGAGACCCAAAGCTTGGATTGGGTGTGGAAACGCCAGTTAAGGATCCTCTGAAGTGCGATAGCCCTATAGTATCTCAGTATGTCTGGGATTCCCAGACCGCCTGTCTGTTTTGGGTGACGTAGCACCCTCAGAGCTATTCTGGGCTTCCGTGAGTTCCACACAAACCCAGACAGCATACTGTTTATTCGTGTAAAAAATTCTCTGGGCAGGTGGACAGGTATTATCTGTAAAAAGAAAAGGATGCATGGCAGTATGTTCATTTTTATAATGTTAATGCGACCCATGGGCTATATCTTCAGTGAAAGCCTTAAAACGCTCTAGGTCTTCTCTAGTGGGGAGGGACATAATATGGCGTCTAATATCTAGAAAGTAGCTGGGTGGTCCTCAATGATATACGACACCTCATCCCAAGATTTGAGAAAATCATATGAAAAGGGAGGAAGAAATATAGGGATTATAGCGGTGCCAAAAACAACAACCTTATTTAAGTAAAAACATGTATTTTTATTAACAAAGTCTTAAAAAACAACTTATAAAGATTACAGAGATAAGGTGTGCATCAAAAAGTAGACCATTTAAAATCCTTTGTAGCGATTTTTAACGAGGTTCGGCCTGAGAGTGTAGTGGCCCGTCCCGTAAATAGGTATTTTAAGCGTCCTACATGTTTCGCCAGAAGTGGCTTCCTCAGGGACAGATGGTTATACCTATAGCGCTACTCTATAATCTATAGAAAAAATAACAGTCAGATACTTTGTATGCAGCGTTATAAATGCAATAATATGAAAAATGCATTAAAAGACATTTGAAGAGTGATTTCTACTATGTTTGCGAACCGTCATGCATGAACCCAATCACCGTAAACCCAGAGGCGTGGCCAGAGATGCTATACCGCACACTCGCAGCTCAGCCCACCCCTCGCCCATCCACCCGAGCCAGGCCACCCATAAGGTGAAAAAGTTGTGACTACCTTAAGATCACTGGGGATAAGCACGGAAAACCTCAGAAGCCACACCAGGAGCACCAGGTACAATAGGTGGCTGCAGGGGGCAGAGAAGAGTGAACCTGGCAGAAAAATATCCATAAATAGTATTTATAGAAAATAAATATAACAAGTGAAGTGGAACCCCAAATATTAATGGGATCCACATCTATACATATCGAAAATTGGACTAACATAGTCTCTGACTCATACTTACAATATTTAGTTCTAAGGCATGTATATAGGACTCCGGGTAATACTCTATCATTTGTATTAAACCACATATAAAATTATGGAATCTAGAAGTATATTAAATCTGGGATGATGGAGAAAAAAAAAAAAAAAGGGGGGGGAAGGGAGGAGAAAGGAGGCATATATCAAAAACTTGCCAGCATAAATAAATGAATTTTAGAAATGTGGGAACGTAGATATAAGTGTTCTGAAGTATAGTCAGAACCTAAATCAAAAAGTGTATTGAGACTTACCAAAAAGATGGTATAGTGAATTAGTTAAATAGCTGGTATATGAAAGCACATTTGGAGGTTGTGTACAATCCAGTGTACTGAAAGGGACAAGGTATGTATAAGTATAAGACCCGAGGGGAGGGGGGAGGGCTCCTATTAGCTCAAAAAAAGAGTCTAGATGAAAATTTTTTTTTTTATATATATGTACCATAACCAGATGAAGATGAAGCGTCCATGTCCTGTGAGTCCCTGGCGGTGTAATGATCAGGGAAGCCGGCGCTCTTATGCCCCCCACACACGTGCAGCGTCTGACTTTACTGCACGTGTGAGCGGACAAACATTGCCACTGCGCATGCGCTGCACGGCAAAGCCTCCGGGCCTACAAAGTGTTGTAAACACGCTACGGACCCAGCGCTGTACTGTAACAACATACAGTACCCTGGAGATGGAATGATCAATAGATCACCAGGTGTCAGTGGCTGGGGGCGGGCAGTTGCTATAAAGCAATGCCCTTGAGTGTCCATACAGCCAAGGTATCCCGTAAGCTCGGGTGGCAGCGTCGGAGTAAACCCGTGCTGTCCTCGGGGGGTCACATACAGATGTTGTTTAAAGACCTCGCCCGGCGAGGAGGGGCCAGAAGATGATAAAAGGAAAGAGGGGGGCCGATGGGGCATACGATCATGCAGCGAGCCCCCTGGACACACCGAGGGCCAAGTGTGAATAGGTAGAGACAAGCTGGGGACAAATAAAGGCCCTAAAGCATGCCCGCACACAAAGGGCGAGGGGGAATGTAAGGGGGGAGGGAAGGGGGGGAAGGAAAATAAAGGGGGGGAGGGGCCAGTCCGCAGCATGTACTCTGAAAAGACAGGCATGACAGCTCGCAAATCCTAGAACCATACATAACAAAGACGAACATATATTTGCAATATGATACATTTGGTGAGAATTGTTGTTTTGTACACATTGAATGTTACACATCTGAAACCAATGTTGTAGGCAATGAACATTAACAGAAATTCAAAATTAATAAATCATATCGATTAAAAGCTAGATCCCAATTGGCCAAAGCCAATCTTAAACGTGGGGAAGGAGGAGGGGAGAACATAGTGTGAAAATTAATGTGAATTATATAATGCAATTAAAGAAAAGGCTTAAAGCTTATATATTCATTAAGTCCTGAGTATCTAGTGGCATCCAGGATATGTATCCATTTTGTCTCCAATTGTAGTAATTTTTGGTCTATGTCACCGCCTCTGACATATACTGGGACATGTTCCAAAGCTGTAAACCCGACAACGTGAGGATCAAACCTATGATGATCTGCTACGTGTTGGTTAATCGAGGTAGACGTGCTTGTACAATGGTTTTATATGATCGCGAATTCGTACATTAAATGGGCGTTTGGTTTTCCCGACATAGTAACTGCCACAGACACATGTGGCTAGATATACTATGCCTACAGACTGACAGGTGACTTTGTGTTTAATTTTGTTGATTTGACTATTCGGAAGCGGTGTTTCACATGCATCATAAACAAAGTCGCATACATCGCAGTTGCCACATGGAAATGTGCCAAAGGATGTTAGTGTAGCGTCTTCTTTAGGTGCATGATGACTAGCTATAATCTTATCTCTTAGTGATGGAGAACGTCGATAAGTAATCTGGGGCTGAGATTTAATGTATTTCTTTATTGTCTTATCTGCGTTAAGAAGGGGCCAAAATTTGTTCAAAATTTCTCTGACTTCATTATGGTGTTGTGAACTGTGTTATCAAGCGGACAGGCTGAAAATTGTCCCTATGTTTGTAGGAATGAATCAATTTCTTCCTATCAAGTTTTTTGACTTTGTTGAAAGCTTGTTTTAACAGTCTGTGACTATATCCTCTGTTCTTTAATCTCTCATATAAATCACGAGAGGCTACAAAGAAGTCCTTCTCGTGTGAGCAGTTACGTTTGATACAGAGGTATTGGCTATATGGAATGCTGTTTAAAAGTGGTTTAGGGTGCACACTATTTGCGTGAAGGATAGTGTTTCCAGATGTCTCTTTACGGTACAGAGATGAAAAAAGATTACCATCTGGATCCAGTTGAATCTCTAGATCCAGAAAAGTGATCTTCTGCTGGCTACATTCCATCATAAATTTGAGATTATATGAGTTAGTCCCTAGACTGTCAACAAATTGTTGAAGAACCAAAAAAAGATCACGTTGTCAATATATCTGTGCCACGACACCACGTGGCACAGAAATTTTGCGAGGTCGGGGTTAGCAAATAGTTCCCTTTCCCACCCCCCCCAGGTACTGATTGGCGTAGGACGGTGCACATTTTGTGCCCATAGCTACACCCTGTACCTGGAGGAAGTGGGAAGTGCCGAACAAAAAATTATTTCGCGTCAGAATAAATTTTAACAGATCAATAACAAATTGGCCATAGGCCTCAAATTGTGGGCCTCTTTATTGTAACAGATGAGAGATTACTTTAATGCCCTTGCTATGAGGTATGGTATTGTACAAGCTCTCTACATCAGCCAGCCACCGGGCGGTAGGTGTAGATTTTCTAAAATGCGAAGGAGATGTATAGTATCCTTAACATGGGAGGGAAGTGCCACAATGTGTGGATTTAGATATTTATCTACAAGAGCACTCGCGTTTTCAGTCAGACTCAAACACCCTGACACAATCGGACGGCCAGGAGGACATTTAAGAGATTTGTGAAGTTTCGGTAAAGCGTAAAATGTAGGTATTTTAGGGTCCTTTACATTTAGGAATTTCCAGGTGTTAACATCTATAGTCCCTTTTTGGTACGCAGAAAAGATAAGTTCATAGTATTCAGTGGCAAAGTTGTCAATCAACGTACGTGAAATGGGCCGCTACCAATTTTTGTTGTCCAGGATGTTGCGGCACATGAGTTCATATGCCGCAACATCCATAACAACCACATTCCCACCCTTGTCAGCCGGCTTTATTACCAGCCCAGGGTGGTTCTGTAAGGATTTGAGAGCCTGTTTAAGGGCAAGAGACAAATTAGGTGGGTATGAAGTGGAAAATTCATAATGTTTGATAGTATGACAAATTGTTCCACAAAAGCCCAGGTGTTTGGGTTAGCTGAAAGGGAAGGGAAGGATTTCGATTTAGGTTTAAAAGAGGATGGAGGGGGAAAGGAAACACCGGAGACCACAATGCCACCACAGTCAATCTGTAGTTGGCATTCGTCCTCAGTTCCTCCCTCTTCAAGAAGCGTGAGTAAGTCCTCAAGGGCCTGAATTTCGGCCAATGTAGGGACCGTATTTTCCAATGATGGCTCTACGGTTTGAGTTTGTGAAGGTTTATCGTAGATAACCTTATACATTAATTTTCTTGCAAAAAGGTGGATGTCCTTGACAAATTGAAATTTATCAAATTCTGCAGAAGGGCAGAATGTAAGGCCTAGTTGGAGTACTCTGATCTGTTGTTGAGTTAAAGGGAATGAAGAAAGATTTATGACATCTAAGTCATGTGTTCGTTGCGGTCGCAGGCTTCTAGGTGTGGGACTCTGTACCAAGTCCAGTGCTTGGGATAAAAAAATCGGAGCTAACTTGGGATCCGTGGATTTTTGTGTAGGGGGAAACATAGTGGTCAAATTTGATTCACTTACCCGTCTTCCAATGGGAGCAGGGAGAGCAAGAGGTGCCGTAGTCGTTGAAGTGAGTGCCGGGTGCGCAGAACGAGTGCTCGTGAGTGGGGGTCGTGGTAATGCTCGTGTGAGCGGAGCAGAAGTGCTGGTGGTTTTTGGTCGAGCCAACATAGGTTTGGTAGCATTTGTGGCTCCAAAAGTGCGTCGGATAGAGTCCGTGGAGGTGGTGGGTAACTCTCCTTTCCTTTTTTTTGGAATCCTGTCTTGTGAAAGATCACGATATGTAGTGGACGAACTAGAAGAAAATGGAACCCAGGAAGTCAGACACTTCAGAGCGGCCATCCAGGGATACAGGGGAGGCTGGGGGGACTGAGTCACTCCCCAAGCCTGGGGAAGGAGCTTGAGAGGCAGGGGAAGCTGTCCCCTTCGGCGAACGAGCCGTGGCTGCGGCTGGCTGAGATGATTTAGTTGTCTTCTGAGTTTTACCGGCCGGCACCATTTTGGAAGCCTCGCGACCTTGTCCACGGGTCCCCGGGAAATACGAGTCCAGCTGTCCCTGCCGGTATTTGTCTGTCCGTGGCGGCTGAGAAGATTGCTGTGCCCGCTGTGACATGTTTACACAGTTAATTGCCTGTATTCCCCTATCTGGCTATGTTAGAAGCAGCGGTGGGACGGAGCTAAGGCAAAGCACGTCCTCACTAATCCATAGCTAGGACATGCTCCCCCATGACGTGTCATTTAAAGGTGTCGTGGAAGATGTCTGTACCCAGAGTGTCAGGAGGGTTGTAATTTTCACAGGGTAAAAAGAAAAATATGTAAAGAGCTCCCTCTTTTTTTTCAAAAGAATACTATGTGATGTAAATACAAAATAAATAAATAAAGTAGTGGCCCCTAGTGGGAGTATAGCATATGTCACCACAAATATATACAGTGGGGACGGAAAGTATTCAGACCCCGTAAATTTTTTTACTCTTTGTTATATTGCAGCCATTTGCTAAAATCATTTAAGTTCATTTTTTTCCTCATTAATGTACACACAGCACCCCATATTGACAGAAAAACACAGAATTGTTGACATTTTTGCAGATTTATTAAAAAAGAAAAACTGAAATATCACATGGTCCTAAGTATTCAGACCCTTTGCTCGGTATTTAGTAGAAGCACCCTTTTGATCTAATACAGCCATGAGTCTTTTTGGGAAAGATGCAACAAGTTTTTCACACGTGGATTTGGGGATCCTCTGCCATTCCTCCTTGCAGATCCTCTCCAGTTCTGTCAGGTTGGATGGTAAACGTTGGTGGACAGCCATTTTTAGATCTCTCCAGAGATGCTCAGTTGGGTTTAAGTCAGGGCTCTGGCTGGGCCATTCAAGAACAGTTTTGAAGCCACTCCTTCATTATTTTAGCTGTGTGCTTAGGGTCATTGTCTTGTTGGAAGATAAATCTTCGGCCCAGTCTGAGGTCCTGAGCACTCTGTAGAAGGTTTTCGTCCAGGATATCCCTGAACTTGGCTGCATTCATCTTTCCCTCGATTGCCATCAGTCGCCCTGTCCCTGCAGCTGAAAAACACCCCCACAGCATGATGCTGCCACCACCTTGCTTCACTGTGGGGACTGTATTGGACAGGTGATGAGCAGTGCCTGGTTTTCTCCAGACATACTGCTTAGAATGAAGGCCAAAAAGTTCTACCTTGGTCTCATCAAACCAAAGAATCTTATTTCTCACCATCTTGGAGTCCTTTAGGTGTTTTTTAGCAAACTCCATGCGGGCTTTCATGTGTCTTGCACTGGGGAGTGGCTTCCGTCAGGCCACTCTGCCATAAAGCCCAGACTGGTGGAGGGCTGCAGTGATGGTTGACTTCCTACAACTTTCTCCCATCTCCTGACTGCATCTCTGGAGCTCAGCCACAGTGATCTTTGGGTTCTTATTTACCTCTCTCACCAAGGATCTTCTCCCCCGATAGCTCAGTTTGGCTGGACGGCCAGCTCTAGGAAGGGTTCTGATCGTCCCAAACGTCTTCCATTTAAGGATTATGGAGGCCACTGTGCTCTTACGAACCTTAAGTGCAACAGAAAATTTTTTGTCACCTTGGCCAGATCTGTGCCTTGCCACAATTCTGTCTCTTCAGGCAGTTCCTTTGACCTCATGATTCTCATTTGCTTTGACATGCACTGTGAGCTGTAAGGTCTTATATAGACAGGTGTGTGGCTTTCCTAATCAAATCCAATCAGTATAATCTTAAAAAGAAGGAAAAAATGCTACTAATTGTAGATCTGTTAGGTTGAGGATTGGAGGAGGCTGAGTTCCAAGTGTCGCTGCATTCTGCTGTCCCGCCAAGTCCAGCGGCACAGCTTGACTCCCAGTAGCTCCTCCGGTGGACTACCTGGAGGCCTGTGTGTCAGCTTGCTGGGTCCGGAATAACGCCGGGATGGTAGTCGGGTCCGCCTGTGATCGGGTGAGTGAGGAGCTTCTGCCCGCCATCGCTCACTTCTGTTAGGGAAGCCCGTCCGCTGATTATAGCTTAGTTGCAGCCTTAGTCGTCCGATCGCTCCGATTGAGCTGCCATTACGGTCTGCCGCTAGGCCACGCCCCCAACAATTTTGAAATTTATACTATATTTGGTATTGTCAACCATTTTCCCCTTTTCCCAATCCTATAGTCTCGCACAATGTATACCAGAGCTCATGTTTTAACTTTTGTATAGTATTGTTCTATTGTTTTTTGATAATAAAAGTATCTATTTTTTACAAATCTTTTTTTGACTCTCAATTGCTGATTAAAAGTACTTTGTCAGCGGCGATCGCTGATCTCAAAACTGATATCAGAGCTGTGGCCTGTCGTCTGGACCACGTGGAAGCAGCAGCCATGACACATGGCTATAGAGCAAGTACAACAGGTCACTAGCGTCCATGCCCAACACCTGATCGATATGCACCGCCACATCGAGGACTTAGATAACAGGGGTCGGAGGCGAAATTTGCGGTTCAGGGGAGTTCCAGAGTCAGTAGAAGGACCTCAGCTGCAGCAGGTAATATGGGCACTCTGCAACACTCTGCTGGGCAGGCCTCCCGATGCCCCCATAGACATGGAGCGCTGCCATAGGGCTCTGAGACCTAGAGGCCAGGAGACTGACCCACTTAGGGATATTGTGTGCTGCCTTGTCAGTTTTGCCCAAAAGGAGGAAATTTTGCACCAGGCACGCAATCATGGGCAGCTGCAACACGATGGCCTCCCCATCCAGATTTTCCAAGACCTTTCAGCCATCACACTGCAGCATAGGAGAGCATTGGGCCCTCTGCTTAATGCGCTTAGAGACAGGCACATCATATACCGCTGGAAATTCCCCTTTTGCATGACAGCCACAGTAGGTAATCGTACAGCCTCCCTGCGCTTACCATCTGAGCTCCAAGAGTTCTGTGATATTTTAGGCATCCCTTTGGCACCTGTTCCAGAGTGGTTTAGCTCTTTCATGCAACCAGAGCCCTGGATCCCTATCCATCAGGAAATGACCCCACGTTCAAGGCGACACAAACAGAGACGCCTGATGCCATGATCACTGAACGAGGTCCGAGAGCATCACCAACCGCTTCCCGTCGAAAAACTGAAGGCTAGTCCAGAATTGAAACACTTCATTCAGTTCCTGCTTGAGTAATCTACACGCTGGATCATAATCTTTCCACTCCCATTGGCCCTTGGATGGTTCCTCAGTTGGCAGTGTAGTTTCTGTTGAGTTCTGAGGCTCCCTACATACCCCCCTGATGTTGTCTTTTAAGGCTAAGGGTGTGTGGCCCTTGAAAATTTACCCCCTAAACACCCAGTGACATAACCGCTTCTCTTGCGATTTAGTGCATAAGTTTGGTGCACCCTCTATAGATGCTGACTTCCTACAGGGGCTCCACACCCTCAGGTTTCGGTGCAAGACAAGCCTTTATACGGACTTTCTTACAGATGAACAGAATGCCATAGTGCATTGTCTCCGGGGGATTCCTGGAGGCTCTCTAAGGCTATTGGAGCCAATTACGAATGTTAAGCCCGGGGGCCTTCTTTGTTTAAAATTTTTTCCTTGATCATAGGAATGATAAACATTTGCCTTTCCCATGTGCTGCCACCAGGAAGTCAACTTGATAAGTATGGTCTTTATGTCAAGCTATTACAGGGATGGTATTGCATAATATCAGGCACTTAGCTGGAATACATGCTAATTAGTTTCAACGCCTATATTAGAATCCCTGTAGATATGATGGTTAGTTCCGTTAAGCGCATGGTATCCCGAGTGGACTCCGAATCAGACACCTGAGCCGTGATTGTGGCCGAAAGCCAACTCATCACATTCGTTGGATTGGCTGAGGTCTCAACCTCCTTGACCTCGGACTCCTACGATGCTGGCAGGACAGAAAGGAGTGCTACTGCGAGGCTCGGTTGTCTGACTTGGACAATGACCCACGGGTGTGAACTGTGTATTGTACTTCTCCTTGTTTGTAATAGGACTATGTTTGTAATTTGGTTAATGTATAAGTGTTGCACTCATTGAGCTGCAGCCTGCTCTGCTGGTTTCCATATATCAGGGTAACGATGTAGGATGTGGGGAACTCACTCTTATGATAACCTGGGGTCAGGGGCTTTAAATCCCTAGAATCTTGTTATACTAAGCGTTATTAGCCTCTAAGCAACTTATGCCCTTCAGATGGTTTCCAACGAAACCTCCCCCCTGTGATATTATAGTGAGGGGGGAGCCGGAGATGGAGCCCTCTCTTCTGAGGGGTAATTCCCTGCGGTTCCTCCCTCCTTCAGAATTGCGGAAGCCTTTCCAACAAAGGCTCACCTTCTTTGTTTGCAGCCTTGGTTGGTCTATGTTACTAGGAGTCCAATTGCTAGATCTCTCTCCCACCTCAGAGTGGCAGGTCCCCTTTGAACAGTTCCGGATCTCCCAACCCTCCTCCCCTTAGGCTTAGGATTAGGTGGGCCGACAGGTCTGTGCACACCTCCGGAAATTATCTCAGATAAATCCCTTATAAATATCTTTCTTCTCTCCCCGTGGTGGAGATAGAGTCGCGAGTTAAGCCCTTGGGTTCGGGCCGGCGATCCTCTCTCCCTCTACTGTTCTAGCCCTCTCTGCCCCTTTCCTCCCACCCCCCCTTTCCCCCTTTTTTTTTTTCTTCCTTATCCCTTACCAATACCTCCCCAACTGCCCTCTCCTGGCTTAGAGTACATTGGCAGCACCTACAATACGCCCTAGGTTTTGGCCTACAAAGACCCGATAATGGCATATACTACGTCCTGCTCAGCTCCTTTATCTCTCAAAGTATATTCGCTTAACACGAGAGGACTAAATGTCCCAGAAAAGCGCAGTAGTGTCCTCGCAGAAGCTCATAGACTAAAAGCGCAGGTTTTTTTCTTTCAAGAAATGCATTTTAAATCCGGGTCAATCCCACGTTTCCAGAATGGCCGCTACCCCTTAGCATATCACGCTACCTGTCCTGACTCCAAATCTAAAGGGGTCTCAATCTTGCTCACTAAAACCTTTCGTCTCAAAATCACTGATCAGATGCTTGATCCAGCAGGGAGGTTTTTGTTTTTAAAGGGCAACTGGAATGATAAGCTGATCACACTAGCAAATGTGTATTGCCCCAATACCAAGCAAGTGCCCTTCATACGAGAGGTGGTGACCAAACTTACCCTATTCCAGTCAGGACTCCTAATATTGGGAGGGGACTTCAACCTCCCTCTGGACCTGCACCTAGACATGTCTACAAGAACTTCCTCTCTCCCCTTCTCTGCTTTACGCCAAGTCAAACTGTAACTAGTGTCCCTGACTCTACACAATTCATGGAGGACTCTCTATCCTTACGATAGGGATTACACATTTTATTCTCCACCGCTGGATCAATACGCAAGGATAGATTACCTTTTTATCTCTCAAGCAGATCTATCCTATCTTCAAAATGCCTCTATTGAGAGCATGGTTCACTCGGATCACCACCCCATTACTATCACCTTACCTTAGTGTTTCCAACCCGTGTCACCTTCACCAAGACCTGGAGGCTGGACGCGTCTCTTCTTACAGATCCTGTGAATTACGTGAGCCTGAGTCAGGAGCTTGGAGAATTCTTTCTCCGCAACGAAACTCCAGAGGTTTCACCTATGATGCAATGGGAGGCCCACAAGTGTTTCATCAGGGGGCAGTTGCTGGCCATCTCATCTAGAAGGAAAAGGGTGCAACAAGAATTGATTCTCTCTCTCTCCTCTAAAATCTGTACGCTGGAAGCACAACATAAACGGTCAAGGGCAATTGGGGTGTCACAGGACCTGCAGGAGCTGTGGGCACAGTTGGCAGAGGAACTATTTAAAAGGGCGCATGGTCGTAAAATTTTATCCCAAAGACTATTTTATGAGCAGGGGAATAAGCCGGGTAGACTGCTTGCCAGAGCGACACAGCAGCGCACCCTGAATTCCACAATCCATCACATCACTAGTTCTACAGGCCAGACGTACTCTAAAAATGAAGAAATTGCCCACCAATTTCAGGTGTTTTATGAACAATTGTACAATCTCCAGTCCGGGAATGTGAACCCAATTAGGCCTACAACGCGACATGCCCAGATTCGGGAATTTTTTAACTTATATGGTCCTGCGGCGTTGTCAGATGATGATGCTCAGGCTTTAGAGGCTCCGCTGTCGCTAGAAGAATTCCTAGCGGCGCTGAAAGCCACAAAACCAGGTAAGAGCCCAGGCCCTGATGGCTTCACAGCCCAGTACTACAAAAGCTTTTCGGACCTTCTAGCGCCAAGATTTCTTAAGGCGTTCAACTCACTCACCACTAGCTCTTGCAGATCGATGCGATTGCTGGAAGCTTACATTTCGGTGATCCCCAAAGAGGGGAAGGATCCCTCTAGAGTCTCCAGCTATCGCCCAATCTCGCTTCTCAATATGGATGTTAAACTGTTTTCTAAAATTCTAGCAACACGTTTATCTCTTCATGTGCACTACTGGGTGGGTTTGGATCAAGTGGGGTTTGTCCCTGGCCAAGAGGCCAGGGACAACACGATAAAGGCACTAAACTTATACCACTGGCTTACGTCTACCCGGCGGGAGGGCTTCTTCCTGGCAATGGATGCAGAGAAGGTGTTCGACAGGGTGGCACGGGATTCCATGGAAGCAGTTCTGGGCTCTTTAGGGCTCAGGCCTCGTATGCAAACCTTCTTCATGTCCCTATATGCTAACCCTAATGCCAGAGTTAAAGTAAACGGTTACCTGTCGGACGCCTTCTGCATCCATAATGGAACAAGACAGGATTGCCCCCTCTCCCCCTTGCTGTATATTCTCACACTTGAACCGCTTCTAAGGTGCATTCGAATGCACCCTGATATCGGAGGCATTCAAGTACGAGAAAAAGAGTACAAAATTGCGGCATTCGCCGATGATGTCCTCCTCTTTCTTTCTTCGCCACTGATGACTCTGCCCAGTCTCCTGCAGGTCCTAGAACAGTTTAAAACTTTATCAAATTTGCAAATTAATTATTCTAAGTCATTTGCTATGAATATCTCCCTATCAGCAGATGTAGTTCAGCAATGTCAACTTCATTTTCTCTTTAAATGGAAAACTGAGGCGATAACATATCTTGGTATCCAACTCCCGGTTAAACTTTCAGAGCTTTATAGCAGAAACTTTCAGGCTGAACTACAAATCATACGCCAGGATCTTCAGAGATGGGATAGATCCACCACCTCTTGGTTCGGGCGCGCGTCCATCATTAAAATGACAATTCTTCCATGCTTGTTGTACAAACTTCAAACTCTACCAATCCGTCTACCACCCGAATTTTTTACGCAATACAAATCTGTGTGCCGAACATTTCTCTGGGGCAGCAAACCGGCTCGGATAAGTTGGGCAAAGCTAGTCCTGCTGAAATTGTGCGGCTGTATTGGCTTGCCCGACATTCAACGCTATTATTGGGCAATTCACCTTGCTAGGATCGTGGATTGGAATGTACACGTCAAACACAAGGGATGGATGATCCTTGAGAACTTGATCACAAATTCTAATCTTCGACATGCACCGTGGATATCCAAAAATAAGGTATCTCTTCAGGCTTTGGCTCAACCCCTCGTCAGTGCCACTCTTCACGCGTTTGATAGAGCCTGTGCTATCCACTCGGTTTCTGACAAATTGTGCTCCATCACGCCACTTAGAGGCAACCCAGAAGTCCCTCTGGGTTTGTCTGGAGCATTTGCGCTAGCAGAGTGGCCTTATGAGGAGATGCTAGCCAAACAATTTTTTCGCAGAGGCCGCTTTATGTAACAATCGGAACTCGCTTAAATATCCAAAACAAGAGCATTCCCATTTTGGTACTATATGCAAATTAAGCATTTTCTTGATGTACCAGCTAGTAGGGAGAAGTTCATCAAGCCTGCTACAGCCTTGGAATCTCTTTGCTCCCGCGCAGAGCCACAGTCGCATGTTATCTCGTGCATCTATGCCTCCCTGTTGGGGAATCCCTCAGCACTTTCGCACGGATTGCACCTACTGGGATTCTGCCTTGGGAGTGGAGATTGATGAGGCAGAGTGGGATCGTATCAATTTTTATATCCACAAGGGATCTTTAAATGTCTCTGTACAAGAGAACGGATACAAGATATGCTCATGCTAGTACAGAACCCCAGACTTGATACATAAATGGCGTTGCGGTAAGGAAAGGGGTACGTTTCTTCACAGCTGGTGGAACTGCTCGGGGCTGCAGTCATTCTGGCTTAAAGTGCATGAGATTATAGTGAAAGTATCATCTCTTAAGCTAGATTTTTCGCCAGCGCAATACCTACTGCATTTGTCTAATTTTCCCAAAAAGCGTTATTACAAATCGATTGCAATGCATATGGTCAATGCTGCAAGAATGTGTGTGCCAGTGCATTGGCGATCGACATCCCCACCTTCGGTAAGGGAATGGATTCAGCGAATAAATCGCATAGCGGAGATGGAGGAGCTGATATACATTTCCTTGGACGAAGCTGATAAATTCACTGCTATTTGGGAGTCTTGGTTGTCTTTTAAAAACTCTCATTTATTTGAGGAACTCATAGATGAGGCAACATGTCTTACCCATTAACTGTTTAAGGTTCGTTCTAGGCAGTCACTCCTATAGTTCAGGAATAATGCTGCATTTCTTACTGAACTTTCAGGCAAAGGAGAGGGCAATTGGTGATATTTTCACCCCCTCTCCTTGTCCGCTTTAGATCTAACCTGCCCCATATACCCATTTAATCCCCCCCTCCCTTTTTTTTATACACTACCCTCCCTCACGTCTGACCTGCCTACTTTGGAAGCTCTCGAAATGAGCCAAAAGGGCTATCCTTAACGTGTCATAAACCACGGAGAAGATATGTTACCAATACCGAGACTTGCTGTGCTCATATGAACAAAATAGACACTATCTCACCTGTTATTTTCCTGTTATTGGATATCTTGGTTTTTGTTTAGTGTTGAATTATCTACACAGGTTCTCCTTTATTTCTTTTTTGTTCGAGCCCCCTGGGCTAGCTAAGCTGGAATTCTAGCATAAGTTTATGCACCTATATACTTGCAAAAGATGTTTATTTGTGTACCCTATATCCCCATTTTCTTTGTTATGTACTCCCGTGAAAATTTCAATAAATTGTTTATGCAACAAAAAAAATTTCAAAATTGTTTTAAAATTCTCAGCTTGCAATAAGTGAATAGTGGTTGTACTGTCCGATGCGCGAGGTACTTCAAAAGACAGGTTGCAATCATATATAGTATGGTATACAGTCATAATTGTTTATACATCTATCATAAATGTAAGAAACAGGAGTCACATTATATTTACCCTCTCCACCAAATAGGCTCGCTTAACCAGAGGCTTCTTATGAATAAAAAACACACACAGGGATAGCAGTTGATTTCCCCATTGATGATCCTGGAAAATGCTGAAGGGCCGTCCTTACCTCCACCCCGAAGGAGGCCACCCCCGGCCATGGGGCTTACAAGTGGTCACAAATAGTTGGGCACCCCAAAGGGAGAGGGGCTGGGAACAAGCAACACCTGGAAATCATCATAATTATTATAATTACTATATTGTATACTTAGTAGGTTTATTATGGGTGTGGTAGCTGGACTTAAAGGGAGGATAGTTACTAAAAAGCAGCAGGCCTCCATGAGACAGAGTAGAAAACTTAAATTACAAAATGTTGGTGTGTGCTAGAAAAACATAAAATTCCCAAAAACAGGGTTAAGTTACCATGTTATTGTATGGTGATGAATTCCCATATGTGCTGTGGTGAGCCTATAATCAAACTAATGCACAAACTCGTGAACCTTTGCTGTTCAGACCTCAGACAAAAAGCAAGAAACAAACAGATCCTATGCGCATCATTATGCGCTTTTCGCAACAACATAAACAAATTCGTAACATCATTGAGAAACATTGGTCTATACTAACAGACGATGATAGTGTAAAGCACTTTATTCCTCCAGTTCCCTCTATCACCTTCAAGAAAGTTGCGTCTTTAAAAGACAAACTGGTAAAAAGTGAATATTGAAAGACCAGTAAAAAACATTGTTCAACATATGGAACATTTCCTTGTGGACATTGAGCCCACTGTCAATGGATTAGAAAAGAAAAGGTCTTCATTCTTCCTAACGGTCAGGCGTTTAAACCGAAACATTTCGTAAATTGCCAGACCCCAGCAGTAGTCTACCTAATGACCTGTGAGTGTGGTGCATTTTATGTGGGCAAAACGAGGCAAAGATTCTGGTGTAGAACATCCAAGCACGTTTACAACAACATGGAAATAGGGAAAATCTATGTCCCCCTTGGAAGACGTGGTCACTCAACACCATTACAAAATGCCGAAAATTGCCTTCGCCGCTATAGACTGGATACATATTCCAGTAAGGGGCGGCAACTGGAACAAAAGGCTGTTACAAATTGAACAGAAATGGATATATAAACTTGGGGCCACCACATATCCAGGCCTCAATGAGTCAATTTCATATGTTCCATTTCTCAAGGGTTATAGTTCGGGAAAGACCAGTTAAGATTGTGCGACCGAAAGGTATGGATATAGATGTAATAGATGGAGATTTTTCCTTATTCTAGGACATCATCAGTAATTACCACTCCCTGTTTTTATGATGATGCACAGGTCCTCACAATAGTATTTTTTTATCACCGGGATATGAAATTGTATGTTCTGCCAGCTTAACAATACATGCATATATATGTTTGGTTTATTATATAACGTTTTTCTACGGGTGAACAATAATAATACTGAAGTGGTCCCTATACTCTTCACCTTTTATTCACGCCTTTCGATACGCGCAAATGATACTGGTTACTATACCTTGTAAATATACTCCAGGAAAATCTGCATATTTCCTCATTGATGCTTAAATTACCTTTTAGATTTTATACAGTGTACCTCTATTCCTCTATTGATTAATGTGCTTACCTAATTCATGTTCATGAATTCACAACAAGAAGAGTAATTATAACAATTACTATACCATTAATAAAGTAATGATTATAACATAACAATTTTTGATTAAAAAAGTAATGTACGGGGGCGTGGCCTGGATGGAGACCAAGATGGCAGCATAGCTCACTAGCTCCTACGACCTGGGGACCGAATCTTGCCTTGTGGGAGACCTACACCACCAAATAACCATGAGCAGATCCACCCATAGCTCCTCAGCATCCCGAGCGGCCATCGATCACGGCACACAGCTGAGTAGACACATCCCGGAGATATTCCGGACCCAGCGTATGTCCACGCACATGACCTCCCAGGCCCAGACCCTGACCTCGCCTAGTGCTGCGACCGGCACCCCGATGGCGGGAGGATCAACACCTAGCGCCGAGCGAGCTCAACCTCCCAGCCTGTTTGACTTAGAGAAGGTGGCTTCGGACATTAAAAATACAGTCACAGCGGTGATAGCCGACCTCAGAACAGACATCCAGGCTGTAGAACATCGCATTGGCGAGGTGGAGCAAACGACGCAGACCCATGCTGCCGCTATTCGTCAGGTACAAAGCAGCTACGACTCCCAACTCTCTCATCTACTTGATCTCCATAGACATGTTGAAGACCTCAATAATCGCAGTCGGAGGCATAATATTAGAGTGCGGGGGTACCTGAAAACACTGACCTGGGGACTCTGCAACAGACTGTTTGCACAATCTTTAATGATTTGATTGATCGCCCTGCAGACTCCCCAATTGAGATGGAAAGGGCACACCATGCCCTGCGTCCTCAACCCCGTGATAATGAGCCACCCAGAGATGTGATATGTTGTGTTGTCAACTATCCACTTAAAGAAGAAATCCTTCGCAAAGCCAGGGAACGGGGCCGAATTCTCCACAATGGCACCGAAGTTAAACTTTTCCAGGACCTGTCCCAGATAACGCTGCAGAACAGAAGAGCCCTGCACCCCCTACTGGAAACCTTGCGCACTAGGAATATTCCATACCACTGGAAGTTACCCTTCGGCCTATCGGCATCCACCAGGGGTCGCTCTGCACTGCTTCGTACACCGGAAGACCTACAGGCGTTCTGTGAACATCTCGACTTCCCTCATATTGAGCTTCCGGAATGGTATGCATTTTACTTCCCCCCGGAACCCTGGCTCCCGGTCTCTCTCAATCCGTCACCTAAAGCCCAACGACAAAGGTCTCGCAGGCACAGACCTGACCTGGTGTCGCCGAACCCTTGCGCATCACGCCACGACCTCTATCAATGCAGCCCTTGCTCTCCACCCTCGCCTTCCATGAGAAGGTACCGCCCAGAAGTCTAGAGTTATGCCGGTACCTTGCCCGTGGACCACCTGCATGTGAGTGCCTTTGCAACTGACTCCCAGCCTTTTTGTTTCTCTCGTCTCTTTTTTATTTTTCTCCCTCATTTATCCACTCCCCCTCTAGTATGCTGGTTTGGGATTTGATGCGTTTTGCCAGTTTACCCACCAGACTCACATCCGCCTATGCCTTACTTACCGATCCGTACAGCTGAAGAGGTGAACCATCTTTGGAGGGGTGTCAGGAGATACCCTCCCGCGGAAACTCCATCCCTGCCCTTCTCACCCGGACGTCTCCTCAACAAAGCACAGACTGCACTACGGAACCGTCAGCGTAATTTGTGAACATACCTGATACTGGATGACCTGTTCTTATGAGGTAACACTTTCTACTATGCTCACAATCCGGAGGTGGCCTGTTGTGTCACAAAGGAAACAGTCACAATTCCAATAGCATGCTAGATTTTCTTGAAGGTTCATCCCTTCATATTCCCCAGATCCATGATTTTGCAGTTAAGCTGTGCTATCTAAACCCGCTTTGGATTACAGAACATTCCCAGACGTCACAGAGATTGCACAAGCCTTATAAACTATACAGCTGATCTGAAAATGGGCCTTCAGAGAAGTGTCAAATATTTGATTGACTCTAATATGTAAGCTCTTGCTCCACAGCTAGTTTCAGGCAGGAATTGCCTCACTATACCTCAGGGATAAGAAATTAAGTAAGCTAAAGTCAATATTGTTTAGCACCTATAGAACCCGGGATGCATCACTTCACAATCCTTATACTGTGTACCGCCCTCTTCAAATTAGTGGATTTACTTTCAGAGCCTAATATCCAATTACTACCTAAAATACTCTACGATCTAGCACACATGCAAGCAAATTTACCTATACACACATGGCATCCCTGGTTCTTGGGTGACTTTCCTTTAGCATTGTGACCTTTATTATCTGATACTGGGTTTCACACAACACACCCCAGAAAGCTACAAGCCTTCCAGGTTTGTCAACAACACCCGCTGACCATAACAGTATGTATACCCTTCCCCAATCCCCCCACCCTCCCCTCTCTCTCCTCCTACCCATCTCTCCTCCAACCCCCCCCCCCCCCCTTTTTTTTTTTTTTTTTTTTTTTTTTTTTTTTTAATAATGTTACAACAGCCACATAATGCAATGGTGGTCCTTGGCTAAATTGAACTGAATTTTAAACCGGTACTTACTGTGTTATAGAAACCAAGTTTTTGAATGTTTACCTCCCTGTAGGTCTCTCACTATATTTCCTCGCACTTTATCTCTCCACGCTCCCACCTTCGGTCCCCGGCTCGTGGACACCCGGTGGTTTCCGCCCTTCCTCTTGTCCCCACACAGCGGTCCTTTTTGGACGCCTGCTGACATTACAGAATTTCCCTTTATAGGTGGTTTACTTAATATAATACCACCTCTGGTATTTTCTCGTTTCTAATCTTTCTTCCTCCTTTTCTTCCTTTTCTTTTCTAACTCCTCTTTTACTTTCCTTCTCTCTTGATTCTTTCTTCCTTCCTCTTCCTCCACCCCACCTCCCTTCCTTTTTTCTTTTCTTTCTGTCTCCTCGCCTGTTGTATCCCCACCCCCCCACCTCTGCTAATCCACACTCATTCTTATTCTCAGAATCCGTCCTCCTTCTCCTTAACACTCTACTTCCCTCTCCTACTACTTCCTGACTCAATCACCTTTCGCCTGTGTGGGTCCGTCCCCCTCCCCACGGTTTGACTATTCTTTCCGCCCTCCAGCAACCCTTCTAATCAAATTACATAACGTCTCTCCTGCCACAAAGTCTCCACGTAACCATGCAGAGTAAACCATCTCGTAGTCCATCCCTGACGTTGAAGTGCATATCACTCAACGTAAAAGACCTAAATCTACCGGAAAAAAGATCCAAAGTCATGTCGTCGCTTACAAAACATAAAGCACATTTCATTTTCCTACAGGAAACACATTTCCGCTCGGTACCTAAGCTCTCCAATCACATATACCGCACCGCAATACATGCCACTAACCCCGAGTCCAAGACCAAAGGGGTATCTATATTAGTCTCCAAACATGCAAACTTTCACTTGTCAGACTCCCTCATTGATCCAGAAGGCAGGTATATTTTTCTTAAAGGATCATATGCGTCAAAACCAATTACACAAGCTAACATATACTGTCCTAATGTCCATCAAGTGACATTCTTTAAGAAAACCTGTGACCTACTAGCATCCTTTAAGAAAGGTCTGGTGCTACTGGGCGGCGACTTTAACGTCCCCCTTAACCCTGTGCTGGACTCCTCTTCGGGCACCTCTACCCTAAAGTACAGGGCTTTAAGCCAAATTAAACTACAATTTCAGAACCTAACCCTTCATGATACTTGGCGCACCTTGTTTCCTTCTACTAAGGACTACACTTTCTTTTCGGCCCCACACCAGAAATATTCTAGGATTGACTATTTCCTCCTCTCCCAGACAGACTTACCCCTGCTCCAACAGTCCACTATAGAACCCATGTTCTTATCTGACCACCATCCGATTACAGTCACCCTAACCTTCCCTAAAACCTATGCTAAAACCAAAACATGGCGCTTGAACCCCTCCTTACTCAAAGACTCCGTAGAGTTGGAACGTATACGCAATCAAATCCATCTTTACTTCGCAGAGAACTCCTCTCAAGAGGTTTCCCCAATCTCCCTCTGGGAAGCACATAAATGTGTGATCCGGGGTGAACTGATTTCCCTAGCAGCGATTGCCAAAAGACAATATCAGGAAAACATTACCACTCTAACTAGGAAAATTAGGACCCTAGAAACATCCCATAAATTGACACATGCACAGTCCACTCTACAAGACTTATTACGTACCCGATCCCTTCTCTTAGAGGAACAGGGCAAAAAAACTAAAAGACGTTACATCCTTGGCCAGAGGATATTTTTTGAACAGGGCAACAAATGCGGACGCTTTTAGCCCGCACGGTACAAAACTCTAAGGTTTCCTCTACAATACACCATATCCGAAATGTGCAGGGCACCCTTCTGGCCAAGAATAAGGATATAGCAAAAGAATTCGAAAAATTCTACTCAAAACTATATAACCTTCAACCGAACCACACTACCCAGACTTCCACAGACATACGCATAAAAACCATTAGAGACTTTCTTTCCCAGTACAGCCCAAAACCAATAACTTCCCAACAGGCGCAAGAATTAGAATGCCCCCTCTCGGCAGAAGAACTGGAGATAGCTATCAAACAAATGAAATTGGGCAGTACTACAAATCATCTGCCGATACCCTCTCTCCTAAACTTCTCGCCACTTTCAACACCCTCTCGGACCCCCAGATTAGGCCAGATAAAATGTTAACTGCACACATAACTGTTATACCAAAGGAAGATAAGGACCCATCACAAGTAGCTAATTACAGACCTATATCTCTTTTAAATGTAGATATTAAAATCTACGCAAAGATCTTAGCTAATAGGATGCTCCCCCTAATGCCTGGCCTCATCTCCCTGGACCAAGTGGGCTTCCTTCCTGGTAGGGAGGCCAGGGACAATACTATCCTCACACTGAACCTACACCATTGGCTTACGACATCCAAAACACAGGGATTTTTCCTGTCCCTAGATGCTGAGAAGGCATTTGACAGAGTGGCCTGAGACTACATGCGTGAGGTACTCTTGGCCATTGGTCTTGACACCCGCGTGCTAACACACATTATGGCCTTGTATTCTCTGCCCTCCGCTTCCGTGAGAGTTAATGGCCACCTGTCGGACGCCTTCTCTATCAGCAATGGCACACGCCAGGGATGCCCTCTTTCTCCCCTGATCTACATCACGACCCTGGAACCCTTCCTTAACAGGCAGAGAAGCAACCCTGATATCCAAGGAGTGACTGTGAAAGATAAAGAGTTTAGGGTAGCGGCCTTCGCGGACGACATTTTACTCTCCCTAAAGTCGCCCCGCACCACCTTACCGAGCCTCCTGAAAGATATAGAATCGTTTGGTAGTTTATCAAATTTAAAAATTAATTATACAAAATCGCATGCCCTCAATGTCTCCCTCCCCTCATGGGAGGTAGCTCACTGTCAAGAATCCTTCCCTTTTCGATGGGAAAAAGAGGCAGTTGCATACCTTGGTGTCCAAATCCCTACCCGCCTATCTGACCTATTTTTGAAAAACTTCCAAACAGCCCTCCTTAAGGTCCAACAACACCTGAAAGACTGGATGGGTCTGAACGTATCTTGGTTCGGTCGCTCAGCTCTGGTCACAATGATCATCTTACCATCTCACAATGGTCGCAGACTGGAATATACATGCCTTCAATAAGACATGGATATTTCTTGAAAACGCCTTTTCGTCTGGACACTTGCACTTAATCCCTTGGTTACCCCCTAAACATTGGCCACAATCCCTCTCGTCCCACCCACTCATCAACCCTTCCCTCCTAGCATTCAAAAAAGCTACACGGTATGGGAAATTTGCTCCCATACCGGGCCCTCCAACGACACTAAGAGGAAACCCTGCCTTTCCTCCGGGTGAATCTCAAAACTTCTTACAAAAGGAATGGCCACATGAAGAGATACTAGCTCTCCACTTTTTTCTCCAGCGGAACCCCCACTTCCCTGGAGAAACTGAGAACCATCTCCAAGACTGCCTCATTCTCTTTCTGGACCTACAGACAACTAAGACACTTCTTTGCAACTCACCAAACAAATTGGACAAGACAACTCACACCCTTTGAGTCCCTGTGCCACCGCAAAACACTGGAGAAACATTTAATATCTCTATTGTATACTCTACTCTCAGAAACCTTAACCCATACTCCAGCCCCTTCACAAGCCTCATGGAATAGAGACCTACAGTCACCACTAACAAAGGAGGACTGGAGCTCCATATCCAGGAGAATGGCTATAAAGTTGTTACTAGATGGTACAGGACTCCCTCACGCCTCCACAAATTCTCCCCTAACATCCCTGGAGATGGGGGTTAAAGGAAGGCACCATGCTACATATATGGTGGGACTGTGAGAGAATTCAACCCTTTTGGAGAGAGGTTCATGACCTTATTACACTTATCACCACATTTACCCTAGATTACACTCCAGCCCAATTTCTCTTACACCACACTTCCCTAACAAAAAGGGTTTATTACAAATCCCTGGCCATGCATATGGTGAATGCAGCCAGACTCTGTATCCCCAAACATTGGCGCTCCTCATGCACACCAACGATTAGGGAATGGCTCGGGAGAATCTCCAAGATTAAAGACATGGAGGAGCTGATTCATATCTCCCAGGACAGAATGCACAAATTTCCATTTACTTGGGCATGCTGGACCCATTTCACGACCACTGCCCGATACCGCCAATATGCCCCTTAGGGCTGTATTGCATATACTGCAATAACCCCAAGCGGGTTCGGGAGTGGCGACCGGGGGCAGACCCACACGCGAAACCCCAACAGCTATGTCTCCCCATCCCTGCCACTCCCTCCTTTATCTCCCCCCCTTTTACAAACCTTCACTCTATGATTCCTCCTCTTCTCTTTCACCTCTCTAGATCTTGTCTCACTGTCTCTGCTATCCCCTTTTTTATGGTAGTCAAATTCACAGACATGAATTTGATCTTCTATACCCCTCACCAGTTATTAAGCATGCACTATCAGGATACATACCATTCTAGGACTCGTTCGGGACCAAATCTATAAGCATACTCCTGCCCTCGAACATGTTGAGGGGGGAGGTGGGGGGAGGTGAAAAGTGAAATGAGATCCTCCACCCGCTTACGCCAATTGTGGGCCACGTATTTCGCTCCTGTCTGTTTCCTACCAACTTGTCCTCATATGATGTATCCTATAATCAGTTTAAATTTGTTATGCACTGTTATATTGCTATATGACAACTGTTCTTTTTTGTATATGCTGCCTTTCATATACTGAATAAAAAAATTTTTGTGGAAAAAAAAAAAAAAAAAAAGTAATGTATAAATTTGAGTAGATTGATAGTGCAAAAAAAAAAAAAATTCATATTATTATAATCATTTTCTCGTTCTTTATTTATCATATTTTCTTTTTGTCCCCGGATTCTGGATTGTTGTGGTCTTGTCCTCCCCCTGCCTCCTACGGGATATCCCCTAGGTCCGGTGGCTTCCCGGCAGGGTGGGGGGGATGTGTTTGTATCATGTCTCCCCCCATTAAGCAGCACCCGCAGTCTTTCCATCTGCCACTGTGGGGAGCTCTAGCCCTGCTGGCGGCGTTCCGTGTTCCCTGGCGGACTGGGGAGTGACGTCGCACACGTGCGCGGCACTGTCTCCATCGCTGAGCGGAGGATTCCGGGGCATTTTGTCTTCCGGAACGCGGAGGTGGCCACAGAAGGACCGCAATTAGCGGCCTGGTGGCGCCTCCTCTTCTGGGAGGGGGGTACTGGGAAGCTGGCCACCTGTGGATTGTTATCTATTAAATAACTAGGGTATATAGGAGGTGCAGCAGCCGGGGACTTCTCAGTCAATCCCTGATGAGCAGAGCCGATGCAGAGCCTATGCACCTATGCAGAGCCTATGCACCTTTGATTACTTGGTAAGAACTTATGGCAGTAGATGGTGATTGAGCACTGCTGTTGCTATACATACACATTTTTTACAATACTATTTCTAAATATGAAACAAAAAACACTGCGCTAAAATAAAGCTAACAAGAGCTGCCGTTCAAATGTGCAATACACAATAATGGGACAAAAACAAAGAAAAAAACTGCGCTAAACCCTCATAACATATGTTAGGGCATATATGAAAAGACGCCCAATTGATTATGGAAGTGTATGTGAATCCTCGAAAATTAAATTGAATAGCACACAAATCAATAGTGAACAGTCAATATCATTAAATAAAAATCACAAAAATGTCAAAAGCACAAGATAGTGAACCATAAATAAAAAAGTCCCAGAACCAAAAGAGGAAATCTTCTAAAGGATGGGAAGAGTCCCCAATTAGCTCTTCATAGGGATCAGTGTCTAAAAGTGGAAAATGAAAACGACACCCCTTGCAGTGATCCTCCACCTTTAAGAATGCATGCTTACCAGATAGTAAGCTCAATAAGCTCGTAGATAGACCAAGGGCCAGATAACCGGCAGGTGTTGGAACCTCCCTCTGTTGACGTGGCAGATGACAGGCAAACCAGATGTTATACAGGACCTTGTGTTCAGGCTTCCAATAACATCAGGACATCACTCAGTCAATGTACACGGATGTGCATGGGGAAGGAGGGGGTTGCCACAACATGGCTAGAATTCCCACAGCAGGAAGAGTCTGATGTTATTGGAAGCCTGAACACAAGGTCCTGTATAACACCTATTTCTAAATAGTCTGTATGCTTTTCTTCATTCAGAGCCTTCAGCTACTTGTACCCAATCTAAACTATTGGACCTGAAGCCTCATATTCCAGAGGCCACAGTGTTCTAACAACCTTTATGTAGCAATCAGGTATTCAGCAAAGTTGTCATTCCACTTTTTAGCACTCATCAGCACTTTGATTTCTTTTAGTGCACACTCTTCACCCATTCACTGTTGTACTATCACACTGTTGATTTATTATTTATTTTATTTTCATTTTCTTTTTTGAGCACCACTTTCATCAATGGCACATATTTTTTTATCACATTAATTATCATTAATCATTCCCAGTCACTTTTTTCACATAATTTTTACAATCTTCATATTTTTTTTTTTAAATCTATCCACCACGTTTTGCTATTTTATATTCATTTCATTCCTATTTCACACCCATTTACTCACAATTCATTCTACACTGCTTATCAATGCAATTTAATGACACTTATTATCATGCATTCCTTCACACATTGTTTCTTTGAATATAAATATCTATACCAGAGCACAAATTAGAATTAATCACTCCTTAAGAACATGTTGTTCACCACAGCACATATGGGAACTCATCACCATACAATAACATGGTAACTTAACCCTGGTTTGGGAAATTTTATGTTTTTCTAGCACACACCAACATATTGTGATTTAAGTTTTCTACTCTGTCTCATGGAGGCCTGCTTTTTAGTAACTATCCTCCCTTTAAGTCCAGCCACCACAACCATAATAAACCTACTAAGTATACAATATAGTAATTATAATAATTTTGATTATTTCCAGGTGTTGCTTGTTCCCAGCCCCTCTCCCTTTGGGGTGCCCAACTATTTGTGACCACTTGTAAGCCCCACGGCCAGGGGTGGCCCCCTTCGGGGTGGAGGTGAGGACGGCCCTTCAGCATTTTCCAGGATCATCAATGGGGAAATCAGCTGCTATCCCTGTGTGTGTTTTTTATTCATAAGAAGCCTCTGGTTAAGCGAGCCTATTTGGTGGAGAGAGTAAATATAATGTGACTACCATTTCTTACATTTCTGATAGATGTATAAACAATTATGACTGTATACCATACTATATATGATTGTAACCTGTCTTTTGATGTACCTATAGAAATATGAGAACCCCCTGAGGAAGACCATTAACACTTAGGTCGAAATGCATTGGGGCTTTTTTCTCGTACATCAGATAGTACAACCACTATTCACTTATTGCAAGCTGAGAATTTTAAAACAATTTTGAAATTTATACTATATTTGGTATTGTCAACCATTTTCCCCTTTTACCAATCCTATAGTCTCGCACAATGTATATCAGAGCTCATGTTTTAACTTTTGCATAGTATTGTTCTATTGTTTTTTGATAATAAAAGTACCTATTTTTTACAAATCCTTTTTTGACTCTCAATTGCTGCTTAAAAACCCCACAGGGAATTTTTCCTTCTTTTTACGATTTGCTATTCGGGGTGTGCAGCCTCTCAGACTCTATATATGTGTCATACCATGCTATAGTTCAGTCAGTATAATCAAACACAGCTGGACTCAAATGAAGGTGTAGAACCATCTCAAGGATGATCAGAAGAAATGGACAGCACCTGAGTTAAATATATGAGTGTCACAGAAACGGGTCTGAATACTTAGGACCATGTGATATTTCAGTTTTTCTTTTTTAATAAATCTGCACAAATGTCAACAATTTTGTGTTTTTCTGTCAATATGGGGTGCTGTGTGTACATTAATGAGGAAAAAAATGAACTTAAATGATTTTAGCAAATGGCTGCAATATAACAAGGAGTGAAAAAATTTAAGGTGGTCTGAATACTTTCCGTCCCCACTGTATATCACAATGAAAGTGGTATGTGCACAAAAATTGTAACACATACAGTTGCGCTCATAAGTTTACATACCCTGGCAGAATTTATGATTTCTTGGCCATTTTTCAGAGAATATTAATGATAACACAAAAACTTTTCTTGCACTCATGGTTAGTGTTTGGCTGAAGCCATTTATTATCAAGAAACTACCCAAATGACCCTGATCAAAAGTTTACATACGCTGGTGATTTTGGCCTGATAATATGCACACAAGTTGCCACAAAGGGGTTTGAATGGCTATTAAATGTAACCATCCTCACCTGTGATCTGTTTGCTTGTAATTAGTGTGTGTGTGTATAAAAGGTCAATGCGTTTCTGGACTCCTGACAGACCCTTGTATCTTTCATCCAGTGCTGCACTGACATTTCTGGATTCTGAGTCATGGGGAAAGCCTCCACTACAAATACCACACAAGACTTCAAGCTGTCATTGATGTTAAAGGGGGCAATACACGGTATTAAGAACTGGGGTATGTAAACTTTTGATCGGGGTCATTTGGGTAGTTTCTGTTGCCATTATGATTTAAAAAGAGTGTAGCACTAACTCTCGGTGGAGCTGCTGGTTTAAACGGGCCTGTCTTCTTTGCTCTACACCCTTCTTAAATTGTTCACTCCCCTTGACACAACTGTAGTGCAGTGTTGAAACAATATGAGCATTAACTTTAACCCACAATATACACTTACAATTAAAATTACCTCTACCTGGATACTGGTAACTCCACCTGTAGGAGAAATGACAACACTGCACACAAACTTCAATAATGACCAAAAGTAACTTCTTTCTTTGAATAAGTAATATATTTATATAAAGAGTTATTTCAACAAATATACTATCACACCAACGTAGTGTGATAGTATAAGAAATGATTATGACAATCAATAACAATCACAGAAATATATATGTATATATTGGTATGAATCTATACCCCGGAGCTCCCCCTGCTCTAGACCTTAAAGTCACTATACTAAAATGCAGGGCCCTGCAATGAAAAGGTAGTCCTGACGTCCTCAGTCTTCGCTAGCTTTTATAATTGTAATCCGCAAAGGGATTCCTCCTGGGTGTTGCGCAGTGTAGTATAACACACTAAAACAATTGTAATCCAATAGAGTGACTAGGTGTCTTTATAAGAAGAAACAAACATCTAACATCCGCTCTTGAACACTGAAGTCTATTCGGATGTAATGCTCTCCGACTTAACTTGTTCCGTGGGACTATCAGTCCCAGCAACACTTTCTACAGTTCTAAAGATGTGTGTGTAATACTCAAATAAACTTCTGGGTGTCAACCCTCTCACCACACAGAATCCAAGCAGGTGAATGTCTCCGGTTCAGCAGTTCTCAGTTCCGTATGGAGGTACCATCACGCCGTCACACTGTTCCGTTCACAAACGACCGGGAGTCCTCGGTTACCTCCCCATGGGTCTTCCAGAACGATCGCGTCTCTTGTCCGGCTCACTGCGATGCAATGGCAGGATACTACATCTGCTCTGCTCTTTCGCCAAGTAGGCCGCAACCCTGTGGGACACACACACGCACAGAGTTCTACTGGCAGGCCACGCCTCCCAGGCACAAGAGACCTAAAATGGCCGCTGCTTACCCTTTTATATCCCCCCACAATGCAGTTCAGTTCTGACTTTGTCCAGGAGCATTGTGGGTGGGTCAGAGCTACAGTTCCAAAGTAAACAATGAATCACTTCCGTGTCACTAAATCCTGAGACATAAACTTATTGTACTTTATCAATTGTCCACAAGATGGCACTGTAACGAGCCCCTTGCTCGCTCGGTTCCACTCTCCCGACACTCCTCTGCTGCTATAGAATCAGATTGCAGATCGCAACATCTGATTGTTCGGTCATCCAATGCTCCGGGATTAGAACTACAGCTATGTGCCTTTCTAACCCAGTTGTGATAGCTCAGAACAAACACCAGGCAGGCTGTATGTAAGTTCAACCAGGAATATATATTTATTGACAGGAATACAGTCTTATTTATACAATAAAAGATGAGGTGCAGACCTCCTGCTCATATTACTCTAACAATACAGCTGTAACCTAATTAACCTAATTAACATGAGCTAATTAACTAATCCCTTTAGACAGCCTAGATGACTAGGGATGAGCTTCGAGTTCGAGTCGAACTCATGCTCGACTCGAACATTAGCTGTTCGCAAGTTCGCCGAACAGCGAACAATTTGGGGTGTTCGCGGCAAATTCGAATGCCGCAGAACACCCTTTAAAAGTCTATGGTAGAAATCAAAAGTGCTAATTTTAAAGGCTTATATGCAAGTTATTGTCATAAAAAGTGTTTGGGGACCAGGGTCCTGCCCCAGGGGACATGGATCAATGCAAAAAAAAGTTTTAAAAACGGCCGTTTTTTCAGGAGCAGTGATTTTAATAATGCTTAAAGTCAAACAATAAAAGTGTAATATCCCTTTAAATTTCGTACCTGGGGGGGTGTCTATAGTATGCCTGTAAAGGGGCGCATGTTTCCCGTGTTTAGAACAGTCTGACAGCAAAATGACATTTGGAAGGAAAAAACCCATTTAAAACTACCCGCGGCTATTGCATTGCCGACAATACACATAGAAGTTCATTGATAAAAACGGCATGGGAATTCCCCACAGGGAAACCCCGAACCAAAATTTAAAAAAAAATGACGTGGGAGTCCCCCTAAATTCCATACCAGGCCCTTCAGGTCTGGTATGGATATTAAGGGGAACCCTGGCCAAAATAAAAAAAAAATGACGTGGGGTTCCCCCTAAATTTCATACCAGACCCTTCAGGTCTGGTATGGATTTTAAGGGGAACCCCGCGCCAAAAAAAAAAACAACGGTGTGGGGTCCCCCCAAAAATCCATACCAGACCCTTATCCGAGCACGCAACCTGGCAGGCCGCAGAAAAAGAGGGGGGGACGAGAGTGCACCCCCCCCTCCTGAACCATACCAGGCCACATGCCCTCAACATTGGGAGGGTGCTTTGGGGTAGCCCCCCAAAACACCTTGTCCCCATGTTGATGAGGACAAGGGCCTCATCCCCACAACCCTGGCCGGTGGTTGTGGGGGTCTGCGGGCGGGGGGCTTATCGGAATCTGGAAGCCCCCTTTAACAAGGGGACCACCAGATCCTGCCCCCCCCCGTGTGAAATGGTAAGGGGGTACTTACCCCTACCATTTCACTAAAAAACTGTCAAAAATGTTAAAAATGACAAGAGACAGTTTTTGACAATTCCTTTATTTAAATGCTTCTTCTTTCTTCTATCTTCCTTCATCTTCTTCTTCTTCTGGTTCTTTTGGCTCTTCTGGTTCTTCCTCCGGCGTTCTCGTCCAGCATCTCCTCCGCGGCGTCTTCTATCTTCTTCTCCTCGGGCCGCTCCACACCCATGGCATGGGGGGAGGCTCCCGCTCTTCTCTTCATCTTCTTCTTCATCCTCTTCTCTTCTTCCTTCTTCTCTTCTTCTCTTCTTCATTTTCTTCTCTGGGCCGCTCCGCATCCATGCTGGCATGGAGGGAGGCTCCCGCTGTGTGACGGCGTCTCCTTGTCTGACGGTTCTTAAATAACGGGGGGCGGGGCCACCCGGTGACCCCGCCCCCTCTGACGCACGGGACATGACGGGACTTCCCTGTGGCATTCCCCGTGACGTCACAGGGAAGTCCCGTCAAGTCACCGTGCGTCAGAGGGGGGCAGGGTCAGCGGGTGGCCCCACCCCCCGTTATTTAAGAACCGTCAGACGAGGAGACGCTGTCACACAGCTGGAGCCTCCCTCCATGCCAGCATGGGTGCGCAGCAGCCCGGAGAAGAAAATGAAGAAGAGAAGAAGAGAAGAAGAGAAGAAGGAAGAAGAGAAGAAGATGAAGAAGAAGATGAAGAGAAGAGCGGGAGCCTCCCCCCATGCCATGGGTGCGGAGCGGCCCGAGGAGAAGAAGATAGAAGACGCTGCGGAGGAGATGCTGGACGAGAACGCCGGAGGAAGAACCAGAAGAACCAGAAGAAGAAGAAGATGAAGGAAGATAGAAGAAAGAAGAAGCATTTAAATAAAGGAATTGTCAAAAACTGTCTCTTGTCATTTTTAACATTTTTGACAGTTTTTTAGTGAAATGGTAGGGGTAAGTACCCCCTTACCATTTCACACAGGGGGGGCCGGGATCTGGGGGTCCCCTTGTTAAAGGGGGCTTCCAGATTCCGATAAGCCCCCCGCCCGCAGACCCCCACAACCACCAGCCAGGGTTGTGGGGATGAGGCCCTTGTCCTCATCAACATGGGGACAAGGTGTTTTGGGGGGCTACCCCAAAGCACCCTCCCAATGTTGAGGGCATGTGGCCTGGTAGGGTTCAGGAGAAGGGGGGGCGCACTCTCGTCCCCCCCTCTTTTCCTGCGGCCTGCCAGGTTGCGTGCTCGGATAAGGGTCTGGTATGGATTTTTGGGGGGACCCCACGCCGTTTTTTTTTTTTAATTTTGGCGCGGGGTTCCCCTTAAAATCCATACCAGACCTGAAGGGTCTGGTATGGAATTTAGGGGGAACCCCACGTCATTTTTTTATTTTAAATTTTGGCCGGGGTTCCCCTTAATATCCATACCAGACCTGAAGGGCCTGGTATGGAATTTAGGGGGACTCCCACGTCATTTTTTTTTTTAAATTTTGGTTCGGGGTTTCCCTGTGTTGAATTCCCATGAACTTCAGCAGGGTGGGGCTCCCTTTGCCTGGGACTATCAGGAAATACCAGTTGACAACTCAGAAATCCTGGCTGTAGAGTTGACAATGTGGCAGAGTAACAGTGTGCTTTGCCAACCTGCCCCCACAGCTATGGAGGCGGAGGTCTTATGGCGGATGCAGCAAGTGCTGACTGACCTTGATGAACCTGTTTCTGGATTGGATGATCTTGGATGGAGGAATGTGCCTGTCCAGCAGAATGCCAGAGGATCGGCAGTGGAAAATCTAAAGATTGCCGTCCCCAAACCTGAAGTGCTGACAACAGGGCAGAGCTCTGCTAACCTCTGCCCAGCACTGATAGCATCTTCTGGGTTCCACGGAGAGGAGATGGTGAACCTTTATCCCCAGACACCAGTTGCAGAGACAGGGGATTTGGTAGACTTTTCTGCTGAGGAACAACAACCTGGTGAGCCTCCAGCAGAAGAAGAGCTGTTATTAGGGCCAAACTTCACTGTGCTCTGCCCAGCATTGATAGCATCTTCTGGGTCCCACGGAGAGGAGATGGTGAACCTTTATCCCCAGACACAAGTTGCAGAGACAGGGGATTTGATAGACTTTTCTGATGAGGAAGAACAACCTGGTGAGCTTCCAGCAGAAGAAGAGCTGTTATTAGGGCCAAACTTCACTGTGCTCTGCCCAGCACCAACAGAAGTATCTGTGAAGTTACAAGGAACTTCCCTAGCTGAAGCGCTGGCAACCAGACAGAGGGTCCAAGATCTCTGCCCTACACCTGCGGCGGTTCCGGAGGCTCAGGGTGAGAAGGAGGTGGTCACTTCCCAGCAGCAGATCAGGATACAGGGGGAGAAGGGAGAGGAGGTGTTCGTCGTCCCTCCCCAACAGTTGACCAGGGTGGAGGAAGTGGTCTTTCCTCCCCAGCAAAGATCCGTGCACCTGGGAGACAGTACCACAGACATATCGTCCCAACATCCAGATGAGGGAACGGAAAGGGAAGCAGCCGGCTCCCCTCCCCAATGGCAGCTACACAGTTTGGGAGTGGAGGAAGCCAGCCTCCTGCCCCAACGGTTAGCCGGAGCGGAGGATGCGGAGTCCCCAGCAGAAGTGCTGGCAACAGGGCAGAGTGTTACCAACCTCTGCCCAGCACCGGCAACAACTACAGAGTTCCAGGGAGGCGGGGCAGTCGGCCTCCCTCCCCAACAGTTAGCTGGAACAGATGGTGTGGGGTTTCCAGCAGAAGGGCTGGCAACAGGGCCGAGTACTGCTGGCCTCTGCCCTCAACTAAAAGAGGATGGATTTCCTGTGAAGGTGGATGGGACTTCAGTCTCCACCTGTATACCCCAGGGATGCTGGGCAGTCGGCCCAGATCCCCAACAGCATGACGGAGTGAGCCCAGTCCCCCTGTCTTCTCTCCGGTGGCAGAAAGGACTCCAGGGAGAAGGGCCAGTCCAGGCCTCTCCCCAGCGGCAGATATGTTCTCTGAGAGAGGCAGAGGTTGGCTGGGTGAGTAATGCTTTGTTTGGAACAATTTATTTGGGGTACTGTGCGGGTACAGGCATTAGAGGACTGGAGCTACTTACTAACTTCGGAGTCAACCCGTCTGGGGTCTCCTCCTGTGTTAGTCTCCTGCGGAAAGGGGAGAAATGTGACAGACTCACCCGGGACAGAGGCTATTGGAGGGGACTGAATGCAAGCCTCTTGCCCACCGATTATGGGCCCTAGCATTTGGGGGAATGGTGCTCTCTGTGAGCTGTATGCATGGGGACCCTGGGGTTGGTGTTACTTTGGATTCAGCTCCATGTCCCCCCAAAACACACAGACTCTAGAACCCGTTATATGCCATATTAGAATGATAAGACTGAATTATACTATTGGGACACATCCTGTGAGGAGATGCTAATGTCATCAACTCCACTCACCTGTCTGATGTCAGCTATAATGTGTTTAATGTAAATAAGTTTAGTCTAGGTTCTAAGGGTATTCAACTCATTGTTGTTTGTTCTAATTAACCCTGTGTTGATGTTTATGGTAATGTGTGTTAATTGAATGAGCTGATCACATTGTCCTCTATACAATGTAGGAGACGGGACGACTCCTATTGGAGCTCATGTTAATTAGGTTAATTAGGTTTTGTTTGTATTGTTAATTGTAATTAGCTCCAGCTATTGTGTTTATACTACTGTGTGAAGCTCGGTGCCCACAAGTCTGTCATCTGGTCTGGGTAAATGTTTTAGTAAATTAGCTCATGTTAATTAGGTTAGCTTTGAGTCAGCCTGGTGTATAAATGTGTGTGAGATCTCAAATAAAGAGTTAGTCCTGATGTACTCCAAGACTGGTGTTTATTAGTTCTTGGGGGTTCCTATAGCCAGATCCATTGGACTCGTGTTCCAGAACTTAGGAAGCGATATACTGACGGAAGCACTCAAGCGGAGTGTGGGACGTTCCGTGACAAACACAAACAACAATGGGGATCTAATGACTCTTAGATCCCATACTAGAGACTTATTTACAATACACATTTTAGCAGACAACAAACAGGTAGCTGGAATTGATGACATTAGCATTTAACAGTAGGAGTCCCAATGGTATGAATCAGTCACTATTCCAATATGGCAAATCCAGGGTCCCCAGAGTCTGTGTGTCCTGGGGGACCAGGACCCGAATACCACCTCAAGGGTCCCCAGGCATACAGCTCACAAAGAGCACCGTTCCCCCAAATGCCAGGGCCCACGATCGACCGGCAAGAGGCTAGCATTCAGTCCCCTCCAAAAGTCTCTCTCCTGGCTAGGTCTGTCACAGGCACTAACACAACTATTGTACTAAATAATACACAAAGAGCTAGAAACAACAGTTGTTAGCGCTACAAGAGTAAACACAGTCAATTGATAATAAATGGCTTCAGCCAAACACTAACCATGAGTGAAAGAAAAGTTTTTGTGCTATCATTCATATGCTCTGAAAAATGGCCAATAAATCATAAATTCTGCCTGGGTATGTGAACTTATGAGCACAACTGTATATCACAATAACAATAATATGTACAACCAGTGACCTCTAGTGGTTACAAAACTTATAACACATATATATGTCAGGCAAAGTTCATTAATCCAGTGATATCTTCTGTGAACCAATGCTGTCCACACACAATCCAACGCTGAATGATAAGAAATGAGTGACTTAACACCACGTGGACCCTCCACCAGTCACACTATGCGCTCACCTCCCAGAGCGGCCCCCAATTGGACCAAGTAGCACCTTCCCCTTTGGGGTCTCAATCCAGGATCTTTAAGCTTCCAATAGTGAACTCCTACAAGCGTGATCTCTCATATAGGATAGCAACATAAAGGTAAAAAGAACTAGCATAGTGTAATACTGTAAAACAAAATTTATCTAAAACACAAGCAACTATTCCACTCACATTTAGGAATGCACTATCTCTGATGCATACAGGTGATGAACTTGAAAATATAGAGATCCATCCCTGGGGTCACAAAATTGTCTGCAAATCCTCGACCCTGCTGCCCTCATGGGTGATCATGTACTTCCTACAAACAATGCGATGACATCACAAGCCCCACCCTGACTTGTTTCATTGTTTACATGTGACTTTATCAAAGGGTCATGGCGATGCAGAAGAACAGGTGAGTCCAAGCAGTCCTCAAGGGGCCATGCTACATTTGGGAGCTCATCCAGGATTTCTTTTGCACCCGGCCCTAGTCAACCTAGACAAGAGCCACCATCCACGTGGAAGGCAGCTTCAATGGCTGCGGGTGCTTGAGGCAGAGCCCAGGGAGTCTGAGTGGAGTGAAGCACTGTCCTAGAGATCTCAGAAAGTGAATGCACCAAGAAGGAGATTCAACAGTGGGTGAGAGCTCTAGCTCCAGGACAGAGGGCCTACATCATGGATGTGGAAGTTGAGTACGACCTGGACCAAATCAAGGTACTGTTGGAGTGGCAGGAAGAGATACCTGTGTGCTTCCAGGAAGAAGAGGTACGCCTAACTGAGGGGGTTACTGCTAAGGTGATCCCACTGAAAGTGGGGGGAGAGACTGTGGAGAGGCAGCCATAAACGAGGTCCCAGGAGAGGGGCTTAGGATTGGTTGGGACAGACTCCCCTGGGGCCGGTGCCCCCCCTGTTTCCTTCTACACTGATATGAGCTGGCTAGTTGATAGTCTATTGAAGAATGGATCTTGGAATGCAAATGAGAGTTACCGGAGGCTCAAATTTTTCTCAGGGCAGTTGCCGAACCCTATTGGTGAAGAGGTGTTTGAGACCTGGATGAGTCAGGCCATTCAAGCTATGGAGGAATGGAGTGTTCCATAGGCTGTGAAATGACAGTGGCTCAGTATGAGTCTTCAAGGCCCTGCTGCTGATGTAATCCGCAACTTGAGAACGGGAAAGAGAACCTGTATTGATATGGACTACATAGACGCTTTGTATGCTGTATTCGGAAGAGTGGAGACAACTGCAGACCTGATGTACAAATTCAATCACACTCATCAACAGAAGGGAGAGAGCCTCTCTGGATACATCTCCCGAGTAGACAGAATGTTACACCAGATTATCCTTAAAAAGGGCATCGATCCCAAGGATTCTGACCAAGCTCATTTAGATCGGGTCTTGCAAGGGGCCCAACCAAACCATCCTATTGTCTTAAAGCTACTACTGAAGAGAACCAAGGTGGTACCCTCGTATCCTGAATTGGTAAGAGAAGTATGGAAAGAAGACTCTCTACTAGAGGAAAAGAGTCTAAAGAAATTAAAGAATTGAGCTCTAATGCTGCTAAGAGGGAGAAAGTAGTTGCCCAAACTGTCCATGTTGAAGCAGGTTTCTCAGATGAGGACTGTGAAACTGAGTCAGATCAGGCTGGGCTGGCCATCCCTGATACTAATAAGCCGGTTGCTGAACTCGGACCAGCTGAGCTGATGACCCAGGTAGCTCAAGCTCAAACTCAGATGTATCATGCTCTAATTCAAGTAATGGAAACCCAAGCAAAGGTCCAAGAACAAGGATTTCTTCAAGGGGGATCAAAGCAATCCCATATGCGAGAGAAGAAATGTTATAGTTGTAGAGAAGTTGGACACTTCTGGGCTGAGTGCCCTAAGGCTGGAATCAGTCCACGATTACTCACTGAAGTTCTAAAAGCCTTACAGAAGCTGCTTTTCCAAAAGCCGGCGTGAAACTCCAAGGGACCGCAGTGAAGGAGCAAGTTGAGAGTCCCAAGGGAAAACTGCGCTCCAAAGCTAAGAGAAAAAAACAGAATTTGTCAATTCCCCCCCCCGCCTGTTAAAAGAGAAACTGGACCCCCAGGGAGGAAAAGACGGATGTGGGAAATCAATGCACACCTTTCTGATCTAATTATTAAACCGACTCCACCACACTCAAAGAAGCCGATTAGGGCCCAGACTATAGTGTCACCAGCTAGAAATCTGCCAAAGAACTTGGTAGGGCCTTCTCCGATAGTCTCGATACAAGTGGAAGGTTTCCTTACTCAAGCTTTGCTGGATAGAGGGTGTCACGGGCAAGGCCAGAGCGGAGGCTGTTGGAGAGGACTGTGTGCAAGCCTGTTGCCCACCGATTATGGGCCCTAGCATTTGGTGCAATGGTGCTCTCTGTGAGCTGTATGCCTGGGGACCCTGGGGTTGGTGTTACTTTGGATTCAGCTCCATGTTCCCCCAAAACACACAGACTCTGGAACCCGTTGTATGCCATATTAGAATGATAAGACTGAGTTATACTGTTGGGACACATCCTGTGAGGAGATGCTAATGTCATCATCTCCACTCACCTGTCTGATGTCAGCTATAATGGGTTTAATGTAAATAAGTTTAGTCTAGGTTCTAAAGGTATTCAACTCATTGTTGTTTGTTCTAATTAATCCTGTGTTGATGTTTATGGTAATGTGTGTTCATTGAATGAGCTGATCACATTGTCCTCTATACAATGTAGGAGACGGGACGACTCCTATTGGAGCTCATGTTAATTAGGTTAATTAGGTTATGTTTGTATTGTTAATTGTAATTAGCTCCAGCTATTGTGTTTATATTCCTGTGTGAAGCTCGGTGACCACAAGTCTGGGCAAAAGGTCATGTCTCAGCCACCTAGGCTGTATAAAGGATGAGATAATTAGCTCATGTTAATTAGGTTACGTTTGTATTGTTAGAGTAATCTTCGCCTGTGTATATAAGACTGTATTCTGGTTCTGAATAGAGGGAGTCCATGTTAGCAGTGAAGCAAGTGTCGCCTTGTTTTCTGCTCAGAAAGAGGTTGGAATATCTGATATCTGTATACAGACTGGGAGGAAGTGGTATATGACGGAAGCACTCAAGCGGAGTGTGGGGCGTTCCGTGACATTGGTGGCAAGCAGCGGGAAAGCTTCTTGAAGTCTGAAGTCTGGGACATCCAAACTTCCATCTGGATCCAAGGTCCAGATAGCAGAAGAGGAGAGGTACAGATACCAGCCGCCATGGATGAGGAATTCAGAAGGAGGTTGCGAGAGATGCAGATACAGCACAGAGGACCAGTATCGGAGCAGGTCCTGCTGGGATGGTGTGATTCTATTCGCTGCAAACTCTGGAAGGAAGCGCTAGCCCGTGAGCAGCAACACCAGGGAAAAGTTCTCCCCTCCATCGAGGAAAGGTACTGGTCGCAGTACGGACTGCGGGTGCGGTTTTTGGGAGAAAAACCACACAAGAAGCAGACAGCTGAATTAAGCAGGCTGGTCTGGGCAGAGATGAAGTTGGATGAGAGCTACAGAGCCCTCCGGTGGCATGTATCCCAAGCATGTCCCTGGATAGCGGATGACAGCCCAATGGAAGGCTTAAGCTACGGCGGCTTGGGACTGTTGTTTGTGAAGCTGACAGGGGACCCTAACTTTGGGAGTGATTTGGAGTGGCGGGTGGACGAAATCATGGATTTCAGAGAAGGGCTACTGAACATTTCGGAAGTGCACTGGGCACAGGAAGATTTGGAGTTTCTGGCCGTTCAGGAATGGGAGCTAGAGATCGCCTACAGACGGCTGCTAGACATTGCTCAGTGCCAGGGCTGGGCTCCCTTTGCCTGGGACTATCAGGAAATACCAGCTGACAACCCTGAAATCCTGGCTGAAGAGTCGGCAATGTGGCAGAGCGATAGTGTGCTTTGCCAACCTGCCCCCACAGCTATGGAGGCGGAGGTCTTATGGCGGATGCAGCAAGTGCTGACTGACCTTGATGATCCTGTTTCTGCATGGGATGATCTTGGATGGAGGAATGTGCCTGTCCAGCAGCATGCCAGAGAATCTGCAGTGGAAAATCTGGAGATTGCCGTCCCCAAACCTGAAGTGCTGACAACAGGGCAGAGCTCTGCTAACCTCTGTCCAGAAATGATAACATCTTCTGGGTTCCATGGACAGGAGATGGTGAACCCCTATTCCCCGACATCAGTTGCAGAGACATGGGATTTGATAGACTTTTCTGCTGAGGAAGAACCGTCGGGTGAGCCCCCAGCAGAAGAGTTGGGATTAGGGCCAAACTTCATTGCGCTCTGCTCAGCACTGATGGCATCTTCTGAGTTCCACGGACAGGAGATGGTGAACCTCTATCCACAGACACCAGTTATAGAGGTAGAGGATTTAATAGACTTTTCTGCTGAGGAAGAACAACCTGATGAGCCTCCAGCAGAAGAGCTGCTATCAGGGCCAAAGTTCACTGTGTTCTGCCCAGCACCAACAGTGGCTTCAGCCTTCCTGAGAGAAGAGGTAGTCAGCCTTTCTCCCACAACACTGACAGGGACATGTGATTTTCTGCCAGCAGCATCTACGGAGTTAAAACAAACTTCTCCAGCTGAAGATCTGGTAACTGAACAGAGGGTCCAAGACCTCTGTCCCACACTTTTACCAATTCCAGAGACTGGGGATTTAATAGACGTTTCTGTAGAGGAGGAACCACCTGGCAAACCCCCAGCAGAAGTGCTGGCAACCGGACAGAGGGTCCAAGACCTCTGCCCCACACCTGCAGCAATTGTGGAGGTCCAAGGAGAGAATGCAGTCATCACCTCACAACTGCAGCTTGATCTGGTGTCAGTTGATGGGGCTTCAGTCCCCACCTGTATACCCCAGGGATGCTGGGCAGTCGGCCCAGATCCCCAACAGCAGGATGGAGTGAGCCCAGTCCCCCTGTCTTCTCTCCAGCGGCAGAAAGGATTCCAGGGAGAAGAGCCAGTCCGGGCCTCTCCCCAGCGGCAGATATGTTCTCTGAGAGAGGCAGAGGATGGCTGGGTGAGTAATGCACTGTTTGGGATGATTTGTTTGGGGTACTGTGTGGGTACAGGCAGTAGAGGACTGGAGCTGTGGACTAACTTCGGAGTCAACCCGTCTGGGGTCTCCTCCTGTGTTAGTCTCCTGCCGAAAGGGGAGAAATGTCACGGGCAAGGCCAGAGCGGAGGCTGTTGGAGAGGACTGTGTGCAAGCCTGTTGCCCACCGATTATGGGCCCTAGCATTTGGGGCAATGGTGCTCTCTGTGAGCTGTATGCCTGGGGACCCTGGGGTTGGTGTTACTTTGGATTCAGCTCCATGTTCCCCCAAAACACACAGACTCTGGAACCCGTTGTATGCCATATTAGAATGATAAGACTGAGTTATACTGTTGGGACACATCCTGTGAGGAGATGCTAATGTCATCATCTCCACTCACCTGTCTGATGTCAGCTATAATGGGTTTAATGTAAATAAGTTTAGTCTAGGTTCTAAAGGTATTCAACTCATTGTTGTTTGTTCTAATTAATCCTGTGTTGATGTTTATGGTAATGTGTGTTAATTGAATGAGCTGATCACATTGTCCTCTATACAATGTAGGAGACGGGACGACTCCTATTGGAGCTCATGTTAATTAGGTTAATTAGGTTATGTTTGTATTGTTAATTGTAATTAGCTCCAGCTATTGTGTTTATATTCCTGTGTGAAGCTCGGTGACCACAAGTCTGGGCAAAAGGTCATGTCTCAGCCACCTAGGCTGTATAAAGGATGAGATAATTAGCTCATGTTAATTAGGTTACGTTTGTATTGTTAGAGTAATCTTCGCCTGTGTATATAAGACTGTATTCTGGTTCTGAATAGAGGGAGTCCGTGTTAGCAGTGAAGCAAGTGTCGCCTTGTTTTCTGCTCAGAAAGAGGTTGGAATATCTGATATCTGTATACAGACTGGGAGATAGTGGTATATGACGGAAGCACTCAAGCGGAGTGTGGGGCGTTCCGTGACAGAGGGGCTCAAGCCACTTTGCTGTATCGGGACTTCTACAACAAGTACTTAAAGCACATCCCAAAAGTGCCCATATGACGGGTATATCTCTATGAAGATAACCTTTTGATACTTCCTTGGTGGGAAAACTGGAAGCTTTTGACACCTTGGCCGTTGTTTGTCCTCGACCTCCTGGGGCAGGCTGCAATTCTCTGCTGTTAGGCACCAACACCAATCTGGTAGTGAGACTACTCACTCATTGGCCTTAGAAGGCACTCCAGTAGGCAAGATCCATCCTCAGTTGTGGTTAGCTTTTCAGCGTGTGCTACAGGAAAAGAAGGCCCCCGCAGAAGGAGAAGGAAGAAAAGGTGTTGCAGCCTGGTGAAAGAACCTATCATGGGATCAACTGGGTCACTATGTGGTGGTAGAATCTGATCCACTGGAGGAAGATGGTGGAATAGAACTGGTCCCAGAGATCATACCCACCAGGGCCCTACTGAGAAATGGGTGGAGAATCCCTGTCAGTGTGAGGAATGTAACCAGCCATCCAATCAGCCTGAGGCCTCGTATGGTGATTGGAAAAGTGAGTGCTGCTACCCTGGTAACGGAATGATTTAGTCCAGAAGGAAAATGGACGAGAAACCACTGTGCCCAAATCTGTCCCCCAGATGGAAAGAGGATTAAAGTTCAATTAGCCAGATGGGAGGAAATGTTTTTCAAGAATGACTTCGATGTGGGTTGCGCCAAGAGTGCCCAACACCGAATTTGGCTGAGTGAAGATAAGCCCTTCCAAGAAATAGCCAGACGAATCCCTCTGTGTGACCTGGAGGACCTTCAGGAACAGTTGGCTGAACTGAAGAAATCGGGGTCATTAGGGAATCCAGGAGCCCTTATGCCTCCCCTATTGTGGTCGTGAGAAATAAAAATGGATCCCTCCCAAGTATCTAACTTTGAATTGGAGGACTATTCCAGATCAGTACACAACTCCCCGTATAGAAGAGGCTCTACAATGCCTATCATGAGCTAAATGGTTCAGTGTACTAGATCTGAAGAGTGGATATTATCAGATACCCATGCATCTGGACGACCGAGAGAAGACAGCTTTTATCAGTCCTCTAGGATTCTTTGAATTTGACCGCATGTCACAGGGGTTAACAGGGGCCCCCGCCACCTTCCAGAGACTGATGGAAAACACAGTGGGTGACATGAACTTGATAGAAGAGCTAGTGTATCTGGATGACATCATCATATTTGGGAAAATGTTGGAGGAGCATGAAGCTCGAGTGGAGAAAGTCTAATGCCCAGTACACACGATCGGACTTTGTTCGGACATTCCGACAACAAAATCCTAGGATTTTTTCCGACGGATTTTGGCTCAAACTTGTCTTGCATACACACAGTCACACAAAGTTGTCGGAAAATCCGATCGTTCTAAACGCGGTGACGTAAAACACGTATGTCGGGACTATAAACGGGGCAGTGGCCAATAGCTTTCATCTCTTTATTTATTCTGAGCATGCGTGGCACTTTGTCCGTCGGATTTGTATACACACGATCGGAATTTCCGACAATGGATTTTGTTGTCGGAAAATTTTATATCCTGCTCTCAAACTTTGTGTGTCGGAAAATCCGATGGAAAATGTGTGATGGAGCCTACACACGGTCAGAATTTCCGACAACAAGGTCCTATCACACATTTTCCATCGGAAAATCCGACCGTGTGTACGGGGCATTACAACGAATACACACATAGGGGCTGAAGTTGTCGTTAGAAAAGTGCCAATTCTATTAGACCTCAGTCGCGTATCTCGGACTTGTAGTTTCATCCGAGAGAGTAGCCACTGACCCACAGAAGTTGCAGGCTGTTACCTCCTGGCCTCACCCAAGCGCTGTCACTGAATTAAGGTAGTTTTTGGGTTTCTGATCCTATTATCGAAGATTTGTAAAGAATATTTTGCAGATTGCCAAGCCTCTGAATGAGTTGTTGCAGAGGCAGATGGAAAGGGACCTGCAGAAGGTTCACCCTGGAGGCCCCGGGAGTCTATTCAAGAACAATGGAACGTGAAGTGTGAAAAGGCCTTTGAACGACTCAAGGGGAGACTTATTGGTCAGAAGAACTGGGTCCATTTGTCCCTCGAGGGAGTACTAGCCATATGCCAAGGAGTAGAGCACCCACATAGAGGAGTAACAGGGGCCGAAGCCATGGGGGTCACCCCCGCTGGAGTACCAAGATACTACTGTGATTTGACCCAGGTGCTTAGTCAAGAACTGCTTCAGTTAACTAGTTACTTAGTTACATAGTAGTTGAGGTTGAAAAAAGACAGAAGTCCATCAAGTCCAACCTATGTGTGTGATTTTATGTCAGTATTACATTGTATATCCCTGTATGTTGTGATCATTCAGGTGCTTATCTAATAGTTTCTTGAAACTATTCATGCCCCCCACTGAGACCACAGCCTGTGGAAGGGAATTCCACATCCTTGCCGCGCTTACAGTAAAGAACCCTCTACGTAGTTTAAGGTTAAACCTCTTTTCTTCTAATTTGAATGAGTGGCTACGAGTCTTGTTAAACTCTCTTCTGCAAAAAAGTTTTATTCCTATTGTGGGGTCACCAGTATGGTATTTGTATATTGAAATCATATCTCAAGCGTCTCTTCTCCAGAGAGAATAAGTTCAGTGCTCGCAACCTTTCCTCATAACTAATGTCCTCCAGACCCTTTATTAGCTTTGTTGCCCTTCTTTGTACTCGCTCCAATTCCAGTACATCCTTCCTGAGGACTGGTGCCCAGAACTGGACAGCATACTCTAGGTGCGGCCGGACCAGAGTCTTGTAGAGCGGGAGAATTATCATTTTAGCTCTGGAGTTGATCCCCTTTTTAATGCATGCCAATATTCTGTTTGCTTTGTTAGCAGCAGCTTGGCATTGTATGTCATTGCTGAGCCTATCATCTACTAGGACCCCCAGGTCCTTTTTCATCCTAGATTCCCCCAGAGGTCCTCCCCCAACGTATAGATTGCATTCATATTTTTGCCACCCAAATGCATTATTTTACATTTTTCTACATTGAACCTCATTTTCCATGTAGTTGCCCTCCCCATTAATTTGTTCAGATCTTTTTGCAGATTGTTTCCACATCCTGCGTTATTGCCCTGCTTAGCTTAGTATCATCTGCAAATACAGAGATTGAACTGTTTACCCCATCCTCCAGATTAGGGATGAGCCGAACACCCCCCGGTTCGGTTCGCACCAGAACCTGCAAACGGACCGAAAATTTGCACGAACGTTAGAACCCCATTGACGTCTATGGGACTCGAACGTTCAAAATCAAAAGTGCTCATTTTAAAGGCTAATTTGCATGGTATTGTCCTAAAAAGGTTTTGGGGACCCGGGTCCTGCCCCAGGGGACATGTATCAATGCAAAAAAAACTTTTAAAAACGACCGTTTTTTCGGGAGCAGTTATTTTTATGATGCTTAAAGTAAAAAAAAAAAAAAAAGTGAAATATTCCTTTAAATATCGTACCTGGGGGGTGTCTATAGTATGCCTGTAAAGTGGCGTGTGTTTCCCATGCTTAGAACCATGCTTAGTCCCTGCACAAAATGTCATTTTTAAAGGAAAAAAAGTCATTTAAAACTGCTTGCGGATTTAATATAATGTCGGGTCCTGGCAATATGGATGAAAATCAGTGAAACAAAGGGCATGGGTACCCCCCAGTCCATTACCAGGCCCTTTGGGTCTTGTATGAAAATTAAGGGGAACCCTGCACCCAAATTAAAAAAGGAAACATCAGTATACAGGCTCTGTACTCTGAACAGCAGTATACAGGCGGTGCAAACAAGACAGGGACTGTAGGTTTGTTGTTAAGTAGAATCTGTTTGTAATTTTGAACTGGTACATTTTTAACGTGTTTAGCTCCAGCCAAAAAATCTATTTTAAGCTTTTTGGAAAACATAGGGAAGGGTTATCACCCCTGTGACATTTGTTTTGCTGTCAGTGCTCCTCTTCAGAAGATTTCACCTCACTTTTTGTCCCAATGACAAATGTTTTTTGAAAATTTGGGGTTTTTTTGTGAAACAAGGATTGGTGATAAAGCATCAGTGGAAAGGAGAAATGTTTTTCCCATATTAACTCTTACAGGAGAGAATTTCCCTTCCTAGGGGTAGATTTCATCTCACTTCCTGTTGTCTCCTTCCGTTTGCAAGTAGGAGTCGTTTGTAAGTTGGATGTTTGAAAGTAGGGGCCTGCCCTATATACTCAGCAGAAATGTGGGCCTTAGGTGTTGTTGTGGCCGCAACACTGTAAGCCCTCACAGGGCCCTGCTGTGAAATATTAGATCAAGAATTGTAATTACATGCCCCTGTTGAACAGGGGCTGAAAAATTGGGCCTTAGGCACTGGTGCTGGTGTCACAACACTGCAACCCCTCACAGATACTCTAGTTGGAACGCAGGAACGAGCCCTGCTGCAAAGTATTGCATCAAAAATTGTAATTACACACCCCTGTTAAACAGGGGCTGAAAAATTGGGCCTTAGGCACTGGTAGCGGCGTCCAGAACCAAAAATATTCTTACAAGCTATCAGCGTGATCATTGAGGAGGAAGAGGATAATTACTCAGGATAGTCACTCAGCATCAGCATAGGCAGACTTTGAAGGGATCTGAGATTTCAAAAAAATTATTCGCTTACATCAGCATCAGGTGCTTGGTAGCTGGTGGTGATCCAAGACTGATTCATTTTTATGAAGGTCAGTTGATCGACTGAGTCGGTGGACAGACGCACCCTGTGATCGGTTACAAAGCCTCCAGCAGCACTGAATGTGCGTTCCGAAAGAACGCTGGATGCAGGACAGGCCAGTAGCTCAATTGCATACTGTGCAAGCTCTGGTCAGTGATCCATCCTCAAGACCCAGTAACCCAGAGGATTTTCAGTGGGAAAGGTGTCCAAGTCAGATCTTGCCCCTAGGTATTCCTGCACCATGTAAAACAGATGCTGGCGATGGTCCCTGGAACCAATCATACCTTGGGGCTGCGGACTAAAAAATTGTCTGAATGCATCAGTCAGACGGCCATCTTCTCCACCGCTCCTTCTTTGACTGACCGAAGCCTCAGCAACACGTTGTCCAGAAACAGGAGTTTGTAACCTCCCAGTCTCTGGGAACACGTTGCACAGACCTTTCTGCAAGGCCTCCCGAAGATGTTTCATCCTCTGCTCCCTCTGCAACGGCAAGATAAGGTCCGCAATCTTACCCTTGTAACGTGGATCAAGGAGGGTTGCCAGCCAGTATTGGTCCTTCTCCTTGATACCACGAATATGAGGATCCTTACGCAGGCTTTGCAGGATCAGGGAGGCCATGCAGCGTAGGTTTGCTGAGGCATTCGGTCCGAAGTCCTCTGGGTCACTAAGGACGACATGGTTCGCAGCCACCTCCTTCCAGCCACGTACAAGTCCATGCGTTTCTTGGGACTGATCCCTTAAACACTGCTGCTTATGCTGAGTGCCAGGCTCCACTCCCATCCTGACACAATCCTCCTCCTCGTCCTCTTCCTGTGTGATCGGCGGGCACGCAGGAACACTGTCTGGATAAAAGGGGCCTTGAGAGCTAAGGAAGTTCTCCTCTTCCTGCCTCTGTTCTGCCTCAAGTGCCCTGTCCATTATTCCACGCAGCGTGTGCTCCAACAGGTGGACAAGGGGGACAGTGTCACTGATGCATGCACTGTCACTGCTCACCATCCTCGATGCCTCCTCAAATGGTGACAGGACAGTGCATGCATCCCTGATCATGGCCCACTGACGTGGGGAAAAAAAAACAAGCTCCCCTGACCCTGTCCTGATGCCATAGTCGCACAGGTACTCATTGATGGCCCTCTGCTGTGTGTGCAGCCACTGCAGCATGGCCAACATTGAGTTCCACCTGGTGGGCATGTCACAGATTAGGAGGTTCTTGGGCAGGTTAAACTCCTTTTGGACGTCTGCCAGCCGAGCACTGGCAGTATATGACCGGCGGAAATGCACACAGACTTTCCTGGCCTGCCTCAGGACATCCTGTAAGCCTGGGTACCTGCCCAAGAACCGCTGCACCATCAAGTTAAGGACCTGAGCCAAACAGGGCACATGGGTCATTTGTCCCTGTCAGAGGGCAGAGAGGAGGTTGGTGCCATTGTCGCAAACCACCATTCCTGCCTTAAGTTGGCGTGGCATCAACCACCTCTGAACCTGCCCCTGCAGAGCTGACAGAACCTCTGCCTCAGTGTGGCTCCTGTCCCCCAAGCACACCAGCTCAAGCACCACATGGCATCTTTTGGCCTACATACTTGCGTAGCCCCTTGAACAGCTACGGAGCACCGCTGGTTCCGAGGACAAAGCACAGGAAGAGGCCATGGAGGAAGAAGAAGAGGAGGGGGTGGAGGAGAGAGGTGTGTCACAATTATTAGTAGTGGCATTTTGGAGGCGTGGTGGCGGAACAACCTCCAACACTACTGCACCTTGTCCTGCATTCTTCCAAGCTGCCAGCAGAGTCACCCAATGTGCAGTGAAACTTAGGTAACATTCCTGTCCATGCCTGCTGGACCATGAGTCAGCGGTAATATGCACCTTACCGCTGACCGCCCTGTCCAGCGAGGCATGGACATTGCCTTCCACATGCCGGTAGAGAGTCAGAATCGCCTTCCGTGAGAAAAAGTGGCATTTGGGTACCTGCCACTGAGGAACCGCACATTCCACAAACTCGCAGAAGGGGGCAGAGTCTACCAACTGAAAAGGCAGCAGTTGAAGTGCTAGCAATTTTGCCAAGCTAGCATTCAACCACTGGGCATGTGGATGGCTGGGAGCGAACTTCTTTCGGCGGTGCAGCAGCTGGGGCAGGGTATTTTGCCTGGCACAATCTGACATCGGTGTACCGAAAGCAGATTGCCCACAAGTACTTGGCTGTGACACACCTAATTCTACACCTTCATTCCTCTCAGTGCAGGTCTCAAAGAGGACTGAAGGTATAGAGATCTCAGCTGATGAGGAGCAAGGAGAGGTCCTTGTGACAGACTTAGCCGGGAGAGAGACTTTTGGAAGGGACTGAATGCTAGCCTCTTGCCGATCGATCGTGGGCCCTGGCATTTGGGGGATGGTGCTCTTTGTGAGCTGTATGCCTGGGGACCCTTGAGGTGGTACTACTGTGGATTCGGGTCCTGGTCCCCCAGGACACACAGAGTCTGGGGACCCTGAATTTGCCATATTAGAAATATTGACTGATTCATAATGCTGGGACAGATACTGTTAGGAGATGCTGATGTAAATTCCAGCACCTCTCTGTCTGTTGCCTGCTAGAATGTGTATTGTAAATAAGTCTCTAGTATGGGATCTAAGAGTCATTAGATCCCCATTGTTGTTTGTGTTAATTAACTTTGCCATTGCGATAATGTTGTTTGGGTTTTCTGAGCTACAAGACGACCAGTCTGGCCTAAAGGTGATGTCTGAGTCATCTAGGCTGTCTAAAGGGATTAGTTAATTAGCCCATGTTAATTAGGTTAATTAGGTTACAGGTGTATTGTTAGAGTAATATGAGCCGGAGGTATGCACCTCCACTTTTAGTGTATAAAAGAGCCTGTATTTTCCAATAAAGGAGATTCCTGGTTGAACTTACATACAGCCTGCCTGGTGTTTGTTCTGAACTATCACAACTGGGTTATAACGGCACATAGCTGTAGTTCTAATCCCGGAGCATTGGATGACTGAGCAATCAGATGTTGCGATCTGCAATCTGATTCTATATCAGCAGAAGAGTGTCGGGAGAGTGGAATCGAGCGAGCAAGGGGCTCGTTACATTGGTTGGCAGTGGTGGGATTTGCTCTCCAGTTACTGGGACACTCCAAACCAGCCTGCAGGAGAGCCACGCTGAAAAACTTACTTGAGAGCCGTGGAGGGAATGGTGGGATCGTGCTTCCTTGCCGTGAACACATCCAAACCATCACCTGGATCCAAGGTCCAGATAGCAGGAGAGGAGAGGTACAGATACCAGCCACCATGGAAGAGGAATTCAGAAGGAGGTTGCGAGAGATGCAGATACAGCACAGAGGACCAGTATCAGAGCAGGTCCTGCTGAAATGGTTTGATTTTATCCGCTGTGAACTCTGGAAGGAAGCGCTAGCCCATGAGCAGCGACACCAGGAAAAAGTTCTCACCTCCATCCATGTAAGGTACTGGTCACAGTATGAAGTACGATTGCTGTTATTGGGGGAACAGCCAAACCAGGAGTGGACAGCTGAGTTAAGCAGGCTGATCCGGGCAGAAATGCGGTTGGACGAGAGCTACAGAGCCCTCCAGTGGTATGTAGCCCAAGTGTGCCCGTGGACAGCTGATGACAGCCCCACGGAAGGCTTTGACTACTGGCCTGGGATTGTTGTACTGGAGGCTGTCCGAGGACCCTTTGGGAGTGATCGGGAGTGGCGTTTGGAGGAAATAATGGAGCACAGAGAGCGAAGACTGAATGTCTCGGAAGTGCACTGGGCACAGGAAGATTTGGAGTTTCTGGCCATTCAGGAATGGGAGCTTGAGATGGCCTACAGACAGCTGCTAGACTCTGCTCAGCAGCAGGGTGGGGATCCCTTTGCCTGGGACTATCAGGAAATACCAGTTGACAACTCTGAAATCCTCCAATCAAGTCCCACCTCACCCCCCAAAAGACTATTTGGACTATTCCAGTACCTCAAACAAGCGTACAATTGTAGGTAAAAATTCAATTTATTCAAAAGACATCACTTTAAAACATCTATATAAACAAGATATAGATATCACAAAAAACTGTTATACTACAGATTTTACAATAACAATTAAAAGTGCCTGCAAGAGTAGTTGAAGGCTGTTGTTTAGAGTACTTGAGAACGTGACCTCAACAGTTTTGCAGATTGACCGCTTCTTCAGGAGGCGTCCAAGTAAGTTCTCTAAGGATCAAATAACTACAATTACACATACAGTGAATAATAACAAGTACATTAACAGTGGCATAATATTGGAGTAGTAATCAGTTTCAGATAAGTATGTGTAAACTCACCAACCAATGCCCTAGTATGGGCTTAGACGGCACTGTGAGACGCCCAAAACGGGGCGCTCCCCTGGGGGCGGACAAGGGGGGTTTTTTACGGTGGAACATACTAGTGTGTAAAAAGAATAAAGAATATGTCAGGTAATGAAAATAAAAATAAAAATAAAAATCAATATCAATTTACTATAAGTGACACCCATCCAGGTGAGGTGAAGAATGCGATGAGGTGAACAAGAGGGGGGACAGGAAGAAAAGAACAAAAGGGGGGAAGGGAAGAGGAAAACAAGAGGGGAGAAAGAGGGGAGAGGAGGAAGAGGGAAAAGAAGGCGGAAAGAAGAAGGGGGGAGGGGGAAAAGGGGAAAAAGAGAGGAGAAGGGGGGGAGGGAAGGGGGAGGGAGGAAAGGAGAAGGGGGGGGGGAGAGGAAAGGGAGGGGAGGGGGATAAAGAGAAGGAAGAGGGAAAGGGGAGGGGGGAAAAAGGGAGGGAAGGAGAAAAGGCGGTAGGTAATAAGGGAAGAGGGGGGAGATATAGGAGTGTGGAAGACAGGGAGGAGGAGAGGGGGAAGGGGAGAGAAAGGGCAAAGAGGAAAAAGGGGAAAAGAAAGGAAAAAGGAAGGGAACTGGTGTGAGCAAAAAGATGGGGAAGGGGGAGATGAAAAAAGGGGGGAGAGGAGGACAGAGGGGAGGAGGGAAGGGGAAAGGGAGGGGAGGAGGGGAGGGAAGAGAGGAAGGAATGGGAAGGACAACCCTCACCTGTGGTGCACCTAATCATTTATTGGTAAATGAGTAATGAGAAAATACCCACCATGGTTTGAGTACCAATGGGGGCTCAAAAAAGTTTTTGTTTTATCACCCAAGGCAGGATTGATGGTATTCAGGGACCGTTTAGTTAAGTAATTACATAAGCGGTCTAGTGGCTTTTAAACCAAAAAGTATACCAGGTAACGACTTTAAATGGTAGTGCTATTGATATTGATATTGTCCCAACGGACCTATGAGATACAAAAGAAGGGAGAACAGAGCACAATGAAGATATGCCATATTTCCATTGAAGTTAAAAGCATTTCTTAGCAGATAACAGGTAAGGAGAGGAAGAGAGAGAAAAACCTGGCGAAAGTTGGTATGTTGCTTACTTGGAATCCGTCCATCTAATGAATAGCCTGCCGAGGGTCCGCCGTGTATACAAGGCCACCATGCAGAAGACGTGCGGCGCGGAGACATCCGCGTCATTGTCTCTGGGTCAGGCTTTCTCCTAGTGCGCAAGCGCGGAATCTCACCGCGCATGCGCCTAGCCCACTCAATTGGCGGTGCGTTGCACCGCCGAAGGAGGCAGAGGAAGGAGGCTCGAACCGAGGGGAGGGGTCCCTCCTCAGCCTGGAAAGCCACTTGTCCGCCACTGGGGGAGAATAAACTCCTCACGCTGTACATTGGTGGTGAGCACATTCCATGATTGAAAACAGACATACAATATAGTACAAACTAGAAGTCTGTGCATTACAAACCGATCGACCAATCCGGGTGTATACAACAGTAGCTTATGAAACAATCAATTTAAACAACATTGTGCTGTTGTGATAATAACATAATTTACTATATAATAAATAGAAAAAACAGAACCAATCATTTTGATGAATATTTTAGGTATTTTCTAGATGTTAATTGAACGGTTTTTGTTCTCACATAGAAAAGACAAGGTAAGAGGGACTTCCAATGAAAAAGAAATAATAATGACATCAGGGGCAGAAAAGGAAGGGGGGGAGTGCAACGGGGGGAGGGGTTTTGAAAAAAGGAGGGCGGGGGGGGAGAAACCTCATCAGGGACCGTAAGCAAGACTGGGCAGGTCACCTGCATCATTGTTATTATTGTAGAAAGTATTTATACGTATGTGCCTCATTAAGGCCAGGAGGGGTAAGGGCATTTAGTCGTTCTATCCAGAAAGATTCCCGTTTGAGGATCTCTCGATCCCAGTCGCCCCCTCTGAGGTCCTCAGGGATAACCTCTAATATCGTAAACTTGACATACTCAGGGTTAAATTTATGATGAATACCAATGTGGCATCCCACTGTCGTGAGTTTGCCATTTGTTGATGCATATAAGTGATCTCCCAGTCGTTGTCTCAGCTCCCTAATGGTCTTCCCCACATAAAATGCCCCGCAGTCGCAGGTCATTAGATAAATAATGCCTCTGGTACCGCAGTTAGCCGAATGTCTTGGAAATAGTAGCTCACCATTGGGGAGCACTAATTGATGTCCCTCTAAAATCCAGGGACAATGCGGACAGTTACCGCATTTGTAAGTACCACGAGGCTCTTTGGATTCGGTCTTGGGAGTTCTATAATGGCTGTGGGTAAGTCTATCTCTCAGTGAAGTAGCCCTTCTGAATACTAGTTCAGGGGTAGATTTAATGTATTTTTTGACAATGTGATGCTCAGTCAGTAAATGTCAATGTTTCGAAAGTATGTTACGCAGCTGATGGTGGTGAGTGGAATATCTGGTAATGATAGCCGCATTAAAAGGTCATTTAATGCGAGGGGGACCATACAACAGTGTCTGGCGAAGGCTTTATTAAATGCTTTTCTCAAATTGGTGCGGCTGTACCCGCGTGCTAATAAACGTGTGCGTTAGCCTGTCGCTGGAAGTCCCCGTCCTCTGTGCAGTTTCTCCTTAGCCTCAAATATTGAGCAAAAGGGATACTACGAATTAGAGGATGGGGATGTGAGCTAGACGCATGTAGTAGCGTGTTGCCCGCCGTGGGTTTACGAAAAAGGTCAGTAGTAAGTTTTCCTGCGGAATTCTTAGTAATCTGTACATCAAGGAATGAAACACTCTGGGTATCATATGTGTACGTAAAGTATAGGTTGAATTGGTTGTTATTCAGCCTTTCTATAAAGGTGTTGAGAAGTTCTACAGTCCCTGTCCAGATAATTAATAGGTCGTCAATAAGCCTATGCCAACATAAAATATGGTCTAAAAATAATTCTAACTGTTCATGCCCAAAGATGGTACAGCCCCAGCCACCAAGATATAAATTGGCATAAGACAGGGCACAAGATGTGCCCATTGCGACACCTTGGGTTTGGAGGTAAAGTTGGTCCATAAAGGTGAAATAATTCTTTGTAAGAATAAATTCTAATAACTTTAAGATGAAGTTGTTGACCGGCCATGTGTTATGATCTTGCTCTTTGAGGAATGATCCAGCCATCTGGATGCCCTGCTCGTGGGGGATGCTCGAGTAAAGAGCCTCGACATCAACAGCCACAAGCAGGGCGTCCGGAGGGACTTGAATCCCCTCAATGTGTTTTAATAGATCCGTAGTGTCATGAATGTACGAAGGTAAGCTTTGAACATGTGGCATTAAGAATGTATCTACAAGTTTACTCGCATTTTCAGTAAGTGATCCTTTGCCCGATACAATCCGTCGGCCTGGGGGTACTGTTAAATTTTTATGCGTCTTAGGGAGCGCATAAAATGTTGGTGTACGTGGCATTTGGGTATTGACGAATTTCAAGGTATCCTTGTCGATGAGGCCCTCCCAGAAGGCCCCAACCACGAGGTGCCTGAATTAGTCAATTGTTGTTTGGATGAAAGCGATGTCAATAGGAGAATACCATCTGGGGTTGGATAGAATTTTTAAATACATAGTCTGGTACTGTTGATGTGTCATCAGTACCAGGTTTCCACCCTTATCTGACTGCTTAATGATTAAGTCAGGATTTTTTTGAAGTTTTCTTATGACTCTATTTTGTTCAGTGGTTAAATTCGATGGTGATGTTACCCATTGTTCTTTTTTGAGAGATAGAATACACTCATGTAGGAAGGCCCAGATGGAGGGACATGTCATTAGGTCGGGAAAGGCTCTGGATTTGAGTTTGAGGCTATTCGGGGGATCTTTAAGAGTTGGTATAGAATTGATGTTATTTGAATTTGTTATTGAAAGGTCGTTATGGGTATCAGCATCCTGTGAACCTACTGCTCCCTCGTCGTACAGGAGCATCAAATCACACAATGCTCGGAATTCGGCCATAGAAAAATTTTTTGTTTGTTCTGCCAACTCCTTCTCCAGCCTCAACTGTTTCCGATCATGATCGGAACGCACCGCCAATTGAGTGGGCTAGGCGCATGTGCGGTGAGATTCCGCGCTTGCGCACTAGGAGAAAGCCTGACCCGGAGACAATGACGCGGACGTCTCCACGCCACACGTCTTCCGGGTTGGGGGTATATAAAGCCGCCATCATGGCGGCCTTGTATACACGGCGGACCCTCGGCAGGCTATTCATTAGACAGACGGATTCCAAGTAAGCAACATACCAACTTTCGCCAGGTTTTTCTCTCTCTTCCTCTCCTTACCTGTTATCTGCTAAGAAATGCTTTTATCTTCAACGGAAATATGGCATATCTTCATTGTGCTCTGTTCTCCCTTCTTTTGTCCGTTGGGACAATATCAATATCAATAGCACTACCATTTACAGTCGTTACCTGGTATACTTTTTGGTTTAAAAGCCGCTAGACCACTTATGTAATTACTTAACTAAATGGTCCCTGAATACCATCAATCCTGCCTTGGGTGATAAAACAAAAACTTTTTTGAGCCCCCATTGGTACTCAAACCATGGTGGGTATTTTCTCATTACTCATTTACCAATAAATGATTAGGTGCACCACAGGTGGAGGGTTGTCCTTTCCATTCCTTTCTCTCTTCCCTCCCCTCCTTTTCCCCTTCCCTCCTCCCCTCTGTCCTCCTCCCCACCCTGTTTTTTCATCTCCCCCTACCCCATCTTTTTGCTCACATCAGTTCCCTTCCTTCTCCCCCTTCCTTTTTCCTTTCTTTTCCCCTTTTTCCTCTTTTCCCTTTCTCTCCCCTCCCCCTTCCCCTTCCCCCTCTCCTCCTCCCTGTCTTCCACACTCCTATATCTCCCCCCTCTTCCCTTATTACCTCCCGCCTTTTCTCCTTCCCTCCCCTTTTCCCCCCGCCCCTTTCCCTCTTCCTTCCCTCCCCCCCCCCTCCCCTCCCTTTCCTCTTCCCCCCTTCTTCTTTCCTCCCTCCCCCTTCCCCCCCCTTCTCCTCTCTTTTCCCCCTTTTCCCCCTCCCCACTTCTTTTTTCCCCCTCCTTTTCCCTCTTCCTCCTCTCCCCTCTTTCTCCCCTCTTGTTTTCCTCTTTCCTTCCCCCCTTTTGTTCTTTTCTTCCTGTCCCCCCTCTGGTTCACCTCATCGCATTCTTCACCTCACCTGGATGGGTGTCACTTATAGTAAATTGATATTGATTTTTATTTTTATTTTCATTACCTGACATATTCTTTATTCTTTTTACACACTAGTATGTTCCGCCGTAAAAAAACCCCCTTGTCCGCCCCCGGGGGAGCGCCCCGTTTTGGGCGTCTCACATTGCCGTCTAAGCCCATACTAGGGAATTGGTTGGTGAGTTTACACATACTTATCTGAAACTGATTACTACTCCAATATTATGCCACTGTTGATGTACTTGTTATTATTCACTGAATGTGTAATTGTAGTTATTTGATCCTTAGAGAACTTACTTGGACGCCTCCTGAAGAAGCGGTCAATCCGCAAAACTGTTGAGGTCACATTCTCAAGTACTCTAAACAACAGCCTTCAACTACTCTTGCAGGCACTTTTAAATGTTATTGTAAAGTCTGTGGTATAACAGTTTTTTGTGATATCTATATCTTGTTTATATAGATGTTTTAAAGTGATGTCTTTTGAATAAATTTAATTTTTACCTACAATTGTACTTGTTTGAGGTACCGGAATAGTCCAAATAGCCTTTTGGGAGGTGAGGTGGGACTTGATTGGAGTAGTCCATATGAAATTTTTCCTCCCCCTCTCCCATTCCCCTTTACTTAAAATGATTGAAGGATGAAGGTACCCACTAAAGTTCACTAATCGCTATTCGTGTGGCAATTACGTCATTAAACTCTGAAATCCTGGCTGAAGAGTTGACAATGTGGCAGAGTAACAGTGTGCAGCTATGGAGGCGGAGGTCCTATGGCGGATGCAGCAAGTGCTGACTGACCTTGATGAACCTGTTTCTGCATTGGATGATCTTGGATGGAGGAATGTGCCTGTCCAGCAGAATGCCAGAGAATCGGCAGTGGAAAATCTAAAGATTGCCGTCCCCAAACCTGAAGTGCTGACAACAGGGCAGAGCTCTGCTAACCTCTGCCCAGCACTGATAGAATCTTCTGGGTTCCACGGAGAGGAGATGGTGAACCTTTATCCCCAGACACCAGTTGCAGAGACAGGGGATTTGATAGACTTTTCTGCTGAGGAAGAACAACCTAGTGAGCCTCCAGCAGAAGAAGAGCTGTTATTAGGGCCAAACTTCACTGTGCTCTGCCCAGCACTGATAGCATCTTCTGGGTTCCACAGAGAGGAGATGGTGAACCTTTATCCCCAGACACCAGTTGCAGAGACAGGGGATTTGATAGACTTTTCTGCTGAGGAAGAACAACCTGGTGAGCCTCCAGCAGAAGAAGAGCTGTTATTAGGGCCAAGCTTCACTGTGCTCTGCCCAGCACCAACAGAAGTATCTGTGAAGTTACAAGGAACTTCCCCAGCTGCAGCGCTGGCAAACCGGGCAGAGGGTCCAAGATCTCTGCCCTATACCTGTGGCGGTTCCGGAGGCTCAGGGTGAGAAGGAGGTGGTCACTTCCCAGCAGCAGATCAAGATACAGGGGGAGAAGGGAGAGGTGGTGTTCGTCGTCCCTCCCCAACAGTTGACCAGGGTGGAGGAAGTGGTCTTTCCTCCCTAGCAAAGATCCGTGCACCTGGGAGACAGTACCACAGACATATCATCCCAACATCCAGATGAGGGAATGGAAAAGGAAGCAGCTAACTCACCTCCCCGATGGCAGCTACACAGTTTGGGAGTGGAGGAAGCCAGCCTCCTGCCCCAACAGTTAGCCAGAGCAGATGGTGTGGGGTTTCCAGCAGAAGGGCTGGCAACAGGGCCGCATACTGCTGGACTCTGCCCTCAACTAACAGAGGATGGATTTCCTGTGAAGGTGGATGGGATTTCAGTCTCCAGCTGTATACCCCAGGGATGCTGGGCAGTCGGCCTAGATCCCCAACAACATGACGGAGTGAGCCCAGACACCCTGTATTCTCTCCAGTGGCAGAAAGGACTCCGGGGAGAAGGGCCAGTCCAGGCCTCTCCCCAGCGGCAGATATGTTCTCTGAGAGAGGCAGAGGTTGGCTGGGTGAGTAATGCTTTGTTTGGAACAATTTGTTTGGGGTACTGTGTGGGTACAGGCATTAGAGGACTGGAACTACTGACTAACTTCGGAGTCAACCCGTCTGGGGTCTCCTCCTGTGTTAGTCTCCTGCCGAAAGGGGAGAAATGTGACAGACCTAGCCGGGAGAGAGACTTTTGGAGGGGACTGAATGCTAGCTTCTTGCCGCGCGATTGTGGGCCCTGGCATTTGGGGGAACGGTGCTCTTTGTGAGCTGTATGCCTGGGGACCCTTGAGGTGGTACTACTGTGGATTCGGGTCCTGGTCCCCCAGGACACACAGACTCTGGAGACCCTGAATTTGCCATATTAGAAATAGTGGCTGATTCATAATGCTGGGACAGATACTGTTAGGAGATGCTGATGTCAATTCCAGCACCTGTCTGTCTGTTGTCTGCTGGAATGTGTATTGTAAATAAGTCTCTAGTATGGGATCTAAGCGTCATTAGATCCCCATTGTTGTTTGTGTTAATTAACTGTGCCATTGTGATAATGTTGATTGGGTTTTCTGAGCTACAAGACGACCAGTCTGGCCTAAAGGTGATGTCTGAGTCATCTAGGCTGTCTAAAGGGATTAGTTAATTAGCCCATGTTAATTAGGTTAATTAGGTTACAGGTGTATTGTTAGAGTAATATGAGCCAGAGGTATGCACCTCCACTTTTAGTGTATAAAAGAGCCTGTATTTTCCAATAAAGGAGATTCCTGGTTGAACTTACATACAGCCTGCCTGGTGTTTGTTCTGAGCTATCACAACTGGGTTATAATGACACATAGCTGTAGTTCTAATCCTGGAGCATTGGATGATCGAGCAATCAGATGTTGCGATCTGCAGTCTGATTCTATAGCAGCAGAGGAGTGTCGGGATAGTGGAATCGAGTGAGCAAGGGGCTCGTTACAGTCCTCTTTGTTCTTTGGTGTGGGTCTTTTAGATATGCTTGCCAACGAACTGCATGGCAGGTCAACATATGTCTGGTCAAGCATGTGGTGCCCAAGCGGGAGATGTTTTGGCCACAAGAGATACGCTTGAGACATATGTTGCAAATAGCAGCGGTGCGATCTGATGCACTCGTCTCAAAAAAGGCCCACACCAAAGAACTTTTGGAATAACGTGCAGAGACAGCAGCGCCCTGCACATGCGGAGCTTTGGGGTGTGATGCAGTCAGTGTGCTGTCCTTAGGCTGTCCCCTGGAGGGCATCCTGCCTCGTTTGTGATGTGCCTCCTCCTCCTCTCTCCTATCAGGCACCCACGTTGAGTCAGTGACCACATCATCCCCTCCCTCCTCATCACTGGAGCAAACCTGGCAGTATGCTGCAGCAGGGGGAGCATGACTGCCAGATTGCTGTCCTTCTTGGGCACCCCCTCTGTCCGTGCTCACGTTACTGCCTTTATCTAGCTCAGTATCATCATCAGAGCCTTCTAAACACTGGGCATCCACCTGGAGCATGTACCAAACACTGTGGTCAAACAGTTCGAGGGACTCCTCAGGAGGACATGGTGGGGCTAGGGAAGGAGTCACTGATGCTATTGAGCCGAGGGAAGAGGCCGCGTTCGTAGCTGCTTTGCCAGACAAAGTACCCTGAGCATGGGTGAGAGAGGATGAGGAGGATGAGGACGGCTTGGTCATCCACTCGACCAAGTCTTCCGCATGTTGTGGCTCAACACTGCCAGCTGCTGAAAAAAAGGCCAAGCGTGTCCCATGGCCACGTGCTGATGAGGATGCATCGTCTCCACGACCAGCACTGTTGCCTCTAGACACAGAGCCTGCTTGCCCTCTTTTATTGGCTTGTGACTGTCTGTCTCTCCTTGTTGGCCTTCCAGACATACTAATGGCCTGTAGCTGCACTAAGCTGGGATATATATATATATATATATATATATATATATATATATACTGATACTGCAGCTAGCAAAATCAACTGCCTGCCTGTAGTATGAAAACACCACCAACCTTCTACAGGTAGCTTTAGCTGAACACTGTGCAGAGCTCGCAAGAAACTAACTTGTAGCTTATTTAGCTGCCTGCGGTAGTGATGGGATCAGGAAAACACCACCAACCTTCTACAGGTAGCTTTAGCTGAACACTGTGCAGAGCTCTCAAAAAACTAACTTGTAGCTTATTTAGCTGCCTGCGGTAGTGATAGGATCAGGAAAACACCACCAACCTTCTACAGGTAGCTTTAGGTGAACACTGTGCAGAGCGCGCAAAAAACGAACTTGTAGCTTATTTAGCTGCCTGCGGTAGTGATAAGATCAGGAAAACACCACCAACCTTCTACAGGTAGCTTTAGGTGAACACTGAGCAGAGCTCTCAAAAAACTAACTTGTAGCTTATTTAGCTGCCTGCGGTAGTGATAGGATCAGGAAAACACCACCAACCTTCTACAGGTAGCTTTAGCTGAACACTGTGCAGAGCTCGCAAAAAACTAACTTGTAGCTTATTTAGCTGCCTGCGGTAGTGATAGGATCAGGAAAACACCACCAAATTTCTACAGGTAGCTTTAGGTGAACACTGTGCAGAGCTAAAAAAAAAATAACTTATTTAGTTGCCTGCGGTAGTGATAGGATCAGGGAAACACCACCAACCTTCTACAGGTAGCTTTAGGTGAACACTGTGCAGAGCTCGCAAAAAACTAACTTGTAGCTTATTTAGCTGCCTGCGGTAGTGAGAGGATCAGGAAAACACCACCAACCTTCTACAGGTAGCTTTATCTGAACACTGTGCAGAGCTCACACTACACTAACTTGTAGTTTTAGCTGAACACTGTGCAGAGCTCGCAAGAAACTAACTTGTAGCTTATTTAGTTGCCTGCGGTAGTGATAGGATCAGGAAAACACCAACAACCTTCTACAGGTAGCTTTAGGTGAAGACTGTGCAGAGCTCGCAAAAAACTAACTTGTAGCTTATTTAGCTGCCTGCGGTAGTGATAGGATCAGGAAAACACCACCAACCTTCTACAGGTAGCTTTATCTGAACACTGTGCAGAGCTCGCACTACACTAACTTGTAGTTTTAGCTGAACACTGTGCAGAGCTCACAAGAAACTAACTTGTAGCTTATTTAGCTGCCTGCGGTAGTGATAGGATCAGGAAAACACCACCAACCTTCTACAGGTAGCTTTAGGTGAACACTGTGCAGAGCTCGCTAAAAACTAACTTGTAGCTTATTTAGCTGCCTGCGGTAGTGATAGGATCAGGAAAACACCACCAACCTTCTACAGGTAGCTTTAGCTGAACACTGTGCAGAGCTCGCAAAAAACTAACTTGTAGCTTATTTAGCTGCCTGCGGTAGTGATAGGATCAGAAAAACACCACCAACCTTCTACAGGTAGCTTTAGCTGAACACTGTGCAGAGCTCGCAAAAAACTAACTTGTAGCTTATTTAGCTGCCTGCGGTAGTGATAGGATCAGGAAAACACCACCAACCTTCTACAGGTAGCTTTAGCCTAACACTGTGCAGAGCTCGCACTACACTAACTTGTAGTTTTAGCTGAACACTGTGCAGAGCTCACAAGAAACTAACTTGTAGCTTATTTAGCTGCCTGCGGTAGTGATAGGATCAGGAAAACACCACCAACCTTCTACAGGTAGCTTTAGGTGAACACTGTGCAGAGCTCGCAAAAAACTAACTTGTAGCTTATTTAGCTGCCTGCGGTAGTGATAGGATCAGGAAAACACCACCAACCTTCTACAGGTAGCTTTAGCTGAACACTGTGCAGAGCTCGCAAAAAACTAACTTGTAGCTTATTTAGCTGCCTGCGGTAGTGATAGGATCAGGAAAACACCACCAACCTTCTACAGGTAGCTTTAGGTGAACACTGTGCAGAGCTCAAAAAAAATAACTTATTTAGTTGCCTGCGGTAGTGATAGGATCAGGAAAACACCACCAACCTTCTACAGGTAGCTTTAGGTGAACACTGTGCAGAGCTCGCAAAAAACTAACTTGTAGCTTATTTAGCTGCCTGCGGTAGTGATAGGATCAGGAAAACACCACCAACCTTCTACAGGTAGCTTTAGGTGAACACTGTGCAGAGGTCGCACTACACTTACTTGTAGTTTTAGCTGAACACTGTGAGGAGGACGCACTACACTAACTTGTAGCTTTAGCTGAACACTGTGCAGAGGTCGCACTACACTAACTTGTAGTTTTAGCTGAACACTGTGAGGAGGACGCACTACTCTAACTTGTAGCTTTAGCTGAACACTGTGAGGAGGACGCACTACCCTAACTTGTAGCTTTAGCTGAACACTGTGCACTACACTAACTTGTAGTTTTAGCTGAACACTGTGAGGAGGTACGCACTACACTAACTTGTAGCTTATTTAGCTGCCTGCGGTAGTGATAGGATCAGGAAAACACCACCAACCTTCTACAGGTAGCTTTAGGTGAACACTGTGCAGAGCTCGCACTACACTAACTTGTAGCTTTAGCTGAACACTGTTTAGAGGACTCACTACACTAACTTGTAGCTTTAGCTGAACACTGTGCAGAGGTCGCACTACACTAACTTGTAGTTTTAGCTGAACACTGTGAGGAGGACGCACTACACTAACTTGTAGCTTTAGCTGAACACTGTGAGGAGGTCGCACTACACTAACTTGTAGTTTTAGCTGAACACTGTTCAGAGGACGCACTACACTAACTTGTAGCTTTAGCTGAACACTGTGCGGAGGTCGCACTACACTAACGTGTAGTTTTAGCTGAACACTGTTCAGAGGACGCACTACACTAACTTGTAGCTTTAGCTGAACACTGTGAGGAGGACGCACTACCCTAATTTGTAGCTTTAGCTGAACACTGTGCAGAGGTCACACTAAACTAACTTGTAGCTTTAGCTGAACACTGTGAGGAGGACGCACTGCCCTAACTTGTAGGTTTAGCTGAACACCGTGCAGAGGTCACACTAAACTAACTTGTAGCTTTAGCTGAACACTGTGAGGAGGACGCACTACCCTAACTTGTAGCTTTATCTGAACACTGTGCAGAGGTCACACTAAACTAACTTGTAGCTTTAACTGAACACTGTGAGGAGGACGCACTACACTAACTGTAAATAGTCTAGCTGCCTGACTGTGGTACTAATAGGATCAAAAGAACACCAGCAATTTTCTTCAGGTAGCTGTAAATACTGTAACAAGACAAGCCTGCCTGTCAGTAGGAAGATAACAGGAACGGATCTAGCTAAACTGAATACAGTGTATATATATATATATATATATATATATATATATACACACACACAACACCTGGGATGCATATATATACACAATACACTGTAAGTGCAGCTAACTCACTGACTGTCCTGCCCAATCTAGCTAACTCAAATGAAATGACACTGTCTCTCTCTCTCTCTAAGCACACCATGCAGGCGGCCTTATATAGTGTGGGGCGTGTTCTAATCCCCCTGAGCCATATTTGGCCAAAGCCACCCTGGCTTTGGCCAATTACAGCTCTCTCTACTGACGGCACTGTGATTGGCGCGAACGGGTTCGACATGGGTTCGACTCGAACACGAAGCTCATCCCTACTCCAGATCATTTATGAACAAATTAAACAGGATTGGTCCCAGCACAGAACCCTGGGGGACCCCACTACCCACCCCTGACAATTCCGAGTACTCCCCATTTATCACCACCCTCTGAACTCGCCCTTGTAGCCAGTTTTCAATCCATGTACTCACCCTATGGTCAATGCCAACGGACCTTATTTCATACAGTAAGCGTTTATGGGGAACGGTGTCAAATGCTTTTGCAAAATCTAGATATACCATGTCTACGGGCCTTCCTTTATCTAGCAGGCAACTCACCTCCTCATAGAAGGTTGACTGAGTTCCCTAATTACCCTCGGGTGCAAGCCATCTGGTCCCGGTGATTTATTAATGTTAAGTTTCTCAAGTCTAATTTTAATTCTGTCCTCTGTTAACCATGGAGGTGCTTTCTGGGATGTGTCATGAGGATAAACACTGAAGTTTTGGTTACTGAAGCCCCACGGATTCCCTCGTGAAGACTGAGGAGAAGAATAAATTCAATACCTTCGCCATCACCCCATCCTTTGTAACCAGATGTCCTTCCTCATTCTTTATGTGGCCAATATGGTCTGTCCTACCTTTTTTACTGTTTACATACTTAAAGAATTTCTTGGGATTTTTTTTGCTCTCCTCCGCTATGTGTCTTTCATGTTCTATCTTAGCCATCCTTATTGCACCCTTACATTTCTTGTTGCATTCTTTATAAAGTCTGAATGCTGATGATAATCCCTCAACCTTGTATTTTTTGGAGGCCTTCTCCTTTGCTTTTATATGCATTTTTACATTGGAGTTAAGCCATCCAAACTTTTGTTCGCTCTTTTAAATTTATTACCCAATGGGATGCATTGGCTCATGCCCTTATTTAATATGCTCTTAAAGCAAACCCATCTCTCCTCTGTGTTCTTTGTTACTAAGATTTTATCCCAATTTATGCCTTCTAGCAAGGTTCGTAGTTTAGGGAAGTTGGCTCTTTTGAAATTCAGTGTCTTTGTATTCCCTTTATGTTTCCTATTTGTGTGATTTATACTGAAACTAATTGACCTGTGATCGCTGTTACCTAAATTGCCCAGTAATTCCACATCCGTGATCAGGTCTATATTGTTGGTAATCAATAGATCCAGTAATGCTTTATTTCTAGTTGGTTTGTCTACCATCTGACCCATAAAATTGTCCTGCAAGACATTAAGGAACTGGCAAGCCTTAGATGAATGCGCAGTTCCCTCCGCCCAGTCTATGTCTGGATAATTAAAATCCCCCATTATGATAACACTTACCATCCTTGCTGCTAATCCAAATTGTGATAGGAGATCTGTCTCCACTTACTCCCTCGGGTTAGGGGGCCTATAGCATACTCCCAGTATTATTTTCCCCTTTGCTTCATCCCTTTGGAGCTCTACCCAAAGGGATTCCACCTCCTCCCTAGCTCCCTTAGTGATGTCATCTCTCACATTCACTTGTACATTATTCTTGATATATAGTCATACCCCTCCCCCTTTTTTACCCTCTCTATCCTAAAGGGTATACCCTTGAATGTTTGCCAGCCAATCATGAGAGCTGTTGAACCAGGTCTCTGAAATTCCCATAAAATCCAAATCCTCCTCATACAACAGTATCTCTAGTTCACCCATCTTGTCCACCAGGCTCCTGGCATTGGTGAACATTAGGGATGAGCCGAACACCCCCCGGTTCGGTTCGCACCAGAACCCACGAACGGACCGAAAGTTCGCACGAACGTTAGAACCCCATTGACGTCTATGGGACTCGAACGTTCGAAACCAAAAGTGCTCATTTTAAAGGCTAATTTGCATGGTATTGTCCTAAAAAGGGTTTGGGGACCCGGGTCCTACCCCAGGGGACATGTATCAATGCAAAAAAAACTTTTAAAAACGGCCGTTTTTTCGGGAGCAGTGATTTTAATGATGCTTAAAGTAAAAAAAAAAAAGTGAAATATTCCTTTAAATATCGTACCTGGGGGGTGTCTATAGTATGCCTGTAAAGTGACGCGTGTTTCCCATGTTTAGAACAGTCCCTGCACCAAATGTCATTTTTAAAGGAAAAAATCTCATTTAAAACTGCTTGCGGGTTTAATGTCATGTCGGGTCATGGCAATATGGATGAAAATCAGTGAGACAAACGGCATGGGTACCCCCCAGTCCATTACCAGGCCCTTTGGGTCTTGTATGGATATTAAGGGGAACCCCGCACCCAAATTAAAATAAGGAAAGGTGTGGGGCCACCAGGCCCTATATACTCTGAACAGCAGTATACAGGCGGTGCAAACAAGACAGGGACTGTAGGTTTGTTGTTAAGTAGAATCTGTTTGTAATTTTGAACATTTTTAACGTGTTTAGCTCCAGCCAAAAAATCTTTTCTAAGCTTTTTGGAAAACATAGGGAAGGGTTATCACCCCTGTGACATTTGTTTTGCTGTCTTTCCTCCTCTTCAGAAGATTTCACCTCACTTTTTTGTCCCTCTCCTTCTTGGCCTTCCAGACATACTAATGGCCTGTAGCTGCACTAAGCTGGGATAGAACACCTGTAATTTTCTTCAAGTAGCTTTATATACTGTAACCAGACAAGCCTGCCTGTCAGTAGGAAGATAACAGGAACGGATCTAGCTGAACACTGTGAGCAGGACGCACTGTACTAAATGTAAATAGTCTAGCTGCCTGACCGTGGTACTAATAGGATCAAATAGAACACCTGTAATTTTCTTCAGGTAGCTTTATATACTGTAACCAGACAAGCCTGCCTGTCAGTAGGAAGATAACAGGAACGGATCTAGCTGAACACTGTGAGCAGGACGCACTGCACTAAATGTAAATTGCAGGAACGGATCTAGCTGAACACTGTGAGCAGGATGCACTGCACTAAATGTAAATAGTCTAGAAGATAACAGGAACGGATCTAGCTGAACACTGTGAGCAGGACGCACTGCACTGAATGTAAATAGCAGGAACGGATCTAGCTGAACACTGTGAGCAGGACGCACTGCATTAAATGTAAATCGTCTAGATAGAAGATAACAGGAACGGATCTAGCTAAACTGAATACAGTGTATATATATATATGCAACACCTGGGATGCATATATATACACAATACACTGTAAGTGCAGCTAACTGACTGACTGTTCTGCCTAATCTATCTAACTCAAATCAAATGACACTGTCTCTCTCTCTCTCTATCTCTCAGCACACCGGAACACACACTACACAGGGCCGCCGTGCAGGCGGCCTTATATAGTGTGGGGTGTGTACTAAATCCCCTGAGCCATAATTGGCCAAAGCCACCCTGGCTTTGGCCAATTACAGCTCTCTCTACTGACGGCGCTGTGATTGGCCAAGCATGCGGGTCATAGTGCATGCTTGGCCAATCATCAGCCAGCAATGCACTGCGATGCCGCAGTGAATTATGGGCCGTGACGCGCCACACGAATTTAGCGCGAACGGCCCATAACGTTCGCAATTCGGCGAACGATCGAACAGCCGATGTTCGAGTCGAACATGGGTTCGACTCGAACACGAAGCTCATCCCTAGTGAACATGCCACGTAGTTTAGACCGGTCGCATATTATCCTCGTATTGGGTGTTCTGAGATTGCAACTAGGACTTGCTACTATACTTACCTTGGGTTTTTGTGCTTTGGTCAACCTACCACTAATGCCCCCAGTACTGCCCTCTGGAATATGTTCCGCTCTGACTATCTCTACCTCTGGACCCTACCCCCCCATCACCCATTTTAAAAACCCCTCTAACTTTTTGGCCATCTTCATTCCCAGCTGATCTGCACCCTCCTCATTTAGGTGCAGTCCGTCCCTTCAATAGTACCGTTTATCGACTGAGAAGTCGTCCCAGTCCTCCAGGAACCCAAACCCCTCCTTACTACACCAGCTCTTCAGCCACTTGTTTACTTCCCTAATCTCCTTCTGCCTCTCTAGAGAAGACTTGAGGAGAGATCAATGTGAAGACCCATTGAGTGGCCTTCTAAGGAAATCTTTGTTGGTTTGGGATTCCCAGATGCTGATAAATAGTTCCATTGAAGGAGCTAAGGTGGCCTATAAAGAATGGGAACGAATGAGGTTGGAATATGGAGTCATATATCAGAGAGGCCCATCTGAGGAACCAGAGGGTGTTCGTTAACTGTTCCTCCCTGAGAAACATTGATTGGTAGTTTTAGCTGCTCTTCATGATGACCATTGCCATTTAGGTCCAGATAGAACCTTTAAACTGGTCAGGGATTGATTCTATTGGCTGTCCATGAGGGCTGAAGTAGAGAGTTACTGTCGTTCTTGCATCCGGTGCATCCAGATAAAGACCTTGCCAATTAAGGCAGCCCCAATGAGCCATCCACAGAGTCAGGGACCAATGGAGTTGATGTGCATTGATTTCTTGTGTTTGGAACCTGACCTGAGTGGGCGGAGTATGTCCTGGTTGTGACAGATCATTTTACCCATTATGCTCAGGCTTTCCCCACTAGGTATCAGCAAGCCATTACTGTAGCCGAGACCTTGGTGTAGAAGTTGTTCTTTCATTATGGGCTGCCTCAGCGCCTACACTCGGATCAAGATCGAGACTTTGAGAGTAAACTCATTCGTAGATTGTTTGAGCTCTTGAATATCCAAAAGTTAAGAACTACGCCTTACCATCCTCAGGGGGATCCACAACCTGAATGCTTTAATCGTACTCTGTTAAACATGTTAGGGGCCCTTCCTTTGGAGAACAAGCAATGTTGGGGTGACCACATTGCTGCAGTGGTTCATGCCTACAATAGCACAGCGAATGACTCAACTGGATACTCCCCCTACCGGCTGATGTTTGAAAGGGAAGCTTGCTTGCCGGTGGATTTGGCTTTTGAGAAGCCACTAGATACATCTCAGGCTTCTTACCAAGGATAAATTGACAGACTTTGAAAGAACTGTCTCATAAGCAGTCAAGACTGCTTATGAGAAAACTAAGGATACATCCACCACCATGCATCAGAGAAACAAGAAAAACTTTGACCTCTAAAGTAAGGGTCCAGGACCTGCAACCTGGAGATCGGGTGCTATTGCGCAACCTAGGAGTGCCCTGAAAACATAAGTTGGCAGATCGATGGCACTACCAGCCCTGTATTGTCTGTATCTGTATCAGATCCGTCCTAAAGGAAAGACTAGCCCTTTGAAAACTTGGCACCAAAATCATTTGCTGCCTATATCTGAGGCTGTCCAAGTGCTTCCCCCCCTGCTCAGAGGCCTACAGTCTCCTATGCTAAGGCCTAGGATTTGTCAGGGCCATGAACCCTGCCTCCAGAAGAGGAGCGTGAAGAGGAAGAACTAACCCTTGATTGGTTATGGGTTCCCCACCCTGCCACTTGTCAGACTCCGGGAGGAAACGAAGTCCAATGACCATCTACAGGCACCCGAGGTGGTAGAAACCCCGGCTCCCCATGCTAATGAAGTAGAAAGTGAGAGGGTCCTTGAAACCCGGGAGGAACCTGAACCTGAGCCGGAGCCAGAACCTAGATGTAGTTTCTGGGATACAGAGCAAGGACCAGAGCCATTGGCGAACATCTATTCTAGTTTGAGACAGAAAATCTGCCCTCCCAAGAGATTGACTCACGACACCTTTGGGGAGAACTCTGATGAACTTATCTCTACCACTCAATGTTCTAGTCACACACTTGCCTCCTTTATCGAACTTTTGATAGAGGATGACCTTGATCCACCTCCTGACATTACTGGGTGGGCCACTAATCTATTACTGCACTGTCACAAAATTGATATGACCTTGCCTGAAAATATATATAGTTTGCCACTAGAGAATCCTTCTTTGGGTCAACTGTTGACTGTTGCAACTTCTGGTTTGCAACATAACTAATTTCTTACTACTTAGGATGCAGTAAAGTGATTTCACAGGTTGTGTTCTGTCTTCGGGGACCAAAGACTTTCAAGTGGGGGGAGGATGTTGCAATGTGAACTATAGTCATAATATTGCGCAGTTCCCCTTCACTCTTCACCTATAGACACATCCCTCTAGTGCTAGGCGCTAGTGACTGTCATCACATCTGTGAACCCGACCAAAAAGGATTGTGGGATTAGTAGTCTTTGAGACTGGCGGTTCGTTTGTGTGACATGACATCTGGACTACACATCCCAGGGATCCTTGCTACAACTCGAAGAGACTCCTGGGGGATCCAACATTGAAGAGCCATCCAAACTGCTCTGAGCTCCAGGATGTGGATGGAGAGCTTGGCATCCACAGGTGACCATGTTCCCTGGACCAGGTCTGAAAATCTGGCGTCTGTTGTTATCACTTTTCAATGATAGGGAAGGAAAGACCTCCCTATTGTCGGACGGGGGGTTGAGATCCACCAAGATAAGAGAGTTCCTTGCATCACTGGACAGGAGCATGGGTAGGTCAAAAGGAGGAGGAGGGGGGTTTTTGGAGGTGCCAACTCTAATGACACTGTCATGTAATCTTTGTGTAGTGCAATATATACACTTACTGGTTCGCAGGTTCAGAATAGGGTGGCGGTATCCATCAAAGGTAAAGATGTCCTGTGATGTGCTGGTGCTGGAGTGCAGGCTTCGGTGGTTGTCCTTCAGCTCAGGGGAAGTATGCTCGTGGATAATAAGGCTGTTCAGCGGTGTCTAATCTGTGGAAGCTCCACGCTAACCACCCTGGAACTCGGAAGCGGACGTGACGTCAGCGGTGCACGGAGAGCATTCAAACACAGATAGTGGAATGTGCAGGCTACGCGCTCGGGGCTCACAGCTCAATTATTTTTATAGAAAACAATTTATTACAAAATTAAAAGGAGGTCAAAAGGAGGATCATGACTGTTCCAGGCCAAAAGGATGTTTTGTTGGAGAGTTTTTGAATGAAATAAGGCAAATAGTACAGCCTTGAAGTAGGCTATAATGAGGCCTAGAACTCTCATGGGGAATCTAATTGTGGGATGTCTCTTTGAACTCAAATCTCAAGTGTGCACTTTGAGAGAGACTTTTCTTTTCTGAAAGGAAATGTGTCCAGGACCAGACCCAAGTATTCCAAGTTATGAGAAGGATGGAGAGTAGAGTTTTTGAAATTGATCACCCAGCCAAATTCCTGGAGGATCTGCATTGACCTATAGACATTTTCTGAGAGCTAGATGTAAAATAATTTTAAGAAAGGTCTTCTAGCCACAACAAATTGGTTTTATACTGTTCTTAATCAATTTTATCACAAAATTACATTGGACTCTTGGACGTTTATTTAGCACTCTCATTTGACTTTTCACGTACATAGCCTATGACCTGGATGTCCTGAGTTCTGAGAAGGATAAGAAGAAGTGTATTACCTTTGTTGATAGGCAGAGGATAGGCCAAAGAGCAGTTAAACAAACTGAAAGTGATTGTCTGAAACTGTGAAGCACAGAAAGCTCTAAAGTGAAAAAATGGTAACACAGAGATATGCATTTTAGATGTCTATGGATGACATGTATTCCTCTTGTCTCAAAGGCAATTACTGACCTTGTAGATTCTGTGTGAAATTTTGGAATTTGAAGACATTTGTTGAGAGATTTAAAGGCCAGAAAAGGAATATACCTATTGGGATTTATATGCGAACAGGCAAAAAATTTGTGCGAACACCGTTAAAGTCTATGGGACATGAAATTGAAAAATCAAAAGTGCTAATTTTAAAGGCTTATATGCAAGTTATTGCCATAAAAAGTGTTTGGGGTCCTGCTCCAGGGGACATGTATCAATGCAAAAAAAGCTTTAAAAATGGACGTTTTTTCGGGAGCAGTGATTTTAATAATGCTTAAAGTGAAACAATAAAAATGAAATATTCCTTTATATATCGTGCCTGGGGGTGTCCTTAGTATGCCTGTAAGGTAGCGCATCTTTCCCATGTTTATAACAGTACCACATCAAAATGACATTTCTGAATGAAAAAAAGTCATTTAAAACTGCTCACGACTGTAATGTATTGTCGGATCCTGGCAATATAGATAAAAATATCCCAAAAAATGTTGTAGATGTCGCCTCCCCCCAAAAATTCATACCAGGCCCTTCAGGTCTAGTATGAATATTAAGGGGAACCCCACACCAACATTTTTTTAAAATGGCGTGGGGGTCCCCCAGGCCCACAGGCACTAAATACTCTGAACAGCAGGCTATATACTATACAGTCTGCCCTATATACTCTGCAGAAAAACTGGGCCTTAGGTGTTGGTGGTACCAGAACACTGTAACCGCTTGCAGTTACTCTTGTTGGGGACAGGAACAGACCCTGCTGTGAAATATTGTATCAAAAATTTAAATTACATGGCCCTGTTAAACAGGGGCAGAAAAATTGGGCCTTTGGTTTTGGTGGCGCCAGAACACAGTAAGCCCTCAGTTACTCTTGTTGGGTGCAGGAACGGGCCCTGCTGTGAAATATTATATCAAATATTGTAATTACATGCCCCTGTTAAACAGGGGCAGAAAAATTGGTTCTTTGGTTTTGGTGGCGCCAGCACACTGTAACCCCTCATTTACTCTTGTTGGGCGCAGGAACGGGCCCTGCTGTGAAATATTGTATCCAAATTTGTAATTACATGTCCCTTTTAAACAGGGGCAGAAAAATTGTAACTTTACCCTTGTAACTTGGATCAAGAAGGGTTGCCAGCCAGTAATGATCCCTCTTCTTGATACCAAGAATCCTAGGGTCCTTTTGCAGGCTTTGCAGAATCAGGGAGGCCATGCAGCGTAAGTTTGCAGAAGCATTTGATTCTGAGTTCTCTGGGTCACTAAGGATCACATTATCCGTAACAACCTCCTCCCAGCCACATACAACTCCTTGGGTTTCTGGGGACTGAAAACCATCCCTTGAAGACTGCTGCTGAGTGTTATCCTCTACATCCATGCTGATACAATCCTCCTCCTCCTCTTCTTCCTGTGTATTTGGCGGGCCTGCAGGAATACTATCTGGATAAAGGGGGTCTTGAGAGGGAAGGAAGTGCTCCTCTTCCTCCCACTGTTCTGCCTCAAGTGCCCTGTCCATGATTCCCCCAAGCGTGTTCTCCAGCAGGAAGACTAAAGGGACAGTGTCACTGATGCATGCACTGTTGCTGCTCACCATCCTTGTGGCCTCCTCCAATGGTGACAGGACAGTACATGCATCCTTGATCAGTAGCCACTGGCGTGGCAAAAAGAAACCAAGCTCCCCTGACCCTGTCCTGGTGCCATACTTGCACAGGTACTCATTGATGGCCCTCTTTTGTGTGTGCAGCTGCTGCAGCATTGCCAACATTGAGTTCCACCTGGTGGACATGTCACAAATGAGGCGGTTGGTGGGCAGGTTGCATTCCCTTTGAATGTCAGCCAGCCGAGCACTGGCATTGTATGACTGGTGGAAATGACCACAGGACAAATCTGCAGAAGAGGCCATAGAGGAAGAAGAAGATGAGCGGGTGGAGGAGAGAGCTGTGGCAGAATCACCACTAGCATTTTGGAGGTGTGGTGGTGGAACAAGCTCCAACAACACTGAACCCTGTTCTGCATCCTTCCCAGCTGCCAGCAGAGTTACCCAGTGAAGGAAAGGTAACGTCCCTGCCCATGCCTGCTGGACCATGAGTCAGCGGTAATATGAACCTTACTGCTGACTGCCCTGTCCAACGGGGCCAAAACATTGCTTTCCAGATGCCGGTAGGGAGCCGAAATGGCCTTTCATGAAAAGAAATGGCGTTTTGGAACCCACCACTGAGGTACAGCACATTCCACAAATTTACAAAAGGGGGCAGAGTCTACCAGCTGAAAAGGCAACAGTTGCAGTGCTAGAAATTTGGCCAAGCTAGCATTTAGACGCTGAGCATGTGGATGGCTGGGTCCGAATTTATTTTTATGGTTCAGCTGTGGTAGGGAAATTTGCCGGCTAAAATCAATTGGTGGTGTACTGCAAGCAGATTGGCTGCAAGTACTTGAGACACCTATTGCTATACCTTCATTCCTCTCAGTGCAGGTTTTTGAAAGAACTGGAGATATAGTGGGGTTGATCACGTGTTGAAAAAGGCCCACACCAAAGAACTTTTAAAATTCAGCGGGGAGTCAGCAGCGCCCTGCACCTGCGGAGTTCTGCGGTATGATGCAATAGGGTGACTTCCCTTAAGCTGCCCCCTAGAGGATATCCTGCCTCCTTGGAGTTGTGCCTCCTCACTTTCCTCCTCTCTTCTCTCAGGCACCTAAGTACAGTCAATGATCTCATCATACCCTCCCTCCTTATCACTGGAGCAAACTTGGCAGTATGCTGCAGCTGGGGGAACATGACTTCCAGTTTCTTGTCCTTCTGTGGCACCCCCTCTCTCTAGGCTCATGTTACTCCCTTCCTCAACCTAGGAACCAACATCGGAGCCTTCAAATCGCTGCGCATCCTCCAGCAGAATGTACCCAACACTGTGGTTGAATAATTCTGGAGACTCCTTTGTGCATAATGGTGGGGCTATGGAAGAAGTGACTGTGGACAAGGAGTCGGTGGAATAGGCCGCTTTGGCAGCTGCGTTGGAAGGCAAACTACTGTGAGCCTGTGTGACAGAGGATGAGGAGTATGAGAACGGCTTTGTCATCCACTCCACCAACTCTTCTGCATTTTGTGGCTCAATAACACAGTCAGCAGCAGCAAAAAAGGACAAGCGTGGCCTGTTAGCATCTGCCTCTCCTTGATGGCTTTCCGGACATGACGTATTTTTTGTTTTGCAACACCACACTACACTGCATTATATACTGTGTACACTGCCTGAAGTGTATTAGAAACTATACACCACCGAATGCACTGTATATATGGACTACACTGAATGCAGAGTATATATATATATATATATATATATATATATATATATATATATATATATATATATACAGTGGGGACGGAAAGTATTCAGACCCCCTTAAATGTTTCACTCTTTGTTATATTGCAGCCATTTGCTAAAATCATTTAAGTTCATTTTTTTTCCTCATTAATGTACACACAGCACCCCATATTGACAGAAAAACACAGAACTGTTGACATTTTTGCAGATTTATTAAAAAAGAAAAACTGAAATATCACATGGTCCTAAGTATTCAGACCCTTTGCTCAGTATTTAGTAGAAGCACCCTTTTGATCTAATACAGCCATGAGTCTTTTTGGGAAAGATGCAGCAAGTTTTTCACACCTGGATTTGGGGATCATCTGTCATTCCTCCTTGCAGATCCTCTCCAGTTCTGTCAGGTTGGATGGTAAACGTTGGTGGACAGACATTTTTAGGTCTCTCCAGAGATGCTCAGTTGGGTTTAAGTCAGGGATCTGGCATGGGCCATTCAAGAACAGTCACGGAGTTGTTGTAAAGACACTCCTTCGTTATTTTAGCTGTGTGCTTAGGGTCATTTACTTGTTGGAAGGTAAACCTTCGGCCCAGTCTGAGGTCCTGAGCACTCTGGAGAAGGTTTTCATCCAGGATATCCATCTTTCCCTCAATTGCAACCAGTCGTCCTGTCCCTGCAGCTGAAAAACACCCCTACAGCATGATGCTGCCACTACCATGCTTCACTGTTGGGACTGTATTGGACAGGTGATGAGCAGTGCCTGGTTTTCGCCACACATACCGCTTAGAATTAAGGCCAAAAAGTTCTATCTTGGTCTCATCAGACCAAAGAATCTTATTTTTCACCATCTTGGAGTCCTTCAGGTGTTTTTTAGCAAACTCCATGCGGGCTTTCATGTGTATTGCACTGAGGAGAAGCTTCCATCTGGCCACTCTGCCATAAAGCCCCGACTGGTGGAGGGCTGCAGTGATGGTTGACTTTCTACAACTTTCTCCCATCTCCCGACTGCATCTCTTGAGCTCAGCCGTAGTGATCTTTAGGTTCTTCTTTACCTCTCTTACCAAGGCTCTTCTCCCCCGATAGCTCAGTTTGGCCGGACGGCTTGCTCTAGGAAGGGTTCTGGTCATCCCAAACGTCTTCCATTTAAGGATTATGGAGGCCACTGTGCTCTTAGGAACCTTAAGTGCAGCAGAAATTTTTTTGTAACCTTGGCCAGATCTGTGCCTTGCCACAATTCTGTCTCTGAGCACTTCAGGCAGTACCTTTGACCTCATGATTCTCATTTGCTCTGACATGCACTGTGAGCTGTAAGGTCTTATATACACAGGTGTGTGGCTTTCCTAATCAAGTCCAATCAGTATAATCAAACACAGCTGGACTCAAATGAAGGTTTAGAACCATCTCAAGGATGATCAGAAGAAATGGACAGCACCTGAATTAAATATATGAGTGTCACAGCAAAGGGTCTGAATACTTAGGACCATGTGATATTTCAGTTTTTCTTTTTTAATAAATCTGAAAAAAATGTCAACAATTTTGTGTTTTTCTGTTAATATGGGGTGCTGTGTGTACAATAATGAGGAAAGAAAATGAACTTAAATGATTTTAGCAAATGGCTGCAATATAACAAAGAGTGAAAAATTTAAGGAGGTCTGAATACTTTCCATCCCCACTGTATATATATATATATATATATATATATATATATATATATATATATATATATATATACATATATATATATATATATATATATATATATATACACAGTATCTCACAAAAGTGAGTACACCCCTCACATTTTTGTAAATATTTTATTCTATCTTTTCATGTGACAACACTGAAGAAATTACACTTTGCTACAATGTACAATGTAAAGTAGTGAGTGTACAGCTTGTATAACAGTGTAAATTTGCTGTCCCCTCAAAATAACTCAACACACAGCCATTAATGTCTAAACCGCTGGCAACACAAGTGTGTACACCCCTAAGTGTGAATGTCCAAATTGAGCCCAAAGTGTCAATATTTTGTGTGGCCACCATTATTTTCCAGCATTGCCTTAACCCTCTTGGGTATGGAGTTCACCAGAGCTTCACAGGTTGCCACTGGAGTTCTCTTCCACTCCTCCATAACGACATCACAGAGCTGGTGGATGTTAGAGACCTTGCGCTCTTCCACCTTCTGTTTGAAGATGCCCCACAGATGCTCAATAGGGTTTAGGTCTGGAGACATGCTTGGCCAGTCCATCACCTTTACCCTCAGCTTCTTTAGCAAGGCAGTGGTCATCTTGGAGGTGTGTTTGGGGTAGTTATCATATTGGAATACTGCCCTGCGTCCCAGCCTCCGAAGGGGCGGGATCATTCTCTGCTTCAGTATGTCACAGTACATGTTGGCATTCATGGTTCCCTCAATGAACTGTAGCTCCCCAGTGCCGGCAGCACTCATGCAGCCCCAGACCATGACACTCCCACCACCATGCTTGACTGTAGGCAAGATACACTTGTCTTTGTACTCCTCACCTGGTTGCCACCACATACGCTTGACACCATCTAAACCAAATAAGTTTATCTTGGTCTCATCAGACCACAGGACATGGTTCCAGTAATCCATGTCCTTAATCTACTTGTCTTCAGAAAACTGTTTGCGGGCTTTCTTGTGCATCATCTTTAGAAGATGCTTCTGTCTGGAATGACAGCCATGCAGACCAATTTGATGCAGTGTGCGGTGTATGGTCTGAGCACTGACAGGCTGACCCCCCACCCCTTCAACCTCTGCAGCAATGCTGACAGTACTCTATTTCTCAAAGACAACCTCTGGATATGATGCTGAGCACGTGCACTCAACTTCTTTGGTCGACCATGGTGAGGCCTGCTCTTAGTGGAACCTCTCCTGTTAAACCGCTGTATTGTCTTGGCCACTGTGCTGCAGCTCAGTTTTAGGGTCTAGGCAATCTTCTTATACCCTAGGCCAACTTTATGTAGAGCAAAAATAATTTTTTCAGATCCTCAGAGAGTTCTTTGCCATGAGCTGCCATGTTGAACTTCCAGTGACCAGTATGAGAGAATGAGAGCGATAACACCAAATTTAACACACCTGCTCCGCATTCACACCTGAGACCTTGTAACACTAACGAGTCACATGACACCGGGGAGGGAAAATGGCTAATTGGGCCCAATTTGGTCATTTTCCCTTATGGGTGTACTCACTTTTGTTGCCAGCGGTTTACACATTAATGGCTGTGTGTTGAGTTATTTTGAGGGGACATCAAATTTACACTGTTATACAAGCTGTACACTCACTACTTTACATTGTAGCAAAGTGTAATTTCTTCAGTGTTGTTACATGAAAAGATATAATAAAATATTTACAAAAATGTGAGGGGTGTACTCACTTTTGTGAGATAAACAGAGTATTGGTAACTGTAAGCGCAAACACACAAGTCCATATATAACAGGAGATATAAAGGGCTGAGCAACTTAGTCCATAGGACAGGCTGGAAGTTCAAGGGTTAAGTGGTAACCGGTAATGTAATGGTTAAAGTAGGCTGGTAGGCTAGGCAACTGCTGTCCTCAGAGAGCTGGCTCTGTGAAGGATGAGAGAGGGGTAGAGAAGGAAGCACCACCTGAGTGTAGTATTAACAAATGATGTTTAATGACACCAGTAGGCCTATTGAAGGAGCAGTGGCTCCGAGCGCGTAGCCTTCTCTCAACCTCCCTGCAAGCCCTCCTCCCTGGACGAACCCTCCCCTGGATACCGAACCCAGAAGCAGACGGACGACCTGTGACGTCACGCACGCTCCACGTGCGCTCCACGCCGGCCCCTAATCTCTTCCTGATGGCCACAGAAGGAGCTCCCGGCTGGTAATCCACCTTCTGCAGCCCAGCATCCCTGCAGCGTCACCACCACAGGATCAGAGGGAACACAGAGGACCACATACCTATACAGATGAGCCTTTTATATGTTTTTATCCTGTAAGTGTGTTTTTACCTGGTGTCATTAAACATCATTTGTTAATACTACACTCAGGTGGTGCTTCCTTCTCTACCCCTCTCTCACTTTTGTGAGATACTGTATATATATAGTGTATTAGAAACTGTACACACTGTATTAGATACTGTGTACACCGCCTGCACTGTATTAGAAACTGTACAACGGTTGCGCTGTATTCTATAGTGTGTACACCACCAGAAGTGTAGTAGAAACTTTACACACTGTATGAGATACTGTGTACACCACCTGCACTGTATTAGAAACTGTACTAAGGCTGCACTGTATTGCGTACTGTGCACACCACCAGAAGTGTAGTACAAACTGTACACACTGTATTAGATACTGTGTACACCACCAGAAAAGTGGTAGAACCTGTACACACTGTATTAGATACTGTGTACACCACCTGAAGTGTATTAGAAACTGTACACATTGTATTAGATACTGTGTACACCATCAGAAGTGTAGTAGAAACTGTACACACTGTATTAGATACTGTGTACACCACCTGAAGTGTATTAGAAATGGTACACACTGTATTAGATACTGGGGGTCATTTACTAAGATGAATGCCCTGCGCTGGTTCAGACCTTAATTGGTGCGCTGCATAGATCCTTAATTCAGTGTGTGAACCAGCACACACACAGGAGTACCTACACACGAGAATGTTTCCAGCGCGATAGGATCGCGCTGGTTCTCGGCGAGGTACATCTCGCGCTCGCTGCAATAGGAAAAACACATCTTCCTATTAAAGCCGCGCGAGAAAAACCGGCATGGGTTCCCCCTCCGGGTGCATGCCAGGCCCTTCGGTCTGGTATGGATTATAAGGGGAACCCCCTACACCGAAAAATTGTGGGGGACCCCCCTACAGGGTGAGGGTCCCCCCCAATCCATACCAGAGGGAAAGAGCGTCGTGTCAACATCGGAAGAAGAGAAGAGGGGAGAAGATGACGTAGAAGAAGAAGACCGGGCCCCCGCTAGCAAAAGAGCTGGAAGAAGATAGCGGGGGGATCCGACAGAAGATACTGGAGAAGAACCGGACAGCGACAGAAGAACTGGACAGCGGCAGAAGACAGGACCCCCGCTAGCAAAAGAGCTGGAGGAAGATAGTGGGGGATCCGGCAGAAGATACCGGAGTACAACCGGACAGCGACAGAAGATCCGGACAGCGGCAGAAGACAGGACCCCCACTAGCAAAAGAGCTGGAAGAGGATAGCGGGGGAGGCCGGCAGAAGATACCAGACACCGGGAGAAGAGGCCGGACAGCGCGGAGAAGAACCGGACACCGGGAGAAGATGCGGAGAGCGCGGAAGAAGACCCCCAAAGTCAGAAGAAGACCCCCGGAGCTGCCTAATAAATTACTGTAAAAACCTGTGTAGTGTGTTTTTTTCTTGACACTTTTCTCCCCCAGGTGAATGGGTAGGGGTACCATGTACCCCATACTCATTCACGTAGGGTGGGGGTCTGGGATCTGGAGGCCCCCTGATTAAAGGGGGCTCCCCGATTCTGATAAGCCCCCCCGCCCGCAGACCCCGACAACCAACGGCCAGGGTTGTCGGGAAGAGGCCCTTGTCCTCATCAACATGGGTACAAGGTGCTTTGGGGGCCCCCAGCGTGCCCTCCTTCCCCAAAGTACCCATGTTGAGGGCATGCGGCCTGGTACGGTTCAGGAGGGGGGGCGCTCGCTCGTCCCCACCCCCTTTCCTGACTGTCCGGGCTGCATGTTCGGATAAGGGTCTGGTATGGATTGTGGGGGGACCCCCACGCCGTTTTTTCGGCGTAGGGGGTTCCCCCTAAAATCCATAACAGAATGAAGGGCCTGGTATGCTCTTGGAGGGAAACCCATGCCGTTTTTTTATTTAAAATTTGGCGTGGAGTTCTCCCTCAAGATTCATATCAGTGCCTGGTATTGGCGGGGATCCAAGTCGGATCCCCATGCTTGTCACTCATTGGGAAACGAAAAAACATTTTTTCCTTTCCCGATGAGCGAGCCGGCTCGGCGCTGCTATCTGCAGCTGACACAGTGCAGTGCGATTACCTGCGGTTATGTGCGGATAGCTGCGCTAAATCGCTCCTGGATGCAGTCAATTCTATTTTTTCTATCCGCACCAAACTGCATGTAATGAAAACGCAGTGTGTGAATGGGGCCATAGGAAAGCATTGTGTGCGTTTAGCTGCGGTAGAAAACGCAGCGAAAAGCACAATTCTATCCATCCATGTGAAAGGATAAGGCCCCTTTCACACTGGTGCGTTTTTCAGGCGCTATAAATAGTGCCTGAAAAACGCCCTAAAGAAGTGGCTCCATTCACTCCAGTCTGAATCGGGCTTTCACACTGGAGCGGTGCACTAGCAAGACAGTAAGGCCCCTTTCACACTGGGGTGGTGGGGGCGTCTGCGGTAAAGCCACTTTACTGTAGTTTTAGCGTCATTATTCGGCTGCTAGCGGGGAGGTTTTAACCCCCATGCTAGCAGCCCAAAAAGGGGTTAAATACACCCGCAAAACACTGCTGGAGCGGCATTTTGCCGGCAGTATCACAGCGCTGCCCCATTGATTTCAATGGGAAGGACCGGTAAATTCACCGCTCCAAAGAAGCTGCTGGCAGGACTTTTTGTGGCGCCCTACCAGCGCACCGCTCCAGTGTGAAAGCCCTCACTGGAGTGAATGGAGCCGCTTCTTTAGGGCATTTTACAGATGCTATTTTTAGAGCTGTAGTGCCTAAAAACACCCCAGTGTGAAAGGGGCCTAAAAAAAAGGCCTGCTAGCAGCACCTTTGGAGCGGTGTATAAACCGCTCCTGCCCATTGAAATCAATGGGACAGCGTGGCTATACCGTCAGCAAAACGCAGCTGCGGTGGCGTTTTGCGGGCGGATTTATATAAACCCCTTTTCGGCCGCTAGCGGGGGTTAAAACCGTTAGCGGCCGAATACCACCGGTAAAGCGGCGCTAAAAGTAGCGCCGTTTTAACGCTGCCGCCCGCACCGCCCCAGTGCCTAAGGCCTAAGGCCCCTTTCACACAGACGGACCTTTCAGGTCCGCCTCGGACCTGCGGACCTGAACGGACACTCCATAGACCTCTATGTAGGGTCGGATGTCAGTGGTGACATGTCTGCTGACATCCGACCCACTCCAATCTGAAAAAGTGTAACGGAGGAAACACCTATTTTTCCACCCGTCTGCGGATCAGATCGGGTGATGACGGACTCTACGGTCCATCATCATCCGATCCCCCATAGAGAAGAGCGGCACTCTGACAGGTCCGTCCCTGCACAGTGTGCAGAGACAGACCTGTCATCTGCCTGCTCAGCGGGGATCCATGGAGCGATCCCCCGCTGAGCAGAGCGGGCTCCGTACACGGACACGTCCCTGTGAAAGAACCCTAATGCCCCGTACACACGATCCGAAAATCGTACGAAAAATGCCGCATTCGAAACGATCGTACGATAATCGGATCGTTAGTACAGAGCTTTCGAGAGCCGATCAGGACAGTTCATCCGATATTATTCTATCGGACATGCACGGAAATTTTTTCCGTACGATGCCCGATCGTACGATTTTCGTTTAATCGGTACAGCTATCGTTCGAAAATGCAATACAAATGCATTGCAACACATGACATCGTTTCCGAATTTTTATTCTGTCGTACGGGAATTTTCGGGACTTTAGTAAACTCATCAGATTCGATGTGAGATTAGCAGGCAAACAAAAACGGACGATCATTCGTCCGATATTCGGATCGTGTGTATGGGGCTTAAGGCCAACGCCCTTTCTACAAAAATCCACGGGAAAGTTTGCACAAAGTCCCATCGTGTGTATGAGGCTTAAACACCAGAAATTCAACTTTTCATATCTTTAAAGGTCACCATACACTGGCCAATCAGTTAGATCTTCCATAAATTAGATTCAGTGCAATAGCCTGTTTGGTTTTCTACAATTAGAAGTAATTCTTACAGTGCATCTTCCTATTGCCGCTTTAGCCTAATGCTCTGTTTCCACTATTTAAACCCCAAAGTTGCGTGATTTACAATGTGCTTTTTCAGCTTGTTTTCCACTATTGCAACTTGTCATGCCACTAGGGACTGAAAAGTTGCATCACAAGTTCTACCCCATGATTTACAATGAGGACTTCAAGTCGCAGCAACTTCAAAGTAGTCCCTGCACTACTTTGGTCCCACTTTGATGCGACTTGAGGTCCATAGACCTCAAAAATACACGGGCATTGCTTCAAGTTGCGGGAAACTCGCAGCAAAAAACACGCAACTTTTGGCTTGCAATAGTGGAAACCGAGCCTTAATGCCATGTCATGCGACTAGTTCAAAACATCGGAGAAAAAGTCGTACTGAAGTTGGAACAAAGTAGTGCAAGAACTTTTTTTGGAGTTGCACCAATTAGAACGGGGGGAACATTGAAATACATGTGTTTTGACTTGTCCTGCAACTTCACATGTGTCAAGTCGCACAACAACTCGCAGTAGTGGAAAGACAGCCTAAGGCCACTTGGGACTGAAAAGTTGCATCACAAGTTCTACCCCATGATTTACAATGAGTACCATTCATATGTGTGCGACTTGCTTACACCCATGCCGTATACACAGCGGGCACACATCTTTATTACAGAAATCCATATTTGGCATGGAAATTAACCACTTGCTTACTGGGCACTTAAACCCCCCTGCTGTGCAGACCAATTTTCAGCTCTGATGCACTTTGAATGACAATTGCGCGGTCATACTTAGCCAAATGTTTTTTTTTTAAGTTCCCACAAATAGAGCATTCTTTTGGTGGTATTTGATCACTTCTGTGGTTTTTTCTTTTGTTTTTAAAAAAAAAAAAAAGACAGATTTTTAAAAATAATTTTGTATATTTTTAGATATTTTGATATTAAATTTTGCAAACAGGTAATTTGTCTCCTTCATTGATGTACGCTGATGAGGCGGCACTGATGGGCACTGATTGGTTACAATAATAGGCAGCACTGCTTGGGATCACTGGTGGGCATTGATAGGTGGCACTGGCAGGTGGTACTGGTGGGCACAGATGAGGCAGAATTGCCTCTTCGGGACCAATGTCCCTTGCGCCTAAGCCAGTGATCAGCTTTCATTTTTCTCCTCATGCTGTCAGCGTGAGGAGAAAAAAAAAAACAATTACCGAGCTTTAGTTTACATCATGTGATCAGCCATCATTGGCTGACAGCTAATCGCGTGGTAAGGGGCCGGGATCGGCCCCTTACTCGGATTTGTGATCACCCGAGTCTCAGTGACTCAGTGCGCTCTGCAGGGAGCACACGGGAAGCCCGTCCTATCACAGCCTCCCAGAAATTCAGGTCCACGCTGTGGCCGTCGTTTGGCTATAGCATAGACACCAAGTGGTTATTAGAAAAACAGATGCAGATTTCTAGGACTGGCCAAAAATAATGTTTAGAGTCAAAGGCAACTGATGACTTTCTATTAAAGGTCAAAATGGGCCATTAACATGCATCACAATTGAACTTAGGAATGTGTCTTAGCAAAGTTAAACTAATTAAAATCCTTTCATATTTTTGCTTGGGGATAGACTGCAGAGGGATTAGAAGTTTTGTCAGATGTCTACACCCCTGATAGGGTGAAGACACCTCCCAAATTTTGCCAATTTCTCATTCAAAATCATTCACTTCCTGTCACATAGTCAAACAGGAAGTGAGGGTAAAACCCTACCAATGTATGTCCTTGGGGACACACAGGTCAATCTAAATAGTTTCCCCATTCGGGAAATCACACTCTAGCATTTTGCCATGTACATCCCAAATTATTATGTATCTTGGGGTTTATTTACTAAAAGGTAAATCCACTTTGCACTAGAAGTGCACTTAGAAGTACAGTTGCTGGAGATCCGAGGGGAACAAGCAAGGAAAGGAAAAAAAACAGCATCTTTGTCTCTACATGATTGGATGATAAAATCACCTTTACTACCCCTCCGATTTTCATCAACTACACTTGTATTGCAGAAAGGATTTGCCTTTAATAAACCCCAAAATACCTAATAATTTGGGGTGTACACAACAAAGTGCTAGAGTGCAATTTACATAGTGGGGACACTAGTTAGATTGACCTCCCCAAGGAAAAATATTGTTAGGGTTTCACTCTCACTTCCTGTTTGGCTATGTGACAGGAAGCGAAGCCAATTTTAAGAAAAGGGACACAAAGCCCAACCTTAACCACTTCCGGACAGCCGCACGCCGATGTACGTCCAAACTTTGCCAGTGGATATCGTTGTTATGGCAGCAGATAGCTGCCATAACCCCGGTATCCCCGTTTTCGTGTGGCGGTCGGCTTTCTGATAAAAGTGGTCCCTGCGGCGGATTCACTGCTAGATCATTTTTTTATCGGTGGCGGGAGAGGGCCCCCCTCCCGCCGCAATCAGGTGCCCTCCGCCGCTTACCGGAGTCATCGGTAGCAGGTGATCGCATCCGTCTCCCCCGTGTGCCTGGAGACGAGTGAGGCTAAAATGGCGCCCACTCGTCTCCATGACACTGCTGGGCTGAAGCAATATCAAAACGTCACTTCCGCCCACGCCTCTTAAAGACATATTTTTTTCAATGTCATTTTTTTAAATTACTTTTTTTTTTATTGCATTTTAGTGTAAATATGAGATCTGAGGTCTTTTTGACTCCAGATCTCACATTTAAGAGGTCCTGTCATGCTTTTTTCTATTACAAGGGATGTTTACATTCCTTGTAATAGGAATAAAAGTGACACATTTTTTTTTTTTTTTTTTAAACAGTGTAAAAATAAATAAAATAATGTAAAATAAATAATTAAATTTAAAACCCCCCCCCCCCCCCTGTCCAGACGAGCTCGCGCGCAGAAGCAAACGCATACACGAGTAGCGCCCGCATATGAAAACAGTGGTCAAACCACACATGTGAGGTATCGGCGTGACCGGTAGAGCGAGAGCTATAATTCCTTGTCAAAAGAAGTTTATTGAGTATACAATGTTATAAAGATACATAAAGTAAGTTTACAAGGATCTATAAAGTAAGCTCACTGTTTTACACTAGGGTTTATATAGGTAGATATCATGAAATTTCAAATATTAAACATTGGGTTCACGTAAACCTAAATTAAAGATATATATCATTTCCTTAGTTACTTTTGTAGGTATTTAAATGATTTATACCTACTATACATATTGTTTACAAGTAGAGTGTATATAGGTCAAATAAATTCTGATAATGAGCTTTAATCGTAAGGTGGAGAAAAGGAAAGAGAAAGAAGAAAAAGGGTTGAAAGGTAGAGGTATGGTCCACAAGGTTGTCCCGCTCGTCAGTTTATTATTCTTTTTAGTTCTCTTTGAAGCCTTAGAATGGGTGTCTCTGTAAGTCATTTAATCTGTTACCATGGCAACAGGACAGAGTCATTGAAATTTGACAGGAATTGTTGTTTTATCCAAGGATGCCAAAGTTTTTCAAATTTTGGAATTTGATTTTGATCGATGGCTACCATCTTAGCATGGGACATTGTATTATTTATTCTGTGAATTGTTTCTGCTAGTACCAATGTAGGAGATTTCCATGCCTTGGCCACTGTTTGTTTTGCAGCCGTTATTAGTTGGATCATAAGTTTGAATTGAGAGAGTGTTAACCATTCCGGTTTTAGATTAAGTAAAGTTAAATATGGATCTGGTTGTATTATTTTTTTAAATATTTTAGATGCAATCACGAAGACTTCCTTCCAGAAGGTTTGGATTACTGGGCACGTCCACCATATGTGTAAATATGTGCCTATTTCTGGGCATCCTCGAAAACAAAGAGCTGAGGTATTAGGTGAATATTTTGCCACTCTAGCGGGTACAAGGTACCAGCGAGTTAGGACTTTATAATTTGTCTCCACTGCTAAGATGTTGGGTGAAGATGACTTAGATGTGAGCCATATGTTAGACCAGTCCGTGTCTTCTAAAGTTTGTCCCAGGTCCTCCTCCCACCTCTGAACGTAAGAGGGTCTATTAAGATTTGCTACTCCATATAATTGATTATAAAGTGATGAAATTGTACCTTTAGCAAATGGATCTTTTGTACAGATTGATTCAAAAATGGATAATTGGGATAATGGTGTATCCCCCTTTAGGAATGGTGTATAGAAATTTTTGATTTGGAGATATCTAAATATCTCAGAGTTTGGTAGATCATATTTTTCTCTAAGCGATGGGAATGAAAGGAATGATTTAGATGCTATGAAGTCATTTAGTGTCTGAATGCCTGATGTTGTCCAAGCTTTAAAAGAATTTGGGTAGATCCATGCCGGATAAAAGGCCGGATTTCTGATAAAAGAAAGGAGAGGATTGTGTGGAGATTGTAACTGATATTTGGTTTTTAGTTTATCCCAGAGAGATAAGAAGTGTTTAGTTATGGGATTATGAATTTTAAAGCGGTCTTTAGGATCAAGCCATAATAAATTTGATATTAATAGAGGGTCATTTTCTGAAGCCTCTATAAATACCCATAATGGGATTTCCTGTTTTGCATGGTATTTGGACAAACTGGCCAAATGTGCTGCTCTGTAGTAGTTAGTAAAATTAGGGTATCCCATGCCTCCTTTATTTTTGAGAAGATGTAGTGTGTGTATAGGTATACGTGGTTTAGAAGAGCCCCATATAAACGAAGTTGCTCTTTTTTGTACTATTCTCAAAAAATAGGAAGGAATTGGAATAGGGAGGACTCTGAATAGATAAAGCAATTTGGGTAGAATAGTCATTTTGATTGCATTAATCTTCCCTATCCAGGATAAAGGAAGTTGCGACCATTGTTTTATTAGATTTGTGATCTGTCTTAATACAGGAGGATAATTGGTTGAGAATAAGTCAGAATGAGATGCTGTTAAATGAATTCCAAGATATGGGATTGATTTTTCTGCCCATGTGAATGGGAGTGCAGCCCTAGCCGGGATCAATTCCATGTTTGTGAGTGAAATATTAAGCACTAGGCATTTCTTAGGATTAATCATAAGGCCGGATAGGGCTGCAAATCCATCAAGAGCTGGTATTAAGTTAGGACCAGAGACCTGTGGTGATGATAGAAAAAGTAATATATCGTCTGCAAATATACATAATTTGTGTGTAATACCTCCTACTTCAATGCCAGTTATAGTTTGGTTTGTTCTGATGTATTGGGCCATGGGTTCGAGTATAAGGGCAAATAATAAGGGAGATAATGGGCAACCCTGTCGGGTACCTCTTTCGATATTAAAGGCTTCAGATTTGTATCCAGCATATTTTATATAGGCTTTGGGTTTATTATATAATGCTTTGATCCATGTTAAAAAGTGGGGTCCAAAACCCCATTTTTGTAATGAATATTGCATATATTGCCAGGATACTGTGTCAAATGCCCTCTTAATATCGAGAGATAGAAAACATAAAGGGATTTTCCGTTTTTTAGCAATATGTGCCAATAACACTGCCCTGCGTATATTATCACCTGCCTGTCTATTTGGCATGAAGCCTACTTGATCTCTATGTATTAATTTTCCTATAATGCTATTGAGGCGTTTTGCTATTATTTTTGCTAATAATTTAATATCGAGGTTTAACAGAGAGATAGGCCGATAATTCACACAGGAAGTATCATCAGAAAGGGTTTTTGGGATCATACAAACAATTGCCATTAGTGTTTCTTGCCGAAAAGAATGTCCATCTAGAAGATTGTTAAAAGTTTCAGTGAGAATGGGAGAGAGTATTTCTGAGAATGTTTTATAGTATAAAGCCGAGTAGCCGTCTGGGCCTGGTCTTTTGTTAAGTTTTAGGTCTTTTATGGCGTTAGCAACTTCATCTATAGTTATAGGCTCATCCAAACTGCTTTTTTGATTCTGAGATAATTCAGGTAAAGTTATTTTTGAGAAGAAGGATTCAGCCTCTGTAGGATTAAATTCATTGTTTGTCTTGTATAAAGTTGCGAGATGTGAGTGAAATTTATGGACTATTTTAACTGGATTACAAGTGTAAACATTTTTTGATAATTTCAAACGTATTGGTTTGAAAGATTTGTTAGTTGAATTTAATGCCCGAGCCAAATATGTACCTGGTTTGTTTGTATTCATGTAGAAATTGTGTTTGGAGCGTTTGAGGGATTTATCAACTGACTCAATGAGAAATAGATCGTATTCCAATCTAGATTTTTCCAGATGAGATTTTGTACTCTGAGATGGATTATCTTGAAATGATATGTAGGCTGCATTAAAATTGAGTTCTAGTTTTTTTGCTAGATTTTTGCGTTCCCGTTTAAATAGTGCCATTTGTCTTTGTATTGTACCACACAAGACAGGCTTATGAGCTTCCCACAGTGTTATTGGGGAGATGTCTGTTGTATTATTAATTGATATGTATTCCTTTAAAGCTTGTTCAATGTCCATCTGATGTAGTGGGTGTTTGAGCATTATGTCCGGTAAGTACCACGTTGGGTCATGCGCTTTTGGTATGGCTGAGGCTATAGTAGTGTATACTGCATTATGGTCAGACCACGGAATCGGAATTATATCTGATGCAATAATTTCTGGTATCATTCCTATTGTTAGAAAAATATGATCTATTCTGGTGAAGGTTTGATGAGGGTGCGAGAAATAAGTGAATTTCATTTTCATTGGGTTACTTTCTCTCCATGAATCTACCAGATTGTATTTGGAAAGAAGTTGAGAAAAAGGTAATCTAGAGGTTATTTTGGATGGTGTAAAAGGTGATTTATCTAGAAATGGGAGGAGGACCTGGTTCGAATCCCCACACATTATCACTGTTCCTATTTTGTGTGTATTAATCACTTGTAATATATGTGAGAGGAATGGTGTAGGTTGTTTGTTAGGAGCGTAGTAGGAAATCACCGTGATTGCTGTATCCATTATATAACCCATGAGTATCAGGTATCTACCTTCTGGGTCTTTAATTTCTGATGATAAGGTGAATGGTGTGGATCGGTGAAATGCAATTAGAGTTCCCCTTTGCTTGGTACAGGCAGAAGCCGTGTAAATTTGTTGATAAAAAGGAGAAATATATTTTGGAGTAGAATCTTTGGTGAAGTGTGTTTCTTGGAGGCATACTATGTGAGCCTTCTTGTTATGGAAAGTACGGAAGGCTTTGGTCCTTTTTTGAGGGACATTTATTCCCTGAACATTCAGGGAAAGTATATTTAGTGGTGCCATGGCAATAGATCAAATAGTTTTGACTTACTTTTTGTTATGCAGAGCTGACTGCGCAGATCAACCTGTGTGGACTGAAGAGATGAATAGATAGAAAAGAAACCAGTGAATTCTGGAGTAAAGAGTAAACAAAAAACATATGAGATTAGATGATACATTGTATAAATGATTTTTTGCAAGTAATCACAATTTACCCGTGAAAGAGAATAAATATCTCTCTCAGGGGAATAAGTGCCTTCGTCACACTCCCACATAATATGGTTGGGAGAATGAGGAGGGCTAATGGGGGTACACGGATCTTCCGCTTACAGGAGAGAAGTGCTATGTCAAAAGACATCAAAATGATGTTTCATTAATTGGAGTGCAGAATATAGTTTTTGTTGAAATTATTTATTCCAGGGTGGTTGTATATGGTTAGTCTTGCCCTAGGCTAAATAATTCAGTTAGAAAGGTACTGTTAATAACTTTGGTATTGATGAAGATAGTTTGAATTATTTTGGGACTTTAACCCCTCCAGAGTAAACAATTACATATTTTATTCATATGTAACTGTTTAGATATGTTAACTCATAAAATTGAGGTTGTATTGCTTCAGATTAGAATAAACAAAAACATAATTCTAGGAACTAGTTAGGTAATAATATATTTGTTTTAAGAAAAGAAAGAAAAAGCTTCCATTACTTCTGGATTATTAAACATATTTGTCCTAAAAAGTAATAAATCTATTGTTATTACCTGATACTATATAACTGAACAAGAATTTCCTTATTTCACTTATATATTCTAAGGCTATGTGAATCAGAAGTAATAAGAAATATAACTGGAATGTAACATGATCCCACACAGTGTGTGACTATCAGAATGCAGTTACATTCAGTTATAAATACAGGTTTTTTATAGAGAACCATCTCTTAGTATAATAAATGAAGAGATATCAGGAATTTTAATGTCAGTCCATTGAATCTTCTTGGTCCATGGATAATGTGGCATAACGGCCTCTTTTGTGAGAATGATGATTCCCATTTTGTTCTGGAATTTTCTGGGTGCTGCCTGAAGGTGAAGATGATGCCATTCTTCTGCGTGTGGGAGTGTTGCTGCTTGTGGGTTCTGTCAGATTTAATTTTAAAAGGGTTTGTTGTAGTTCATCTGCTGATCTGCTTCTGTAAATTGTACCTTGGTGGTTAAATCTGACTGAAAAGGGGAAGCCCCATTGATACATAATGTTGTGGCGTTGCAGTTCCATTACTTGGGGTTTCATGGATCGTCTTTTAGTAATAGTAAGTTGGGATAGGTCAGCAAAAATTTGATAATTGTGTCCTTGAAAATTAAGTTCCTTTTTTTCTCTTGCAGCAATTAGTATTTGTTCTTTCGTTCTGTAATAATGAAATTTTGTGATTATATCACGTGGGGGTCCATCTTTCTTTTTGGCTGTGAGGGCTCTGTGTACTCTGTCCAGTTCTAAACGTTCAATAGGGATATCTGGCTTTAGTTCTTGTAATAGAGCAGTAATAGTAGATTGCAGGTCTGTCACAGTTTCAGGTATTCCCCTTATGCGGAAGTTTGAACGTCTGGCTCTATTTTCGTAATCTTCGAGCTTAGTTTGAAGTATTAAATTCTCTTTTTTTAATTGTTCCAATTCTGTTATATTTTCTAGGGTTGTAATTTCAATTTCATCCATTTTTATTTCTAAGGCTGCGGTGCGGTTTCCCAGCTCTCTTATTTCTTTGGTTAGGCTTTTTGTTATTTGGTCTGAGGTTTGTTTTAAAGCCTTATGAAGCATCTTTTCAAATTGTAATAATATTACTGGGGATACTGAGGAGGCTTGTGGAGAAGTTTGTGAGAGGATTTGTTCTGTATCTGACTCAAATGGAGAGTCTTGCTGTGACATTTTCTGTATGTGAGAGCGCCCTGATGCTGTATCTTGTGAGGTGACTGGAGCTGCTTCAGCTGCAGTGAGTGCCTGTGAGCTCTTTGTGAGGTGATTTTTATTTCTGCCACGGTTTCCTCCCAGTACCATATTTCCTGCCCAAACTTTCACAGTTTGTTCCCTGGGGCAAAAAGGTTCAAATGGATACCTTTTGAGCCTGCAGGCTCCGCTTTGTCCTTCTCTTCTCTCCTCAGCGGTGTGGAGCTCTAACAATGCATGTCTGCTCCGCTGGGCTCCGCCTCCTGCCATCGCGAGAGCTATAATTCTATCCCTAGACCTTCTCTGTAACGCAAAACATGCAACCTGTAGAATTTTTTAAACGTCGCCTATGGAGATTTTTAGGGTAAAAGTTTGACGCCATTCCACGAGCGGGCGCAGTTTTGAAGGGTGACACGTTGGGTATCAATTTACTTGGCGTAACATTATATTTCACAGTATAAAAAAAAAATTGGGCTAACTTTACTGTTGTCTGATTTTTTTTTAATTCAAAAAAGTGAATTTTTTCCCCAAAAAAGTGTGCTTATAAGACCGCTGCACAAATATGGTGCCAAAAAAACGTATTGCAACGACCGCCATTTTATTCTCTAGGGTGTTAGAAAAAAAAAACATATATAATGGTTGGGGGTTCTAAGTAATTTTCTAGCAAAAAAACCTGTTTTAAACATGTAAACACCTAAAATCCAAAACAAGGCTGGTCCTTAAGTGGTTAAAAAAATTAAAAATAAATAAATAAAAATTCTTGATTTCCCTCAAATGTCCACAATTAGGATAGGATTGTCCCTAAGGGCCAGGTCACACCATAGAAACGCAGTTCGGATGCGTTCCAGGTGCTTTTCTGCATTCACGTTTTTGATGCGTTCCAGTGCGTTTTTGGTGCGTTTTTGATGCAGTAAAGTGCTTGTTTTCCCCCTCTTTTTTCTTAAGCTTAAATAAGGACAAGTGTGTTGCAGTGCGTTTTTGGTGCATTTAGGTGCGTTCCAGTGCGTTTTTGATGCATTTTACAGCGTTCCAGTACAGTCCAGTGCATAAAAAATGCAGCATGTTCTACATTTTTTTTCTGGAACTGGAAATGCACTGAAACTGCAAGCACTGGTGTGAACTATGCCATTGAAAACCATATAACCTACTTTCCGTGCGTTTTTGATGCATAAAAAAAACGCACTAGACTGCATATGGTGTGAACTGGCCCTTAAGGAATAAAAGTTATTTAAAAATACTCGCGGCTATAATAAAATGTCGGTTTATTGATAAAAACAGCATTAAGAAAAAAAACTAAATTAAGAACAAAAAAAATGTGTGAGGCTCCCCCGAAATTCCATACCAGGCCCTTCTGGTCTTGTATGGATATTAAGGGGAACCCCGTGCCAAAATAAAACAAAAAATGGCGTGGGTGTCCCCCTCAAAATTAATACCAGGCCCTTCAGGTATGGTATGGATATTAAGGGGAACCCCGCGCCAACATTTTTTTAAAAAATGGTGTGGGGGTCCCCCTCAAAATCCATACCAGGCCCTTCAGGTCTGGCATGGATTTTAAAGGGAACCCGCACCAAAATTTTTTAAAAAATGGCGTGGGGTTCCCCTAAAGATCCATACCAAACCCTTATCCGAGCACACAACCTGGCAGACCGCAGGAAAAGAGGGGGGACGAGAGAGCGCCCTCCCCTGGACCATACCAGGCCACATGCCCTCAACATTGGAAGGGTGCTTTGGGGTAGCCCCCCAAAACACCTTGTCCCCATGTTAATGGGGACAAGGGCATCATCCCCACAACCCTAGCCTGGTGGTTGTGGGGGTCTGCGGGCGGGGGGCTTATCGGAATCTGGAAGCCCCTTTAACAAGGGGACCCCCAGATCCCGGTCCTCCCCCCTGTGTGAAATGGTAAGGGAGTACAAAAGTACCCCTACCATTTCACAAAAAAAGTGTTGTAAAAATGTTAAAAATGACAAGAGACAGTTTTTGACAATTCCTTTATTTAAAGCCTTCTTCTTTCCCACTCCTTTCTTCTATCTTCTTTCTTCTATCTTCTATCTTCCTTCAGTTTCTTCATCCATCTTCTTCTTCCTCCGATCCTCTGCTTCTTGCTCCGGTGTTCTCGTCCGGCATCTTCTTCCGCGGCGTCTTCTTCCCGTCTTCGTTCTCGGGCTGCTCCGCATCCATGGGAGGCTCCCACTGTGTGACGCTTCTCGTCTTCTGACGGTTCTTAAATAACCGAGGCTTTCCCCATGACGTCAGAGGGGGCGGACAGGGAAGTCCCCGTGCGTCAGAGGGGGCGGGGTCACCGGGTGGCCCCGCCCTCCATTATTTAAGAAGACGAGAAGCGTCACACAGCGGGAGCCTCCCATGGATATGGAGTGGCCCGAGCACGAAGAAGGGAAGAAGATGCCACGGAGGAAGATACCGGACGAGAACACCAGAGCAAGAAGCAGAGGATCGGAGGAAGAAGAAGATGGATGAAGAAACCGAAGGAAGATAGAAGATAGAAGATAGAAGAAAGAAGATAGAAGAAAGAAGATAGAAGATGGAAAGAAGAAGCATTTAAATAAAGGAATTGTCAAAAACGGTCTCTTGTCGTTTTTAACATTTTTGGCACTTTTTTTGTGAAATGGTAGTGGTACTTTTGTACCCCCTTACCATTTCACACAGGGGGGGCAGGATCTGGGGGTCCCCTTGTTAAAGGGGGCTTCCAGATTCCGATAAGCCCCCTGCCCGCAGACCCCCACAACCACTGGGCAAGGGGTGTGGGGATGAGGCCCTTGTTCTCATCAACATGGGGACAAGGTGCTTTGCGGGGGACCCCAAAGCACCCTCCCAATGTTGAAGGCATGTGGCCTGGTACGGATCGGGGGGGGGGCGCTCTCTCGCCCCCCCCCTTTTCCTGCAGCCTGCCAGGTTGCGTGCTCGGATAAGGGTCTGGTATGGATTTTTAGGGGGACCCCACGCCATTTTTTTTTTAAATTTTGGCGCGGGGTTCCCCTTAAAATCCATACCAGACCTGAAGGGCCTGGTATGGATCTTGAGGGGCACCCCCACGCCATTTTTTTTTTTTTTGGCGTGGGGTTCCCCTTAATATCCATACCAGACCTGAAGAGCCTGGTATTGAATTTCAGGGGAACTCCACGCATTTTTTTTTCTGAATTTTGTTTTTTTTTTAATGCTGTTTTTATCAATGAACATAATGACATTTCATTATAGCCGCGAAGTGAACCAGCGTAAAAAAAAAAAAAAAGTCTAGAGGTGCGCCCGTTCAACCTATGCAAATGCATTTACGTTGCTTGACATTTACTAAGATTTTGCCGGCGCACTGAACCAAAGCATTTGAACAAGTTCAAATGCCGTTTGAGCATGCGCAGTGTATAAATTCACCTCCCGCAGCTCTAAATGTATTTGCCGGCTCTGCCGACTTGTTCAGAGAAAGTCACTTTCTCATTCTATTTTGGCCATATTTGTTACTTGGACAGTTAGTACTATACTTCCCCACATCACCCCACATCAACCCCATAATATTGGCACTTCCAGCTTGTTAAGTAAGTTAAGTAAGTAAGTTAAGTAAGTTGTAAGTTAAAGATGCCGTGCGCCATGTCTATAGTGGCGTACCGAGCGCCTCTTCCCGTACGCCGGGAAGAGAACAGTAAATGGGGGATCGTGCTGTGTTACCGGCGCAAATGCTTTGTAAATACGAAAATGTAATTTACGCATCGGCGTGCACCGCAAGTCATGGTGCAAATGCTTCATAAATCAGCCTCACTGTGTACACCGTCTGCACTGTATTAGAAACTGTACAACGGCTGTGCTGTATTTTATACTGTGTACACCAATAGAAGTGTAGTAGAAACTTTACACACTGTATGAGATACTGTGTACACACCGCCTGCACTGTATTAGAAACTGTACTAAGGCTGCACTGTATTGTGTACTGTGCACACCACCAGAAGTGTAGTACAAACTGTATACACTGTATTAGATACTGTGTACACCACCAGAAAAGTAGTAGAAACTGTACACACTGTATTAGATACTGGGTATACCACCAGAAGTGTAGTAGAAACTGTACACACTGTATTAGATGCTGTGTACACCGCCAGAAGTGTAGTAGAAACTGTACACACGGTATTAGATGCTGTGTACACCGCCTGCACTGTATTAGAAACAGTATACCACCAAATGCACTGTAGCTATAGGCTACAAAGAATGCAGAGTATATATATATATATATATATATATATATATGTATATATACACACACAAGACTGTATATGTATATATGTATATATATATATATATATATATATATATATATATATATATATATATATATATATTATTATATATATTATTATTACACCGCCTGAAGTGTTTTAGAAATAGTACACCACTGAATGCACTGTAGATATAGGCTACACTGGATGCAGAGTATATATATATATATATATATATATATATATATATATATATATATATATATATATATATATATATATATATATATATGAAATACACTGCAACTAACTGAATAACCTGACTGCTTAATCTAACTCAAGCTATCTCTCTGTCCACGCCAAAACACTACACACAGCCGCCGTGTAAGCAGCCTATAGTGTGGGGCATGGACTTAGTCCCCCAGAGTGAGCTGTGATTGGCCAAAGCATGCAGGTCAGGTGCATGCTTTGGCTAGTCATCATACACCAAAGCACTGCGATCTTGCAGTGCATTATGGGGCGTTCTGCGGCGCTCGAATTTCCCGCTAACAAGTTCTCTCCCCTCTCAAAGCATGCCTCCCAGTACGTATCTGATCATCCCCCTTTAGCACAAGTCTGCTCCCCTCCCAAAGCACCCCCCAGCACACATCTGTCCACCCAGCACAAGTCCATTCCCTTTCCAAAGTACCCCAAGTACATACTTGACCCCCACAGCACAATTACACGCCCCACCCAAAGCACCCCCCAGTATGTATTTAAAGGGGGAGTCCGGCGACCAATCTTTTTTTTTTTTTTAGGTCATTGAGACATTTGCTAACCTCAAGATAATACTTACAGTTTGGGTGTAATATTTCCGCCTCTGTCTGTTTTCGTACTGAAGAATAACTTAAAAAACGTGATGCTGGCTGTTTCCATCTTGCTTGTGGGCATGTGAAGCCCACAAGCATTGATTTCCTGGATGCGGTGAATGCTGTTCATTCACAGCTTGTTCACGTGCATGATCATTGTTCCCGCACTGAATCTTGGGAAGCCTGACACTAAGCTCCCAGGAGACAGTGCGGCGCCGGGGAAAGGCAAAAAACACGCCTACTCCCATGGGAGGAGAGACAGGAAGTGCCACAATAAAGTACAATATAAAGGTAGCAATAAAAAAAAAAAAATTTGTGCGGCATTTGAACATCTATGCAATTAACTGAAGGGGGTAAGATTAAGTTAAAAATTTGAGTGGAACCCCGCTTTAACCCCCCAGCATAAGTTCACTCCCCTCCCGAAGTACCCCTCCAAGCACATATATGCCCCCTACTCCACCTTCTAGAACATGTCCTCTCCCCTCCAAAAACACCCCCAGTACATATCTGATGCCACCACCCTCCAACACAAGTCGAGGTCCCCTCCCATAGCACCTTCCCAGTATGTATATGGCCCCCCAGCACAAGTCCACTTCCTTCCCAAAGTGCCGCCCCAAAAACATATTTGCCTCCCACCCTCTAGCACGTTCTCTCCCCTCCCAAAGCACCCCAGTATGTATCTGACTCCCCTAGCACAAGTCCACTCCCCTCCCAAACCACCCCCCAGCACTTATCCAATCCCCCCTATCCCCACCTTCCCCCCAGCACATATCTGACCTCCCCACTCTACCCCACATTCTAGCAAAAGACCTCTACCTCCAGCACATACCGCAGCTTGGGTTTTGTTTAACCATGCCCCTAAACACCTCCCACTGTAAAGTTTGGCCACACCCATTTTTTGCAGCGGCTTCATGCGCCAAAGGCTTCTACCTCCCCCAAGTGTCCCTCATTCTCAAGTTTGAAAGTTGGGAGGTATGGTATTCATGACTCTCTCACTTCTCTGCCAAATGGCATGTATGGTTATCCAATCGTTACCTACATCTGAACTAAATATTGTGGTTTTTCTATGAATAAAACGTTAGCTTTTCAGCTTTATGACCTTATGTTCTCTCTCTGGTACTAAGTATACAGCATATTTGGATAATTCCAGTATGTATGATATACATTATAACATTTGTTTACTTTTTTGGAAAACTATGTGATGCTTCATTGAAATTTGTATATTTGTGTGGGATATAAATGTTCAGATTTCTATACTCTCTGTATAATGTTTTTTTTGTTTGTTTATTTACTATTTTAAAAAGTTTTGGAATTGACTATATAGAAAAGCAGCACTCTAAATTGTGTTTGAATACAGAAAACGCAAAAGAAAAGAAAATTTATTTAGGTGCATTAACCCTTTAAATTGATGAACTTAAGATGCTAACAAGAGGCCCCAACTATGAATGATGCTCTCCTGGACCTGGTAATCTCAAACCATGCAGAGCTTATTACTAATGTTCATAAAAAAGAACATCTGGGTAGCAGTGACCATAACATGATTTCATTAAATGTTAGCTGTAAACAACAAGCACATACTTGAAAAATAAAAACACTTAACTTTAAGAGAGCAAATTTTCCAAGGATAAGGGCTGCTCTCCAAGACTTAGACTGGGAGGGAATAATGGCATTGAAGAACACAATAGAAATGGGAATTCTTCAAAACAACTGTATGTGAATACCCTGAAAAATACATACCCATGGGTAAAACGTTTAAAAGGCTAAAAGTAAAACCTATGTGGCTCATGGCCAAAGTTAAAAATGCTATAAATAATTAAAAAAGAGCCTTTGAAATATATAGAAATTAAAGAAAATATTGTTTAAAATGTTACAAGGAAACTGTCACGGAACGTCCCACACTCCGCTTAAGTGCTTCCGTCATATATCACTTCCTCCCAGTCTGTATACAGATATCAGGTATTCCAACCTCTCTGAGCACAAAACAAGGCGACACTTGCTTGTTGCTACCATGAACTGTTTTTTTAGAATCAAAGTTACAAGACTTTATATGCCGTTGGAACCTCCTCTAACAATACAACTGTAACCTAATTAACATAACTAACATGAGCTAATTAACTAAAAAATTTACCCAGACCAGATGACAGACTTGTGGGCACCGAGCTTCACACAGTAGTATAAACACAATAGCTGCAGCTCCAATAGGAGTCGTCCCGTCTCCTACATTGTATAGAGGACAATGTGATCAGCTCATTCAATTAACATAAACACAGGTAGTTGGAGTTGATGACACCAGCATCTCCTCACAGGATGTGTCCCAACAGAATGAATCAGTCTTATCAGCAGGGGGCTGCTGGAGGAATCCCCCCTCCCTCTTCAGGGACACAGATCCACAGCAAGGAGTCCCCAGCAGAATCAAACAACATACAATATATACATATATACATGACGGAGTCTGATTAGTACAGTTCAGACTGGATTTCTCATTCACCTCACAAAGAGTATTGTTCCATTGAAAATCCAGGGCCCATAATCAAAAGGCAACAGGCTTGCATTCAGTCCTCTCCAACAGCCTCTGTCCCGGCTAGGTCTGTCACATTTCTCCCCTTTCGGCAGGAGACTAACACAGGAGGAGACCCCAGACGGGTTGACTCCGAAGTTAGTCAGTAGTTCCAGTCCTCTACTGCCTGTACCCACACAGTACCCCAAACAAATTGTTCCAAACAGAGTATTACTCACCCAGCCAACCTCTGCCTCTGTCAGAGAACATATCTGCCGCTGGGGAAAGGCCTGGACTGGCCCTTCTCCCTTGAGTCCTTTCTGCCGCTGAAGACAGGAGGACTGGGCTCACTCTGTCATGCTGTTGGGGATCTGGGCCGACTTCCCAGCATCCCTGGATTATACAGGTGGAGACTGAAGTCCCATCCACCTTCACAGGAAATCCATCTCCTGTTAGTTGAGGGCAGAGTCCAGCAGTACTCGGCCCTGTTGCCAGCCCTTCTGCTGGAAACCCCACACCATCTGCTCCGGCTACCTGTTGGGGAGGGAGGCCGACTGCCCCACCTCCCTGGAACTCTGTAGTTGTTGCCGGTGATGGCCAGAGGTTGGTAGCACTCTGCCCGGTTGCCGGTGCTTCAACTGGGGAAGTTCCCTGTAACTCCACAGATACTGCTGTTGGTGCGGGGCAGAGCACACTGAAGTTTGGCCCCAATAGCAGCTCTTCTGCTGGAGGCTCATCGGGTTGTTCTTCCTCAGCAGAAAAGTCTATTAAATCCCCTACCTCTATAACTGGTGTCTGTGGATAGAGGTTCACCATCTCCTGTCCGTGAAACTCAGAAGATGCCATCAGTGCTGAGCAGAGCGCAATGAAGTTTGGCCCTAATCCCAACTCTTCTCCTGGGGGCTCACCCGATGGTTCTTCCTCAGCAGAAAAGTCTATCAAATCCCCTGTCTCTGCAACTGGTGTCTGGGGATGGAGGTTCACCATCTCCTGTCCATGGAATCCAGAAGATGCTATCAGTGCTGGGCAGAGGTTAGCAGAGCTCTGCCCTGTTGTCAGCACTTCAGGTTTGGGGATGGCAATCTCCAGATTTTCCACTGCAGATTCTCTGGCATGCTGCTGGACAGGCACATTCCTCCATCCAAGATCATCCCATGCAGAAACAGGATCATCAAGGTCAGTCAGCACTTGCTGCATCCGCCATAAGACCTCCGCCTCCATAGCTGTGGGGGCAGGTTGGCAAAGCACACTATTGCTCTGCCACATTGCCGACTCTTCAGCCAGGATTTCAGGGTTGTCAGCTGGTATTTCCTGATAGTCCCAGGCAAAGGGAGCCCAGCCCTGGCACTGAGCAATGTCTAGCAGCCGTCTGTAGACGATCTCTAGCTCCCATTCCTGAACGGCCAAAAACTCCAAATCTTCCTGTGCCCAGTGCACTTCCGAAATGTTCAGTAGCCCTTCTCTGAAATCCATGATTTCGTCCAACCGCCACTCCAAATCACTCCCAAAGTTAGAGTCCCCTGTCAGCTTCACATACAACAGTCCCAAGCCGCCGTAGCTTAAGCCTTCCGTTGGGCTGTCATCCGCTATCCAGGGACATGCTTGGGATACATGCCACCGGAGGGCTCTGTAGCTCTCATCCAGCTTTATCTCTGCTCAGACCAGCCTGCTTAATTCAGCTGTCTGCTTCTTGTGTGGTTTTTCTCCCAAAAACCGCACCCGCAGTCCGTACTGCGACCAGTACCTTTCCTCGATGGAGGGGAGAACTTTTCCCTGGTGTCGCTGCTCACGGGCTAGCGCTTCCTTTCAGAGTTTGCAGCGAATAAAATCACACCATCCCAGCAGGACCTGCTCTGATACTGGTCCTCTGTGCTGTATCTGCAACTCTCGCAACCTCCTTCTGAATTCCTCATCCATGGCGGCTGGTATCTGTACCTCTCCTCTCCTGCTATCTGGACCTTGGATCCAGATGGAAGTTTGGATGTCCCAGACTGCAGGAAGCTTTCCCGCTGCTTGCCACCAATGTCACGGAACGTCCCACACTCCGCTTGAGTGCTTCCGTCATATACCACTTCCTCCCAGTCTGTATACAGATATCAGATATTCCAACCTCTCTGAGCACAAAACAAGGCGACACTTGCTTGTTGCTACCATGAACTGTTTTTTTAGAATCAAAGTTACAAGACTTTATATGCCGTTGGAACCTCCTCTAACAATACAACTGTAACCTAATTAACATAACTAACATGAGCTAATTAACTAAAAAATTTACCCAGACCAGATGACAGACTTGTGGGCACCGAGCTTCACACAGTAGTATAAACACAATAGCTGCAGCTCCAATAGGAGTCGTCCCGTCTCCTACATTGTATAGAGGACAATGTGATCAGCTTATTCAATTAACATAAACACAGGTAGTTGGAGTTGATGACACCAGCATCTCCTCACAGGATGTGTCCCAACAGAATGAATCAGTCTTATCAGCAGGGGGCTGCTGGAGGAATCCCCCCTCCCTCTTCAGGGACACAGATTCACAGCAAGGAGTCCCCAACAGAATCAAACAACATACAATATATACATATATACACGACGGAGTCCGATTAGTACAGTTCAGACTGGATTTCTCATTCACCTCACAAAGAGTATTGTTCCATTGAAAATCCAGGGCCCATAATCAAAAGGCAACAGGCTTGCATTCAGTCCTCTCCAACAGCCTCTGTCCCGGCTAGGTCTGTCACAGAAACCTTGTAGAATGTTACAAGGAAACAATTATCATTGTTTAAAATGTTACAAAGCATATAAAAGAATATATAAAAATGAAATCAAGGCCGCAAAAATTCAAAAATAAGGATAGATTGAAAAAGATAGTACTGTAGGACAAACCCCCAAAAATTCTTCAAATATTTTAATAGTAAAAAAGGTCAGGTCTGAGCATGTAGGCCCTTTACAAAATAATCTGGAGTGGGTGATTGGGGACAAAGAGAAGGTAAATTTATTAAATATCTTCTTTAACTGATGTGCATACAAAGGAGCAGGAGACAGGATGGATTAATGAAATACAGAAATTGTCAGACAAATCTGATTTCTTTTTATGAGGAGGTTTCCTTTTCACATCTCCAACAATGATCTGGTACTGTTGGAAAAATCCTATGAAGTGTAGCAATGTGAACTACAATTGTACAGTACAGCGATTCCTGATCATCTCCATGTATTGTATTGTATTGTCCCTCTAGTGCCCAGCACCACTAACTGACATAATATTTGTGCGTCAAATCAAAGGGATTGTGGAATTGGTAGTTCCTCAGAATGGCAATTGCCTCGCTTGCATATACACCTGGACTACATATACCAGGGATCTTTGCTACCATCCGTGAGATTGCTGGGAAAAGCTATAAAAGAGGACAGAGACCCAACCCACGCTCTCTTCCTCCTGGGCCTTGTGTGACGAACCTCCCCATGCAAGGACCACCTCGGCAGTCTGAAACCCCGTGCTTCATGCTTCACATCAGACGATTGTCGCAAGTGAATGCCTCTCCGGGAGCCACTGTCCAGAAGTCATTGTATCAGCCTGGTCGTTGGTGAGAGGGCAATTGCCCACCTTTGCTAACCTTCCTTTGTTGCTCTATTGGGGCACTGTGTACAGACAGCTTTACTCTGGGGAAACACTTTACTGCAATTCTATTTGAACACTGTACATAGACACCTATAGCATCAACCATTCCAAGGAATACCATTACCTTGTTACTGCACCTTATTGGATACAGTTAATGAGCTCCGACTGCCAGCAAAGACCAACAGGCCTGCAACTGGGACATTGCTGTCATTACTACTTGAAGGGCCCTCATACCATTCTTGTTTGATTGATCTCTCATTAGTATTAAAGGTTAAATAGGCTGGCCTGGGTTCCCCCTTTAGAAGTATTGCCAGGATTAATGCTAAACTCTTGCTTATCCTTTCAGATCATGTTCAAGTAGTAATCCATTGTACATAAGTGTATATAATATAATATATAATAATATAATATATATAATATATTGTATTGCCAAATTGTCTTAACTTGTTTTTTTGTAGAGGAATTCTTCCACTGAGCTAGGATTGTTATCCAAAGCTCAGCTGATCTATTACCTCCTCTGGGCAACAAGATCTTCTTTAGTTATTAGTTAGTTAGTAAAGGTTAATAGAGTATATACTCGCTGAGTTGTTTGACTTATTACTTTTTTGTTTGAGTTGTTTGACTTATTACTTTAAGGTGGTGCAAAGATGTCTGAACCCAGAGGTGGGTTGGAATGTTCACAGGGTCATGGTGGTGCAGATGAGCAGCTACATTTGGGGGCTCATCCGGGATGCCATCTGCAGCCAGACATAGTCAACCTAGACAAGAGCCACAATCCGCGTGGGAAGCCGCTTCAGTGGCCGTGGTTGTTTGGGGCCAAAGTCAGGGAGCTCAAACGGAAAGGAGCACTGTTCTGGAGATCTCTGGAAGTGAACACACTGAGAGAGAGATTAGAAAGTGGATAAGAGCTCTGCCCCCAGGACACTGGGCCTACATTGTGGAAACAGAAGCCGAGTGCGACCTGGACCAAGTCAGGGTGCTAGTGGAGTGGCAGGAAGAGATACCTGAATGCTTTCAGAAGGAAGAGGTACATCTCGCAGAAGGGGTGATTGCTAGAGTGATCCCACTCAAAGTGGGGGGAGAGCATGCTGAGAGGCAGCCATTGACCCGAGCTTAGGAGAAGGGCTCAGGTCTCTCTTTTTACACAGATATGAGCCAGCTAGTTGACAGCTTGGTGAAGAATGGGGCTGGAAATGATGGAAGGAAAGACTGGCCCTCTGAAGACTTGGTATCAAAACCACTTGCTGCCTATATCTGAGGCTGTCTGAGTACCCCAATCCTCTGACCTAGAGAACTACCAGTCTCCTACGCTGAGGCCTAGGGCCACAAAACCCTGCCCACCCATGCCACCTGAAGAGCAGAGTGATGACCAAGAATTAACTCTTGATTAGTTGTGGGTCTCTCCTTTGGAAGACAATCCCATCACTCCTAGAACTGGGGAGGAAGACAGGGGACACCCTTTAGGAGAAAGACACGTCTCTCCTTGCTGGAAATTGAAACACCAGATCTTCACTCACTAAGAGGAGATGAGGAAGTCAAGATGGAATCCAATGAAGCATCTAATGTGTTGGAGACTCCCACTCCTCCTACTTATTAAGCAGAGAGAGACTGTTCCTGAATCAGAACCTGAAGCAGAGCCTGATTCAGAACCTGAGCCTGAATTTGCATGTAGTTTCTGGGGAACAGATAGGGGACCGGAGCTGTTGGAAAGTATCTACTCCAGGTTGAGACAGAAAATATGCCCTCCAAAAAGACTGACGTATGATACCTTTGGAGAAAACTCTTACAAACGTATCCCTACCACTCAACGCTCTAGTCAAGCACTTGCCACCTTTATTGAACCTTTAGTAAAGGATGACCCTGATCCACCTCTGGGTGGGCCACTAACTTGTTATTGGCCTGTCACAAAATGAATATGACTTTGCCAGACAATGTATATAATTTACTGTTAGAAGAGCCTTCTTTGGATCAGTTGTCGGCTGTTACAACTTCTGGTTTGTCATATGATTAACCATTTACTTTCTTATGATACAGTAAGGTGATTCCATAGGTTGTGTTCTGTCTTTGGGGACCAAAGACTTTCAAGTGGGGGAGGATGTAGCAATGTGGACTACAATTGCACAGTACAGCGATTTCTGATCATCTCCATGTATTGTATTGTCCTTCTAGTGCCCAACACCACCATATTTGGGCATCAAATCAAAGGGATTGTGGGATTGGTAGTTCCTCAGAATGGCAATTGCCTCGCATGCATATACACCTGGACTACATTCTTGTTTGCTTGATCTCTCATTAGGATTAAAGGTTAAATAGGCCGGCCTGGGTTCCCCCTTTAGAAGTCTTGTCAGTATTAATGCTAAACTCTTGCTTATCCTTTCAGGTCATGTTGCAGTGGTAATCCATTGTACATAAGTGTATATAATATACTGTATTGCCAAATTGTCTTAACTTGTATTATTGTAGAGGAAATCTTCCAATGAGCTAGGATTATTATCCAACGCTCAGCTGATCCATTACCTCCTCTGTGCAAAAAGATCTTCTTTGAGTTATTTCAGTAAACGTTAATAGAGTATGTGAACGAAATGTCCCACACTCCGCTTGAGTGTTTTCGTCATATAACGCTTCCTCCCAGTCTCAATATAGATATCAGATATTCCAACCGCTCACAAGCACAAAACAAGACAATACTTGTTTAGTTGTTGAACATGGACTTTTTTATTAGAACCAAAATACAAGTCTTATATACAGTAAAAGAGGAGGTCCCCCCTCCTGCTCATATTACTCCAGCAATGTACCTGTAAACAGAAACCTAATTAACATGAGCTAATTAACTAATCCCTTAAAGCAGCCGATGTGACTCCGTGCCCTCCTGAGCATTGTTATGATTAATCAGGATTTCACTACAGGTCAGACTTGTTGTCACCGAGCTTCACACAGTAGATTATACATTATCATATGTATGAACATAGGACACCTTCTCACAATAGTAGGAGCTCCAGCAAGAGTCAGCCTGTCTCCTACATTGTACAGAGGCCAATGTTTTCAGCTCTCTCAACTAACATGTTGAGTTCAGAATCAAACAAACCAAGAATAGTCCTTACATATATCTTGGAAGATATTGTGGATAAATATTAATGTCCCATTTTAAGTAATCCAAGATATGTTTTCTCAATCACTTTGTGCCAAGATGGCACAGGGTGACTTAGACATAAGAGGTGCATGGTGAACTGAAACATGGGTTTCCCAACTTTTCTAAGGGATTCTTGGTTCTCCCGTCACAGAGTATATACTCTATATCGAGTTGTGTGACTTATTCCTTTAAGGTGGTTCAAAGATGTCTGAACCCAGAGTGTCAGGTGGGTTGGAATATTCACAGGGTCATGGAGGTGCAAATGAGCAGGTAAATCTATGCAGCCCTCAAGGGGATCGTGCTACAGAAGCAACTCTGGTGTCTTATACTGTCAAGGAAGAAACCAGAGAAGAACTGGCAGATATGCCAATATCCATTATGGCCACGTGAATCCATGCATGCGCATTAGCAATCAGCGTGTAACGGCGAACGCACATTAGTATCGGCTAGTATGCGTATGCAAAACGTGCTAATTACCAGTGTTTTGCTGGCCTATATAAGGATTCCAATTGCTCTCATAAAACGCTGGATTATCGTCAGCTCTGTATCCTGTGTTCCTGTGTTTCTTGCTCCTGTTTGATTACCTGTTACCGACCTGGCTTACCCTGACCTGCTCTGGCTTCTCTCCTGGCTCTGAACCTGGCATGTTTCACAGACCTGCTCTTGCCTGTTCCAGATTGACTTCCTATGTGTGACCCCAGTTTGATCACAACTACTCCTCTTGCCTCTGCTTCTGACTGTTTTCCTGTGTTTGACCCCTGGCCTGGCTTCTGACGATGTCTCTGCTTTTCCACCTGTTAAGATCCAGGGTACCATTGGCTGTGAACACCTTCTCTGTTCCTGGGTGTCTGCTTCTGGAACCATCAGACAGCTTCCCCGGCAGGCAACCCATGCATCTCTGGGCATAGCACCCTCTGTCTTCAACTCCAGGGATACTCTGCACTCAAACGCAAGGGGAGCCCTTTCGTGACCTCACCTTCCAGCCTGGTACATGACATATACCATCTTGCTTTAATTATATAGCCATTTTCCTGCGTATTCACATTCAGGAAACTTTGGGAATAAACAAGTAAGTGCGGTCCCAGCTAGTATCCTCTCTCTGTGTCCAACGCGGATTCCCAGAATGCATGATACAAGCATAAAGAAGCATACATTTCCCCAAAGATGAAGGAGTATAGCGCTGAGATCACATGACTCTGGGGAGACGAGCTAGAACACAGTGATTCAAATACCGTAGGTGCATTCGTGTATATTTCTCTGCTCACCGGATCATCTAGATAATGTTTTAGTTGGATATAGGACCAAAAAGGGAAAGATTTAGTATTAGATAACACTGCAAGCTTTTGCTGCCGTATTAACTTGCCCCTGCGAAAGAAGTGTTTCGCTTGCATCTCAGCACATGGCCACTGTTTTGATAGGTAGGTTTAGCCAAACCTGGAGGGAAGTCTGGATTACCTCTAATAAGGGTAATCGAGCATTCCCTGGCCAAAAGCGCATGGACTCTACACACCCTGTCGAAGGCATGAAGAGTTGCCCCAAAAAGGGGATGTGTGTGAAGGGTAGGTGGTACATGCTTTTTGGAGAACCAGGGAATTGAGCAAAGCTTAGATTCCAAAATCAATGGTTTAAGATTCGCCCAGCCCTTGCAATGTGTATGAATCCTCCAATCTACAACCCTAGTCAGATGGACTTCCCAATAATAGCGCTGTAGAGCAGGGAGGCCAATTCCTTAGATTCCTTAGATTTCGATAATACTAGCTTCGCCTACCCAATGCGTACCGATTTAGTCCCCCAAAGGAAGGACATACACATCCTCTTGTGGGCCGCAAAACCATCATCTTTAGGATAGAGGCCCGTCCAAACCAAGAAACAGTGGGCACATCCCACCTTTGAAGATCCTGTTGTATAGCTTTCAGTTCTGATAAAACGTTTTTATCATATAAGACTTCTAGTTTACCAGGGAGTTGGATACCCAGATAGGTGATGACATCTACTTTCCATTTAAAGGGAAAATTTGTCTGGCATTGTTGTACTAGGTTGGCTGGTGAAGAGATATTCAGTGCAAAGGATTTAGAGTAGTTGATTTTTAAATTTGAAATATGTTTAAATTGTTCTAGAACTGGCATAAGGTTGGATAGGGATGTCAACGATGATGAAAGAAAAAGCAAGATATCATCCGCAAAGGCAGCAATCTTGTACTCCCTCTGATGGACCTCAGTACCTTTTATATTCGGGTTGGCCCGGATGCAACGTAGAAGAGGTTCCAAAGTGAGGATATAAAGTAAAGGTGAAAGAGGACAACCCTGTCTGGTTCCATTAAAGCGTCCGATAAGCGTCCGATGGGAAAAGCGTCCGATAAGCGGCCACTGACTTTAACTATAACTTTTGGATTGACATGAAGGGACCTAATGAAGGCATGCATACAGCTCCCAGTCCAAGAGCCTCTAAGACTGCATCCATATAGTCCCAGGGCACTCGATTGAATGCCTTCTCTGCATCCATTGCCAGAAAAAAACCCTTCCCATTGGGTAGAGGTGAGCCAGTGATAAGTTAAGCGGGTCGCCAGAACTTAAGAGAATAGTTTTACATCCACGTTCAGAAGTAAAATCGGATGATAACTGGCTACATTAGTAGGGTCTTTATTTTCGTTACCTTAGGGATCGCCGAGATATAGGCTTCTAACAAGGTTCTGGATGGGCAAGGAGTAGTAGACAACGTGTTAAAGGCTTTAAGGAAACGTGGAGCCAGAAGATCAGCAAAGCATTTATATATTTTCTAGCCGCAATAGCAAGCAGATGTTCCCGTACAAAACACTTACGTGCCTCCCATTGAGTCATGGGAGACACATCTGGTGTGTCATTATGGAGGAAATAGTCACTGAGTGTTTCTAATGGTCTCCGAATCTCCAGGATCAGAAAGAAGGGAAGCATCCAGTCTCCACATCGTAGTAAACATCTTCCTCTGTGGGAATCATAAGGTCAACGTAATCAGGTGATGGTCAAAGAGCACCATGTTTTCAATGGTAGCATTATAAAGGTAGGACAGGTCTGCCTGGTGTATAAAGAGATAGTCCAGTCTCGAATAGCGATTATGCGGAGATGAAAAAATGTGTAATCCTTCTCTCAAGGATTAAGAGTGCGCCAGGTGTCATGCAACGTAAGGGAAGCCAATTGAAGTTTCACTTGACGCAGGGCAGAGAATGGGAATGAGGAGGTACCAGTGGAGGTATCCGGAAGCGGGTCTAGAGCCATAATAAACTGTCGTCCCCCCCCCCAGAATTAAAAGGCCTGTCAGAAATGAGGCAAGTTTCAAAAGAGTATCCTTTAGAAAACTTACCTATTTGGAGTTGGCACAATATATATTTGCCAGAGTCACTGGTCTATCTTTCCAGGTTTCTTTTAAAAAGAGAAATCTGCCCTCAGGGTCCAGCATTTGGTCAGTAAGGTGAAACATAAACAATTTAGCCATCAAAATTGAAACCCCCTTAGTTTTGGAATCGGCACAGGTCACATGATAGACCTCAGGAAAGTGCCTATTAGCTAAAAGGGCAATGGAGCCTAACTTAAAGTGGGTCTCTTGCAGAAAGACAGTTTGGGCTCTGTGTCGGTGTGCTTCAGCCAGAACACTGCTACGCTTTTCCTGAAACATTGAGGCCTTTAGCATTTAAGGAATACACTTTGAGGGATAGAGGAGCTGAAGAATGCACTGCAGAAGATATTGTTGAACACTGTTAGTGTCTGTGGATGGCACCCATAAGTCATAGATGGAGAGGGTCCTCGGGGGAGGGAAAGGGAGGGGTGTAAAAAGTAAGTAGAAGGGTTTAAGTAGGATAGAGGGTTAGCAAATACTCCTAGCCTATGTATGCACAGACGGTACTTTCAAGGGTTGAAAGAGAAACGCTACCCATATGTGGGGAAACACCTCAAACAGAGGTAACACGTGAAATATACCAGAGGTGGACTCAGTCCTGCTGGCCCACCTAATTAGGAAAGCCTATGGGGTAGTGGGATAAGGAAGAAACTATTCCTGGAACCTGCCTGCTTGAGGTGGGGAAGAAGTCTAACATCAAGGTAGATTCATACACTCTACCACATACACGCTATCTGAACCCTCACCCCTGTGCTGCACGTCCAGGATCTATGAGAAGTCAAGAGTAGCATGCATCAAATCAGCTAAAGGACCAGTGTAACCACTATTTTTTGCACAGCGCTGTTCGACAGGGCCACTGCTCCCATGACCACACCCAACAGGCGTAGGTCCAGGGAACAGAAACCCCAGTGCCCAGCCTTGCTCCATTGTGTACACCCTGAACTTATACAAATACAAAGACTATGCCATCATTAGAAGATAATATAACCCACATTCCGTATTTCAAACATAATAAAAAAGCAACACCCAGTCTAGGAGCCCCCAATTAGTGTACTGTACACTACATTGCTGTGCCCCCTAGCCACTTATATAAAAAAGATTTTGAGTAATCTAATGATTAGATAACTGAGACATTTGCCTCCTGAAATCCCAACATCCAGACCAGGTCATAGGCCTCGGGTCTGAAATATTGAGATCCCATGGGGACATGGCCTTAAAGGCAACCAAGAACCAGTCCCATTGTTATAGCATGAAATGGGACATCACCCCTCTAGAGCATATGTAATCATAGTCATGCATGACATTAATTCCAGGGTACAGTCTATATTATTGTAATTTTAAACTTGGGTCTCACAGGCTCAATAAAAAAAGAACCCCTGAGACCCGACAAAGAGGATAAAAAGACAAACCATAAACATAATAACATAACAAAACAACAAAACAAAAAGTACCAGTACTGTGATAGCTACCGAGTACTTAACATACTCCACTGCTTGTGTGAATATTCAGTGACTCTTTCATAGTAGAAAACAGAGCAGGGAACAAGCAGGACTTCTGTTTGTGTGTTCACACTGCAAATGTCCAGTGTCTTCCAGGTGTCTCAGAGTGACAAGTTGGGGAGCACAGGCATCTCCCATAAGTTCAACTGTGACTTTGGTCATTGCAATCTCCTTTTGGAACATAACCGGAGCAGTACATATGGCAAACAGAGTCCTGGAAGCCCTGAGAGAGGAAATGTACTTCTGCTCTTTTTGGCACAAAGCCCTGCAACGAGGAAACCTGTCAGATCACCAAGTTCCATAAATATGTCAGGTCAACATGAAAATGACCTTGACCAGGCTTGAGAGACTTACCTGAGCTCCCAGGTGCAAGAGGATGTAAGTCACAAATCATTGTAGGGAAAACCTTAGGTGTGGCCTTCACGGCCTGGCAACCATGGTATAAAAGCTGACCATGGGCTAAAGTTCAATGATAGCAGAGTAGCCATAAACAATAATTATAGATCTCCCAGAATTAGAGGGAAAGACGTAAAAGGAGCACAAATCAGCTTACCTGACCGTCAGATGTATAGTCAATAATCTGTCCTGCGTTGGACGAGCGATGGAGAAACTCGTGGGCTCTTATCAGTCTCCATGTCTCCATGAATTCTCGACAGAGAGTTGGTTGAGGGTCTACGATGCCTTTGTCTGCTTCTTTGTGACCAAGGAGTGGCAACAGGCTGAGTGGGGATCCGGTTGCAGGAATGCACAGTACCAATCCGGAACGTTGAGCACTGGGATGCCTAGGGTGTCACAAAAAGACTGTAGGTCTGCTGGTGTTCTCAGCAATACCGTGCGATTACCAGCAGTTGCTTGCAGGCAGAAGGGGAATTACAGTAAGTAATGCGTCTGTCCCGTAGTACATGAAGAAGCGGACGTAGGTCTCTTTTGTGCTGGAGGCAGAGGCGTAGCTTGAAGCTTGTGGGCCCCGATGCAAAAGTTGACCTGGGCCCCCCCCACTACTTCCAATGTGTGTGCAGATACATCCACTGCATGCCAAGATACTCAAAGTGGCTTAAGAGTTTTGAGTTCCCAGAGTTCCTCTTTACATCAGAGGACAGGGATTACCGCTGGAGAATCAGAGGACAGGGATCACCGCTGGAGAATCAGAGGACAGGGACCCCTAGCAGGTCACTTGGCAGAGCAACTTTCCCATTCCAGCACTATATACAGCTCCCCCCACACTACACAGGGCTGAAGTCACATTCATTTACACACAGTCTGTCAGTCTTCGCAGGGTGTATCTGGCATTTATGCTGCCCTTCTGACCTGTGAAATTCTGTGGTCGGAATGCTAGTGTAGTTGCAGTAGGCAGATGCACCCTGTGCAGATCATGGCTAACTGGCTGGGTTGTAAAGGAATGTGATTTCAGCCCTGCAGAGGAGGAACAGTATAGAGTGCTGTAATGGGAAAGGAGCTCAGCAAGCGGGCATAGCATGCAGGGTGGAGGGGGTGGTCAGGGGGTTTGAGGGGGGGAAACTTAGATCTGGGAGGGCAAAGCCATGTGACACAAAATCTGGAGCCTGCAGCCCTTCAGGGGCCCCCTGAGGAGGTATTAAGGGATTTGTTTTAGCAACTTGGGAAGGACACCTCCCGGAGGTGTGTCTGTTCCCCAGTTGTCAGGGAAGTGGGGTAAGCAGACATCCCCGGGTGGGATGGTACAGAGAGTCCCAGCTGGTGACTAGGAGACACGGAGCAGTGTCATACCTGACCAGTGACATCGGTCCCATCGTGGCTACAGGATGGCACTCTTCTCCTCTTGCCTCACTGAGCTCGGTTACCATTCCATGTTGCCAGCACACAGAACAGACACTTCCCCATCCTGGGCTGTTCTCACCTCGTGCTCTTCTCCAGTCCGTGGACTGTGGAAGGCAAAGTAGAAACCCAGTACTGGAGTGTGGCTGTGGGGCCCTAGGGCAGATCGGAGCTGGATTTTGTGGAGGATATGATAATATGACAGGGAGGCTGCAGGGGCCCCCTGGAGCTAGGGTCGGGGTTGCGATTGTGACCCCTGCAACCCCTTATGCAACACCCATGGCTGGAGGGTAATGACCGAATGATCCTGAAACAGTTGAATGCCCTCATGTTCCAAGTGATCATGGTTGTATGCTAGTCATAATATTTCTTCCTTCTGGATAAAGTTGACCAGACAGCACACAGCATCTCTGGGTCTCAGTGTCCCTACCCCTTGGTTGGAGAGCTCTGTGGCACCTTTCCATTTCAACAGGAGCATCAGGCGGCCTACCCAGTAGAGTATTGAAGATGGCCCAGACAACTGATTGTAATTGTGGCCCTTCCACTGATTCCGGTATTCCTCTAACACGCAAATTGCACCTGCGGCCTCTATTTCAGGGTCCTCCATGTGTGGGTGCATGTCAATCAGGTGCCGGGCATGAACACTGGTGACTCTTTGGACTTGCTGGATGGCCGCCTCATGTGTCATGGCCGCCGACTCCACATGCTCCAAAAGATAGGCTACTGCTCTAATGTCAGTTTTCAGATCACGAGATTGCCGCGGACAAGGTGTTTTTGATGTCCATGGCAACTTGCTGGAGATCAGCTAGATACAATATGGGAGAGGAGTGTGAGTTAAGCATACCTGCAGCAGAGGCACCAGGGGAGACAGCAGTGGCAGCATAACTCGCCACACTACGGTCTGAGGCCTGAGATGCAGCCTGTGGATCAGCGTGCTGAACATCACTGGCATATATCCCTGCTAAGCTGTGTAGATGGGTCCTGCTGGGACTGGGGGGCTGACGTGCTGCTCCCAGTCATCTTCACACAGTAAGGTTATGTCAGGGCTGGGCTCAGCCCTTCCTTCTCTGAGCTGGCCGCTCAGCTGTCGGCTAATTGCCGGCTCCTTTCTCTCCACAGTGACTGTCGATGATCTGCTCGTCAATACTGGCTACTTAAAGCCGTCCAGCTCACTTCATCTCTGCCTTCACCTTTGGTCACATCTCAGAGACTTCTCCTGCGTTCCTGTTGAAGACTTGCTTGGCTGATGTCCCTTCTGGCTCCTGATCCTACTTGCTGTACTACTATGTTGATCTCTGGCACTCTGACATTGGCATTGGCTGACTACCCGATCTGGTTACTGAACTCTGGCTATGTATTGACTTTGCTTACTCTGTTTACCTTTTTATTATTATTAAACAAGTGTGATTAACTGTACTTCTGTCTCGGTCTGATTTATGGTTTCTGACAGTAGGTGAAGGCCATGAATTCAGAAGATGCAATTCAGTCCACTTGTTGGTAATATTTTTTCCAGATTGGATGACCAGGACCACCGCATGGATCAGTTTGTCTTGGCATTACAAAAGCTCCTGAGTCACACGCCTCACCTGGAATCTTCCACTATGGCTGCTCCAGGACAACCTGTCCCTGCTGCTGCTCCAGTCTCTGTGCAGGCACCCGCCTCGAGTATTACCTCTATAAGAGGCATGTCTGGTTCTGCTCCGCTTCCCCAGCGATTTGGGGGCAATCTAGTTCAATGCAGAGGGTTTCTCAACCAGGTTGAGATATACTTTGAGATGCTGCCCCAGGCATTTCCCACGGACAGAAGCAAAGTAGGTTTTGTGATTTCTTTGCTTTCTCAGAGAGCCTTGGCCTGGGCAAACCCACTATGGGAGATTCAAAAACCTGTGGTCCTGAGTTACCCAGAGTTTGTGGCTTCCTTCAAAAGGGTATTTGACGTTCCCGCATGCTCCACTTCTGCTGCCAAGAGCCTCGTGTCCATCAAACAGAGTACAAGAACTGTTGCCGATTACACCATTGAATTCTGTACTCTGGCTGCAGAGGTTGCTTGGAACAATGAGGCCCTCGTTGCTGCCTTCTCTCATGGTCTCTCTGATAACATCAAGGATGAGATAGCAGACCAAGATATACCCATTGAGCTGGAGAGGTTGATCACATTTGCCATTCTCATTGACTCCAGACTCAGAGAAAGACTCTCTTTTAAGAAGCGCTGGCGCAAGCCTCCTGTACATTTGTCTCCGAGCTTTGCAGTCCCACCCTTGCCTCCCTCACCTCCCATTCCTCCTGGTATCGAGTTGGTCTGTGAAGATGAACCCACACCCTTGGGCTTCACGCGTCTCTCTGCAGATGAGAGAACCCTTAGGAGGAGGGAGAGATTGTGCCTTTATTGTGGCCAGGCTGGTCACTTTTTGAAGTCTTGTCCTACCCGTCCAGGGAACGCCCGAACCTTGAGGTCCTGTCACGGACAGACCTTAGGTGGCGTTGTTTCGTCTCCAATTTCCCAGAAAGATAAGTCCCTGGTTTCGGTTACCCTGTCTTGGGCTGAGTCATCCGTCGAGATATAGGCTCTAATCGACTCTGGGGCTGCAGGTCTGTTCATTGATGCTGCCATTGTATCGAAGCACTCGATTTCGCTGCAGCTGCGTGACACTCCACCTGCCATTGAGGCTCTTGACGGGAGACCTCTACAGCCTGCCCATGTGACTCATGAGACTGTTCTGTTGTCCATGGCCGTAGGGGCCCTTCACCATGAGATAATTCAATTCCAAGTTATTTCCTCACCTAAGTTTCCACTGGTTATTGGTTACAGAGGCACAACCCTTCTTTTGATTGGCTCCGTGCTGAGGTTCTGTCCTGGTCGCCACAGTGCAGTGAGAGATGCTGCCAGAAGGTAGCCAAGGTCCTGTGCACCTCTTCACTCTCCTCCCTGCCAGAGGGGTACCGTGATTTTAACGATGTCTTTGACAAAGGTCAAGCCGGTACTTTGCCTCCACACCGGTCGTATGATTGTGCAATTGACCTTCAACCTGGTGCCATACCCCCTAGTGGCCGGGTTACCCTTTGTCGGTCTTTTGTCGGTCTTGGAGGATAAGGCCATGGAGGAGTATGTTGCTGATGCACTTTCTCGAGTTTTCATCTGCAAATCCTCGTCTCCTGCTGGTGCTGTTTTCTTTTTTGTGAAGAAGAAGAGTGGTGAACTGAGACCTTGTATCGATTATAGGAGTCTCAATCGTTTCACGATTAAGAATGCCTATCCCATGCCTTTGATTATGGAGTTATTTGAAAGCCTCAAGGGAGCAATGGTTTTCACAAAGCTTGATTTGAGAGGGGCATACAATCTCGTCAGGATTAAGGAGGGCGACGAGTGGAAAACTGCGTTTAATACCAGATCAGCTCATTATGAGTATCTCGTAATGCCTTCTGGCCTTTGTAACGCTCCGGCAGCTTTCCAGGAATTCATTAACGATGTCCTCCGAGATTTGTTGCAGTTATGTGTGGTGGCTTATCTTGATGATATTCTCATATTTTCCAAGTACCTGGAGAGTCACCAGAAAGATGTCTGTCATGTGCTTCAGAGACTAAGAGAGAACAATCTCTATTGTAAATTTGAAAATTGCGAATTCCATTGTGAACAGGTTAAATTCCTGGGCTATGTCATTTCCACTGCTGGTTTTTCGATAGACCCAGTGAAACTTTCAGCGGTCCTACAGTGTCCTTGATCCGTGGGTTTACGTCCTCTGCAGCATTTTCTTGGCTTTGCCAACTATTATCGGAAGTTTATTTGTAACTTCTCGTCTCTGGTCAAGCCCCTGACTGATATGACCAGGAAAGGCGGCAACCCACAGAGTTGGTCTCCAGAGTCCATTAAGGCCTTTTAGAGTCTCAAGGCTGCCTTTGTTTCTGCTCCTGTGTTGACACACCCTGATCCTACAGTACATTGCCTTTTATCCTAGAAGTTGATTCTTCTGAGACTGGAGTTGGCGCCCTTCTGTCTCAACGTCCTAACTCTGAGTGCGCTATGCATCCATGTGGCTACTTTTTCAAGAAATTGTCATTGGCAGAGTGCAATTACGAGATTGGTGACAGAGAGCTGTTGGCGATCATTTTAGCCCTGAAAGAATGGAGACATCTCCTTGATGGTACCACTGTGCCAGTTCTCATTCTTACTGACCATAAGAATCTCACATTCTTGTCTGAGGCTAAGCGCCTCTCTCCCAGGAGGACGCAATGGGCTATTTTCTTGTCGAGTTTTAATTACATTGTCTCATTCTTACCCAGTACTAAGAATGTAAGGGCTGACGCCTTGTCACGACAATTTTCCTCCACTTCCAAGATGGAGTCGGTTCTGGTTCCTGTGATTCCTCCTGATCGTTTTCTGGCTACGGTTCGCACCAGTCTTACTTCTCCTTTGGGTGACAAAATTCTCGCTGCTCAGGTCGATGCTCCTCCTGAGAAACCTTGTGACCGCTGCTTAGTTCCCGAGAGTCTCTGTACTGCTGTGCTCCAGACTTACCATTCTACCAAGGCTGCTGGCCACCCTGGGAAGAATCAACTCTTTTGGGCCATTTCCCAACAATTCCGGTGGCCTAGTCTACGTGCTGATGTAACCGCCTGTTCCGTGCTCAGTGCTCAGCGTGAGACTCCACTACACCTTCCAGTGGGCTTCCTACAACCCATACCCAATGACGAGAGGCCCTGGACCCACCTGTCTATGGATTTCATTGTGGAGTTACCCAACTCCCAGGGCAACACAGTTATCTCTATGGTGGTTGACCGGTTCTCGAAAATGTCACATTGAGCTGGCTTCTATTTTTTCTTGGGAGATCTTCCACTTACATGGGCTACCCAAGGTGATTGTCTCAGACAGGGGTAGTCAGTTTGTGTCACGGTTCTGGCGAGCCTTTTGTGCACAGTTGGGTATTCAGCTTGCTTTCTCCTCTGCTTATTACCCGCAGTCTAATGGGGCCGCAGAACGAGCCAATCAGTCCTTGGATTCCCACGTTGCTATATTTCTGACCATCATAACACCTGGTCAGACCTCTTACTGTGGGCGGAGTTTGCTTACAATAGTGCCTTGAATTCAGCTTCCCATTTGTTCCTGTTTATGGCGAACTATGATTTCCAACCATCTGTGTTGCCTGCCTCGTTTGTTCCACAGAGTATTCCTGCGTTAGAGGAGCATCTCCGTGGCCTTCGTTCCACTTGGGCACAAGTCCAGGAGGCTTTGCGGCATGATAACGATAGGTACAGACTCCATGCTGACCGCCGACGCCTGCCTGTGCCTTCCTACCAGGTTGGGGACAGAGTATGGCTGTCGTCTCGCAACCTCCGACTTCGTGTTCCTTCTTTGAAGTTCACACATCGGTTTATTGGGCCTTTCCGTATCCTTTGCAGGATTAACCCAGTGGCTTACGCGTTGGACCTTCCTCCTAGTATGTGCATCTCTAATGTGTTTCATGTCTCCTTATTGAAACCTTTGGTCTGCAACCGCTTTACCTCCTCGGTGCCACGTCCTCACCCTATATAGAGGAGTATGAAGTACAATCCATTGTTGACTCCCGTAGGTTCCATGGGCGCATACAGTACCTGGTGCATTGGAAGGGGTACGGTCCGGAGGAATGCTCTTGGGTCTCATCCTCGGACGTACATGCCCCTATCCTCCCCCGTGATTTCCATAGATGTTTTCCCTCAAGCCCGGTGGTCCTCCGAGGGGGAGGGGTCGTTGAGGAGGGGGTACTGTCTAGGCTGGGCTCAGCCCTTCCTTCTCTGAGCTGGCCGCTCAGCTGTCGGCTAATTGCCAGCTCCTTTCTCTCCACAGTGACTCAGCTGTTGATGATCTGCTCGTCAATCCTGGCTACTTAAAGCCGTCCAGCTCACTTCATCTCTGCCTTTGGCCACATCTCAGAGACTTCTCCTGCGTTCCTGTTGAAGACTTGCTCGGCTGACGTCCCGTCTGGCTCCTGATCCTGCTTGCTGTACTACTAAGTTGATCTCTGGCTCTCTGACATTGGCATTAGCTGACTACCTGATCTGGTTACTGAACTCTGGCTATGTATTGACTACGCTTACTCTGTTTACCTTTTTATTATTATTAAACAAGTGTGATTAACTGTACTTCTGTCTCGGTCTGATTGATGATTTCTGACAGGCTAAGTTTGTCCCGCTGATGATAGGCAAAACAGAAGCTCTAGATAGCAGAGCTCTCTGCCTATGCTGCCATCTTCCTCAGGTGCTAGGCCACGCCCCCTACCCTGTTTCTAAGTTTCACATAAGGGATGAGACGTTCCAAAATACCCATAGGGATCCAATTAGAACATCTTGGATTGGCTAGGGACGTGTGCCGCAAAAGTGTTCTCCAGGCTAACAGGGAAGTCTGTGTGGTTAGAGGTAGGAGATTCAGATCCATTTTCTTCCAGGCATTTGCTAAAAGCAATAAAAGTAGATTTGGAGTCCCCACTAGATATTTCTAAACTTCTACCCATAAAGCCTCAGAGTAGAGATGGAACCAATGTTTAATTGAGCTAGATGGGTGGTGATGTAATAGTCTTGAAGGTCCACTAGGCCTACACCTCCTACAGTAAATGAGATGTATATGAGAACACCTCGCTCTCTTTGGTTGCCAAATGTAGCATTTGAGCAGCACTGTCAAGGAAAGTATAATTCCAGGCTTAAGGGGAATCAGTAGTGTACGGAAAACAGAGTATTTTGAGACGGATCATTATTTTAAATGTGGCTATTCTACACGCCCAGATATTTCAAAGAGGGATAAGCGTCGGAGCTCTGTATGGATTTCTTCAATAAGGGGATTACAGTTGGCCTCCAATAGGGATGCTGTGGAGGATATCAAGATTATACCTAGATAAGGGATGCTGTGGTTGGGCCAGGAATAAAGTAGATGATTTGTGTACACCTAGGTCCAACATTTGACATTTTGTAAAGTTGACCTTGTAATAGGAAAGGATGCTAAAATGGGTTATAACCTGATCAGCGGCAGGTAGTGTAAGAAGCAGGTTCTTTAAAAAAGGATCATGTCATCTGTAAATAAGTTAAGGATGTGGGGTGTGGTGCACGTGCGGAACCCAGATATTAGATAGAGGGTTTGTACGAATGGCCACCATCATTGGCTCTATCATTAAGTTAAAAATCAATGTGGATAGCGGACAACCCTGGCATGTACCATTAGAGATCCCAAATGTCTTGGACAACAAGCCTGAGGTATAGACCTGGGAAGACGGTCGAAGATGGCATATAGGATAGAAACCCAAATTTCTCTAGCACTATTCGCATGTACTGCCAGTGAACTCTATCTAACACCTTCTCTGCATCAATAAAAAGAAGCAGAGAAGGTGTTCGAGTCATCTCCATATGGTGCAGGATGTTAATATTACATCTGGTAGCGTCTGCTGCATGTCTGTTTTTTGTGAAACCCATTTGGTCTGGCTTCACTAAAGTAGGAAAGTAGGAATAATCTCTATCAAGCGGTTCATCAGGAATTTGGCATAGATTTTCACATCCAAGTTTAACAAGGACATTGGTTGGAAGTTTGCTGGCATGGTAGGTTCTTTACCCGGTTTGGGAAGCGTAACCACATAAGCTCTCAGCATCTCATTGGAAACTGATCCATCAGACACTGTGTCTTGGAACATAGGCATTAGATAAGGTGAAAGAATTTGTTTAAAAAGCATGGGCTTAGCATAAGGGGTTGCAGGGGTCACAATCGCAACCCCAACCCTAGCTCCAGGGGGCCCCTGCAGTCTCCCTGTCATATTATCATATCCTCCGCAAAATCCAGCTCCAATCTGCCCTAGGGCCCCACAGCCACGCTACAGTACTGGGATTCTACTTTGCCTTCCACAGACCACGCCCCTCTGTTCCCATTGGCTGGGGAGCAGCTGTGAGCCATTTCCTGAATGGAGAGGAGCACAAGGTGAGAACAGCCCAGGATGGGGAAGTGTCTGTGCTGTGTGCTGGCAACATGGAATGGTAACCGAGCTCAGCGAGGCAAGAGGAGAAGAGTGCCGTCCTGTAGCCACGATGGGACCAATGTCACTGGTCAGGTATGACGCTGCTCAGTGTCTCCTAGTCACCAGCTGGGATTCTCTGTACACCCACCCCCCCCCACCCCCCACCCGGGGATGTCTGCTTACCCCACTTCCCTGACAACTGGGGAAAAGACACACCTCCGGGAGGTGTCCTTCCTAAATTACTAAAACCAATCCCTTAATACCTCCTCGGGGGGCCCCTGAAGGGCTGCAGGCTCCAGATTTTGTGTCACATGGCTTTGCCTTCCCAGATCTAAGTTTGGAGGGTGTAGTTGTGCCAAAAAGGACTGAATGGAAGCTTCTGAGGGTTGAGATGTAGAGGCATCCTCTTTCAGGTTTTATAGGGAACTATTATAATCCACAAAAGCATCCGCTATGGCTTGTGGATTTAAAAGTATCTTTTTATCAAGAGGGTTTAGAAGGTATGGAATTAGAGCTTTAGCTCTTTTGTGCTTTAATCCTATTCACTAAAAATGTACTTGTCTTGTTGTGGTGGGCGTTAAGGTTCAATCTGAGAGACTTAAGAAGTCTATTGTAGCGATCACCCAACAGCTCCCTTAGTTCAGTGCATAGAGTAAATAAAGAGGTGGCTGTAGCATCAGAAGGTAACACCTTGTTCTGGAGGTCAAGTTTATTTCAGGAACGAGTTTAGTAAGACGTGAATTGTATTGTTTTTTTAGCCTTAGAGCTCACTAGTGTTAGGATGCCTCTTATAAAGGCCCTGCAAGCATTCCACAGCATGGAAGACTGTGTCTGGTAAGGTCATTATCTGAAAAAAAAATTGAGATGCTAAAGAATAGTGGGTTGGCAGAGGATTGCAAAATAGAATTATTGCAGTGCCATACAGAATTGGGAGAGCAGGGGTCCTTCTCCTCTAAGATGATGGAGATAACAGCATAGTCTGACCATGTAATGTCATGTACTATGGCGGAGGACACCTACTGTAGCACCCACTTGTCCACAATAAATAAGACAATACAAGAATAGCTGTTGTGAAATGTAAAATCCTTCTCATTGGTGTGTTTGCATTGCCAAACCTCACATAAATCCTCCCTGTGTAAAAAGTCACTCAGGGAAGGGCCCTGATATCTCACCAATGAGGTGGAATCTAGAGTGGGGTGTGGCACCACAAAAAGCCTCAAAGGGTTATTTATTTGCAAACAACAACATGAAAAATCTAATGGAGATAAAAGCGCTCATCTACATGACTACATGTCATCTAGTCGTGGTTACGTTTTTAGATGAGAGTTTTTACCTCCATTACATTGTGAGTTACCATTCTGTTGTTTCCAAATAAATAACGCTTTGATGCTACACTTAGAAGGGCGCTGCAATCTTACAAAGTGTCTGTGCTATAAATTACTTAAAACTGAATATTATAAATTCCATCCATTAATCTTCCATGAAAGTGAATCTACTGCCACCTCTTGGCCTCTACTGCGGTGCACCTTCACCCACCAAGCGAACACACAAGCTGCTTACCAGAGCCAGAGGCCTTGCATTAAGACCATACATGCTTGTAAGTATCCCACCAGCAACGAATACAAAGGTCAAACAATACTTCTACAATTAGTGCTCCTTAATCCAGCAGCCGATTGGCTACATACATCCGCTTATCGCTGCTTAGCAAGTCATGACAGCCAGGCTCAGTGCTGGAATATAAGAGATAGAACACTCCAAAGTGCATTACCCAATATATTTAATACATTTTATTAACATAAATTGCACTTATTGTACAATGAAGTAAAAGAACCAAGCATCAGATTAGAAAGTTTGCACTCCGCTCGGGAGTTGGTTTTGGCAGTGACGTCATCGCATACGGCTTTGTCTGTTTACATCTGCCTACCTGTGGTTCTGATCATTCCCACTAGAAAATACAGAAAATGACTCTGTCCTGTTCCATTTAGGCAGAGCAGAACTGAGGTATCTGGGGGTAAGCAGATGGTGGAGTCTGTCTACTCCTGGGTGCCCATAGAGCAGAGCAGGCTCTGCCCATGTCTGCTCTGCAGCTACTGAGCTGACACGGATATGTCATCCGCCAGCTCTGCTCCAAACAGCAGGGGATCAGCTTACAGATCTCCTGCTGATCGCAGCAGGATCTACCCCAAGAGGAAGGGACAGGGGGCGCAGGAGTCACATCCGTGACCGGGCCCTGTGCTGCAGGGGGCCTGCGCGGCCCCCCTCTACATATGGCTGACCGCAGCATAGGCAGCTAGGAGTACCAGTTCACCGTGTACACGGGTGGCTGGAGGTGGGGGGTGACTAGCAGAGCTCCATGCTGGAATACCGCACTGGCTGTTTTTTAGTTGTGCATTCCCCGCAAGACCTGTGTCCTCAGCCGGCTCTTCTGACTCCCCCTCTTCTGCGCCATGCATTGCCGCTCAGTCCAGTGTTTGTCCTCCCCAGCCAGAGTCCCGCCCCCTGAGTCCGGTTCACTGCACTGCATGTTTCTCCTGGGCAAACAAACTTTAAGCACACAGATGCAGAGAGCTGGCTTCCTGGAGGACATGGCAGGCTTGTCTGCCAGCCCCCCTCCTCCCCCCGTCATACACAAGTGATGACAGGTCTTTCTGGGAGATATGCAGATCGCCCATTCAGCACGCTGGAGGGAGCCCAGGCCACAATGGATGAGTGCCCGGCCTGCAGCTTGGTCATAGTGAGTGAGATGACCCCATCCCCCACACACCATCGCATGCCCCCCTCCATCTCCCCTGGGGACAGGGAACCCTTCTCACTTGGGGACAGGGACCCCATCTCCCCTGGGGACAGGGCCTATGTCTCCCCAGAGGACAGGGCCCCAATTTCTCTTGGGGACAGGGACCCCATCTCCCATGGGCACAGGGCCCCCTTCTCACCTGGGAACAGGGACCCCATCTCACCTGGGGCAGCAACCCCATCTGCCCTGGGGAAAAGGATCCCATCTCTCCTGGCCTAGGGACAGGAAACCCATCTCTCCTGGTAATGGGGACTCCATCTTACCTAGGGACCCCATCTTCCCTGGTGATTAGGACCCCACCTGCCCTAAGAACAGGAACCCCATATATAGACCAAGCTGGCTGACAGGGCAGAGGAGGGGGCAGAACACACAGAGGAAATCTGAATCCCCAGCCATTTGGGGGGTGTACCAGCAGGGGTCACTGGACACCAAGGGGGGGAGGTACAGCAGAACCAGCATGGGGAGGTTGGAGGACAGACAGGGGGCTAGCAGTACCAGTATGGGGTGGCTGGAGGATGGGGGGTACAGCAGTACCAGCGTGGGGTCACTGGAGATGGTGGTGGGTACAGCAATACCAGCAAGGTGTGCTCTCCAGCCCCTGTGTGCTCTTTTCTGGACCCCCTCGTCGGCTCGGACAGGTTCCCCCATCTGCTCTCCTACTGGCTGCTGCTGGGGATCTGTCAGGACGGAGAGTGGGAAATGGGCTGGTAAATGTGTAATTTACCGGCCACTTCTTTTTCTGAATTGAGAGTCAGTGATCTGTACTGATCACTGACTCTGTCCATTCAAAACTGTGGCATATAGTAAACTGTGTTTACTATGTTTCAGTTTATGAATGGACAGGAAGCTCTATACAGAGTTATTCTTGTCTATTCATTCTATGTAGTTGAGGCTGCAGAGAAGGAGATTGGTGGCTGTGTCCTCAGTCTTCCTCTTTGTCTCAAAGTTGGAACATCATAGGTCTGTTTATACCTCTGATATCTCACCAAAGTCCCCCAACGGGGCTCCTGAAAAATTGTAAAAAATAAAAAACGATTGATACCAGTGGCGGAACTACAGGGCTTACAAAGGTGGTACCTGTGACCGGGCTCTGAAGTTCCACCACCAGACTCGGAGGGAAGGGCCCCGGCTGGGGTTCAGGGGGGGCCCTTCACTGTTTCTTGCACCGGGCCCTGAAGATTCTAGTTACTCCACTGGAAAGGGGCCAAAGTGCTAAAGCCTAAGTTTTTTGTGGAAACACTTCTTTTGTTTGTTTGGTGTTGCAATTGTAATGATTGCAGCCTGGTTGAAACCCCAAAATGCTGGGTGGTCTCTCGCTACCCACACAAACCCCAATTGGACTTGTGTAACCCATGAGATAGTAAAATTGAGGCTACTACAGAAGAGGTAATGGACCAAATGATCAGACAGGGAGTAACTAACTTGCGATTTACTAAACATGTGCTAAAAAGAAGCAATATTGCAAAAAAGGTTCACGGTGGCAAAAAACATGAATAAACACCAGAAAAATGAAAGCTGCACAAATAGGGACTCTTCACAGTAAAGTTTCTGTGACTCAATCGGGATGACATATGCCTGCATAGCATAGTCTACATAAGAATCTATTACAATAAAGAGTCAATATGAGAATCACTACTTCAGTAAAATAGTTCAGAACATAGCTATTTGCATTTATCCTATTAAACAGTGTTTCTCATAGTAAAGTTGAGGGTTCTCTGGTAACACAGGTGAACAGCTGGAGATATCCAAGACCCAGGGATAAAGTGCCACCCAACTAGATCTGGAGTACTATGGTAACAGTCTGGCAGGGGCTCTCAATAGCTTCTGGAGAAGCTGTGTGCTGTTAGTCTCCTGCATTGGTGTCCGTATGCTGGTTTTGACAGTGGAGGGCCTTTAAACTGGCTGCAGATCTTCTGTCTCATCAGGTGTGGGCTCTCTAAACTGCATAGAGAGCAAAGCCGAGGAACTTCCATCCAGGAATCCAGGGGGTTGTAGAGTTGAAGATGCCTGTGCCTGCATCTGGGAATTAGTACATAGGCACACTGCGACACTACCTTTACAAGCAAGGTAACCCACCACAAGGTTATTTATTTGCTGTTGCTGATAAAAGAGAACTGGGTAGAAGGAGTCCTTTATACAGGACAAAGGGAAAGTGGAAGAAAGAAATGTTTCAGCTGCAGGTGCAGGATATCTCTATGCATAGAACATAAGAATTAAGTAAGCAAATGTGTATTGTTGTTCTGAAAGTTAATATTAGGAAAATTGTTGAATGAAATGTAGTACAAATTTGTCTTACATGTCTTATGTTATTTTTTACAGGTGTTGGCTACACTGTGATATTAATAGCACTCTATGTGGGCTTCTACTACAATGTCATCATTGCATGGTCATTATATTATCTGGCATCTTCCTTCACCTCTGAGCTTCCTTGGACCACATGTGGGAATGTGTGGAACACTCCAAATTGCACTGACCCAACTCTTCTCAATGCTTCTTTTTTTGGAAATGGAACAAAATACTCAAAGTACAAATTAACTCCAGCTACACAGTTTTATGAGTAAGTTTTCTTTAAAGAGATATATTTATACTGCTTGTCCTTTTTTGCCATTTAGTACAGACTTCAAGATAATAAAACTTTACTGCATATCATGTCACCATCCCAAAGCTGGTATGAACAGATGGCTGTCTGACTTTCCAAGGAAAGATACACAGACATATGCATAAAGTGTTGACGTTTTAAGTCTCACGCAGTACAATGTGCTATGGAAAGCCTTGTGCTTTGCTTAGTATTACAGTAAATTAAATACTGTGTTAACCACTTGAAGACCAGGCCTTTTCTGGAACTTTTTGTTTACAAGTTTAAACTAGTATTTTTTGCTATAAAATTATTTACCTCCCAAAATTATATTTTCTTTTTTAGCAGAGACCCTAGACAATAAAATGGTAATGGTTGCAATATTTTATGTCACACGGTATTTGCGCAGCGGTCGTTCAAATGCAATATTTTTGGAAAAAATACACTTTAATGAATTAAAAAAAAAAAAAAAAAATGCAATAGTTACCCCAATTTTTTTGTATAATGTGAAAGATGATGTTATGCCGAGTAAATAGATACTTTCATATCATGCTTTAAAATTGCGCACGCTTGTGGAATGGGGACAAACTACAGTACTTAGGGAAGAGAATGAAGAAAGGAGGCTGGGGGTGGACTTTAATGGTACCGTAAAACAGGAAAGGCAATAGTCTCAGATAGAGATTTTAAGTTTTTATTACAAAAATATATATATAAAAGAGAAAAATATACAAATATTTTTTTAAAGAAAAATATGACAAGCAAAGAACATTTGCTCTATAGTCACATATTGTGGCATCTTATTACAGTACTACCATCTATGTATTGCTTGCTCTACATGTTTTGCGGATGAGGTCTACCACTTCTTCCGGAGCTTTATAGTACATATACAGATATGCAATGCATTATAGAGCGATTATCATATGACTATGAATAAAGGGAAAAACATACATTAATCATATAATATATCTCAAATTTCATATACATTAAGATAGAAATGAAGATACATTATATATCTGCTGTAGGAACCCTATGGGTGAAGCTCTTACCACAAAGTGCTGCAGTGCAGGCGGTCCAAAGGAGGATGGCCTGCCCCGGAGGGCCTGGGAGCCTCTCATACAGAATATAGCACCAATATTGGTCTAACTAAAAAATAGTGAACTCAATCATAATGATTAATTGCAAGGTGCTAAATAACAACAAGTGTTCATACCAATCAAGGGGACTCAAAAATCCCAGTAAGGTGATTCTCTATCAGATGTTGGAAAGTCTGTAGAGAAGTGTACATGGGTAAATGGGTAACTATCTAACCCCATAAAGACACAGTTCATAATTTGTAAAAAATGGGAGAGTGTACCCCTATATGCTGTACCTTGTGCCGTAGGTAGATTGCATCAGTACCTATACAGATACGCGAATAGTGTATGCAAAAGTTTTTGGGAATATCTAAAGCCAAAAAGAATGAGAAAATGAAGATTGGTTCCATATGTCTAGTATAGCAAAAGATGTCTTACCTTGCAAAAGGCTAAAAATTGGTGCTGCATAAATGAGATGCAAAGGAGATGTACAGTTACACCATGTGTTGATGTAAGCAAGGGGGAACCCCCCTACAGTAAAATAAAGATTGGTCATGTGATCGCGACCCCAGTTCTGAAATTAGTATTTGCAGCATTTACTTTTATAAATCACACACAGAGGGGAACACTGCAATAGGAGGCAGTGCTGATGGTGCAAACAGCTTAGAGTGGCTTAACAACCACTTTAAAGCAGAACCAGTGACGGAACTACCAGGGTCACAAAGGTCACACTTGCGACAGGCCCTGACATTCCGTCACTGTTGGGGGGCCCCAGTGGGGTTGGTAGCCACAGGTCTCTGAGCTGAGAGCGTGTCTCTTATAGAGCTCAGAGCCTGCACTGACAGTTCCCCCTCCCTCCCCCCTCACACGGATGGGAGATGAAAGAGCCGATCAGCTCCTTCTCCTCCCACCCCTCCCCTCCTGTGTGCACTGTGAGAGTTGTTAAGCTAAGCAGCTGAATTTGATCATTCAGCTGCTGAGCTTCACACTTCCCCCCGGCACTGATAGGCGGCATTAAAAAACACTGATAGGTGGCACTGATAGGCAGTACTGATAGGCAGCATTGATGAGCACTGATAGGCTGCACTGATTGGGCTGAACTGATAATCAGGGCACTGATGATCAGTACCCTGATTATTAATGTAAATAATGTACTGACAGTCTTGGGAGGAAAGGACTGCTGATAACCTGCAAGTCTGTTTACATGTGATCAGCTGATCACATGGTAAAGGGCGGGTGTGATTGGCCCTTTACCCTGATCTGTGATCAGACACAGCAGTCAGAGTGTGCTGGATGCACGTGCCATGGGGGCACATGGAAGGCAGGGTTCTGCGAGGAAGTCCATGGACGACCTCCCAGAACTGGAAGCCTGGGGCTCAGATGGAAGGGAGGACCTTGGTTTCTTGCACCGGGGCTCTGAATGTTCTGGTTATGCCTCTGAGCAGAACTAAACTGCAGCTGAGCACCACAAACTGAAAACACGATTTAATTAATTTTCAAAACAAACTCACCCATATATCTATGTCCCAATGCTTTATGCAGTTGAGAAATAATTTTGACCCCCCCCCCCCCCCCCATCCAGCATTTCTAGCCATGGCCATGTTTAGTAAGGGCAGGTAATTAATGTAGCACTCGATTCGTAGAATCCATCTGGCCTTAGGCAAGGCCTGCATGCTGATGGTGTGCTAGGGTGAGGAAAACTTCTCTCACATAATTTTGTCCTAGGCCAGAAATCAGGAAGCAACTGAAGAAATGTAAAAAAGAAAAAAGATTTCAATAAGTAAATATAATAAACTTTCCTATCTTTTTACTAATGCTAGTAACATAAGCATCAAAACTAGTTAATGTTGATTGAGAGGGTTTAGTTCCACTTTAAAATTCAAATAGGATCTTGCAGCTACAAAGTCAGACCTTTAATATTTTCCAGCTCCCCATCTCCAAAGCATTGTGAAAGCCTTAATAAGCAGAGAAATGGAGAAATGTGCATTGCTGGGGAGATTACACCCTTTTCTGTCTATGTTTTCACTTATTATATCAAATATCTTAGGTATAGTTAAACAGACACTTATATAGGCTTTATGTTTTGTTTACAGGCTTGTCTTGTACACCACTCAAATGGATAAACAATGCAAGCCACAAATGGTCACAGGCTTCATAGAAGCAATATAACTCTATAAAGAATAGTCTCAGCAGACATAGACTTCAGGAAGCAGAATTCCATTTAAAGTGTAACACATTCTAAGACTGGAATGAAACAGTAGGAGGCAAGAACATGTAAAAATGTAGGGTTGGCAGAAATTGCCTAGACCTTGCTGTGAGAGTCCCCATGTGTAAGAAGCTTGTAGATAATGAAAGGTACACTCCTCCTCTAAGTAAGATATCTGTTTTTTTTGGACCAATCCTTTAAAATCTTGTCAATTGTTAATGTTTCAAAAAAAAATTAATGTTTTTTTGCTTTCTTTAAATAATCTTTAAAATGTGAAAAGCAGAATGTGTGTAAGTTATTCACCACTTCCAGCTGTTATCTAGATAATAAGAAAAGGCTGTTTTTCAGGAAATCTCCTTATGTTACGTTATGTTTTACCATAGACGTGAAGTGCTGCATCTGCATGAAAGTGCTGGAATTCATGACCTTGGCCTCCCACGATGGCAGTTAACGTTGTGTCTTTTTGCTGTTCTCATAGTCCTATTTTTCAGCTTATGGAAAGGAGTAAAGACATCAGGAAAAGTGAGTACATTTTTAAAAGCAACTTACAGTGTATAATTCCAAAATCAAATTTCCTAAATTCTCAGAACTAGAAAAAAGCCACTGAAGTTGCCTCTTATAATTTGTTAAAAGTAAAGCTGCTGATTTCCCTTCTTTTTTTTTGGTATTTGGGGACTGATGACTACAGAGGCTTTTCAGCGTCTCAGTGCAATGTATCTTGCTTTCTCTAATTTTTATTTTTTTGTGATAAAATAGTACCCACTAGAGTAGAGCATTGTTTCCAGTGAATAAGGCTCCATTCACACTTGTGCGACTTGTCGTGCGACTTTGGACCCCAAGGTTGTATGGCAAGTCGCACCCCATGTTTCCCTATGGTAACCATTCATATCTGTGTGACTTCAAGTCGCTGCGACTTAAAAGTAGTTCCTGCACTACTTTGATCAGACTACCATGTGACTTGAGTTCCATAGACCTAAATGTAAACTCTCATAAAAGTCGAACTTGCATTATATAGATGTGATTTGGGTGCGACTGGTGTGTAACTCGTGAAAAGAATGCTGGCAATAAAAAAAACAAAAGAGAAAAAAATTGTGTGCCCCCCCTTCAGTGCATATTAGGCCTTTTCAAGTTAGGTATAGATTTTAGGGGAACCTCACGCCAAAATGTTTTTAAAAAATTGGCGTGGGGCCCCCAAAATCCATACCAGACCCTTATCCGAGTATGCAGCCTGGCAGGTCAGGAAAAGGGGGGGACGAGCAAGTGCCCCTCTCCTGAACAACACCAGGCCACAGGCCCTTCACATGCCCCCCAAAACACCTTGTCCCCATGTTGATGGGGACAAGGGCCTCTTCTCCACAACCATGGCCGGTGGTTGTGGGGGTCTGCAGGCAATTTTTAAGTCACACAAGTCTGAACTTATAAGCTCCATAAGCTTGCCTTGTGGAATGAACTCTGAAGTACAAGTACTGCGTGGGACTACAAAGTAGGCAGCAGGCTCTTCAAATTTAATAAGTAAATATGTATATATGATATGCATATATGATGATAAATTATCCATAGACATGTTAACATACATTGACATAGTTACTTACAATAATTTGACTACTTTTAAATGTTGTTCAAAAAACTTGAATGACCTTTTCTTTAAAGCTGAACTTCAGGCAGGCAGATACCTCACCAGCCTGGGGCAACAGGGGGCACTGACCCCCCAATATCATACTGGGCCCCCCATGTGCCCCTCCAACAGGGCCCGACTGGCCGCTTTGGATCTATGCTGGTGCGTGGCTGCAGCGTAGCGCTCCCCTCCCTCCTTCCACTCACAGGCACAGCGGGAGACCGCTGTGTCACGGAGCTGTGAAATCATGTTCTGCCGCGCTATGACAAAAGTCCCGCCCTCCCCCTAGACCAGCTCGTGTGATAGACGCAGTGTTCTGTCTATCACAAGAGCTGATCTAGGGGGAGGCAGGACTTTTGTCATAGCATGGCAGAACATGATTTCACAGCTCCGTGACACAGCGCTAAGGCTGCAACTATTGTGAGGCTGTCATGAGGGCACAGAGGCTACAATGAGGGCACGGTAAGGTGGGAATGAGATGGGCACAGTGAGACTGCAATGAGATTGGCACAGTAAGGCTGCAATGAGATGGGCACAGTGAGACTGCAATGAGGGCATGGTGAGGCTGCAATGAGGGCACATTAGGGCGGCAATGATGGGCATGGTGAGGCTTCATTGAGGGTACAGTAAGGCTGCAACAATGGTGAGGCTGCAATGAGGGCACGGTAAGGTGGCAATGATGGGCACAGTAAGGCTGCAATGAGGGCACAGTAAGGTGGCAATGATGGGCACAGTAAGGCTGCAATGAGGGCACAGTAAGGCGGCAATGATGGGCACAGTAAGGCTGCAATGAGGGCACAGTAAGGCGGCAATGATGGGCACAGTGAGGCTTCAATGATGGGCACGGTAAGGCGGAAATGATGAGCACAGTAAGGCTGCAATGAGGGCATGGTGAGGCTGCAATGAGATGGGCACGGTGAGGCTGCAATGAGATGGGCATGGTGAGGCTGCAATGAGATGGGCATGGTGAGGCTGCAATGAGGGCACAGTAAGGTGGCAATGATGGGCACAGTAAGGCGGCAATGATGGGCACGGTGAGGCTGCAATGATGGTGAGGCTGCAATGAGGGCACAGTAAGGCGGCAATGATGGTCACAGTAAGGCTGCAATGAGGGCACAGTAAGGCGGCAATAATGGGCACAGTAGGGCAGCAATGATGGGCACAGTGAGGCTAAAATGATGGGCACGATGAGGCTGCAATGATGGGCACAGTAAGGCTGCACTGAGGGCACGGTAAGGCGGTAATAATGGGCACAGTAAGGCTGCAATGAGGGCACAGTGAGGCTGCAATGAGGGCACAGTAAGGCTGCAATGAGATGGGCACGGTGAGGCTGCAATGAGGCACAGTAAGGCGGCAATGAGATGGGCACGGTGAGGCTGCAATAAGGGCACAGTAAGGCGGCAATGAGTTGGGCACGGTGAGGCTGCAATGAGGGCACAGTAAGGTGGAAATATGGGCACAGTAAGGCGGCAATGACGCTGTGAAATCATGTTCTGCCGCGCTATGACAAAAGTCCCGCCCTCCCCCTAGACCAGCTCGTGTGATAGACGCAGTGTTCTGTCTATCACAAGAGCTGATCTAGGGGGAGGCAGGACTTTTGTCATAGCATGGCAGAACATGATTTCACAGCTCCGTGACACAGCGCTAAGGCTGCAACTATTGTGAGGCTGTCATGAGGGCACAGAGGCTACAATGAGGGCACGGTAAGGTGGGAATGAGATGGGCACAGTGAGACTGCAATGAGATTGGCACAGTAAGGCTGCAATGAGATGGGCACAGTGAGACTGCAATGAGGGCATGGTGAGGCTGCAATGAGGGCACAGTAGGGCGGCAATGATGGGCATGGTGAGGCTTCATTGAGGGTACAGTAAGGCTGCAACAATGGTGAGGCTGCAATGAGGGCACGGTAAGGTGGCAATGATGGGCACAGTAAGGCTGCAATGAGGGCACAGTAAGGCGGCAATGATGGGCACAGTAAGGCTGCAATGAGGGCACAGTAAGGCGGCAATGATGGGCACAGTGAGGCTTCAATGATGGGCACGGTAAGGCGGAAATGATGAGCACAGTAAGGCTGCAATGAGGGCATGGTGAGGCTGCAATGAGATGGGCACGGTGAGGCTGCAATGAGATGGGCATGGTGAGGCTGCAATGAGATGGGCATGGTGAGGCTGCAATGAGGGCACAGTAAGGTGGCAATGATGGGCACAGTAAGGCGGCAATGATGGGCACGGTGAGGCTGCAATGATGGTGAGGCTGCAATGAGGGCACAGTAAGGCGGCAATGATGGTCACAGTAAGGCTGCAATGAGGGCACAGTAAGGCGGCAATAATGGGCACAGTAGGGCAGCAATGATGGGCACAGTGAGGCTAAAATGATGGGCACGATGAGGCTGCAATGATGGGCACAGTAAGGCTGCACTGAGGGCACGGTAAGGCGGTAATAATGGGCACAGTAAGGCTGCAATGAGGGCACAGTGAGGCTGCAATGAGGGCACAGTAAGGCTGCAATGAGATGGGCACGGTGAGGCTGCAATGAGGCACAGTAAGGCGGCAATGAGATGGGCACGGTGAGGCTGCAATAAGGGCACAGTAAGGCGGCAATGAGTTGGGCACGGTGAGGCTGCAATGAGGGCACAGTAAGGTGGAAATATGGGCACAGTAAGGCGGCAATGACGGGCACAGTAAGGCAGAAATGATGGGCACAGTAAGGCGGTAATGATGGGCACAGTAAGGCGGCAATGATGGGCACGGTTCGGCTGCAATGCTTTGTCCGTGCTGCAGCCCCTCCCTCTTCCTCTCCCACCCACCACATTTTGATTACAGTTCCAGGAAGAGGAAGCCAAAATCAATCCTCAGATTGCCAGCACCCATGTGAGTTTTTTTTCTTTATGTTTACTTCAGGGAGGGGGAGGGGGAGAAGGAGGTTCTGCAGCAGCAGGGACAGTCAGAGATTCATGCTTTTAGTGCAGGTGATGGAGGAAGAGGGGATTAGGACTCTTATCTATTCGTGTTGTCATGTATTTACTCTGGCACTACCACCCTGACCTGCCACTATTACCTAACCTAGCACTACCACCCTAACCTGACACTACCACCCTACCTGGCACTATCACTTAACCTGGCACTACCACCTAACCTGGCACTGCCACTACCACCTAACCTGGCACTATTGTATATCACCTAACCTAGCACTACCACCTAGCCTTCCACTACCACCTAACCTGGCATTATTGTATATCACCTAACCTGGCACTACCACCTAACCTGGCACTATTGTATATCACCCTAACCTGGCACTATATCACCCTAACCTGGCACTATAACACCCCAATCTGCCAGTATACTACCCTAACATCACTTGACGTCGGCGTATGGTGTGCTGCCTGTCCGCCTGGGCGGAGGGATGCCAGATATAGGATCCGCCCCAGGTGCCAATTTTGAAAACCATTTATCATTTTCCTTCCACTTCACAATTATGTGCCACTTTGTGTTGGTCTACCACATAAAATCTCAATAAAATACATTTACGTTTTTGGTTGAAATATGACAAAATGTGGGAAATTTCAAGGGGTGTGAATACTTTTTCAAGGCACTGTATGTGTGTGTATATATATATATATATATATATATATATATATATATATATATATATATATATATATATATATATATACATATACACACATTTTTATAGTTGTCCCCCCTACTTTTGTCCCTGTCCCCCCATGTGCCCCCCCTAAATATGAAAGCTGGAGACGCCACTGCAGACAGGCGGTAAAACTGAAAATAGTGTATGCAGAATGTGAACTTATTCTTAAAAACATATACAAATCTTTATACCTAATTTTATGATCAAATACATGTTTGCTCAATTACTGTTAATTTATCAGCTGGCTTTAAAAATACATATCAAGGAGATTGCAAATGAGAATGACCTACTTAAAATGCATTGCAGCAATGGTATGTTGAGGAACAGGCAGGGGGTAAGGAAGAAGGTGCTGATGTAGGTGAATATTTCCTTCAGCACGTGTCCCTTAGGATTTAAATATTTCATGTAATTTTTTTCTGTTTTTCTTGGCTTTCACTGTATCACAGTATCTATTTGGCAAAGTTGTAACAGTATTCCAAAAGCAAAATTACTTAGACCCCCTTTTACTCTGAGGATTTTTTCAGGCGTTAAAGGGCTAAAAATAGCTCCTGTAAAGCACCTGAAAAAAGCCTCCCCTGCCACCCCAATGTGAAAGCCTGAGTGCTTTCACACTGGGGCACTGCGCTGGCAGGAAAAAAAAAGTCCTGCAAGCAGCACATTTGGGGCCGTGGAGGAGTGGTGTATACACCGCTCCTTCACCGCCCTTGCCCATTGAAATTAATGGGCACCGCTGCCGAAGCGCTACACGGGCGCATTTAACCCTTTCTTCGGCTGCTAGCGGGGGTTAAAAGCGCCCCGCTAGCGGGCGAATAGCTCCGCTAAAACAGCAGTAAAGCGTCGCTTTACCACTAACGCTGCCCGCGGATCAGTGTGAAAGGGCTCTTAGGCTCCATTCACACCTAGGCGATTTGAATGCTTTCACACTGCTTTCACCTGAGTGCTTTCACACTGGGCCGCTGCGCTGGCAAGATGTTAAAAAAATGTCCTGCAAGCAGCATCTTTGGCATCTTTGGGGTGGTGGAGGAGCGGTGTGCACTGCTCCTCCACCACCCCTGCCTATTGAAATAAATGGACACCGATGCCAAAGCGCTTCGGTAGCGGTGCTACAGGGGCGCATTCAACCCTTTCTTCGGCCACAAGTGGAGTTTAAAAGTGCCCTGCTAGTGGCCGAAAAGGCGCTAAAAAAGTGGTAAAGCGCTGCTAAAACTAGCGGTGCTTTACAGTTAACGCTGCCCAGTGCGAAAGAGCTCTTAGGCTCCATTCACACTTAGGCAATTTGAATTATGGGTAGGATTGCAGCAATTCCAATTTGAATCGCCTATGTGTGAATAGAGCCTAAAGGAGCTTAAAGGAACAATACCAAGGAAGGAAGAACATAAATTATCATTATTTATAAAAGAAAAATATAAGAAGTGAAAGATAGTAAATCTAAATCTATTAAATGACCATACACATTACAGTCTCGTTGTACACTTTAAATTAGAGAGACAGCTAACTCTGTAGCATAAGGGCATGTCTGAGAGTAGTCTGGCAGGTCCTCAAATACACTATTTGAGGCCTGGTTCACACCTATGCATTTTTTGGTGCTGTTTTTGCTTTTAGCAGAAACGCACTACAGTCCATTTAACATGGTTTCCTATCGGACACGTTCACATCTATGCTTTTTTCTGTATCTGCTTTATTGGAAAAGTTCAGAGACTTTTTTTAAAGCAAAATGGTGCATTTTTGGTTCAATAGGCTTCAATGGAGATGCTGCAGAAAATAGTGTAGTGCATTTTTGACACATTTTTGATGCATTTTGCGTTTTTTACTCTGCCCAACAACAAATTGGCCAAAAGAAAAGCATACAAAAATGCAAAACACATAAAAAAAAGTCAAAAATGCAAAACACATCACAAAAGGCACCGCAGAAACGGATCAAAAGCAAACTGCATAGATGTGAACCAGATGTGAACCAGGCCTTAGTAGTACAAGGGTGAATGCACAGGTATTGTATCAGACTGTAATGTGTATGACCAGCTTTAAAGATAGCCTTACACATTATAATATGATTGCACAACCCTTCAGATATCCTTTGGTGACCATACACACTATTTTCTAGCATTTTCAACCACATTTTCAAACCAGCTTTTGATAGCAAAAGTGAACAGATTAACCAATCTAGTATCACTAAGGCTTTAAATACAGTATTTCTATTTTGTTTATATTGCAAGAATGGTGGTAGGGTTAATCTGTTTAATTGATTGACCCAAAAATTGCTGAGTAAGGCCAGAATAAAGCTATAAGAGTACACAGAAGGTTATACGCCGGCCATACTTAACAATCACAAATAACAATCTGATAGAGCATTCAAGTTTTTGATTACATTTTTTGGTAAAATCACAAAGCAATCAAAGTAAAAAATGGTGATTTCCATGAAATGGGTAGGAGCGATGGGATCAAAATTACCTCCCACTATCCAGCAGAAAAATCCAACTGTTTTATAAATGCAATTGCTGTATCGTTTCACTTTTTTAGATTCAATCTTTCAATAAACTGTATTGCAACTGTCAACTTTGGTAGCTATGTTATATTTATCCAGCCTTAGACTATGAAGGAATAATGTAAAGGTGGATGAGTTTCAAGTCTGTTACGCTGGCAATTTTCAAGGAATAACCAGCTTTCAGTCACAAAATGACTGAATGGATAAAAGCATCCTACCATCAGAGCAGTCAAAATAAAAAAATAACACAAAAATTAGCAGAAAAGACGTGACTTACTATTAATGTGCTATGTCACTTGTGCTCTTGGCTTCAGGTTTTCTTGAAATTTTCCTCCATTGATGCCTCCCTACCCCTGGTCCCATAATCTTCCGGTGTGACAGGGATTAAAAGAATTGAGGGAGCTGTCATTTGCACTTGTCAAAAGTGCCTGACTATACCCACCATTTCCACCCAGTTATTCTCTTCATAGAAGCTGTTACTATAGCTTCTATGAATAAAAAATACTCTATGAATAGAGAATGGGTGGCTGAATGAAAGGGTCACCCCCTCCATTTGTAGATCACGTTTGTTGAAGGTAGTTTAAATTGCCTGAAAATTTTCATATGACAATTCCACCCTAATGCCGCGTACACACGGTCGGATTTTCCGACAGGAAATGTTGGATGTGAGCTTGTTGTCGGTAATTCCGACCGTGTGTAGGCTCCATCGGACATTTTTTGTTGGAATTTCTCACCTTTTCTGACAACAAAATCCATTGTCGGAAATTCCGAGCATGTGTACACAATTCCGACGCACAAAATTCCACGCATGCTCTGAATCAAGTACGAGACAGAAGCGCTCAGTCTGGTAAAACTAGCATTCGTAATGGAGATAGCACATTCTTCACGCTGCACATTTTTTAATCTTTTAATGCAGCACATTCTCTTCTTCTTTATAATGCTAGAATATTGAAGTTGTTTTGCTGCTGATCTTCACACAGAGTTCTGACAAACGGATTTCTTTATTATTTCTTGTGATCTCCTGAATAATATTTGTTATTTTTTTCATCAGATCTCCATAATAATGTTTTTAATTTATTTTTCTAGTGATCATTTTTTATTTTTTTTTATGAAGATCTCCTTTTTTTTTGTTTTTTATGAAGATCTCCATTTTTTTTTGTTTTATTTTTTTATAGTGATCTACTTTTTTTTGTTTTTTTATCAAGATCTCCTGTTTTTTTTAGATATTTTTTTTTCTACTGATCTCCATAATATTTTTTGTTGTTTTGTGTGTCAAGTTACCACAACATCATTATTAACCACTTAAGCCCCGGACCATTTTGCTGGCCAAAGACCAGAGCACTTTTTGCGATTCGGCACTGCGTTGCTTTAACTGACAATTGCGCGGTCGTGCAATGTGGCTCCCAAACAAAATTGACGTCCTTTTTTTCCCACAAATAGAGCTTTCTTTTGGTGGTATTTGATCACCCCTGCGGTTTTTATTTTTTGCGATATACACAAAAGAAGAGCGACAATTTTGAAAAAAATGCATTATTTTTTACATTTTGCTATAATAAAACTCCCCCAAAAATATATAAAAAAACATTTTTTTTCCTCAGTTTAGGCCGATACATATTCTTCTACATATTTTTGGTAAAAAAAAAATCGCAATAAGCGTTTGTTGATTGGTTTGCGCAAAAGTTATAGCATTTACAAAATAGGGGATAGTTTTATGGCATTTTTATTAATAATTTTTTTTAGTAGTAATGGCGGCGATCAGCAATTTTTATCATGACTGTGACATTATGGCGGACACATCGGACATTTTTGACACATTTTTGGGACCATTGTCATTTATACAGCAATCAGTGCTATTCAAATGCACAGATTCCTGTGTAAATGACACTGGCAGTGAAGGGGTTAACCACTAGGGGGCAGTGTAGGGGTTAAGTATGTCCTGGGGAGTGATTCTAACGGTGGGGGGGCATGGCTATGTGTGACACATCACTGATCTCTGCTCCCGATCACAGGGAGCAGAGATCAGTGACCCTGTCACTAGGCAGAACGGGGAGATGATTGTTTACATTAGCATCTCCCCATTCTTCCTCTCCGTGAGGCGATCACAGTTATCCCCATGGCGATCGAGTCCGCGGGACCCGCGACCCAACTCACAGAGCTCCCGGCCAGCGCACGCAATGGCGCGGCGGCAAATTTAAAGGGATGTACGGGTACGCCCATTTGCCCTGCCATGCCATTCTGCCGACGTACATCAGCGTGTGCCGGTCGGGAACCGGTTAACTTGTATTTTTTTACCTCAAGGATGTTGTTTGTTGTTGGTGTCCCTTGTTAATTTGACATTGTATTTTTGAAATGTACCTGCCTACTCACAAACAAACTGTCCTTTTTGAAGTAAAACACATAGGCAAGTATTTGTGAAAAAAAATAGCCATTTATTATACATCATAACAAAATAAAGAGGAAGGCAATGCTGGATAAACTGGTGAAATAGGGAGCACAATCTGGTCCAGGACTCCGAGAGATCTTGAACAGCAGCAGGTGACATATATGTCCCCAGGCTGTGCTCTTACAACAGCCTGCGTCTTTTGTCAGACCAGACTGAACCCAGGCCATCACTCTCTTGTCTTCCTTCCATGCTTGCTTCCAGGCTGTGGCTCTGGTGTTGGAGTTGTGGCAGGAGGTGGAGGAGGAGGACGATGGTTGAACTCACAAACCTGGCATTGGCCTGTGAACTTGCCCCTCAACCCCTTATTTAGGGCTTGTAAGATAACTTCCTCACAGAAGAGGCGTTGGCCCTTCTCCATTTCCTGCATTTTGCAGGCTGCCATGCAGGCATAATCCTCTTGAATATTGGGAGGGGGTTTTGAGGGCCGCAGTAGCCTCCCAAAATAGCCCAAGTGCTGCCCCCTCCAGGTTACTTCTCTTCCTGGGCCTTTTTTTTGGAAGGCGGAGGGGAGCACCTCCTGGCTGCCACTTTCCCCTGCCTCCTCCTGGCTGCCACTTTCCCCTGCCTCCTCCTGGCTGAGACTTTCCTGTGTATGAAAAAGGGACATAGTTTTAGTTTTTGGTTCATCAATCACACACAATTTTCAGCTCATGACTGTTGGAAATTGAATGTTAATAGAAAAGTCTATCATTCTGACCCCCCCATTTTTCATTCTTGTCCCATTCATTTATGGCCACTACTGTCTATTGATATGTAAAATACTTTGTTAAATCAGAAATTAGTGATCAATATTAACATCTAGTTAACATCATTATTTTTTCGATAAGAAATATGTTGAACAATGCTATACCTGGCTCAAGCTGGGCTCCTCCACATCTTCCTGTCTGGAAGGCCCAGGTTGGACGTCGGAAGCCTCAGCTGGGGTGCAAGGATGCGTTGAAGGAAAACTGGAGAGTTATGGCCTGGGTTCCCTCTGGTCTGACAGAAAATGCAGTCTGTCATAGTACCACAGCCTGGGTACATAAATGTCATCTGCTGCTGCTCCTGATCTCATGGAATGCTGGACCTTCTTGCGCTCCCTATTATAAGTGCTCCTCATGCCACCAATTGTGGCCTTCAAATAGTTGATGTTTGTCATGAGGATCTGCAGCTTCACGAATTCCAACAATTGATCCAGCGCTGCCTGCCTCTTTCTTTTATTGGTATAAAAAAGGTGGTTTACCTGCCACAGACAGGGCAGCTCCTTGTACATATCAATGAATATGGGGATAAAGTCCTGATCATTCAACAGATCCATTTCCTCTGCAAGACACAACACAAGACAAACCCTAATGTCAGGCTAAACTCTCATAATCTTGTCCCAATATAGGCCTCAATCTATAAGCAGTATAGGCCCAAGTTAAAATTGTACCTTCGTTATCACGATCGGCACTTCTGCTACTCCTTCCTCCGCTCACAGATCGTACATAGAGACACATGCGTGTTACGCTTTATATACACTGCGCATTCGCGTGAAACTCCGCCCGCCCCTGACCTTCTATCTAGTATATTCCCCGCCCCTTGTCTTTCAGCGCAGTGGGAGAGCACATGGCAGAGAGACAACAGGTGTATGAAGACAGCAGCAGCAACGACGAAAGCCAGAGCCACAAATGTCCCAATCCCGGAGGAGATTTAAGGCCTCTAATATGTCCTTTGTAGAGATGGTGGACATCTTGAAGAGGGCCGACTATGACGGGAAGCATGGACCTTACCCAAACCCAAATGTGAGAAAGGCCAAGATCATGACTAAAGTTGTGAGAAGTCTGCCGAAGAATTTTGGGGTATGGCGATCGAAGGATCAACTGAGGAAACGATGGTGAGACCTCAAATTGAGGGAGCAGGATCAGTACAGAAGAATCAGGAGAGTGCTGCAAAAAAGTAAGTATTTTGTTGTGTGCTCCTATTATTATTATTACGTTTGTGCTGCTCCATGTGCTTTTCTTTACCATTGCACAGTTTAAAATGGCAAGTTTCAGGTACGTGGGCACAGTAATTGTTCGTAGTAAACATTGTTCGTTCGCCCACTAATACAATGTTTTTGGTAGATGCAGGTTAACTACACTTGGTCATGTCTATTTGTAATAAAATAAGTTTAGTACATTGTTGTCTAAATGGGTTTGTAACTAGAATGAAATGCAAACTTGATTCAATGTAATGAGAGGACACTCGGCAGTTGTTTCCACATCTGGACGCAGGAGCACTAGTGTGGGACACCAAAACAAACTTTTTATGGTGTCCCACACAGGTGCTCCAGTGGATACTAGGGGTCTCTACATGTGTGATACTTTAACAAAAAAACGGAAAATTTATATCAAATACTTACCGTAATTTTCCTTTCCTGATGGACTCCATGGCAGCCTACGTATGGGTTAATCCCGCCTCTCATACCTCATAGGACCCCACTCCCATAAATCTTTGCTTCTAGACAGAGACTGTGTTCCGTAACTTAGCCTACTCCAGCAACTGGGAGGGAACTCCTGCTGCCATGGAGTCCATCAGGAAAGGAAAATTACGGTAAGTATTTGATATAAATTTTCCGTTTTCCTGACAGACTCCATGGCAGCCTACGTATGGGAAATAACTAGCCATACACACCCGGGTGGGCAATTGCTGGTTAAAGAAAAAAAGGTTTAATTGGCATCATCAACAGATAATACGTGCAAACCAAAGTTAACCGTAGACAAAGAAGCCGGTTCTACACAATAGTGTGTCATAAAAGTGTTAATTGATGACCATGAGGCCGCTTTACAGATTACATCTGGAGACACATGTCGGGATGCTGCCCATGATGTAGAGACGCTCCTGGTAGAATGAGCGGTTACCGCCTCCGGAGGAGCCAAACCCTTAGACCTGTATGCCCATTGGATAGCTTGAACGATCCATGATGCGATGGTTCTGGAGGAAGCCCGTAAACCCTTGTTCTTGCCGTGAAAAAGCACAAACAGATAATCAGACTGGCGGAAAGAAGCTGTGGCTTCTAGGTATTGTTTCAGAACCTGCCCAACATCTAGAGGGTGAACATTAGAGTCCTCAGAGGATCTGAAAGTAGGGAGGACAATCTCCTGATTTTCATGGAAGATGGTTGTTACTTTAGGATTCGATCCTAACATGGGGATCAAGACTACCCGGTCTGGGAAGAAGGTAAGAAAAGGTTCTTTGTATCCTAGGGATCCAACTTCAGAAACTCTCTTGGCCGATGTTATGGCCACTAGAAAGACCACTTTGAGAGAAAGCTCTCTAATTGATGACTGATCCATATGCCGTATTTCCTTTTTTGAGAAGAAATCCAAGACGAGAGGGAGATCCCATTTAGAGAATCTTGGTCTTTTCTGAGGCCTAAGCCTTATTGCTCCCTTGAAGAACTGCCTAGTAAGGGGGTGTCTGGCCCATGATACGCCTGTGAAGGCTGAGATTGCCGAAACCTGGACCCGCAAGGAACTCACCGATAGGGACAGATCCAGGCCAGTTTGTAGAAAACCTAAAATGTCCTGAATCCTTGGATTACTACAGGATCCATTGGTGGAAATCACATAGTCCGCAAACTTCGCCCAAATCCTCTGATATACTCTGTTGGTGCCCGCTCTTCTGGCATTCAACAATGTAGCAATAGCTGTACTAGGACAACCTAGAGCTTCCAACCTTCTCCTCTCAACCACCAAGCCATCAGATGGAGCTGGGATGGGCAAGGGTGAAGAGACGCTCCCTGCAGCAGGAGATCTGGTCTGGACGGGAGAGGGACCGGTTCTCGGTAACTGAGCTGCATCAGGAGAGGAAACCATGGCCTGTTGGGCCAAAACGGAACCACTGCCAGTACCTCGACATTCTCCCACCTGAGCCTCGAGAGGAAACGAAGAATGACTGGAACTGGGGGAAAGGCATAGGCCCTGTGGAATTTCCACTGGTCCGTCAGGGCATCCACTCCGAAGGCCTGGGGACAGCGACACCTCGTGTAATATTTCCCCAGCTTGAAATTGCATGGGGATGCGAACAGATCCACTTCCGGCATCATCCCTAGAGACAGGAGCCAATCGAAAACTTCGGTGTGGAGGGACCACTCGTTGTTGTCCAGGGTGACTCTTGAAAGGAAGTCCGCTTGGACATTTTGAATTCCTGGAAGATAAACAGCGGATAGATTTGTTAAGTACATCTGGGCCCAGGACATGATCGGGCTTACTTCCCTCAGTAAGGCGAGACTGCGGGTGCCCCCCTGTCTCTTGATGTATGACACTGCGGTCGTGTTGTCCAGTCTCAGGAGAACTGAGGCTCCTGATATCAGATGGAGAAAAGCTTGAAGGGCACGGAAGGCAGCTCGGAGCTCCAGGACATTTGAGACTATCCCTTGGGATGGGAAGTCCCACCTGCCCTGGGCTATCTCCGTCAGACAGAGAGCGCCCCAACCTCTGTTGCTCGCATCCGTTGTCACTGTAATCCAGGAGACAGGAGCTATGGAGTGACAATTGAGGAGGTTTTTCCGTAGCAGCCACCAAGGGAGGCTCTCCCGCATGGAGGTGGTTACCCGCACCAGATGGTCTCGAGACCCTGGATCCCATTGCTGGAGAAAACCCTTCTGAAAGGGCCGCATTTTCCATTGCGCCCACTTCACCATGGGGGCTGTGGCTACCATAGTGCCGATTATTTTGAGACACTGAGAGGCTCTGAGGAGAGTTGCTGACAATGCTAGGCGAATTCTCTCTCGAATTACCGGAATCTTCTCCAAAGGAAGAGAGATGGTGCTCTCCACTGTGTTGAATAGGGCCCCGAGGAATACTAGAGTTTGTGTCGGAACTAGGTGACTTTTCTCCCTGTTCAATAGCCAACCGAACTCTGTCAGAGTAGATATGACTTGGTCCCGATGTGACAAAATCTGTTCCCTGTCCTGAGACAGTAGGAGTAGGTCGTCCAAGTAATGGTGTAACCGGATGCCTCTTACTCGGATTAGAGCAACTACCGCCAATAAGAGCTTCGAAAACACTCGAGGCGATGTTGTGAGCCCGAATGGGAGACAAGTGAATTGGAGATGCCTCTGGCCTACTGCGAATCGGAGATACCTCTGGAAATCTTTTGCGATCGGCACATGAAAGTAGGCGTCTTTCAGGTCTATGGAGACCAGCCAATCTCCTGGTTGAACTGTTTGTCGGATTGTCAGCAGGGTTTCCATCTTGAATTTTTCCTTCTTGATGAAGGAATTTAGATGTGTAAGGTCGATTACTGGCCTCCAAGAGCCACTCTTTTTGAGGACCATGAAAAGGGGGGAATAAATTCCAAGAAATTTTTCTTCTGATGGAACTTGAATGGCGGCCCCTTGGGCAATCAGGGATTCTGTATAAGATAGAAGAATTTGTCTTTTTTCTTCTGAGAGCGGAAGGACCGTAGGCACAAACCGGTGACTGGGTGGATTGGTGAAAACCCAAGTGTGACCTGAGGAGACCGTTTTGACGGTCCAGTAATCTTGAATCGAGGCTGCCCAGACGTGCTGATACCGGAGTAAACGAGCCCCTACTTGCACTACCTGGACAGGCATCGTATCAAAAGGACTTGGAAGTGTCCCGACCACTTGACGGGGCTGACTTTGAGGATTTTTGGCCTGAAGGCTGGCCTCTCCTCCAGTTTTTCCTAAACTCCCGACCAGGTCTGTAGCGACGAGCATCTCTAGCGCGTTCTGGTTCTTGTCTAGGTTGAGTCCTTCTTTGGTTAAGGATACGACGGTCCTGGGGTAAGAATCCTGACTTGCCCCCAGTAGCACGGGAGATAGCAGAATCCAATTTATTTCCGAAGAGAGAGGAGCCTTCGAAAGGAATCCTGCACCAGGCCTGTTTAGAGGCAGGGTCTGCAACCCATGGGCGTAACCAGAGGGCACGTTTTGCTGTAACTGATGAAAGCATGACACGTGCCACGAGGCGAATAATGTCGATGGATGCCTCTCCCAGGAAGACCGAAGCCAGTTTCAGCTCATGTATTGGAGAGCTCTTGAATAAGTCCTCAGACACACTTCCTAGAGCTGCACCCACATCATCCGTCCAGGACTCCATGGCTTTTGACAAAGCTGCGAGGGCCAGAGCCGGTTTACAAGCCATCCCTGCCGTGATATAGATACGTTTTAAGTCCGTATCAATCTTCCTCTCCAAACCATCCTTGAAAGAGACGGTATCCTCTAGAGGGAGCGTAACATGTCTCACCAGCCTCATGAGAGCTGCATCAACAAGGGGGGCTGATTCAAGATGTTTTACCTCATCATTCTTGAAAGGATACATCTTCGCAATCTTGGAAATTAAAGAGTTTTTCCTATCAACTTTACCCCATTCATCCAGGATAATTTCACCCAGTTCACCCAGGAAGGGGAAGTTCGGGCGATCCTTCTTAAGGTGTTTAAAGTATTTCCTCTGTTTAGAGGGTGCTTCTACTGGTTCCTCCCATCTCAATGCGTCTTTAACCGCCCTGACTAGTTGGGGAACCAGGGAAAAGTCAAAACCTGCACCAGGTTCAATTATCTCTGCTTCGCTGTCCGAGGAGCCGCTAAAAGAGAGACTATGATGAGATGGGCCTGGAACTTCGGACTCCATATCTTCAGCAACTGGAGTTATAACAGAAGGAGGAATTACTGCTCGGTCAAGATCTGCTTTATTAAGAGATTCCTGGACCACCTTCCTGACCAGAGCCTCCACTTGCTGGTCATCAGCACCTCTTTCCTTTGTGGCTCTTGAAAAGCACAACTCACAGAGAGATTTACCCTCTGGGACCTGAGTTTTACATCCCCAGCAAGCTTTCCTCTCAGGGCGGCTGGAATGGCGGGGGGAATGATGGCTAGATTTAGACCTTGACCCCTCTTTGCGGTGTCTGGAAGATGACCTAGTACGTCTAGAACCTGACGTAGACTGGTGATGATGAGACCTAGACTGGTCTTTTTCTTTATGTGCCGATAGCTGTGGTTCAGACCTAGAAGGGCTGAAGGGGAAGAAAATAATACCTTGTTCCTAAATAGTACTCCAAACAATACAGGCAGAATGAAAAATTTAAAAATACTTCATCCTACCTGCGGTGTAAGGGTTGGCCACTAGGGGGCGGTGAGACATCCATGGCGACAGAAACAAAGGACTGCAAACACAATCAATAAGAAACCAATAACTACCAATGTATACTTTCACTTTCTCTTTCCCCTATTTGGAGAAAGAGACCTAGACACAGGAAGGTACAACAAAGCTCCTTACCTCAGAAGCCAGAGAGATGGACACAGGGAAGCCGCTGCCTGAGCGAAAGAGCATCCCAAAGCATAGCTGTATGTGACAGCTATTTGAATCTGCCGCCTGTGATGACGTCATCGCGGCCACAGCGTCCCTACGCTGTGACCGACGCCGCTCCACGGCGCTCGCGCGCATGCGCAGTTGCCGTCATCGCGCGCAGACTGCGCAGGTGCGAACCAAGCCTCGATCTCAATCGAGACTTCGCAGCTGCGCAGTCGGAGCGGGGAAGCGGCGGACTGGAACGCAGATGCGTCCCAGCCGCCATGGCCATAGGAAAAGGCATTTCGGACAAAACAAACACACACAACAGGCTGCCAAAAAAAAATTCATAGACAGAAGTATACATTACCACGGCACCTGAGGGGATCCATCCTGGAATGGGAGCAAGAGGAGCGCTCACCGCACGACCGGGGTAATAATGAGGGAGGCCTCCCGCTAATAGCTGGGACGATTGGCCGAGATGCCGCTCCCCAGCCAATGGCCGGTATAATCAGCTCTTCAGGCATCAGAGTGAACCCCGTATGTCCGCCCTGCTAATAGCTGGGGACGCTGGACTCCAACAAGACACCGCCATCATCAAACACGTGCGAACCACCAGGACTGGATCCACAAAACTTCATAAGGTAAGAGATACACTTGGTCCTAGGAGGAGGACAAAAAAGGAACACAGTCTCTGTCTAGAAGCAAAGATTTATGGGAGTGGGGTCCTATGAGGTATGAGAGGCGGGATTAACCCATACGTAGGCTGCCATGGAGTCTGTCAGGAAAGGTAATTATTCCAGCTTTGTAAAGTGAAAAAATCATGTCTTCAGCTTTGAACTCTGCCAAAACAAACAATTGTACAACACTTCCAAGCAATGTTTCTCATTCCTATTTCTTGCCTCAAATATCTGCGTGCTAAGTATACCTTTATTTTATTCACATAGGGGAGAAAAGACTCGGGACGTCTGAGGTCACCAGGGACCCACAACCTCCTAAAGAAGGGGAAATCCCAAAACAACAACCTCAGGATGTGGAGGAAGGAGAGGCTTATGAATTGGGCGAAATAGTGAACACAACAGGTGAGTGTTTGGAGACCACGGTTTCAGGTAATAGATGGATGCCTGCATATTTATAATACATGGTGTGTTTTTTAATTTTAGGTGATGTGGATGTTGTGGAAGAAGAAACACATTTCACAAGTGCACACGTCCTCATCGGGGAGATCATGGTGTGCAATTGGGATTTACAGAAGATCAAGGAAGACATCAATGATGTTGAGAAAAGACTCAAAAACATCATTGATGTTTTAGGCAGAATTGAAAACACACCAACATGTATCAAATTGTTTCTATTGTTCTAACTTTTCTCCAAAATTTTGAAAGCCAAATTTTGAAGATGCACACAGTGTGTCAACATGTGCTATCTGCCATCACGGGATATCAATGTACGCGATTTGTGGGTACAACCCCTTCCTCACAACTCAAGTAGATGAGAGGAAGGGGTTGCACCCCCGAAACACGTCCATTGATCCCCCATGATGGGAGCTAGCACAGGTTGACATTAGGCATGGGATCAGGAGGGAAATCCCCATTTTGACTCTCAATTTGTGTGCATCTTCAAAATTTGCCTTTCACAGGGGTGACATCACCCCATCTGATGAAGGCAAGATCAACACAGTTTGGACATACTATAATGTCTGATATTGCCTTCAATTTCTCAAAGTTGAACTTTGTAAGTTCCTGAGTTGTGTATTGTTGTATGGTTTAAAAAACATGCCTATTTACCACAAAAAAAAAGGATATTTCTACTGTCAAAAAAAAAATGGATTTTAAAAATATGTTGGTTTGTTCAAAAACCCTTTTCTAAATGCACATGTGAATGTGCACAGAGCAAAAAATTTTCTACTTAACAATGTGTGGCTTCTTCTTTAAATGCGCAATAGCAGTTTTTTGCTTAAGTTGGTGTTTACAGTGGCAATGGGTGTTATTTACTAAAAGGAAATCCACTTTGCACTACAAGTGAACTTTCAGTGCACTTTCAATTGCACTTTTGCAGTGCACTTGTAGTGCAAAGTGGATAACACCCACAGTGCTTGATAATTTGCATCAATCAGGCCATTTTCGTAACTCCAAAAAATAAATTCATGGTGCGGAAAATGATGAATAGTTTAAGCATTAATGCATTACATACATTAACAACAAAAACAAGGTGTGTGTATAGCAGACCCACAACATAATAGTTAGCTGAAGAAGAGATTGTCACCTCATGTATCAAAGAAATTACGTTTGCACTATTGAAGGAAATGGGCAAAAAAAAAAAAAAAACACATTGGATAACCTAGGAGACAGCTAAAAGAAGCACAAGCAGTAAATCAAACAAAATTTTATTTCATTTTAAAATACAAATGTATTAAAAAAAGGTCTCTTAAACATTTTCTGGCATATCAATGGCCCACCTACCCGCAAAGTACTCCATATATTTTTGACGGACCTCACAGGCGCTTTATGTGGACAAGCCAGGATGGCCAGCTTCAAGCACCGTCAGGGTTTTGTCTTGAAATCTGGCCTCAGGCCCAACTGAGGCCACAGTTCATAGAATTTTTTCTTAAGAAGTTTTGGAGAATGCAGCAGGCAAGGATTATATGGTTAAGTTTATATTCCGCCATGTTGATTGGCGTAAGGAATAGGCGGAACCGGCTGGCCATTATCCCAAAATCATTCTCCACCACTCTTCTGACTCTGGCCAGCCGGTAGTTAAAAACCCTCTGGTCCGGGGTGAGGGTCCTCATGGGAAATGGCCGCATCAGGTGATCATCCAGCCCAAACGCTTCATCAGCGACAAGGCAGACCAGCCACATTGTCTTCCGGAGGTGGCAATCCCAAGCCACCACTCTGGAGCCGTCCGTAGAACTCGGTCTGGGCGATGACTCCACCATCCGACATCTGGCCATTCTTCCCCATGTCCACATAGAGAAAATTATATGTCGCCGACACCACCGCCAACATCACAATACTAATAAACCCCTTGTAGTTGTAATAGTATGACCCCGAGTTGGGGGGTGGGACTATGTGGACGTGTTTCCCATCTATTGCCCCTCCGCAGTTGGGAAAGTCCCACCGCTGGGCAAATTGGGAAGCCACAGTCTGCTATTCCTGTGGCATTTCAGGAAACTGTGGAGTGAAACAAGAACAAAATTAATTAGGACTTTTGCACACAACATTGCAAGCAGATTAGACACAAACATTATTGGCCAACATCAGTATAACATTTATTTGAAGGAGTATTTAAAAAAAAATCTAAGGTCCACTTATCAGATTCCTCACCCCCTCTGCTGGCCCATTGTAAAAATTTTAGGGGGGGAGATGTTTTGGACAGGTAACCCTCTCCACTTCATTGAGAGCTGAATGCATAAATAACATGTGTTACTTTGGTCAGCCCCTCCTTACTTACACTATTGGCAGCCCACTGGACAGGTAAGAAGTGTCGTAATACAAAAATATGAATACACACTGTACAAACTGAAGCAAATTTTTACATTCTGCAATTACCTATCAAGGTAATAGGAGAACAAAACTTTAAACAGTACCATTTGAAAGTATTCAGGCAGGCCCTTTCATTACATGCTTTGGTGAATTCATCCATAAATATGACCACAAAAGAGGTAGGTAGAGTGTGTATGGGTTTGGTAAAGTCAGCAGATAGAGTATTGGTATCGGTTGACTTAGCGGTTGGGGGGAGGAAAGGTTCCAAATGATTTTGTGACCCCCAAAAAAAAAAAAAGCCTCTGGCACTCTGCCTGAATTTAAGGACACAAATAACATTTGCACATATTTTAGGGGGTATTTAGGGTAAAGCAGTACAATGGAGTTTACAAAATACATTGTTAAGTGACTAGGCTAGGTGTGTATGGGCCCAGGATAGCATGCTGGGGAGGTTAGTGAAGGCAAATATGCATGAAGGATTAAAAAGGAGCATTAAAAGCTTACAGCATGCATGAGGACAAAGAGGACATTCACTGCATATTACAATCATGGTAATTAGGGAATGATATAGACAGAATGTGATGTTAAAGGAGAAAACTTACCTTAATATAGTCCTTCTGCAGGACCTGAATGATGGCAGAACAGGTCTCTGGAATAATGATCCCCAGAGTCTGGGGGGAGATGCCTGTCGAGGACTTGATGTCCTGCAGACTTCTCCCTGTCGCCAAGTACCGCAAGGTGTCGACTAGCCTCTGTTCAGGATTGATGGATTGCCGCATGCAGGTGTTCTGCTTCGTAATATAAGGGGACAGCAAAGCCAACAGACGGTGAAAAACGGGGTCCGTCATCCAGAGATAATTCCTGAAATCATCAGGATTATTCTCACGGATCTCCCGCAACAAAGGCATGTGCGAAAATTGGTCACGCTGGAGCAACCAAGTCTTCGTCCATGAACTCTTCCTTACCCTCTTCATGGACTGGTCTTGGGTCAAAGTAAGAACCTCAACACCAAGCCCCTGCACAGCACGAACTCTACGATGAGTACGTACCCGCAACATGGCTTTAAAAAGGTCGGCTGGTCAGAACGAATTAACAGAACGCACTGTAAATCAGAAAGGTCTCAGAAGAGTGAGCTGAAATTCAGAAACGAGCTAGAAAACCTCCCGATATCAGAATACAATAGCCTTGTGGAAGGGATTCCCCCATCAACACTGACTGTATTGATGGGGGAATTGAGCGATTTTCTTTCACACAACCCGTGGTTGAAGGAAAGAAAATTGCATAATCTATGGCTAGCCTTAGTATGTCATTGTACTTCTAAATTTGCATAAGGGGCAGAGACGATCACTTTGTGGAACAGAGAGGCTCCTCACAATTCTGCTCTGTGTTCTCCTTTCTCATTTGACAGATGCATTTTTTAAAACAAGCAACAATTGCTGATTATGGAACAGGAGAGAGGGGGGATTTAATGGGATAGAATGGCCATAAGCAAAGCTATAAACCATGCAGGAAGTGTGCTCTCGGGTGATTTAAACTTGCATTAGGAGAAGGGGGGAGTAATGTGATGCCATTGTGTAAAGCAAAAAGCAAAGCCTGTATTTGCAATGAGTAAAAATGTGTATATGCTGTGTGTGTGTATATGTATATGTACGTTGCACACTAATGCCCTGTACACACGATCGGACATTGATCTGACATTCCGATAACAAAATCCATAGTTTTTTTTCCGACGGATGTTGGCTCAAACTTGTCTTGCATACACACGGTCACACAAAGTTGTCGGAAAATCCGATCGTTCTGAACGCAGTGACGTAAAACACGTGAGTTGGGACTATAAATGGGGCAATAGCTAATAGCTTTCGTCTCTTAATTTATTCTGAGCATGCGTGGCACTTTGTCCATCAGATTTGTCTACACACGATCGGAATTTAAAGGATCGGATTTTGTTGTCGGAAAATTTTAAAGCATGCTCTCAAACTTTGTGTGTCGGAAATTTTGATGGAAAAAGTCTGATGGAGCCCACACACGGTCGGAATTTCCGACAACAAGCTCCGATCGCACATATTCCATCGGAAAGTCAGATTGTGTGTACAGGGCATTAGAGGATAGCTGTATACACCGGAGCAGCTTCCAAGGTGGTGTAGACTCTCCATCGTCTACACAGCACTGTCTGTTTGGGCCTTAAAAATAGGCCTTCCTATTTGGGTTAAGTGTTATATATGTTTATACGTTCAGATGCGCTTTCGGCTCTCATAATGCAGACAATTCTGTGTATTTATCCATTTGATGTATGGTATAGCATCTTGGGGCCACAATTTGTATTGTTGGTATCTTGTTGGAAATGTTTGAAGTTATAGCCTATGATAATCTACCCTTGTGTGTTGGCCTAAACCCCGATATTGCTACATCTCTAATCCACACACTTGTTATATATCAGTTGACATATGACATGTATATGACATATGACATGTATGTGCATCGCGCCTTCATATACATATACAGTACATGAGACTTGGAACTTCAACATTTTGGATGTCTGTCTAGTCTTGTGAGGTGTCCCTATACCCTGAGTTACAGATTTACCCTCACCTACCCAGTATTTGTTCTGAGGAAGCTAATATTTAGTGAAATTCGTCGACGAGCAAGTTACTGGTTTAATTCTCTTTATTAGCCATATCTTTATACTTTCAATTCAGCCTTTTGTAACTGCGCTATTGGGTAACTGGTAACTGTGTCTATACAGGTTGTTGTTTGTATGTTTTTTATAGGTTTTTTAATTATGTTGTAATAAAATTTTATATTTTTTTAATGATTTCTCCTCTCATTATGTGCCCACAAAGTTCACCATTCTTTTTAGTTTCTCAATCCTTATATTTATGTATATGTGTGTGTATATATATATATATATATATATATATATATATATATATATATATATATATATATATATATATACACACAATCATTGATAAGCCTATAATGTCTGTTTAGGAGTCCTGGGTGAATGCTAGGTGGATGTGCCAGTCATTGGAAAAAGGTGTGGATTGACAAACCAGCCCTGTATGTCAGTCACCCCTTTACCCAACATACATTGTTCTGGTAATTTTACTGTGGTCCAGTATAACAAGAAGAGGTCTACAGACCAGTGTGCAGCTTTACATAGACAAGGATGTTAAACAGAGTTGGTGGACTTTTACTGTCTTGTAAATATTTACATAAAAAGAAATAAAAAAGAAGAAAAACAACATGCATTTTTCAGTAAAAGCAGTATACTTTACCTCAGTAGGTGTTTTCTTTTGCCTAGAGTCCAGCTTTAATAATTTTAAAATTAGCATTCTGGGAGAAAATTAATGTTGTGTAACATACTACCAGAATACTGTTTGCATTGCCCCTTTTGAGAAACTGCATAGTTTAGGTATGGAAAACAATTCTCCAGGGGACATTAAAATGTCAGCTTAAACATAAATTATTCTGAAATCCAACTATAAATAAACTTCCTTTGACAAGAATTGTAACTTACAGGTTTTAAACATTTCAATTTAGTATGATATACATAACCTCTGCTTGAAAACCTGTATAATACAGCACGTATTTAGAGAAAAGGTTAATGTGACCCTGAAAAGATCCAGAGAATTTAACATGCTGTTGTAATGAAGAAGGAAAAAGCAGACTATACCAAAAGCATGGATAATGAGATGTAAATGCAGTTTATACCTCCTAACATTGGCTACTATTGATAATACTCGCAACCAAAAAACTAATAATTGTGAAAAAGTGTGGATAGATAGTTACAAACCAGCCCTGTGTGTTACAGTCAATAAGTGAAAAGTGCAGCGCTAATAAATTGTCTTAGAATGAACCAAGACTGAATATTTACACAGGATATGCAGTATATGTGAACACCTTGAATGATGGAAAAATAAACAATAAGTGTATGCAAAAGTGAATGTACACTATATCAAAAGTGAAACAATACTCATAAAGGTTGTTTGAAAAATGGTGAAGAGACCTTCAACTCCATGCAATACTTAAAGTGACATTTCTCTAATATAGAAAACAATTGTGTGAATATAATAGATAGGAGTCTAGAAAGTGAAAAGATTCAAAGTCCATAAGTGAGTGAACGTAACATCATAGTGACTTCAAATATAAGGTTTGTGTAGACAAAGTTGCCAAAAGACGATCCACCACCAATAGGTACAAGGCTTACCATAAAGATTGAACCCAAATACGCCAAGCCCTAATGAGTCAATCAAGCTTGTGGTGTAACACACCAGGGGAAACCGTCATCAATATACACGACCTCCGGTTAGGGGTATAAACTCCTGTGGTCTTTCACAACAATACTTCTAATGAATAGCTCTCCAAGGGGGTATTAACAGGGAGCCAGATGAGTGATCTCTCCCGTGTGGTGTGGTTTATAGGAAGAAGAGGAGAGAGGCCACATAGTGTAATTCCATTTCAGTAAAAAAGTATTTTTTATTATGTATAAAAGGAACACTAACATTTGTGAAGATAAAAAGCGCTTGATATAAAATATGACACAGTGGCATCAGCAGAGCCCGTTCCGACGCATTTTGTCGAATAAGACATCATCTGGGGTGCTTGTCCACTGCACCCACTGCGTTTATACACAGTAATACATACTCCATAATGAGAAGAAGCTCTTTGGTGATTAGCTGTGTCAATGCTTACTTCCAGTCATAGCCAAAATGGCATGGGAGTGCACCGCTCCAAAGTGATCACCTCTCCTAAGAACAGCTTTCTCCACAATCAGACAGGGTGCTGGCTCTGTTTGCAACAGAGATAATGGAAAAATAGAATGCTGGATAGCCGCACTCCACAACAGTTCACCTTTATTAAAAAATGAATATCAAAGCATCACAGGGCAATACAGACTAACTGTACAGCTCCTGATGCGTTTCATACCAGATATGGTGCCTAGTCATAGCTAGAGTGCTAAAGATTAGGGATGAGCCGAACACCCCCCAGTTTATTTCGCAGCAGAACTTGCGAACAGGCAAAAAATTTGTTCGAACACGCGAACACCATTAAAGCCTATGGGACACGAACATTAATAATCAAAAGTGCTCATTTTAAAGGCTTATATGCAAGTTATTGTCATAAAAAGTGTTTGGGACCTGGGCCCTGCCCCAGGGGACATGTATCAATGCAAAAAGAAGTTTTAAAAACGGCCGTTTTTTTGGGAGCAGTGATTTTAATAATGCTTAAAGTGAAACAATAAAAGTGTAATATTCCTTTAAATTTCGTACCTGGGGGGTGTCTATAGTATGCCTGTAAAGGGGCGCATGTTTCCCATGTTTAGAACAGTCTGACAGCAAATTACATTTCAAAGGAAAAAAGTCATTTAAAAATACTCGCGGCTATTAATGAATTGTCGGTCCGACAATACACATAAGAGTTCATTGATAAAAATGGCATGGGATTTCCCCACAGCGGAACCCCGAACCAAAATAATAATAAAAAAATGCGTGGGGGTCCCCCTAAATTCCATACCAGGCCCTTCAGGTCTGTTATGGATATTAAGGCGAACCCCGCGCCAAAATTAAAAAAAAAGGCGTGGGGGTCCTTCTAAATTCCATACAAGGCCCTTCAGGTCTGGTATGGATATTAAGGGGAACCCCGTGCCAAAATTTAAAAAAAAATGGCATGGGGGTCCCCCTCAAAATCCATACCAGACCCTTCAGGTCTGGTATGGATTTTAAGGGGAACCCCGTGCCAAAAAAAAAAAAAATGGTGTGGGGTCCCCCCAAAAATCCATACCAGACCCTTATCTGAGCATGCAACCTGGCAGGCCGCAGTAAAAGAGGGGGGACAAGAGAGCGCCCCCCCTTCTGAACCATAGCAGGCCACATACCCTCAACATTGGGAGGGTGCTTTGAGGTAGCCCCCCAAAGCACCTTGTCCCTATGTTGATGGGGAGAAGGGCCTCATCCCCACAACCCTTGGCCGGTGGTTGTGGGGGTCTGTGGGCGGGGGGCTTATCGGAATCTGGAAGCCCCCTTTAACAAGGGGACCCCCAGATCCCTATAATCTGTGTGTGTGAGTGTGCTACTCTTTTACCATACACCACTCATGTTTGTACATCACTTTCCTGTTAATACTCAATAAATTGTACTATTAATAATTTAATACAAACTCCCTCATGCCCCCCTATACTTATATGTGTGTTCCACTGATATATCCCCCCACTGTCAGAACATATTTATAGATCACCAATATTTACCAATCTGTAAGTCAAAATTACTAACATTCAAAAATATGCAAAATATAAATATGACACACACCAATCACACAGCAGCTTCCTGATGATGCATACTATGATGCAAAATGCGTAGAGGCTGCTGGGAAAATTTTTAATCACATGAGCGTGAACGTCCGTAACGAACGGGAACGAGGGGTGAAGCGCAAGCCGGATGCGGGGGTGACTCTTATCGTACACAGGCTGACGACGCTACTAAAGACACCCATCCTTAACTGCTGGAATAGCTTAGTGCCGGCTCAAGGGCACTTTTAAATGTGAGTGTACACTTTGTATTTTTATGATAATAAAGGAGTTTTAAACTCACTGCGCAATGATCATTGTCCATATATTTTGCATGAGGAATACTAAAGCTCAGGCACAGCAGGTGTGGAACAGTACAAAAGGTGGAGTGGTTATCCCTATTAATGAACCGAAGGCTTATTATACAAGAAGTATCTGGTGAGTGGCCAATCTAAACGGTGGTGGTGTGTCACAAAAGTCACAATGAATCACAGATGATACACAGCGGCACCTAAAGGGCTGAAATCACAGCATTTATTGATGACTTTGCACTTTGGCACATGGACTTTATGTTAATTTTTTTTTTTGTATGTTAGTAATTTGGACTTACAAATTGGTAAATATTGGTGATCTATAAATATGTTCTGACAGTGGGGGGATATATCAGTGGAACACACATATAAGCATAGGGGGGCCATGAGGGAGTTTGTATTAATTTATTAATTGTACAATTTATTGATTATTAACAGGAAAGTGATGTACAAACATGAGTGGTGTATGGTAAAAGAGTAGCGCACTCACACACACAGATTATAGTTATATTCCATTTCACTGAATGGTTTTTTTGAATGCAGCAACTCAAAAAAAGTTTTTTTAAAGGGTAAAAAGAAAAGTTTTTTTGCACCGGTGACACATATATATTGACCCCCAGATCCCGGCCGCCCCCAGGTGTGAATTGGTAATGGGGTACAAATGTACCCCTACCATTTCACAAAAAAAGTGTCAAAAAGGTTAAAAAACACAAGAGACGGTTTTGAACAAGTCCTTTATTAATTTTGTCTTCTTGCGGCTTCTTCTTCCATCTTCTTTCTTCTGGTGTTCTTTCTGTGTTCTTCTTCCTCCATCTTCTTCTTCATCTTCTTCTTCTCCATCTTCTTCTTCATCCGCTCTTCTTGTCCCGCATCTTCCTCCAGGCTTCTTCTCCCCTTCGTCCGGACAATCTGCCTCAGTGGGAGTCTTCAGCCATGTGACGCTTCGCTTCTTCTGACATTTCTTATATAATGGAGGGCGGGGCCACCCGGTGACCCCGCCCTCCTCTGACGCACGGGGGGTATTCACGGGACTTCCCTGAGGCTTTCCCCATGTTGTCAGAGGGGGCGGGGTCACCCGGTTACAGTTTATATAAGAAGAAGAAGCCGAGAAGAGTCAGAAGAAGCAAAGCGTCACACGGCTGAAGACTCCCACTGAGGCGGATCGTGCAGACGAGGGGGGGTGCTCTCTCTCGTCCCCCCTCTTTTCCTGCAGCCTGCCAGGTTGCGTGCTTGGATAAGGGTCTGGTATGGGTCATTTTTTAAAAAATTTTGGCATGGGGTTCCCCTTAAAATCCATACCAGACTTAAAGGGCCTGGTATGGAATTTAGGGGGACCCCCACGCCATTTTTTTTTTTAAATTTTGGCGTGGGGTTCCCCTTAATATCCATACCAAACCTGAAGGGCCTGGTATGGAATTTAGGGAGACCCCCGCACATTTTTTTTTTTAATTTTGGTTCGGGGTTCCCCTGTGGGGAAATCCTATGCCGTTTTTATCAATGAACTTTGATGCGTATTGTCGGACCGACAATTCACTAATAGCCGCGAGTAGTTTTAAATGACTTTTTTTCCTTGGAAATGTCATTTTGCTGTCAGACTGTTCTAAACATGGGAAACATGCGCACCTTTACAGGCATACTATAGACGCCCCCCAGGTATGAAATTTAAAGGAATATTACACTTTTATTGTTTTACTTTAAGCATTATTAAAATCACTGCTCCGAAAAAATTTATATATATATACACCAAACAAAATAATGAAACATATCATTAAACAAATGAATAAATCATGTGTGTCATTAGATCCAAATGATAAACTCACCTGTGGCTAGGGATGAGCTTCGTGTTCGAGTCGAACCCATGTTCGACTCGAACATCGTCTGTTCGCCGAATTGCGAACAATATGGGCCGTTCGCGCCAAATTCGTGTGGCGCGTCACGGCCCATAATTCACTGAGGCATCGCAGTGCATTGCTGGCTGATGATTGGCCAAGCATGCACTATGACCCGCATGCTTAGCCAATCACAGCGCCGTCTGAACAGAGAGCCATAATTGGCCAAAGCCAAGGAGGCTTTGGCCAATTATGGCTCAGGGGATTTAGCACACGCCCCACACTATATAAGGCCGCCTGCACGGCGACCCTGTGTAGTGTGTGTTCCGGCGTTCATAGATAGAGAGAGAGAGAGAGACAGACAGTGTCATTTGATTTGAGTTAGATAAATTAGGCAGAACAGTCAGTCAGTTAGCTGCACTTACAGTGTATTGTGTATAAATATGCATCCCAGGTGTTGCACATATATATATACACTGTATTCAGTTTAGCTAGATCCGTTCCTGTTATCTTCTTACTGAATGGCAGGCTTGTCTTGTTACAGTATTTACAGCTACCTGAAGAAAATTGCTGGTGTTCTTTTGATCCTATTAGTACCACAGTCAGGCAGCTAGACTATTTACAGTTAGTGCAGTGCGTCCTGCTCACAGTGTTCAGCTAAAACTAAAAGTTAGTGGGGTGCGTCCTGCTCACAGTGTTCAGCTAAACCTACAAGTTAGTGGGGTGCATCCTGCTCACAGTGTTCATCTAAAGCTACAAGTTAGTGTGCTGCGTCCACCTCACAGTGTTCAGCTAAACCTACAAGTTAGTGCGGTGCGTCCTGCTCACAGTGTTCAGCTAAAACTACAAGTTAGTGCAGTGCATCCTGCTCACAGTGTTCAGCTAAAACTACAAGTTAGTGGGGTACGTCCTGCTCACAGTGTTCAGCTAAACCTACAAGTTAGTGGGGTGTGTCCACCTCACAGTGTTCAGCTAAACCTACAAGTTAGTGTAGTGAGACCTCTGCACAGTGTTCATCTAAAGCTACAAGTTAGTGCAGTGCATCCTGCTCACAGTGTTCAGATAAAACTACAAGTTAGTGTGGTGCGTCCACCTCACAGTGTTCAGCTAAACCTACAAGTTAGTGCGGTGCGTCCTGCTCACAGTGTTCAGCTAAAACTACAAGTTAGTGCAGTGCGTCCTGCTCACAGTGTTCAGCTAAAAATACAAGTTAGTGTGGTGCGTCCACCTCACAGTGTTCAGCTAAACCTAGAAGTTAGTGCGGTGCGTCCTGCTCACAGTGTTCAGCTAAAACTACAAGTTAGTGCAGTGCGTCCTGCTCACAGTGTTCAGCTAAACCTACAAGTTAGTGTAGTGAGACCTCTGCACAGTGTTCATCTAAAGCTACAAGTTAGTGCAGTGCGTCCTGCTCACGGTGTTCAGCTAAAACTACAAGTTAGTGCGGTGCGTCCACCTCACAGTGTTCAGCTAAACCTAGAAGTTAGTGCGGTGCGTCCTGCTCACAGTGTTCAGCTAAAACTACAAGTTAGTGCTGTGCGTCCTGCTCACAGTGTTCAGCTAAACCTACAAGTTAGTGTAGTGAGACCTCTGCACAGTGTTCATCTAAAGCTACAAGTTAGTGCAGTGCGTCCTGCTCACAGTGTTCAGCTAGCTCCGTTCCTGTTATCTTCTTACTGACAGGCAGGCTTGTCTTGTTACAGTATTTACAGCTACCTGAAAAAAATTGCTGGTGTTCTTTTGATCCTATTAGTACCACAGTCAGGCAGCTAGACTATTTACAGTTAGTGCAGTGCGTCCTGCTCACAGTGTTCAGCTAAAACTACAAGTTATTGGGGTACGTCCTGCTCACAGTGTTCAGCTAAACCTACAAGTTAGTGGGGTGCGTCCACCTCACAGTGTTCAGCTAAACCTACAAGTTAGTGTAGTGAGACCTCTGCACAGTGTTCATCTAAAGCTACAAGTTAGTGCAGTGCATCCTGCTCACAGTGTTCAGCTAAAACTACAAGTTAGTGTGGTGCGTCCACCTCACAGTGTTCAGCTAAACCTACAAGTTAGTGCGGTGCGTCCTGCTCACAGTGTTCATCTAAAACTACAAGTTAGTGCAGTGCGTCCTGCTCACAGTGTTCAGCTAAACCTACAAGTTAGTGCGGTGCGTCCTGCTCACAGTGTTCAGCTAAAACTAGAAGTTAGCGCAGTGCGTCCTGCTCACAGTGTTCAGCTAAAACTACAAGTTAGTGGGGTACGTCCTGCTCACAGTGTTCAGCTAAACCTACAAGTTAGTGGGGTGCGTCCACCTCACAGTGTTCAGCTAAACCTACAAGTTAGTGCGGTGCGTCCTGCTCACAGTGTTCAGCTAAAACTACAAGTTAGTGCAGTGCGCCCTGCTCACAGTGTTCAGCTAAAACTACAAGTTAGTGGGGTACGTCCTGCTCACAGTGTTCAGCTAAACCTTCAAGTTAGTGGGGTGCTTCCACCTTACAGTGTTCAGCTAAACCTACAAGTTAGTGTAGTGAGAACTCTGCACAGTGTTCATCTAAAGCTACAAGTTAGTGCAGTGCGTCCTGCTCACAGTGTTCAGCTAAAACTACAAGTTAGTGTGGTGCGTCCACCTCACAGTGTTCAGCTAAACCTACAAGTTAGTGCAGTGCGTCCTGCTCACAGTGTTCAGCTAAAACTACAAGTTAGTGTGGTGCGTCCACCTCACAGTGTTCAGCTAAACCTAGAAGTTAGTGCGGTGCGTCCTGCTCACAGTGTTCAGCTAAAACTACAAGTTAGTGCAGTGCGTCCTGCTCACAGTGTTCAGCTAAACCTACAAGTTAGTGTAGTGAGAACTCTGCACAGTGTTCATCTAAAGCTACAAGTTAGTGCAGTGCGTCCTGCTCACAGTGTTCAGCTAGATCCGTTCCTGTTATCTTCTTACTGACAGGCAGGTTTGTCTTGTTACAGTATTTACAGCTACCTGAAGAAAATTGCTGGTGTTCTTTTGATCCTATTAGTACCACAGTCAGGCAGCTAGACTATTTACAGTTAGTGCAGTGCGTCCTGCTCACAGTGTTCAGCTAAAACTACAAGTTAGTGGGGTGCGTCCTGCTCACAGTGTTCAGCTAAACCTACAAGTTAGTGGGGTGCGTCCACCTCACAGTGTTCAGCTAAACCTACAAGTTAGTGCGGTGCGTCCTGCTCACAGTGTTCAGCTAAAACTACAAGTTATTTTTTTGCGAGCTCTGCACAGTGTTCAGCTAAAGCTACCTGTAGAAGGTTGGTGGTGTTTTCCTGATCCTATCACTACCGCAGGCAGCTAAAAAAGCTACAAGTTAGTTTTTTGTGAGCTCTGCACAGTGTTCAGCTAAAGCTACCTGTAGAAGGTGGGTGATGTTCTCATACTACAGGCAGGCAGTTGATTTTACTAGCTGCAGTATCAGTACATATATATATATATATATATATATATATATATATATATATATATATATATATATCCCAGCTTAGTGCAGCTACAGGCCATTAGTATTTCTGGAAGGCCAAGAAGGAGAGGCAGACAGTCACAAGCCAATAAGAGAGGGCAAGCAGGCTCTGTGTCTAGTGCTGGTCGTGGAGACGGTGCATCCTCATCAGCACGTGGCCGTGGGACACGCTTGGCCTTTTTTTCGGCAGCTGGCCGTGTTGAGCCGTAACATGCGGAAGACTTGGTCGAGTGGATGACCAAACCGTCCTCATCCTCCTCATCCTCTCTCACCCATGCCCAGGGTACTTTGTCTGGCAAAGCAGCGGCCTCTTCCCTTGGCTCAATGTCATCAGTGACTTCTTCCCTAGCCCCACCATGTCCTCCTGAGGAGTCCCTCGAACTGTTTGACCACAGTGTTGGGTACATGCTCCAGGAGGATGCCCAGCGTTTGGAAGGCTCTGATGATGATACTGAGCTCGATGAAAGCAGTAACGTGAGCACGGACAGAGGGGGTGCCCAAGAAGGACAGCAATCTGGCAGTCATGCTCCCCCTGCTGCAGCATACTGCCAGGTTTGCTCCAGTGATGAGGAGGGAGGGGATGATGAGGTCACTGACTCAACGTGGGTGCCTGATAGGTGAGAGGAGGAGGAGGAGGCGGCACATCACCAACGAGGCAGGATGCCCTCCAGGGGCCAGCCTAAGGGCAGCACCTTGACTGCATCACACCCCAAAGCTCCACATGTGCAGGGCGCTGCAGTCTCTGCGCGTTATTTAAAAAGTTCTTTAGTGTGGGCCTTTATTGAGACGAGTGCATCAGATCGCACCGCTGCTATTTGCAACATATGTCTCAAGCGTATCTCGCGTGGCCAAAACATCTCCCGCTTGGGTACCACATGCTTAACCAGACATATGTTGACCTGCCATGCAGTTCGTTGGCAAGCGTATCTAAAAGACCCACACCAAAGAACAAAGAGGACCTCTCCTTGCTCCTCATCAGCTGAGATCTCCAACCCCACTATACCTTCAGTCCTCTCTGAGACCTGCACTGAGAGGAATGAAGGTGTAGAATTAGGTGTGTCACAGCCAAGTACTTGTGGGCAATCTGCTTTTGGTACACCGACGTCAGATTGTACCAGGCAAATTTCCCTGCCCCAGCTGCTGCACCGCCGAAAGAAGTTTGCTCCCAGCCATCCACATGCCCAGAGGTTGACTGCTAGCTTGGCAAAATTGCTAGCACTTCAACTGCTGCCTTTTCAGTTGGTAGACACTGCCCCCTTCCGTGAGTTTGTGGAATGTGCGGTTCCTCAGTGGCAGGTACCCAAATGCCACTTTTTCTCACGGAAGGCGATTCCGGCTCTCTACCGGCATGTGGAAGGCAATGTCCATGCCTCGCTGGACAGGGCGGTCAGCGGTAAGGTGCATATTACCGCTGACTCATGGTCCAACAGGCATGGACAGGGACGTTACCTAAGTTTCACGGCGCATTGGGTGATTCTGCTGGCAGCTGGGAAGGATGCAGGACAAGGTGCAGTATTGTTGGAGGTTGTTCCGCCACCACGCCTCCAAAATGCTAATGATTGTGACACACCTCTCTCCTCCACCCCCTCCTCTTCTTCTTCCTCCATGGCCTCTTCCTGTGCTTTGTCCTTGGAACCAGCGGTGCTCCGTAGCCATTCAAGGGGCTGCGCAAGTACGCAGGCCAAAAGATGCCATGTGGTGCTTGAGCTGGTGTGCTTGGGGGACAGGAGCCACACTGGGGCAGAGGTTCTGATAGCTCTGCAGGGGCAGGTTCAGAGGTGGTTGATGCCACGCCAACTTAAGGCAGGAATGGTGGTTTGCGACAATGGCACCAACCTCCTCTCTGCCCTCCGACAGGGACAAATGACCCATGTGCCCTGTTTGGCTCACGTCCTTAACTTGGTGGTGCAGCGGTTCTTGGGCAGGTACCCGGGCTTACAGGATGTCCTGAGGCAGGCCAGGAAATTCTGTGTGCATTACCGCCGGTCATATAATGCCAGTGCTCGGCTGATGGAGCTCCAAAAGGAGTTTAACCTGCCTAAGTACCGCCTAATCTGTGACATGCCCACCAGGTGGAACTCAACGTTGGCCATGCTGCAGCGGCTGCACACGCAGCAGAGGGCCATCAATGAGTACCTGTGCGACTATGGCACCAGGACAGGGTCAGGGGAGCTTGTTTTTTTTTCCCCACGCCAGTGGGCCATGATCAGGGATGCATGCACTGTCCTGTCACCATTTGAGGAGGCCACGAGGATGGTGAGCAGTGACAGTGCATGCATCAGTGACACTGTCCCCCTTGTCCACCTGTTGGAGCACACGCTGCGTGGAATAATGGACAGGGCACTTGAGGCAGAACAGAGGCAGAAAGAGGAGGACTTCCTTAGCTCTCAAGGCCCCCTTTATCCAGACAGTGTTCCTGCGTGCCCGCCGATCACACAGGAAGAGGACGAGGAGGAGGAAGATTGTGTCAGTATGGAGGTGGAGCCTGGCACTCAGCATCAGCAGCAGTCTTTAAGGGATCAGTCCCAAGAAACACATGGACTTGTACGTGGCTGGGAGGAGGTGGCTGCGGACCATGTCGTCCTTAGTGACCCAGAGGACCCCGGACCGAATGCCTCAGCAAACCTACGCTGCATGGCCTCCCTGATCCTGCAAAGCCTGCGTAAGGATCCTTGTATTCGTGGTATCAAGGAGAAGGACCAATACTGGCTGGCAACCCTCCTTGATCCACGTTACAAGGGTAAGGTTGCGGACCTTATCTTGCCATCGCAGAGGGAGCAGAGGATGAAACATCTTCGGGAGGCCTTGCAGAAAGGTCTGTGCAACGTGTTCCCAGAGACTGGGAGGTTACAAACTCCTGTTTCTGGACAACGTGCTGCTGAGGCTCCAGTCAGTCAAAGAAGGAGCGGTGGAGAAGGTGGCCGTCTGACCGATGCGTTCAGACAATTTTTTGGTCCGCAACCCCAAGGTATGATCGGTTCCAGCAACCATCGCCAGCGTCTGTTTTACATGGTGCAGGAATACCTAGGGGCAAGATCTGACTTGGACACCTTTCCCACCGAAAATCCTCTGGGTTACTGGGTCTTGAGGATGGATCACTGGCCAGAGCTTGCACAGTATGCAATTGAGCTACTGGCCTGTCCTGCATCCAGCGTTCTTTCGGAACGCACATTCAGTGCTGCTGGAAGCTTTGTAACCGATCACAGGGTGCGTCTGTCCACCGACTCGGTCGATCGACTGACCTTCATAAAAATGAATCAGTCTTGGATCACCACCAGCTACCAAGCACCTGATGCTGACGTAACCGAATAATTTTTTTTGAAATCTCAGATCCCTTCAAAGACTGCCTATGCTGATGCTGAGTGACTATCCCTGAGTAATTATCCTCTTCCTCCTCAATCATCATGCTGATAGCTTGTAAGAACATTTTTGGTTCTGGGCGCCACCACCAGTGCCTAAGGCCCAATTTTTCAGCCCTTGTTTAACAGGGGCGTGTTATTACAATTTTTAATGCAATACTTTGCAGCAGGGCTCATTTCTGCGTTCTAATTAGAGTATCTGTGAGGGGTTGCAGTTTTGTGGCACCAGCACCAGTGCCTAAGGCCTAATTTTTCAGCCCCTTTTCTACAGGGGCATGTAATTACAATTCTTGATCTAATATTTCACAGCAGGGCCCATTTCTGCACCCACCAAGAGCGAGTGAGGACTTATGCCGCGTACACACGGTCGGACTTTTCGTCTACAAAAGTCCAACGGACGCCGACGGACTAAAGCTGGCTGGTAATCCGATCGTGTGTGGGCTTCTCCGGACTTTCAGCAGACTTTTTCAGCCTCAAATCCGACGGACTTTAGATTTGAAACATGCTTCAAATCTTTACGTCGTAACTACGACGGACCCCGAAATCCGCTCGTCTGTGTGCTAGTCCGACGGACAAAAACCCATGCTAGGGCAGCTATTGGCTACTGGCTATGAACTTCCTTATTTTAGTCCGGTGTACGTCATCACGTACGAATCCGTCGGACTTTTGTGTGGTCGTGTGTAGGCAAGTCCGTTCGTTAGAAAGTCTGCTGCAAGTCCGCCGAAAGTCCGCCGGAAGTCTGTCGGACAGGCTGTCGGACTTTTGTAGACGAAAAGTCCGACCGTGTGTACGCGGCATTACAGTGTTGTGGCACCACCACCACCAAAGGCCCAATTTTTCTGCCCTTGTTCAACAGGGGCATGTAATTACAATTCTTGATCTAATATTTCACAGCAGGGCCCATTTCTGCACCCACCAAGAGCGAGTGAGGACTTACAGTGTTGTGGCACCAGCACTACCACCACCACCACCAAAGGCCCAATTTTTCTGCCCTTGTTCAACAGGGGCATGTAATTACAATTCTTGATCTAATATTTCACAGCAGGGCCCTGTGAGGGCTTACAGTGTTGTGGCCACAACAACACCTAAGGCCCACATTTCTGCTGAGTATATAGGGCAGGCCCCTACTTTCAAACATCTAACTTACAAACGACTCCTACTTGCAAACGGAAGGAGACAACAGGAAGTGAGATGAAATCTACCCCTAGGAAGGGAAATTCTCTCCTGTAAGAGTTAATATGGGAAAAACATTTCTCCTTTCCACTGATGCTTTCCAATCCTTGTTCCACAAAAAACCCCAAATTTTCAAAAAACATTTGTCATTGGGACAAAAAGTGAGGTGAAATCTTCTGAAGAGGAGGAAAGACAGCAAAACAAATGTCACAGGGGTGATAACCCTTCCTTATGTTTTCCAAAAAGCTTAAAAAAGATTTTTTGGCTGGAGCTTAAAATGTACCCGTTGAGAGGGGGCAGGAGGCGGAGCCTAGTGGAGCAGACATGCATTGTTAGAGCTCTACACCGCTGAGGAGAGAAGAGAAGGACAAAGCAGAGCCTGCAGGCTCAAAAGGTATCCATTTGAACCTTTTTGCCCCAGGGAACAAACTGTGAAAGTTTGGGCAGGAAATATGGTACTGGGAGGAAACCGTGGCAGAAATAAAAATCACCTCACAAAGAGCTCACAGGCACTCACTGCAGCTGAAGCAGCTCCAGTCACCTCACAATATACAGCATCAGGGCGCTCTCACAGACAGAAAATGTCACAGCAAGACTCTCCATTTGAGTCAGATACAGAACAAATCCTCTCACAAACTTCTCCACAAGCCTCCTCAGTATCCCCAGTAATATTATTACAATTTGAAAAGATGCTTCATAAGGCTTTAAAACAAACCTCAGACCAAATAACAAAAAGCCTAACCAAAGAAATAAGAGAGCTGGGAAACCGCACCGCAGCCTTAGAAATAAAAATGGATGAAATTGAAATTACAACCCAAGAAAATATAACAGAATTGGAACAATTAAAAAAAGAGAATTTAATACTTCAAACTAAGCTTGAAGATTACGAAAATAGAGCCAGACGTTCAAACTTGCGCATAAGGGGAATACCTGAAACTGTGACAGACCTGCAATCTACTATTACTGCTCTATTACAAGAACTAAAGCCAGATATCCCTATTGAACGTTTAGAACTGGACAGAGTACACAGAGCCCTCACAGCCAAAAAGAAAGATGGACCCCCATGTGATATAATCACAAAATTTCATTATTACAGAACGAAAGAACAAATACTAATTGCTGCAAGAGAAAAAAAGGAACTTAATTTTCAAGGACACAATTATCAAATTTTTGCTAACCTATCCCAACTTACTATTACTAAAAGACAATCCATGAAACCCCAACTAATGGAACTGCAACGCCACAACATTATGTATCAATGGGGCTTCCCCTTTTCAGTCAGATTTAACTACCAAGGTACAATTTACAGAAGCAGATCAGCAGATGAACTACAACAAACCCTTTTAAAATTAAATCTGACAGAACCCACAAGCAGCAACACTCCCACACGCAGAAGAATGGCATCATCTTCACCTTCATGCAGCACCCAGAAAATTTCAGAACAAAATGGGAATCATCATTCTCACAAAAGAGGCCGTGCCACATCATCCATGGACCAAGAAGATTCAATGGACTGACATCCTAATTCCTGATATCTCTTCATTTATTATACTAAGAGATGGTTCTCTATAAAAAACCTATATTTATAACTGAATGTAACTGCATTCTGATAGTCACACACTGTGATGGATCATGTTACATTCCAGTTATATTTCTTATTACTTCTGATTCATATAGCCTTAGAATATATAAGTGAAGTAAGGAAATTCTTGTTCAGTTATATATTATCAGGTAATAACAATAGATTTATTACTTTTTAGGACAAATATGTTCAATAATCCAGAAGTAATGGAAGCTTTTTCTTTCTTTTCTTAAAACAAATATATTATTACCTAACTAGTTCCTAGAATTATGTTTTTGTTTATTCTAATCTGAAGCAATACAACCTCAATTTTATGAGTTAACATATCTAAACAGTTGCATATGAATAAAATATGTAATTGTTTACTCTAAAAGGGTTAAAATCCCAAAATAATTCAAACTATCTTCATCAATACCAAAGTTATTAACAGTACCTTTCTAACTGAATTATTTAGCCTAGGGCAAGACTAACCATATACAACCACCCTGGAATAAATAATTTCAACAAAAACTATATTCTGCACTCCAATTAATGAAACATCATTTTGATGTCTTTTGACATAGCACTTCTCTCCTGTAAGCGGAAGATCCGTGTACCCCCATTAGCCCTCCTCATTCTCCCAACCATATTATGTGGGAGTGTGACGAAGGCACTTATTCCCCTGAGAGAGATATTTATTCTCTTTCACGGGTAAATTGTGATTACTTGCAAAAAATAATTTATACAATGTATCATCTAATCTCATATGTTTTTTGTTTACTCTTTACTCCAGAATTCACTGGTTTCTTTTCTATCTATTCATCTCTTCAGTCCACACAGGTTGATCTGCGCAGTCAGCTCTGCATAACAAAAAGTAAGTCAAAACTATTTGATCTATTGCCATGGCACCACTGAATATACTTTCCCTGAATGTTCAGGGAATAAATGTCCCTCAAAAAAGGACCAAAGCCTTCCGTACTTTCCATACCAAGAAGGCTCACATAGTATGCCTCCAAGAAACACACTTCACCAAAGATTCTACTCCAAAATATATTTCTCCTTTTTATCAACAAATTTACACGGCTTCTGCCTGTACCAAGCAAAGGGGAACTCTAATTGCATTTCACCGATCCACACCATTCACCTTATCATCAGAAATTAAAGACCCAGAAGGTAGATACCTGATACTCATGGGTTATATAATGGATACAGCAATCACGGTGATTTCCTACTACGCTCCTAACAAACAACCTACACCATTCCTCTCACATATATTACAAGTGATTAATACACACAAAATAAGAACAGTGATAATGTGTGGGGATTCGAACCAGGTCCTCCTCCCATTTCTAGATAAATCACCTTTTACACCATCCAAAATAACCTCTAGATTACCTTTTTCTCAACTTCTTTCCAAATACAATCTGGTAGATTCATGGAGAGAAAGTAACCCAATGAAAAAGAAATTCACTTATTTCTCGCACCCTCATCAAACCTTCACCAGAATAGATCATATTTTTCTAACAATAGGAATGATACCAGAAATTATTGCATCAGATATAATTCCGATTCCGTGGTCTGACCATAATGCAGTATACACTACTATAGCCTCAGCCATACCAAAAGCGCATGACCCAACGTGGTACTTACCGGACATAATGCTCAAACACCCACTACATCAGATGGCCATTGAACAAGCTTTAAAGGAATACATATCAATTAATAATACAACAGACATCTCCCCAATAACACTGTGGGAAGCTCATAAGCCTGTCTTGCGTGGTACAATACAAAGACAAATGGCACTATTTAAACGGGAACGCAAAAATCTAGCAAAAAAACTAGAACTCAATTTTAATGCAGCCTACATATCATTTCAAGATAATCCATCTCAGAGTACAAAATCTCATCTGGAAAAATCTAGATTGGAATACGATCTATTTCTCATTGAGTCAGTTGATAAATCCCTCAAACGCTCCAAACACAATTTCTACATGAATACAAACAAACCAGGTACATATTTGGCTCGGGCATTAAATTCAACTAACAAATCTTTCAAACCAATACGTTTGAAATTATCAAAAAATGTTTACACTTGTAATCCAGTTAAAATAGTCCATAAATTTCACTCACATCTCGCAACTTTATACAAGACAAACAATGAATTTAATCCTACAGAGGCTGAATCCTTCTTCTCAAAAATAACCTTACCTGAGTTATCTCAGAATCAAAAAAGCAGTTTGGATGAGCCTATAACTATAGATGAAGTTGCTAACGCCATAAAAGACCTAAAACTTAACAAAAGACCAGGCCCAGACGGCTACTCGGCTTTATACTATAAAACATTCTCAGAAATACTCTCTTCCATTCTCACTGAAACTTTTAACAAACTTCTAGATGGACATTCTTTTCGGCAAGAAACACTAATGGCAATTGTTTGTATGATCCCAAAACCCCTTTCTGATGATACTTCCTGTGTGAATTATCGGCCTATCTCTCTGGTAAACCTCGATATTAAATTATTAGCAAAAATAATAGCAAAACGCCTCAATAGCATTATAGGAAAATTAATACATAGAGATCAAGTAGGCTTCATGCCAAATAGACAGGCAGGCGATAATATACGCAGGGCAGTGTTATTGGCACATATTGCTAAAAAACGGAAAATCCCTTTATGTTTTCTATCTCTCGATATTAAGAGGGCATTTGACACAGTATCCTGGCAATATATGCAATATTCATTACAAAAATGGGGTTTTGGACCCCACTTTTTAACATGGATCAAAGCATTATATAATAAACCCAAAGCCTATATAAAATATGCTGGATGCAAATCTGAAGCCTTTAATATCGAAAGAGGTACCCGACAGGGTTGCCCATTATCTCCCTTATTATTTGCCCTTATACTCGAACCCATGGCCCAATACATCAGAACAAACCAAACTATAACTGGCATTGAAGTAGGAGGTATTACACACAAATTATGTATATTTGCAGACGATATATTACTTTTTCTATCATCACCACAGGTCTCTGGTCCTAACTTAATACCAGCTCTTGATGGATTTGCAGCCCTATCCGGCCTTATGATTAATCCTAAGAAATGCCTAGTGCTTAATATTTCACTCACAAACATGGAATTGAACCGGCTAGGGCTGCACTCCCATTCACATGGGCAGAAAAATCAATCCCATATCTTGGAATTCATTTAACAGCATCTCATTCTGACTTATTCTCAACCAATTATCCTCCTGTATCAAGACAGATCACAAATCTAATAAAACAATGGTCGCAACTTCCTTTATCCTGGATAGGGAAGATTAATGCAATCAAAATGACTATTCTACCCAAATTGCTTTATCTATTCAGAGTCCTCCCTATTCCAATTCCTTCCTATTTTTTGAGAATAGTACAAAAAAGAGCAACTTCGTTTATATGGGGCTCTTCTAAACCACGTATACCTATACACACACTACATCTTCCCAAAAATAAAGGAGGCCTGGGATACCCTAATTTTACTAACTACTACAGAGCAGCACATTTGGCCAGTCTGTCCAAATACCATGCAAAACAGGAAATCCCATTATGGGTATTTATAGAGGCTTCAGAAAATGACCCTCTATTAATATCAAATTTATTATGGCTTGATCCTAAAGACCGCTTTAAAATTCATAATCCCATAACTAAACACTTCTTATCTCTCTGGGATAAACTAAAAACCAAATATCAGTTACAATCTCCACACAATCCTCTCCTTTCTTTTATCAGAAATCCGGCCTTTTATCCGGCATGGATCTACCCAAATTCTTTTAAAGCTTGGACAACATCAGGCATTCAGACACTAAATGACTTCATAGCATCTAAATCATTGCTTTCATTCCCATCGCTTAGAGAAAAATATGATCTACCAAACTCTGAGATATTTAGATATCTCCAAATCAAAAATTTCTATACACCATTCCTAAAGGGGGATACACCATTATCCCAATTATCCATTTTTGAATCAATCTGTACAAAAAATCCATTTGCTAAAGGTACAATTTCATCACTTTATAATCAATTATATGGAGTAGCAAATCTTAATAGACCCTCTTACATTCAGAGGTGGGAGGAGGACCTGGGACGAACTTTAGAAGACACGGACTGGTCTAACATATGGCTCACATCTAAGTCATCTTCACCCAACATCTTAGCACTGGAGACAAATTATAAAGTCCTAACTCGCTGGTACCTTGTACCCCTTAGAGTGGCAAAATATTCACCTAATACCTCAACTCTTTGTTTTCGAGGATGCCCAGAAATAGGCACATATTTACACATATGGTGGACGTGCCCAGTAATCCAAACCTTCTGGAAGGAAGACTTCGTGATAGCATCTAAAATATTTAAAAAAATAATACAACCAGATCCATATTTAACTTTACTTAATCTAAAACCGGAATGGTTAACACTCTCTCAATTCAAACTTATGATCCAACTAATAACGGCTGCAAAACAAACAGTGGCCAAGGCATGGAAATCTCCTACATTGGTACTAGCAGAAACAATTCACAGAATGAATAATACAATGTCCCATGCTAAGATGGTAGCCATCGATCAAAATCAAATTCCAAAATTTGAAAAACTTTGGCATCCTTGGATAAAACAACAGTTCCTGTCAAACTTCAATGACTCTGTCCTGTTGCCATGGTAACAGATTAAATGACTTACAGAGACACCCATTCTAAGGCTTCAAAGAGAACTAAAAAGAATAATAAACTGACGAGAGGGACAACCTTGTGGACCATACCTCTACCTTTCAACCCTTTTTCTTCTTTCTCTTTCCTTTTCTCCACCTAACGATTAAAGCTCATTATCAGAATTTATTTGACCTATATACACTCTACTTGTAAACAATATGTATAGTAGGTATAAATCATTTAAATACCTACAAAAGTAACTAAGGAAATGATATATATCTTTAATTTAGGTTTACGTGAACCCAATGTTTAATATTTGATATTTACCTATATAAACCCTACTGTAAAACAATGAGCTTACTTTATAGATCCTTGTAAACTTACTTTATGTATCTTTATAAAATTGTATACTCAATAAACTTCTTTTGACAAGGAAAAATGTACCCGTTAAAAATTACAAACAGATTCTACTTAACAACAAACCTACAGTCCCTGTCTTGTTTGCACCGCCTGTATACTGCTGTTCAGAGTATATAGGGCCTGGTGGCCCCACACCTTTCCTTATTTTAATTTGGGTGCGGGGTTCCCCTTAATATCCATACAAGACCCAAAGGGCCTGGTAATGGTCTGGGGGTTACCCATGCCGTTTGTCTCACTGATTTTCATCCATATTGCCAGTACCCGACATTACATTAAACCCGCAAGCAGTTTTAAATGAGATTTTTTCCTTTAAAAATGACATTTTGTGCAGGGACTGTTCTAAACACGGGAAACACGCGCCACCTTACAGGCATACTATAGACACACCCCAGGTACGACATTTAAAGGAATATTTCACTTTTTTTTTTTTTTACTTTAAGCATCATTAAAATCACTGCTCCCGAAAAAACGGCCGTTTTTAAAAGTTATTTTTTGCATTGATACATGTCCCCTGGGGTAGGACCCGGGTCCCCAAACCCTTTTTAGGACAATACCATGCAAATTAGCCTTTAAAATGAGCACTTTTGATTTCGAACATTCGAGTCCCATAGACGTCAATGGGGTTCTAACGTTCGTGCGAATTTTCGGTCCGTTCGCAGGTTCTGGTGCGAACCGAACCAGGGGGTGTTCGGCTCATCCCTACCTGTGGCCACATAAAGTTCAGGAATTAACCATTGAGTGAAGAGGAGAGAAGAAAACCCCCCTCCCTTCACCCAGCAAAAATACCACATAAAGAAAGTGATAGCAACGGTAAATATCTAATGTGAAAAGAAAGAAAAGGAGACCACAAGTGCGATGTAGCAGAAAAATTACACAAAATATGCCAAATTTTTAAATACATATGTTATGGTTTTATTTTTTATTTTGTGTTACTTTTCTTCTACATCGCACTTGTGGTCTCGAGTCAACTCTCGCATAGGTCGCTTTATTGATTTCTACCTCCATCCACTAGTTAGACAGACTCCCTCGTTCCTTAAAGTTCTTAGAGATAACATTAGGCTACTGGAAGGTATAGACATATGAGGAGACTACATATTGGCTACAGCCGATGTGGCCTCCTTCTCCACATGAGGATTGAAGCAGTTAACCATTTTTTAAGTCACGATGACTCCATTACTGAATTACAGGGCAACTATATTGTAGAACTGCTAGAGTTCGCCATCAAATACAATTATTTTTGGTTTGACCGTAGATATTTCCTTCAACAGAAGGGCGACTTACGAATTTAGCTATACCAAAATTCATTTTCTGGATCTAGAGATTGAGATTAGCTCACGCCAATTTAAATTCCAAACATATTTCAAACCAACGGATTGCAATGGCTTTATCCCTACAGATAACTGGCATCACAAATCTTGGCTTCGCTCAGTTCCACGGAGTCATTTTCTGCAGTTACGCAGGAACTGTACAGATACTGAGACTTTTAAAATACAAGCTTTGACCCTCAGGTATGGGATTTATAGACAAGGGTTATGACCCAGCAGACATGGACCTGGAATTTAGAAATACCCTAAAGGTGGATAGGAGTGTCTTATTGGCTGATAAACCTCAACATGAGACTGATGATTCCCTTAAATGGTCGATACTAACTTCATTCTCAGTCCAACATAGAGGGAATAAAACCATTATCAACAGGCATTGTGACATTCTTAGAAGTGACTGAGTCCTGGGCCCTTTACTGCCAGAACAAGCCAAGGTCGCTTTTAGGGGAGTTCTTTCCCTACAAAGAAAAATTGCTCCTAATATTATCAATCCACCTGTTCGTCCTTCCTTTTTTTCACAATTTAGAAGTGCAAGAAGTGTGTTGTTTGTCTTCACAACACACGAGGTAGACATAAATCCTTGGAGTTTAAATCAAATGTCACCAATCATGTGTACCTGATTAAACAATTTTGTACATGTGCCACTAGACATGTTGTCTATGTGATAACATGCCCTTGTGACAAATAATATGTGGGTCGAACAATCCACGCATTCACTACTAGAGTAAGTAATGAACACATTGCCAAAATAAAAAATGGTGACACTAAACACAGTGTACCTAGGCTCTACAGAGAACATCACAATCGTGATCCTAAAGGTACCGAGTTTCTCATTATCGACAGATATATCCTCCCTATAGAGACGGAGCTATCACAAGGGGTGTTTTACGTCTTGAAACGTATTGGATATATGAGTTACATTCCCACTCCCCACTCGGAATGAATGTGGAGTGGGACATTAATGCCTTTCTTAATAGAGCTTAGATGAACCAGTGGCTCTGACTTTCTTTGGAATTCTGAGTGTTTATATTTATTCACACTGCTCATTAGATCCCTATATCATAATTTTTATAATGGGGCAGTCAGATTTGTTTATATTTATTTTAAACTGTTACATCTATTTACTATTTCAATTGTTTAATGTTAACCCTAGATTGATTGTCAGCTCTGTGGTGTATATTAAATTACAGTAAAATTTTAATGTACATTTCCAACAACATTTTTGACATTATGTCCACAAATGTGTAATGTCATTAATAAACACAAGATGATGTTGCAGACCCCGTGTTTGCAGTTCCGATCTTTTAATTGGGTTGCATATAGGTTTACTCTGGAGTCTTTTTGGGGTGGGCGGTATTACTATGGCCCAATGTAGACTCCGAGCATACACAGGGCAGTGTCCATCCACTGGTATTTTTTATTGCAGGTCATGTCAAGCTTGTTTTCAAAACGAGGCTTGAGTCTCTTTCCTGGCATCTGATTGTGAGGCTTGGCTAGATGTACCATCTAGCGGTGTATGACGATCCTAATATACACAGCAACGTCATTTCCGCCACCTTCTGAAGCCATCTCATTTCAGAATGAGGCTTGAACCGCACGCTTCCATGCCATTTTGGCTATGATCGGAAGTAAGAATTGAAACATCTAATGACCAAAGAGCTGCTTCTCATTATAGGGTATATATCACTGCATATAAACGCAGTGGCTAAGCACCCCAGATGATGTCTTATTAGATGAAATGCGTCAGACGGGCTCTGCTAATGCCACTGCGTCATATTTTATATCAAGCGCTTTTTATCTTCACAAATGTGAGTGTTCCTTTTATACATAATAAATACTTTTTTACTGAAATGGATTTACACTATGTGGCCTCTCTCCTCTTATTCCTATAAACCACACCACACGGGAGAGATCACACATCTGGCTCCCTGTTAATACCCCTTTGGAGGGCTATTCATTAGATGTATCGTTGTGAAGGACCATAAGAGTTTATACCCCTTACCGGAGGTCGTGTATGTTGATGACGGCATCCCCTGGTGTGTTACACCACAAGCTTGATTGACTCATTAGGCGTATAACATCCTATGTATGCCTGTTTGGGTTCAATCTTTCTGGTAAGTCTTGTACCTATTGGTGGTGGATCGTCTATTGGCAACTTTATCTACACAAACCTTACATTTGAAGTCACTATGATGTTACGTTCATGCATTTATGGACTTTGAATCATTTCACTTTCTGAAATTCTGTTTTTTCTATTACATTCAGGCAATTGTTTTCTATATTAGGGACATGTCACTTTAAGTATTGCATTGAGTTGAAGGTCTGTTCACAATTTTTCAACCTTTATGAGTATTGTTTCACTTTTGATATAATGTACATTCACTTTTGCATACACCTATTTTTTTTCCACCATTCAAGGTGTTCACATATACTGCACACCTTGTCTAAATATTGTCTTGGTTCATCCTAGGACAGTTTATTAGCGCTGCACTTTTCACTTATTGTTTTTTACTTTGTAACTGATCCTTTGCTGTGCTGGCTGCTACTTCACAACTTAAAGAGACAGCGCAGTATATTTGTTTTATTTCTATACCTGTGTGTTACAGTCCAATGTCTACCTAAAAGCATTGTTTATACCACCTGTTGTAGTCCAGCACTTACAAGGACAGTCTACAGACCTGTGTACACAGCTTCATAGACTAAGCTGTTAACCAGGTTTATGGGTATGGGTATGTGCACGAGCAGTTGGTGGACTGATGAATTAAAATATAGCTAAAGACAAAACCTTTTCTGGTGACCCTAATGACAAACAGGGATTTTCTCACTTTGGAGGGATTTCCTCACACATCTTGTTTTGACTATGGGGCAGGAAATGAAGGGAAATCTCCGCAACAGGACAAAAAACTATCCACCTGCTTTTAATGTCCAACGATCAAAAATGAAGACTGCAGCAACCCAATATTGGAATATATAATACAAAGTAATAGCAAAAAAAGGATGTGCTGTCTCTTTGAGTGAAATGATAATTCATCACACTATACTGTATATTTCCAATAAATAAATGTAAAACTCATGTTGAGCAATTTAAAATACAAAATTATCCTCATCGAATGTAATAATAAAAAAAATGTGCGCATGAATTATCAAATACATTTTTTTTTAAATTCACAAATCCATATCAAGAGCAATCAATAAACACATAAAACACCTTGTATGTAGCGAATAAAGTACAAACGTGCAAAAACCAAAATGAATGAATAAATATCTAAAAAGTCCAACAGTTCATTGAAGATTCCAAACTGGTGCTGTGAACAATCCACCCAAAAATGAAATAACTTGATCCACCACTTTCAAGTGTGCAAACTCCTTACTGGAAAGATCAGACCTCTAGATTGGCTCCAGCACTTCCCCAAGGACTCCAGCAACTCAATGCCTCTATCACATACAAGTCACAAATACCAACTCCTTGGCTGAGTATCAAAAAAATGTTGCATTTGTTAAAAAATATTACTCATAATAGTATAGAGAATCAGCATGTAATATCACACATCTATTATGACACTCACACCGCTTTCCAGGCCCGCAAATAAATAATGATGTCATGAGTAAGTTCTGGCTGACTCGTTTCCTGTAAGCACACATCTTCAGGGGAATGCAGCGTACTGGGGACATCTGTCATAAGTTTTATATGGTGCATTGCCTGGAACAAGCAAACCAGTGCCCAATATAGAAACAGTCATATTAAATCTTACATGCCACCATTTGCTATATACACTATTTATCATACAAAACTCACTACAATATTGTACCTAATAATAAAAGGGCAGAAAAATGATTATTAAACTAATTACATTAACATGCTTAAAGAGTAACTCCATTTTTGTTGAGAAAAAAAACATTTCCCTTTGGGTGATCTGTGTACATTGCAAGGATTATAACAACCTGTGTTGCTGATTCCTACCTTTTGTTATTCTGAAGAAATCACTGAGTGGATCTAATGGGAGTTGTTTCATAATTATCAATCAGCTGTGCAGTTGCAGAGCACTAATGAGGTAAGATGCTGTGCCTGCATCCCCTTAGTTGTGTTCCTATTGGACGTATCTCACCAAAAATTACTTTTTTGTTTTTGTTCCAGGGGATGCCTGAAATCTGACTTATATCTTAGACGGACTTCTGGAAAATTGGTTAGCCAATCACACAAGCAGGAAATTATGTTTCTGGGGGGTGGTCAGTACACATTCTGTGTACAGAACAACTCCAGGTAGCCATATTGCATTGCATTTTCAGAAAATTACAGCGGCTGCAGATTGAAAAGGAAAGGTCATTTTTTAATAACATCCAATTACAACTTGACTTGTGTTGCAATTGTATGCACTATATTATTTTTCTTTATTTGCTAATTTTTTTCCCACGAAAGTGGAGTTACCCTTTAAGTTCAATTTGGTTATAACTGCCCATATGCTCAAGGGCCAGGGAGGAGCTCGCCTCACTCAGGAAAGGCAGGGAAGCAGGTTAAATACATTGTCGGGGGGGGTTAACGCCTCCCTTAAGCTATTTCCTTGTGCATTATGAATACCCTGCTATTATAAGACACACCGTACACAAAACCACTTTCAGCATAGAAGAAGGTGTCTACATGTATGTCAACATGTTAACGAAACCAAAGTAATTAAAACATTTCTAAAGAAGTCAAACAGAACGGGAACAGTTCCTTGGACCTAAAACAACAAAAGAAGAGAGATATAGGACCAATAGAATCGCATGAACTCAAGTGTTCCGTGCATCCCAACTATGGAGTTGGGGTATAGGGTGCTACGACTGGAGTAGCCAGCGTATCAAGGAGAAAAAGTGTTCCTCAGAGGATCCGGCTGGATCGGATTGGATCAGAGTGGGTCTAGATGGAACCCAGGCCCCAAGCCTTGGTTAGGGAGGCCTGGAATCTTTAGATTTTTTGGAGAGGCGCTTCTGCCAGTTAGGGGCGATGGGGCTGGAAGAAGGTGGTCTCTTGGAAGACGATTTGGGGCCTCTGTCGGAAGTTGTTGATTCTGGTTCCTGGGGGATGAGGCCCAGCTGGAACAGTAGCTTTTCCCCTTCCAAGAATGAGGAAAAGCCATATGGTTTGTTATTGAAGGATAATGTAAGGCGAAAAGGAAAGGACCATCTGTAGGTGATCGATTTTTTGGGACAGCGCCAGAAGGAGTGGTTTCAGGGATCTCCTTTTCTGTATAGTAAAGGGGGAGAGGTCCGCAAAGACTTGTATGGGGTGTCCCTGAAAAGTTAGTGGTCCTTCAGCACGCGAGCGTTGCATCTCCTCCTCTTTTACTCTGTAGAAATGTGGTTTCACTATAATGTCTCTCGGGAGACCGTCTTGGTGGGGGGGTTGTAGAGCTCTGTGAGAGCGGTCCATCTCAATGCGATGGTCTGGGATGTTGGGGATAAGTTCCTTAATAAATGTTCTTACAATGTGATCAGCGTCTTTGAAGGATTCCGGTACCCCCCAAATGCAGAACTTATATCTCCTCGAATGATTTTCGAGATCGTCAATTTTGGAGAATGCGTTTTCAAGCTGGTCCTGCAAATCTTGGATTCTGGTGGTGTTCTGGTTCACTCTAGATATTGTTTGTTCTGCTTTGATTTTGATTGTTTCAATTCTTGGGCCTAAAAGCTGTAAGTCAGCCTGGATGGCAGTGGTGATTTGATTAGCAGTCTGTGAGAGACCCTTGGAGAGCATTGTGTCAAACATGGCCATCATGGAGGAAAAATCCTGGGGTGTAGAGGGTAAGCCCTGTGTGTGTGCCCTGCAGGCTTCTGGGCTGGCCATGAGGTCTTCCATGGGGGAGAGGAGCATATCATCCAGGGTCCTGCTAATCAGGGACTCCGTGGAGGCAGGAGACAAGCAGCCATGATTGTGTGTACTCACTATGGGGCCTGCCAGTCCTGAAGAGCAGCCATCCTGATCTGCAACGGAGTATCCCCTCTCCAGTTCCATCTCCTGCCTTCCCCCTCGTGTGGTGGCATCTGGCGCCATCTTGGCTGAGGCCACGCGTCCCGGTCCGGAGGCTAAAGCCCAGGAAAGATCTCTCCTGGCCATTCCCCCCACCATCCTGGGGCTCCTTGAGTTGTCCCCTGTCCGTGGGGACTAATCGTGGCTGGGGCTCTGCACTGTGAGCGGCGCCGGAGGGATTAAGTGGCTGGTGCGGAGCTCTCGGATCAGGCTTCCATCCAACGAGCTGCCCCGCATGCGCCTCACAATTATACATTTTAAACAAACCATGATATATACATTTTAATTTTAAAATTATTTTGAAGAGAAGAGACAAGCACCAGACCAAAAGGAAACACTAGCTATTGTTAAAAAACAGTTGAGGTCCCACTCCATGTTCAAACCGTGTTGAGTGTAGGACCTCAACTCATAAATCCAGCGGGATTTCCCTGATAACGTTACTACCACACCAGCGGGACAGCTGTTTATCAATACCAACTAATTGCAAAGAGGAGGGGTTCTTATTCCGGTTCACTGCACAGTGCCAAGACAAGCTATGTACCTTAAAACCCTTTTTAATATTCCCAAGATGTTCACCAATTCTTACCTAGAATGCCTGTGTAGTCCTCCCAACATATTGCATACCACACAGGCACTCCAGGAGATAAACCATTGCCCTTGTGGAACAATTATCCTAATATTATAGGTCTTCTGGATGGTACTGAAAGTAAACTGACTTGTACAAATACTATTAAGACTTAAGCCTCGTACACACGGTACGATTGTTGGCCAACCAAGCCTCTGATTTTTGTCAAAAGGGCATGTGCCAGGATCTTGTCTTGCATACTAACGGTACCCAATTGTCGTGCCAGAAACACAAACGTAGTGACGTACTACGAGGAATTTCAGCTCTTGAGCGCCACCCTTTTGGCTCCGTCTGCTAATTTTGTGTTTGGTGAGCATTGATTCCGAGCATGCGTGTTCATACTTTAGACTTTTGTGTGACGGATTTGTGTACTGACCATACGAAAATCTGATGTCAAGATGTTGTCCGCCGAAAATTTACTAGACTGTCATCCAACATTTGTTGGCCAAAAATTGGACAACAGTTGTCAAAAGGAGCATACTAATGGTGAGATTTTAGGACAACAGTCTGTCAACAGACAATCCCTTGCCAACAATCGTACCGTGTGTACGAGGCTTAACTGTCTTACAAACTTATAGAGACTTATAGGTTCTCAAAAAAGACTAGTTTAACCTTTTCATGCATGAAGTATGAAAGTCACAATTTTTTTTTCCTCAGTGTTTTTATTACTCTTTGGGCATAAAATATATATATATATATATATATATATATATATATATATATATATATATATATATATATATACAGTATCTAACAAAAGTGAGTACACCCCTCACATTTTTGTAAATATTTTTTTATATCTTTTCATTCGACAACACTGAAGAAATGCCACTTTGCTACAATGTAAAGTGGTGAGTGTACAGCTTGTATAACAGTGTAAATTTGCTGTCCCCTCAAAATAACTCAACACACAGCCATTAATGTCTAAACCGCTGGCAACAAAAGTGAGTACACCCATAAGTGAAAATGCCCAAATTGGGCCCAATTAGTGATTTTTCCTCCCCAATGTCATGTGACTCATTAGTGTTACAAGGTCTCAGGTGTGAATGGGGAGCAGATGTGTTAAATTTGGTGTTATCGCTCTCACTCTCTCATACTGGTCACTGGAAGTTCAATATGGCACCTCATGGCAAAGAACTCTCTGAGGATCTGAAAAAAAGAATTTTTGCTCTACATAAAGATGGCCTAGGCTATAAGAAGATTGCCAAGACCCTTAAACTGAGCTGCAGCATGGTGGCCAAGACCATACAGCGGTTTAACAGGACAGGTTCCACTCAGAACAGGCCTCACCATGGTCGACCAAAGAAGTTGAGTGCACGTGCTCAGCGTCATATCCAGAGGTTGTCTTTGGGAAATAGATGTATGAGTGGTACCAGAATTGCTGCAGAGGCTCAAGGAGTGGGGGTGGGAGGGTCAGCCTGTCAGTGCTAAGACCATACGCCGCACATTGCATCAAATTGGTCTGCATGGCTGTCTTCCCATAAGGAAAGCCTCTTCTAAATATGACGCTGTAACGTACCTGGGATGTGAGCCTGACGTGCGGAGGGAGACCTCCCGTGCCACCCTGGCTCAGGGACCACTGGAGTGGGAACAGTGGTGGTAAAAGCACAGTGAGGTAAAGGTGCCTGCTGAGTCCTTACTGCTTGAAGTGATCTCTTCACGTGGAAGCTGGAGTAGCGGGTGCAGGTCAGCAGATGCAGGCTAGTAGAATAGCGGATGCAGGTCAGCAGATGCAGGTTGCAGAGCAGCGGATGCAGATCAGCAGATGCAGGTTTGTAGAGCAGCGGATGCAGGTCAGCAGTTGCAGGTTTGCAGAGCAGCGGATGCAGATCAGCAGATGCAGGTTTGCAGAGCAGCGGATGCAGGTCAGCAGATAAAGGTTTGCAGGTCAGCGGATGCAGGTCAGCAGATGCAGGTTTGCAGGGCAGTGGATGCAGGTCAGCAGGCAGAAGCGAAGTCAGACTAGCCGGGTCATACACACCAGGGAACACAGCAAAAACGGCAGGCAGAGAATAGTCAGAGTCCAGGCTGGGTCTTGGCAACAGGCAATCAGGCAGGTAACAGAGCAGGGTCAAACGAGCCGAAGTCAGGATTGGAGACATAAGCAGGGTCAGGAAGCCGGGTCAACACAGGAACAGAGTACTGGTACAGAATCAGGAACACAGGAAACAGAAGCAGATCAAACCGCAAGGGGCAGCATCATTGAGCGTCTTTTATGGACTGTTGGGCGCCAAAGCGCGTCTAACGTGCGTGAATGCACACATTCATGTGCAAATTCCGTGACTCGCGTGTGCGCATAGGCGCACACCTTCTGGAATGGGCAGTATGTCCCTGACAGTGCCCCCCCCCCCCTTAAGGGCAACCTCCGGGTGCCCAAGAGAACTCTTTTCTGGGGGTGACTGCGGAAAAAGGCCTGAATTAATTCTTGGGCATGAATGTTCCGTTGGGGTTCCCAGGAATTCTCTTCCAGACCATAACCCTTCCATTTGATCAAGAATTGAAGCTGGTTCCTTCTTCGGCAATCTAAGACGGCCTCTACTTCGAACTCCTCATCTCCGTCAATGATCACAGGTTCAGGTGGTCTCGATCCTCTGTCTGGGAAAGGAGCAGGCACTGCAGGTTTTAATAAGGATACATGAAATACCGGGTGGATTTTCAAGGACTCCGGTAAGGCAAGTTCGTAGGAAACGTCATTTAATTTCCGTTTTACTGGGAAGGGACCGATGAATTTGGGTGCCAATTTCCTTGCGGGGCAAGACATCTTAAGATTGGTGGTGGATAACCATACTTGATCGCCCTGTTGCAGACATAATTCCCCTCTCCTCTTCCTGTCGAACATCCTTTTATTGGTTGCTTGTGCCCTGGTCATGGCTTCCTGCAATATCTTGCTATTACGAGTCAGGAAATCTACGGTACTCTGGACCGCTGGGACTGTTGAATCCAGGATGAGATCAGGTAGGAAGGTTGGATGGAACCCGTAATTGGCAAAGAATGGAGACTAACCTGTAGCCGAATGATTAGCATTATTAAAGGCAAATTCTGCTAGGGGTAGTAATGCTACCCAGTCATCTTGAACAAAGGAGGTGAAGCATCGGAGATATTGTTCGAGCGTTTGATTCGTCCTCTCAGTTTTCCCATTGGTCTGAGGGTGATAGGACGAGGACATGGACAGTTCAATCTTCAGAGCCTTGCACAAAGCCCTCCAGAAGCGAGAGGTGAACTGCACCCCTCTATCCAAAACAATGTCTGCAGGAACCCCATGCAGCCTTACTATCTCTTTAATGAAGACCTGGGCAGTTTCCATGGCAGAGGGTGTGCTCTTTAGTGGAATAAAGTGGGCCATTTTGGATAAACGGTCAACCATGACAAAAATGGCTGAGCAACCTTCTGATGGGGGAAGTTCCACTATGAAATCCATGGCAATCATTTTCCAAGGATGGTCAGGGACTGGTAAAGGTCTGAGCAGACCCCAGGCCTTGCTTCTAGTGGTCTTGCTATGGATACAGGTAGAACAAGAGCTTATATATTCCCTGCATGTCTTCTCAAGATCCGGCCACCAAAACGTACGATGGACCAGTTCCAGAGATTTATGCATTCTGAAATGGCTTGCCAGGGGATGATCATGACACAAATTCAGCACTGTGACTCGGACCTCTTCAGGCACAAAGATTTTATTTCTCCACAGTAGTCCATCCTTAGGTAGCAGAGTAACTCCAGGAGGACCAGACACACCTGCAGAGGCTTGCTTCAAGCTAGACATTAGATCAGTTTGCAAAAGTAACAAGTTACCTTCCGATAGAATTTTGTCTGGGGCTGGTACTTCGGATCATCAAACATGCGGGAAAAAGCATCTGGTTTGGTGTTCTTGGAGCCAGGCCAGTAAGTTATGTGAAATGAAAACCTAGAGAAAAATAATGCCCATCGTGCCTGGCGAGGTCTCAGACGTTTGGCAGCTCTCAGATACTCCAAGTTCTTGTGATCTGTATAAATGAGTATAGAGTGTGCTGCTCCTTCCAAAAAATACCTCCACTCCTCAAGGGCAGATTTAATGGCCAGTAGCTCCCTGTCCCCAACATCATAGTTCTTCTCAGACGGGGTGAGCTTCCGGGAGAAGGCTATGGGGTGCATCAAGTCCTTGAGACACTGGCGTTGGGAGATGACAGCTCCAACCACTGTCTCTGAGGCATCTACCTCAAGCAGATAAGGAAGAGCAGGATCAGGATAACTCAGAATAGGAGCCGACGTGAAAAGTCCTTTTAAGTTTGCGAAGGCGGCCTGTGCCTCGGGAGTCCAATGAAACCTGGCATTTTGCTTGGTCAGCTGCGTAATTTGGGAAATAATAGCAGAGAAGCCCTTGATGAACCTCCGATAAAAGTTTGCAAAGCCAACAAAGCGCTACACCCCTTTCTTGCCTGAAGGTGCAGGCCAATCCAGAATGGCTGAAACTTTCTGAGGGTTCATTTTGAATCCCTCTGTTGAGGTTAGAGCACAGTGAGGTAAAGGTGCCTGCTGAGTCCTTACTGCTTGAAGTGGTCTCTTCTCGTGGAAGCTGGAGTAGCGGGTGTAGGTCAGCAGAAGCAGGCTAGTAGAATAGCGGATGCAGGTCAGCAGATGCAGGTTGCAGAGCAGCGGATGCAGATCAGCAGATGCAGGTTTGCAGAGCAGCGGATGCAGGTCAGCAGTTGCAGGTTTGCAGAGCAGCGGATGCAGATCAGCAGATGCAGGTTTGCAGAGCAGCGAATGCAGGTCAGCAGATGCAGGTTTGCAGGGCAGCGGATGCAGGTCAGCAGGCAGAAGCGAAGTCAGACTAGCCGGGTCATACACATCAGGGAACACAACAAAAACGGCAGGCAGAGAATAGTCAGAGTCCAGGCTGGGTCTTGGCAACAGGCAATCAGGCAGGTAACAGAGCAGGGTCAAATGAGCCAAGGTCAGGATCAGAGACATAAGCAGGGTCAGGAAGCCGGGTCAACACAGGAACAGAGTACTGGTACAGAATCAGGAACACAGGAAACAGAAGCAGATCAGACCGCAAGGGGCAGCATCATTGAGCGTCTTTTATGGACTGTTGGGTGCCAAAGAGCGTCTAACGTGCGCAAAGTCAGTGACTCGTGGGTGTGCATAGGCGCACGCCTTCTGGAAAGGGCAGTACGTCCCTGACAGATGCACAAGAAAGCCTACACGGTTTGCTGAAGACAAGCAGACTAAGGACATGGATTACAGGAACCATGTCCTGTGGTCTGATGAGACCAAGATAAACTTATTTGGTTTAGATGGTGTCAAGCGTGTGTGGTGGCAACCAGGTGAGGAGTATAAAGACAAGTGTGTCTTGCCTACAGTTAAGCATGCTACTGGGAGTGTCATGGTCTGGGACTGCATAAGTGCTGCCGGCACTGGGGAGCTACGGTTCATTGAGGGAATCATGAATTCCAAGATATACTGTGACATACTATGACATACTAAAGCAGAGCATGAGCCCCCTCCCTTCAGAGACTGGGCCACAGGGCAGTATTCCAATATAACAACCCCAAACACACCTTCAAGGCAACCACTGCCTTGCTATAGAAGCTGAGGGTAAAGGTGATGGACTGGCCAAGCATGTCTCCAGACCTAAACCCTATTGAGCATCTGTGGGGCATCCTCAAATGCAAGGTGGAGGAGCGCAAGGTCTCCAACATCCACCAGCTCTGTGATGTCGTCATGGGAGGAGTGGAAGAGGACTCCAGTGGCAACCTGTGAAGCTCCGGTGAACTCCATGCCCAAGAGGGTTAAGGCCGTGCTGGAAAATAATGGTGGCCAGACAAAATACTGACACTTTGAGCCCAATTTGAAAATTTTTACTTAGGGGTGTAATCACTTTTGTTGCCAGTGGTTTAGACATTAATGGCTGTGTGTTGAGTTATTTTGAGGGGACAGCAAATTTACACTGTTATACAAACTGTACACTCAGTACTTTACATTGTAGCAAAGTGTAATTTCTTCAGTGTTGTCACATGAAAAGATATAATAAAATATTATAATATTATAATAAAATATTTACAAAAATGTGAGGAGTGTACTCACTTTTGTGAGATACTGTAACTTTATTTTTTTGAAAATTAATTTTCCATGGAGTTCTTCAAATGTCCACTCAAATGCACTGCATGCGTTTGAGGTTTTAATGAATAAACAATTTGGATCGTACTGTATTTGTTCCACTATCCTTTAAATCACACTCTGCACTTAAGCTCTACAAAATAAAAACAATAACTATTAGTCCTCATGCACACTGGACATTTTTAACGTTGCGTCTAGGGGCATCTGACGGTTCTTTTTTTTTTGCCTCTAAATGCCCCTGCATGTTAGGCTATGTGTCCATACACACAAACATTTACAGGAGTTTAGAGGCAGGGGCATCTAGAGGCAGAAGAAAAAACACTGCCAGTGCAAAGTCCCAGCAATAGTATGAATTGTATCTGAAATATAACCAGTGATGCATGATGTCCAATTTAGTGATGAGATGATTAATTATAATTTCCGCCCACAATAAAATTGATACTAGTTAAATTTCATTACAATATGTTTCTTTAGCTGTTACTTGATGTTACCATTTTTTTTTTTTACCCATGCATATACAAAAAAATGAAAATTTACTATCAAATACTTACCGTAACTTTCCTTTCCTGATGGACTCCATGGCAGCATATGTTTGGGTAGCCCCGCCCTCGCTCCTACCCCATAGGACCCCACTCCCATAAATTTTCAAGCTGAGCCAGAGGCCACATTCCGTAACTAGCCTACTCATGACCCTGGTAGGGTAACTCCTGCTTCCATGGAGTCCATCAGGAAAGGAAAAGTATGGTAAGTATTTGATAGTAAATTTTCCGTTTTCCTGACAGATTCCATGGCAGCATACATTTGGGAACTAACTAGCCCAAAAAACAAGGGTGGGTTGTTGGAAAAGTAGGGTTTCAATCACAGCCAACAGAAGCCGTATGGATAGATATTAACAGCATAAATTAGCTACACCCCACAATGAGCCAAATTAGCCCTAATGGAAGACATGTCATCCTCCTACAACCCTTTCACAGGAAGCCCACAAAGCCTACACACTCCTGAATGTGTGTGTGTTGCCTGATTTCATAGGAACCAAGCCCTAAGCTTTATAAGCCTAATGGCTAGTTGGAATGACCCATCTAGTGAAAATTCTTGATCACATCTCCGTCCCACTGGTTCTGCTAGAGAGAGTGACAAATATGTCCTAAAATTCTGAGCAAAGCTGTAGCTTGAGAGCATGCTTAAAGTATCCCAATATCCATGGCATGGAACCAGTTATCCTTGGTGGTTTTGCATATGGGAGGAACAAATCTTTTGTTCTCATAAAATGCCAAAGCCTCAGATTGCGGCCCAGTATGGATATAAGCACTACCCGTACGGGGCAGAAAGCCACAAGGATCCCTCTCAGTACAACCTCATGACTGAGGAAAAAGAACCTATAGAAAGGCTGCCTTCATGACTGGGACTTCAAAACTGGACTGCAAGAGATTCCATCTGGAGCAGCAAGCTGTCAAGGGGGCTTAAAGGCCCTGATTATGGCCAAGCTGCCTGCTGAGGATGTATCCCTAGAGAGATTGACATCATGGCTTAATCCTTCTCCAACTGGACTTGGGGGGATCCCACCTGGAGCTGTAAGTCACCAAAGGATCCTTCCTAGCTTACAGCTTTGATCTTGGTAAACTTCCTGGCTGAAGAGATAGCCCTTAGAGTGCATGTCTTCATAGCTCAGTCTTTACCCAAGCTAGACTGCAAACAGATCTCATCTGGAGTCGGCAAGGGAGTCCAGAACAAGTAGTAAACCCCACCTAGAGAGTCTTGGCTCTCCTTCGAGTCTCATATGCAGCCCCCCATCAAAGTATTGGATGAGTAAGGGATAGTCTACTCATGAGACATTGGATATGACAGGGACTGCAGAGATCTGCCCTCTAAGAGAGCTCTAGGATCAGTTGAGGTCCAGGATTGCACCTGACCATAGGACTGAATCAAAGAAAACAAAGCAGTCCAAACTGAACAAGCTCTATTCAAATCCTTTTGTAGGATTTATAGATGTTAGCTTAGAAACAATTGCCAAGGCTGATCAAGTCTCTTCCTGCCAGGACGAGAAACTGGAAGAGATAAACAAGGATGGAATATTGCTCTCTACGACAGAAGTTCTCATCCGAGAGAAAGGACTTCAATCCAATAGCCCAGTATCAAAGGCCGGAACAAAGGCTTGTTAGGCAAATATGGAATTACTGAAAAAATTGCCACGGTCTTTAGCAACAGACCCCACAAAAAACTGTATATAGATCGAACTGGAAAGCATATGGCTTGTGAGACCTTTCCTAATCTGGCACCGCATCTGCACCCAGAGCTTGGCCAAGGCCCCTAGGGAAAAGCTTTCCAGCTTGTGACAGTAAGGAGATGCTACCAGATCTAAATCTGAAATCTTATCCAGAGATAAAATCCACTTGGAGGAACCTGGATGTAGGAACCACTTATTGCCCAATTGGGCCACAGAATATGGATTCTTCTCAGAAATTCTATGTAGACTCAAGAGATGATAAGGAAACTCCACCCAGATCAGTCATCTCTACCTTTTCTCAGTGGACTGACCCTGCAGTTTCTGACCTGCCCCCAGATGTAGGACACCACTTTGATGTTGTTCAGTTTTACCGAAGACTACAAAGCCTGCTGTCAGGTGGCAAAAGACAAAGGAGCATGAAAGAGCTGGCCAGAAACCAGAATGATCAAAATAACTTCCCAACTGGGGAGTTCTACTGGCAAAACTTTTTCCCGACAAGGGAGTTCCACTGGCAATAACTCAGCAGCACAGAAGATGTATTACTGTGCCAGCACCCCAGGCTTCATCTGCCTGTTTGAGAGACATGAATCGCTGGGTGCATGATCAACATTGGAGAAGAAAACCCTTTCAGGACAGGAGGCCATTTCCATTGAGCACACCTTAATATAAGGATAGGAGAGACCATGGTCCTGATCATCAGGTATTGAGATGCTGACAGGTGAAGAGAGGATAGCCAGGATTACTCAGCATCCTACCACCAGTATGCTCAAGTGGCAAAAACTATGTATCCTGAACAGTGATGGATTAAAGTGATACTAAAGGTTCATTTTTTATTTTCTAAACATGTTCCTTTAAGCTAGTGTACTGTTGGTTCACTTATCTTTTCCTTCGTTTTCCCTTGTAAATGCTTTTTTTCTGTGTGTGAATTGGTAACTTCCTGTTCCTCCTCTGTAAGCTTTCCCCTCATCCGAGCCATTCTTCCATGGGGGTTACTATGCGTGCTCGCCCCCTCCCTTGGGACTACATCCCTGCGCGGAGACGCTGTGTGTGTTCACAGGCACGGGAGGCAGGGGAGCTGAGGGCGTGTTTAAGACACTGTAGCTCCGACTATGGGCGTGCTGGGGAGGCAGGAATGGGTGTGTTAACTGGGACGTGTCTGGCGTCTGTGCAAGGCAGAAATAGAAATGAGAACTACTGTAGGCTCGTTCTCGTCTTCTCATGCCGAAAAAGCGGCACTGCGCATGCGTGATGCCACTAAGCATCAAGGGAATTGTAGTTCCTTTGAAGCTGTGACATAGATGCAGGGAGTGCTCTCGAAAACCAGAAAGTAGAGGAGAATATACAGAGAGGACGTAGGAAGTGCTCATAAAGCGGAATTAACTAACAGGTAACTAAATCATTTCTGTACAAATAACATCTAGATTCATGATCTATATTGCATATAGGTCAGATATTGCCCAAAAAAATTTACCTTTACAACCCCTTTAAGCTCTCAGATACGCAATGATTTGCATAGGAGTTACATGACCCTTTTTGAAATACTAGCCAGCCAATCTCTTGTAGGGTTCTGAGAACTCCCTCTGTATACTTGACAGGAATCCCTGTCTAGAGGAGGTGTGGATTGAGAACCCAACCAGCAGACATACATGCTGCATGACATCTTGACCCATGAAGAAACAGAGGTATGTCATAAGACAGCTCTGGGAGTTGGAACTAAGCATCCCTATGAGCAACAATAGTACTCCTCTTAAAATCACATCTGCTGGAATTGGCATTGCCATCCCTAGAGATGGTAAGAACAACGTTGGCTAGCAGAACATTGCTATTGTTGCTGGCACAGTCAGAGCCTTGAAGGTGACTGTTTGATAAACATGTCATTTCAAATGTGGAATACGAATATGTGCTTATTGTTGTCATATCAAGTCTGTTCTACTACTACTACTGGTAGAGGTTTTGTTGTTTCTTCATTCATTAACTGCAACACCGGGTTTCTGTTATATGTAGTTACATGCGATTTATGAAACATCCAGTATGTGGGTCGCACAACGCGCAGACTGAAGGATCATCTCTATGATCATTTTAGGGACATTGAGAAAAATCACTCCACGAATGTAGCCAAACATTGGAACATAGTCCATAACAAGGATGTCTCCAGTTTATTTATTCAAGGGATTGAAGCTATAGTGACACCCCCTAGGGGAGGCAATAGATTTAGAGCCCTTTTCAAGAGGGAAGTTTACTATATTTTTTCCATCAATACCAGGAAACCAGCAGGATTAAATTTTGAGTGGGATGCCTCATATTATTACAATTAACTCCCAATTGAGGTTGCATTTTTTCTGTCTCGATCACCGCCGGGCTCCCGCGATTGCTCGGGGCACACGGAGAACCAGGAGCTGTGTGTATAAAAACACATAGTTTCCGGTTCTCTGAGGGGAGAACTGACAGATCCTTTGTTCATACAGAGTATGAACAGGGGATCTGTTAGTTTCCCTGCACAGTCCACATCCCCCTTCAGTTAGAACACTTCCTAGGACACACATTAACCCTTTCACTGCCCCCTAGTGTTAACCCCTTCACTGCCAGTGACATTTTTTTTCGCTTAAATCCTTTTTTATTGAAAAAATTCACATTAAAAACAAGGGATCCAAACATGAACCGGGACTGACATATCCAGCATCTGCACAGTCCTTAAGTTTATCACATTTGTACAGTAAACCACATAGAATGCAAAGAAAATGATCGTCCATAAAATGCCCTCCTTTATCAAAGAAATGTTCGAAAGTTTTTCCCTTTTTCCCCCTTATCCCCCCCTACCCCCACCTATACAACCCCCTCCCCCTCCCTTCCCCCCAATTCTCCTATACCTCATTCTCCCACACCGCCATTCATTCTATGCTCCTCCCACATCACCCAAAGCCTCCATATTTTCTCAAATTTTTTATAATTACTTCTTTTCTTATATATATATTTCTCTCTACTGACTTCCTCCTTTACTTCCTTCACCCATTCCTCGAACGTCGGGGGTTCTTTACTCTGCCAGTTCTTAGCTATAAGCTTTTTCCCTTGAAACAGGCACCTAACTATTGCGGTTTGTATATCCCTTCACGGGCTGTTGATCCTCCATCAGGCCCAAAAGACAGGTCCTGGCGCCCATGCTCAGTGATGTCTTGAAAATGGCATTAATCCTGTCCACTATACGTTTCCATTATCTGTACAATTTGGGGCAACGCCAGAACATATGAAACAGATCTCCCCTCTTACCTCCACACCTCTGGCACCCCGCGTCTGCCCTCCTCCCCATCCTAAACATCTTTAGGGGCGTAAAATACGCCCTATATATCAGATATAAATGAGACACTGCCTGTGATGGAGAGAGGGAGACCCTAGGTCCGGATGATAAAACATACTCCCATTGCCTGTCCGACATTGACCCAACCTCCTCCTCCCATTTCTTCCTATTTTTGTCTGCTGCCCTGACCCCCTGGACCGAACCTCTCAGACTATTGTACATATCTGAAATTAAGCCTTTAGTGGAATCTGCATCGACCAGCTTTCTCAGAGAGATCATATCGCTCCATAATGGCTCCTTGGCGTTAAATTGTGCGTCTAGGGCATGCCTTAATTGCAAGTATCTGTAGAATGATCGATTGGGGATCGCAAATTCAACCACTAGCTCCTGGAATGTTTTTAATTTCCCAGCTTTATACAGCTGTGATAGAAAATGGATGCCCTGCCGATCCCATTCCTCAATCTTCCCCATTATTTTTAACCCATTAAGCTTGCTATTTTCCCACAATGGGGAAAACTCAGAGAAATCCACATATCCCAATGTTTTTTTAACCTTAGTCCAACTCTTAACCATCAACCGGGTGGTGGGACATCTAGTATCAAAGGAGTCCGCCTCCTGCGCTTCTACTATTGTATCATGGTTAATGTCGTTTAATAGTACACTGTTCCCTGCTACCCATTTCCCGGGCCTGTTACAACCTCCTATATGCTGGACCTGTGATGCCAAAAAGTAGCATCCCGGATCCGGCACTCCCAATCCGCCCATCTCTCCCGGTCGCCGGAGCGTCTGCAAGCCGATTCTTGCTACCCCACCCTTCCAGATCAGCTCTCTAAATAGGCTATCCATTTTGTTAAACCAGCGTTTAGTGATCCAAACAGGTGAGTTGTGTAAAATATATAGAATTTGCGGCATCCAAACCATCTTTATCAGATTACAGCGCCCGGCGACCGACAGAGGCAATCATCCCCACACCCGACATTTCTGTTTAAGTTTTCTCATTAATGGGACTAAGTTTTCTGCGATATATTGTTCTGGATCCCTTGAGATGTTAATCCCCAGGTATTTCAACTGATTCACTACCTTAATTTGTGGGGTTTGGTACGGAAGGGGCTCCATCAGAGGGTCTATGGGTAAAATTGCTGACTTTTCCCAATGAATTTTTAACCCGGAAAATTGGCCAAAATCCTCAATTATCCCCATGGCAGTTCTTAATGAGTCCTGTGTGTCCCCTAAAAACAGCAAAATATCGTCCGCGTACATTGCTATTTTCTCCTCTCCCCTCCTTCTTTTAAACCCCTGAACCTCCTGAGACGCCCTTATAGCCGCAGCCAGTGGCTCCATTGCCAGAGCGAACAAGAGGGGTGACAAAGGACACCCCTGCCTGGTGCCCCTTCTTAATTGGAACCAATCTGAACATTCTCCATTTACTCTGATCTTTGCTTTCGGCTTGTCATATAAAAGACTCAGCCAATGAACGAAGCTTGGGCCAAATTGGAATTCCGCCAGCACCTTCCAAATATAATGCCACTCCAGACAGTCAAATGCCTTGGTTGCATCTAACGAGAGGAGCGCTCTCTTACCACTGTTTACTGTGGGAATCTGCAGATTTAAATATACTCGTCTTATGTTCGTACTTGTAGCTCTGTCCGGGATAAACCCGGTTTGATCTATATGAATTAATTTTGAAATTATTTTCTTTAGCCTTGTTGCCAGGGCCTTTGCCAGAATCTTCACGTCCGAACATAATAATGATATCGGTCTGTATGATGCCACTTCTAACGGGTTTTTCCCCTCCTTCAGCAACATTATTATGATGGCTTCTGTCATAGACGCAGGTAAATTACTGTCCTTCTTAGTGCCGTTTAGTACTTCCAAGAGCATGGGGAGTAAAAAATCCCCATACTTTTTGAAAATTTCTATGGGTAAACCATCGGGGCCAGGGGCTTTCTGGTTAGCCATATCTGCCACAACCCTTTGTAACTCTACTAGTGTCAGAGGGGCCTCCAACATTTCCCGATCCTCTTTCGCAAGCGGGGTTAACTTTAGCTGTCCAAAAAAAACCTTCATTTCTCCCGTCACATCTACCTGTGCTGAACTATATAGATTTTTTAAATATTCTCTAAACTCTTCTAATATTTCTGGGTTAGTGTTTTTTATTATTCCCTCTCTTCCTTCAATTGCTGGTATATAATTTGGAAGGCCATTGGCCCTGATAATCAGTGCCAAAGTCTTCCCCACACACTCCCCCTCACAAGCAAACCTCCGTTTTTGAAATAACTTTTTCCACCCCATCTTTTCCATTACCGTTCTGCTATACTCATTTTGCCTCTCTACCCACGCCTCATATCTGGATGGGGTCGGTGCCTCAACATACCGTTCTTCTGCCCTTCTAACCCTCTCCTTAACTTTTAGTTCTTCTATCTGTGATTTTTTCTTAGTATAGGATATTTTTTGTATCAGGATCCCCCGGAGAAAGGCCTTCAGGGCATCCCAAACTATCCCTAATGGAGCAGTGCCTATATTCAAATCTGCAAACTCCATCAGCTTCTCCACTACAGTGCCCGCGTCCTCGATAATCTCGAGCCAAAAGGGACTTACCTTCCAGTCGCCCTTGTTAAGGCCTCTCTCACCCTTTAGGTCAATCAACACTGGCGAGTGGTCCGAAATCCCTCTTGGCTCATAGACTATTTTTTCCACCATGTCTAGCGATTCCTCATTGCCCAACACTAGGTCTATCCTGGACAGGGTGGCATGTGTCCTGGAGTGACAGGAGTATTGTCTCACCTCGGGATGCCTCTCTCTCCAGATGTCCATCAGTCCCACTTCATCACAATATTGAGAAAGGGGGCTCTTAGGTTTTCCTCTACCCAACTTTTTTGATGGGAACCTATCTGTCTCATTGTTCATGGTCATGTTGAAATCCCCGACCGCTACTACCGGGACCCCTGAGAAGCCTGCCATAAATTCAGTTAGGTCATCCAAAACCTCCCTCCCAAAAGGGGGAGGAATATAAATATTAGCTAATACACATTTCCTATTCTCAATTGTGCAATATAGAAAAATATACCGGCCCAATACATCCACCTTTCTCTGGCTGCAGGAGAAGGCCAGCCCTGATTTTATCAAGACACTCACCCCCCTTGAGTACGAGGTGTGAGTGGAATGAAACTGTATCTGAAATTTTTTATGGATCATTATCTTAATTGAATCCTTATCCAGGTGCGTCTCCTGCAGGCACAGTATCTGAACCCCCCCTTTATCAGCCATAGAGAGGATCGACTGCCTTTTTAAAATGTCTTTAACTCCCCGAACGTTCCAGGAACATATAGTGAGCTTCTTTTTTAAGTTCCCAGTACTATTAAAGCCACCTCTATCATACATCAGTGAATCCTATGTCCTTGTGTCTCTTAACAAAATTGAACCAACTCTTAATGTGACTCCAGTGATATTTGTGGGTTAAACTTCTCCCTGCTTCTCCTCCCCTTACTTCAAAAACAACCTTCCCCCCCTCCCCACCACACACCCATGCACACATTCCTCCCCCCACCCGTCCTCCCCCCCCCCCAACCACCCCCTCCCCCCTACCCCCCAACTATTTTTTACCCCATTGCCCAGTGACATTTTTACAGTAATCAATGCATTTTTAATCGCACTGATCGCTGTATTAATGCCAGTGGTCCCAAAAATGTGTCAAAATTGTACGACGTGTCCGCCATAATGTCGCAGTCATGATAAAAATCGCTGATCGCCGCCATTACTAGTAAAAAAAAAAAAATTATCCCCTATTTTGTAAACGCTATAACTTTTGCGCAAACAAATCAATATACACTTATTGCGATTTTTTTTACCAAAAATATGTAGAAGAATACGTATCGGCCTAAACTGAGGAAAAAAAATGTTTTTTTATATATTTTTTGGGGATATTTATTATAGCAAAAAGTAAAAAATATTGTTTTTTTTTTTTTTCAAAATTGTCGCTCTTTTTTTGTTTATAATGCAAAAAATAAAAACCGCAGAGGTGATCAAATACCACCAAAAGAAAGCTCTATTTGTGGGGAAAAAAATTTTGTTTGGGAGCCACGTCGCACGACCACGCAATTGTCAGTTAAAGCGACGCAGTGCCGAATCGCAAAGAGTGCTCTGGTCTTTGGCCAGCCAAATGGTCTGGGGCTGAGCGCTTAATAGAGTTTTTCTATTTACATCATCACACCACCACATTGCATTTGTATTTGTGCCTTTATTCTTTAGTGGCACCCCGTGAACTGAAGTTCCTACATATAAACATGGTACGTTCCAACATGTTTTGATAGATTTTTAGACATGATTTATAAACACAGTTTTAGTATTAAATGTTGCTTTGCAACAATTTGCACATGTACTTTTATTTATAAATGTATCTAGTTTTTATTGTTATGATTTCATGCTTTCCTGCATTTCCCCGTATTATACATGGTGATGGTTTACCATGTCTTTATTATCATGTTTTCACTTTTTTGACTATTTCGGGATATTGGATTTTCTTATATATGCGTATCTTTGATATGTACATGTATCTATAGTAATCCCTTTTTCCTTTTTTTTGTTTATGTTAACCATCTCGTTTTGTGATCTATTTCCATGTTTTCCATTTTTTCCATGTTTTCTCAGGGGCCTCGCATGTATATATGTGTCTCTTCCTCTTCCACCCCCCTTTTTTGGCCACATGTGTTTGCAATTTAAAATCATTGAATGCATCATGTGACATGTTTGAATCTGGTATATAGTTGTCAAACAATATGTGGTCATTTAGCTATGACTAAGGAACAATTATGTTGTGAAACGAGTCAGGTGTTTGTCCTACTTCTGTTGTCACATGAACATTGACTATTCATTACAATAAAGGCTTTTATCGGAGTACGGCTGTCGAGAATCCATTTCTTCGTGATTGACCAACATGGCCTGAAGTGCTTGACCTGAGGGTCCAACCGTCCGTGACCAAGGCTGTAACTCCCTATCAGAAGAGGAGCAACCAGGTACCCATAAGATACACATGGGTGGCACAAATATGAAAAAGGCCAGTAAGCAACCTCTCCCCCAGAAGTGGAGCTCTTTGCTGACTACTTGGTTGAGGACTCTCTCTCTTCAATTCTTTCTGGACTTCAGGCCAGAATTGCAAGAGTAAACCCTTTTGGAGTTAGACACTGACTCTTGAACCACAGTCCTCTTTCATTCAGCAGACATGTACTTTGAGGCAGGAGGGCAGACTAAACACAGCTTTTACCTGTCAAATGAAACTAGCCCTTGAAGGGGACTGTTTAGACCAAGGTTTCTCAACTTCAGTCCTCAAGTTCCCCCAACAGGTCATGTTTTCAGGCTTTCCATTTTTCGGAGGTGATCACTGCCTTAGTAATTGGCACAGCCATTTTATCTGAAGGAAATCATAAAAACATGACCTGTTGGGGGTACTTGAGGACTGGAGTTGAGAAACATTGGTTTAGACTCACAATGCAGACAAGATTGCCCCACTTGTAGAATAATTCCCAGCTATTTGCTATCAAATAAAGCTAGCTCTTGAAGGGGACTGCTAGACTCTCGCAATGCAGACATGACTGTCCCACTTGTAGAAATTTTTCCAGCTATTTGCTATCAAATGAAGTTAGCCCTTTAAAGGGACTGCTAGACTCTCGCAATGCAGACAAGATTGTCCCACTTGTAAAATTATTCCCAGCTATTAGCTAGCCCTTGAAGGGGACAGTTTAAACTCTTGCAATGCAGACCAGATTGTCCAACTTGTCAGAATTATTCTTTAGGATAGAATTAATATTCTTCATCACAACTTCCATTGCATTGGAGAGAGGCAAGGGTTAAGACAGCCTCCTAGGCTGCTATTGCAGATAGATATACCCCTTAGGGACCATTCCAACACAAAACTACCACTAAAAGATGCTACACCCCCAAGGACACACACAATCATCATGATTGAGTATACTCCTGAAGGCCACAACATCCTCCAATGAGGAGACTCATTATGCTGGAAATCCTCTTCCCCATAAGTGCCTTAATCTGACATCCTGCAGTACAAGTAGAAGTGTCCTGGTAAGGTTTTGTACTTGAGCAACCTAGTACTGCAAGGTGCTGACCACTAAGACATTCTGCTGCTCAGTCCTTCTGTTCAATTTGCACCCCTCTTCAAGAATAAGCTTCTAGCTTAAACGTCATAGGAAAAAAGGCAATGCACTCCTATGAAAGTGCTAAAATACTTGCATTGCAGGTGCCTCTGCCATTTTAGGCATCTTAACAGCTTTACAAAAAACTGCTCAAAGATCTTCCTCATCCACATCTTCCTTTTAGGAATTGTTTGAAGAGGATTAAAAAGCTTGGCATTTGTTGTAGATAACCCTTGCACAGGGAGAGTTGTAACAGACATTTTTATAGTGTCTTGACTACCCATGGTAACCTTGTCATCTTGCTCACTGGATGCTTGAAAAAGGTAGGAAATTCATACAGGGTTTTACCAGCCAAGGCATGAGCAGGTGCAGTTTACGGTGTGCATAATACATGTAGATCTGGGGATGCTTAATAGCAAGTATCCATTAGTCAGCTTTCGATAAACTAGCTTTAAGTGGCCTGCAGAAGGGCTGATAATTCAGAAACAATATCAGTAAGGAAGACACTGCCCCCCTCCAGCTATAACCTGCATAGAACAGTCAAGGCATAGAGGTATTAGGCTGCAGCGGCACAAGGACTAATAAACAAATCCCTGCAAGTCGAAGGCCCCTTTCACACTGGGGCGGTGGGTGAGTCGACGATAAAGTGCCACTAAAAATAGCGACGCTTTACCGTCAATTTTGCTGCACCCCCCCACTAGTGGCCGAGAAAGGGTTAAAACCACTGCAAAGCGCTGCTGCAGCAGCGCTATGACGGTGGTATAGCCACGCTGCCCAATTTATTTCAATGGGCAGGATCGGTGAAGGAGCAGTGTATATAGTAGTATACAGTAGTAGTAAGTCCTGCTAGCAGCATCTTCACTGCTCCAAAGATGCTGCTAGCAGGATTTTTTTTAACGTCCTGCTAGCGCACGGCTCCAGTGTAAAAGCCCTCGGGGCTTTTGCATTGGAGAGACAGCAGCGGCTCTTTCAGGGCGCTTTGCAGGCGCTATTTTTTGCGTTATAGCGCCTGCAATGCGCCCCAGTGTGAAAGGGGTCTAAGGGAGAATTCCACATTGTTAGAAAAATAAAAATTATAACATGAACAATTGCTACTCAAGCCATGCAGTAATTTATTAAATAACATTCCCAATTCAAACTGCAGCTGCTGAAGTTGCAGCTGCTGAAATTTTCTAAGCTGTCCAGAGAGACAAAATAACAGTTGTTTGTTTATTAGGTGAGCAAAACCCCTAATGGGTTACCTTCTGCTAAAGAAATACTACCACTGCAGACTTCTTACATCAGAGCATCAATACACAGGTGATTTCACTAGACAGAGCCCTCCAACACAGAAAGAAAAACCTTCCTTAAACAAACATATCTGTTCTGGACAGAAAGTAACTGCATCAAACTTTGATAAAAATGCCGAATGCATTTCAGAGCATAGACATCTCATATGTTTTCATTTTGGTTATTATTTATTTACTTTTCTGGTGTCTGGTCCCTTCTCTGACGTCAAGCCAAACATACTCACGTATCCTGGACCTCTTCCACAGGGCAATTGATGCATCCTCAGGGTGACCCAGATTCCAGAGGTAGGAACAGGAGTGCACACCATCATGCTGGGCACACTTTAGAGGTCACTCACTGTTAGCAGGGCATCCGACCTGACGCAACTGTTCACCATTGGCAGAGCTTCCATTATTACAGGTATCAATCTTCTGCACTTGTGTGCCATTCACCACCCTGCTGTTAGCTGGGGATTCGGTGACTACTAGAGCCATCCTGGAAACTTCTGGACAGCAAAGGATAGCACAGGAATCTCCCAATATCCGCATGGCTGTCCTACGTGAGACCCTGGTTGCCACATCTTCCAAAAGGTGGGAAACTTTATCCGAAATGGTCCTATGAGTGAGGAAGGCAAAAAAGGAACGTGGCCTCTGGTTTAGCCTGAATATTTGTGGGAGTTAGGTCCTATGGGGTAGGAGCGAGGGTGTGGCTACCCAAACGTATGCTGCCATGGAGTCTGTCAGGAAACAGCTTTTAAATAGCTGTCCACTGTAATGACCGCTATGCATGAAAGAGTAATGGGACGCTCCACTAAATTAGGAGCGATCATATCACGTAAGTATGTCCCTTCCTCACAGAAAATCACAGAAGAGTTATCAGGTAAATGAGGCCTCAAAATCTTGTCACTTTTCAAAATATTCCAGTGTCTCTGGACTAACCTCTTTTACAACCCTAAGCTAATCAGAATAAGAAGTAAGAAATACCCATTCATACCTTTCATCAGGTAACCTATCCTTCGCTTTCTGTATCAATAGAGATTCCCGTGACTTTGTTGATGGCTTGATCCAAAACTTTAACAGGATAGCATTTGTCCAAGAATCTTGGACATAATCCTCCTCCTTTTCCGGATATTAAAAAAAAAAAAAAAATCCTCCAGGCAACATTACTTTATATTTGTAGACATTTTTATTTCTCTGGAGACCAGCATTAATAATGCTTTTTCTAAAATTATAATTCTGGGAATAAATATGTACATGTATAAGAAAAAATAACAAGTGTACTTTTTTGTTTGGTATTTATTTATTTTGTTGTAATAGTTTTTTATTGCAATTTTAACAATTACAAAAACAAGGGGTATGTTAGTCAGGTTCACAAGTGCAATGGTGAGAAAGTAAAGAGGTATAAGCAATATACTCAAGCACATAGAAAGAGTACAATATTTTGGATAAGTCAGTTGCATAATAAACAACTTATATAGATTGTGTTGATTTTATAGTGAACCTGAGAAGAGGAAGGAAGGAAATGGTAGGGTAAGGGGGGGGGGGGTGAGTAAAGGGAGGTGGAGAAGAGGGTACAAGGAATAACAACCAGAGAAGAGATCAAGTGTACCAGTGAAAGACTTTACATGCCCCAGAGCAATTTCAAATATCAGGGTGTAACCGTGCATTTAGAATTATGAAACCATAAAGACCAGGTTGCAAAATGTTTGACATAGGGTAGGTTTTTTCTTCTTCATTTCGCATTGATAGTTTATATCATTAATCGTTGAAGTTGATGGTTGTATTGAAAATGACTATAATCTGGTAAATATTAGGTTTTGTTGCATGTAGTAGATGTATTATAATCATAGTAGTGTTGGGAGGGAGCTTTTCTAAACCAGCATGAAGTAGGGCTAAGGCAGGGATGGGACTAATAGGGTATCCTACAATCTAAGATATTAGGGTTAGATTTGATTCCAAAATGAACAGATGTACTTGCAAGACCACACAATGTCTCCAATAGCACTGAGAGTGATTGGGGTAAAATTTAGATAGCCTTACAGGTGTGAAGGAATTTTAAATATAATTCCCAATGGTTGGAACAATGGGAGGCTATGTAAGTATAGCAAAGAGTCTTTTCCCATTCCTGGTCTGAGTTACTCTCGGTCAATTCCCATTTAGTCAGAGTTGGGGTTCTAGAAGTTAGTTTTATGTTAAGTAAATGAGTGGAATAGGGATATTCCTTTTCCAGGGTACTGGTGATTGTTGAAATATTTAAATAAGGGTAATAAAAGGGTTTCCATAAGGGGGGGGGGGGCATTAGTTGATCGAAAACAATGATGTATTCTCATATAGGTGAAGAGATCAGTGGGGCATAAAGCGTATTTGTCCTGTAGGTATTGGAAGGGTGCTAAGTTGTGATCTATATGGAGGTCCAGTAGGGTTCGCGTGCCATAGCATTTCTAGTTAAGTAGGTTGAGGTTTGGGATCATACAGTGTAAGGCATCAGTAGACAGTGGTATGTTTCTATGGGGGTGTATTGTGAATGGATGTGGTAAGAGTTTAGACCAAGCATCAAAGGATGCTATAATAAAGGGATAGTCTAATTCAGAGCATGAGTACTCTTTTGTACGGAGTTGGAGGTGGTTTTGTTGGGCGAAACAGTAGGGATTCAATCCAGGACCATGTTTTTTTTTCTCGTGGGGTGCCACCAATAATACAATGGATCCAAGAGTGTAGCTAGATAATATGTGTTATCTGGGGGAGGCCTGTACAACCTCTTCTAGCAGGACATATACGTATATTAGTTGTCCAGCGAGGGCATCCATAGTCCCATACATAATGATTAAATTGAGTTTGTATTTTGTGGAGAAAGTTAGAAGGTAGTGGTATTGGTAGTGTTCTAAAAATATACAGCAATTTGGGTACTATTAGCATTTTCATGGTTGCAATCTGACCTAGTTTTGAGAGGCCAGAGAATCTAAGTGCCACAAATTCTTTTGATATTGATTGTAAAAATACTTTATGGCTAAAGTAAAAAAGTTGGGGGGTTGAGGGAGTTAAATTTTATACCTAGATATGGTATCGGGTGTTTGGCCCACACGAATGAAAGGGACGTTGCAACAGGGTTTTGGATACTATGCGGAGTGTGCAAGTTTAGGAGCAATGGTTTGCTTTCATTTAATTTATAGTAGGAAACTACTGTGTACTTGACGAGATTATCTCAAATTGCTGGGAGGGACTGCATGGGATTGGTAACCATCAGGATTATATCATCAGCAAAGAAGCTAAACTTATGTTCTGAGACATTAAATGGAATACCTGAAATTAAGGGGTCTTCTCTGATTTTTTCTGCTAGTGGTTCAATGATAAGTGCAAAGATGATAGGTGAGAGGGGGCATCCCCAACTGGTACTATTAATGTCAAAATGCTTGAAAAGGGTGCCTGCGGTCAATGCTGATGGAGAAGAATTAAATGACATAATTGCTGATTGCAACCAGCCCATAATTTCATATTTTTGTAGTACCGCCTTTAAGAATGTCCAATGAACTTGATCAAACGCCTTCTCTGGCGTTTGATCCAATAGATTGGAGTTGGGCTGGGGATAAGGTGGGGAGATCAAATGAATGAAGAAAAGTCCTTATAGCAGTGTGAGAGGGTTGGGGGTGGATATATAATTTTGTAGATTGCATAGCAAGCAATAGTAATTGCTAAATGTGTTTACTATATCCTGTGGGTTGGCCAATGGAGCGTTAGTAGTGACATGTCGGATTGAGGCTATTTTGGCTTTAATGCATTGCTGTATTACATGTCTAGCTAAAAGAGCTCTGGCTTTGTTCCCTAATGAGTAATATGTTGCTTTAGCTCGTCTTAAATTTAGATCATATTTATATAGTAAGAGGGAATAAAGTTTGTTTCTTTCAGAAAGCAGGAAAGAAAAGAGACTAGGGGAAGGGTTAAGTTAATTTTGCGTCTCTTTAAGTTTAATGGATTCTAAAATCTCTATTTGATGGGTCCTCTGGCTTTTGCCATAAGTATGTAGCTTTATAAGAATGCCTCTTTTGTAGGCTTTGTAGGAGGCTCATAGCAGAGGTGTGGTGACATCTGTGGTTTCACTGGATTCAAAGAATTTTTGATGGGCATCCTTGATCATCTGGTGGTAATTTTGGGATCTGCAACAAGGGTAGCATTTAGCCTCCAGAGGTGGGGAATATTGGGTCTTCAAGGGTGTCCAAGCTCAATACTGATCAGAGTGTGGTCAGACCACGTAATATCACCAATCATTGAAGATTAAATATGTTGAGTCCTTTTATCTGTGCTAAAAAGGTCTATTCTGGAGTATGAGACTTGAGATGGGGTGTAATACGTGTATTCACTATCCGCACCGCGATGGCAATTTCAGATTTCATATAGGTCGTTATTAGGCACACTTCCTCTTCACTGCATTTGATTGAGAGCAGCAAGAGCCAAAGGCTCCTGCTTGTATGATGTGTGAAGAGGAAGAGAAGGGAGAATAGATGCAGCTGTGCACAGCGCTGATCTCTTCTCCCTTCTCTTCCCCTTCACACAGGGAAGGAGAGGCACAGGGAAACTGAAAACATTTTTTGAAAAAATTTGATTCACCACAAACTCGCCCCAAGTGATCTCAAATAGCAGCACTAAATAAATCCTAATCATAAACAAAATAAAATAAAAAAATAAATTAAAATAATCCACTAGTGATGAACTTATATATTTACTCCTTCGTGCATCAAAATAATATGATCTAATTCACAAGTATAGTGCGCATACCCAATTACGTGAATATCATAGCTGTACACAAAATTATATATAAAATTAAATATATAAAACACCAGTGTAAATAAGTCCACAAATGTGTCAAAAAAGTCCAAAAAAATGTATTGATCCGTGACGTGATACTGTGTAGATCTCCACTTTAAGTAAATCTTCCACCGCACCTCTGTGACCGTGAATCCACTCCCCTTAGGCTAATACACTCACCAGCTCCTTTCGCCCACACTCTCGTGTTGGGCCACAAAGCTTTTTTCCACACAGAAAGGGGAAATAAATGGTCTCCAATAATCCACCTTTACATATCCAGAGTGTAATGATCAAAAGCTCTCTCCACATGAAAAAAAGAAAATGATCCAATAGTGCAATAACGTAATGATATTTATTAAATAACACACTCCTCCACCATTAAACTCACGTCTTTAAAATTCACTGCAAGCTCAAAAACAGCACAGCACAGCAAGCTGTCACAGCACAAACTCCAAACAGTATAACCAGTGTATGGTGGTCGCGGCGGACCCAGGTACTGCGCTCTCCAATACCCGTCTCACCCGCTCCCTGGTGTTACTAGGACCCACTTCCGCACTTCCTCGTATGGCGCTCCCTGTCACAGCGTCCTACGTCACAAGCGTTCGATTGCCGTGTAGCCACGCCCCGACATGTTTCGTCATGAAGACTTAATCATGGGATTGGCTACACGGCACGGCAATCATTCTTTTATACCCTCCGCTCCCGATCCGAGCGGAAGTAACCTTACTGGCCTGCGCGCTCCCTGTGTCCCCGCTCGCACCATACATCACCATTACAATGCAGCAGAGCAAGTAAGATCATTAATCATAATATTAATATACATGCCAAAAACATTTAATCCAATAATATTAAAATGAGGATTTCTCCTCCACACAAGTTTAAAAGCGGGTTAATTCTCCCTTATATGGATTAAAACTACATTAAAACTGAGGGACATCATTCCCTTGAACAAGTGGTTAGATATGAAAAATTACATAAAAATAAAAATCCATTACTGCTACCCTATCAACGGATGAGTCTACATCATTAACCCAATAAATACCTCAAAGTTGCCCTTAAGAAAAAATATTTATATCCTTCCTACACCCCAGGAGGGGAACAATGGTTGTTTACGTCTCAGTAACAAACATTCATATTTATATATATGAACCATAAATCCTTCTCACCCCCCGAAATCCTCTCTAAATCTTTTTTTATTTTATATCTAGAGAGTATTTAGCCCAGCACTTGGAGTTTCAAAATACCAGTGTATCCCCTAAAGTGCTGTGCATAGTTAACCTATATCCAAAGATAGATCTTACTGAATCATCAACAAAACAAAAAAAAAAAAACAAAACATACTCATATATATATATATATAGAAATAGGGGGTAGGGACAAGGGGGAAGGGGGGGAAGGGGGAGGGAAGGGAGGGAGGGATAAAAGAAAGGGGAGGAGGGGAGGGGGGGTAATATAATATTTAATAATTATTGATGAAGCAGTTAAGATCCAATTCTATGTTTAGGCCTTTCGGAAAAAGACATTTTAGCAGGAATATCCATCGAGTCTCTCGTTGGGATAAATCCCTCACCCGATTTGAGCCTCTCCAGGTAGGATAAACTATATCAATCCCACAGAACTGAAGAAGACTAGGGTCCTGATCATGTTTTTCTTTAAAATGGAGGGACACACTATGGTACTTGAATCCGTTTCTAATATTAGTAATATGTTCCGAGATTCGCACCCTTAGAAGTCGCTTAGTGCGCCCAACATAAAACAGACCACAGGGGCACCAAATTAGATACACCACGTACGATGAGTTGCAAGTGATGAACTCTCTTATTTCGAAGGTCTCATTTTCATAATTAGTGATGCTCTTCATCCCTCTATTGCTGGTCTTAACTGTTCTACAGCATACACACTTCCTGCATGGGAAAAAAAACATTTAAATCTATTTTTATAGAGGGGCGACCAGGTGGGTCAAGGATCTTTCTCACCACCCTATCTCCAAAACTGGGAGCCCTTCTATAAATAAACCTAGGGAGTTCTGGTAAAACCTCCCCCAAATGGCGATCCCTACAAAGAATATACCACTATTTCTTAAAAATATCTTCAATTTCTTTGTATTGACAATGATAATTCGAAATAAAGCCCCACTGGTGTTGTTCATTGGAGGTGGTAATTTCTTTTTCTTTGCTTTTTAAACACTCTTCACTTGGAATACTGGCTACCTGCTCTATAACTCTATCCAGGGATCCTTCCGAATATCCCTTTTGCAGGAACCTCTCCTTTAATATGTTGGCCTGTGTGTAATATTTTTCCTGTTCAGAGCAGTTCCGGCGGATCCTCAGCATTTGTCCCTTTGGAATGTTTTTAATCCAAGCAGGGTGGTGACCACTGGTGATGGACAAAAAGCTGTTTCGATCCGTTGGTTTAAAAAATACACATGTGCCTAGAGAGTTCCCTCTTTTCTCAATTGTTACATCCAGGAAGTTGACACTCATGTCACTCACTTGTGCCTCCAATCTGATATTATTTCCATTGGTGTTCAGGTAGCCCAAAAATTCATCCATAGATTCCCTAGACCCCTCCCAAATAAATAGGAGGTCGTCTATGAATCTTCTGTAAAGTTTGAGTTGGGGCAATTGTCTACTGAATATATATCTGTCTTCCCACTCAGCCATAAACAGGTTGGCGAGGCTGGGAGCATATCTAGCTCCCATAGCCACGCCAACCTGCTGAGAGAAAAAGTGCCCATTCCACCAAAAATAATTATGCGACATGCAGAAGTTCAAGGCCTGACCCAAAAAACGCTTCTGCATGTCGGGAATGTCCTCTCTCCTACTTAATGCCCAATTCAGCGACAAGGATGCATCCTCGTGCTGAATGATCGTGTAGAGTGAGGCCACATCAGCCGTGACCAGATAGGTCTCGGCCGTGGGATTAAGATGAATCTCACTCAAATGTTGGAGAAGGTCAGTGGTATCTCTAAGATATGCCCTAGTAATCTTCACACTAGGCTGGAGAAATTTATCCAAGTATTCTCCAAGGCTTGCCATTACCGATCCTATCCCATTCACGATGGGACGTGCTGGGGGTGATTTAGCATCCTTGTGGATTTTAGGTAACGTGTAGATTACTGGAATCCTACAGGCGCTCGGGACCAGATATCTCCTTTCTCTCATATTTAGGGCCCCTGTAGCATATCCCCACTCCACTAATAAGTTGAGTTGATCCTTATATTTCTCCGTGGAGTCACTGGTAAGTCTCTCATAAGTTGAGCGGTCCCCCAGCATATCAGTGAGTTGTTCATGGTAAAAGGTCTTATCCATGATAACGACCCCCCCTCCCTTGTCGGCTGGGCGTATAATAATGTTATTCCTTTTTTCCAAGGATCGAATTCCCTCATTAATATATTTTGGATTGACATTTTCTTTCACAGTTAGTTGTTCTATATCATTCAACACCAGATTTTTAAAGACCTCTATACAGTGATTGCTAGAGTTTTGGGGATTAAATACGGACTTATGCCTTAAGCCACTATCCACTTTCCTCAAAGATGATACACCATCATTCCTGGGGGCTAGCGGGTGGCTCAAGAAATATTTTTTAATGTTCAGAGTCCGTATAAATTTGTATAAATGTGTATCAATATACACTTCAAATTTGTTGAATTTGTTGAAAATCTGGTGTTGAATGATATAGAACAACTAACTGTGAAAGAAAATGTCAATCCAAAATATATTAATGAGGGAATTCGATCCTTGGAAAAAAGGAATAACATTATTATACGCCCAGCCGACAAGGGGGGGGGGGTCGTTATCATGGATAAGACCTTTTACCATGAACAACTCACTGATATGCTGGGGGACCGCTCAACTTATGAGAGACTTACCAGTGACCCCACGGAGAAATATAAGGATCAACTCAACTTATTAGTGGAGTGGGGATATGCTACAGGGGCCCTAAATACGAGAGAAAGGAGATATCTGGTCCCGAGCGCCTGTAGGATTCCAGTAATCTACACGTTACCTAAAATCCACAAGGATGCTAAATCACCCCCAGCACGTCCCATCGTGAATGGGATAGGATCGGTAACGGCAAGGCTTGGAGAATACTTGGATACATTTCTCCAGCCTAGTGTGAAGATTACTAGGGCATATCTTAGAGATACCACTGACCTTCTCCAACATTTGAGTGAGATTCATCTTAATCCCACGGCCGAGACCTATCTGGTCACGGCCGATGTGGCCTCACTCTACACGATCATTCAGCACGAGGATGCATCCTTGTCGCTGAATTGGGCATTAAGTAGGAGAGAGGACATTCCCGACATGCAGAAGCGTTTTTTGGGTCAGGCCTTGAACTTCTGCATGTTGCATAATTATTTTTGGTGGAATGGGCACTTTTTCTCTCAGCAGGTTGGCGTGGCTATGGGAGCTAGATATGCTCCCAGCCTCGCCAACCTGTTTATGGCTGAGTGGGAAGACAGATATATATTCAGTAGACAATTGCCCCAACTCAAACTTTACCGAAGATTCATAGACGACCTCCTATTAATTTGGGAGGGGTCTAGGGAATCTTTGGATGAATTTTTGGGCTACCTGAACACCAATGGAAATAATATCAGATTGGAGGCACAAGTGAGTGACATGAGTGTCAACTTCCTGGATGTAACAATTGAGAAAAGAGGGAACTCTCTAGGCACATGTGTATTTTTTAAACCAACGGATCGAAACAGCTTTTTGTCCATCACGAGTGGTCATTACCCTGCTTGGATTAAAAACATTCCAAAGGGACAAATGCTGAGGATCCGCCGAAACTGCTCTGAACAGGAAAAATATTACACACAGGCCAACATATTAAAGGAGAGGTTCCTGCAAAAGGGATATTCGGAAGGATCCCTGGATAGAGTTATAGAGCAGGTAGCCAGTATTCCAAGGGAAGAGTGTTTAAAAAGCAAAGAAAAAGAAATTACCACCTCCAATGAACAACACCAGTGGGGCTTTATTTCGAATTATCATTGTCAATACAAAGAAATTGAAGATATTTTTAAGAAATATTGGTATATTCTTTGTAGGGATTGCCATTTGGGGGAGGTTTTGCCAGAACTCGCTAGGTTTATTTATAGAAGGGCTCCCAGTTTTGGAGATAGGGTGGTGAGAAAGATCCTTGACCCACCTGGTCGCCTCGCTATAAAAATAGATTTAAATGGTTTTTTCCCATGCAGGAAGTGTGTATGCTGTAGAACAGTTAAGACCAGCAATAGAGGGATGAAGAGCTTCACTAATTATGAAAATGAGACCTTCGAAATAAGAGAGTTCATCACTTGCAACTCATCATACGTGGTGTATCTAATGTGGTGCCCCTGTGGTCTGTTTTATGTTGGGCGCACTAAGCGACTTCTAAGGGTGCGAATCTCGGAACATATGACTAATATTAGAAACGGATTCAAGTACCATAGTGTGTCACTCCATTTTAAAGAAAAACATGATCAGGACCCTAGTCTTCTTCAGTTCTGTGGGATAGTTTATCCTACCTGGAGAGGCTCAAATCGGGTAGGGGTTTATCCCAACGAGAGACTCGATGGATATTCCTGCTAAAATGTCTTTTTCCGAAAGGCCTAAACATAGAATTGGATCTTAACTGCTTCATCAATAATTATTAAATATTATATTCCCCCCCTCCCCCCCCTTTCTTTTATCCCTCCCTCCCCCTTCCCTCCCCCTCCCCCCCCCCCCCTTCCCCCTTGTCCATACCCCCTATTTCTATATATATATATATATATATATATATGAGTATGTTTTTTTTTTTTTTTGTTTTGTTGATGATTCAGTAAGATCTATCTTTGGATATAGGTTAACTATGCACAGCACTTTAGGGGATACACTGGTATTTTGAAACTCCAAGTGCTGGGTTAAATACTCTCTAGATATAAAATAAAAAAAGATTTAGAGAGGATTTCGGGGGGTGAGAAGGATTTATGGTTCATATATATAAATATGAATGTTTGTTACTGAGAAGTAAACAACCATTGTCCCCCTCCTGGGGTGTAGGAAGGATATAAATATTTTTTCTTAAGGGCAACTTTGAGGTATTTATTGGGTTAATGATGTAGACTCATCTGTTGATAGGGCAGCAGTAATGGATTTTTATTTTTATGTAATTTTTCATATCTAACCACTTGTTCAAGGGAATGATGTCCCTCAGTTTTAATGTAGTTTTAATCCATATAAGGGAGAATTAACCCGCTTTTAAACTTGTGTGGAGGAGAAATCCTCATTTTAATATTATTGGATTAAATGTTTTTGGCATGTATATTAATATTATGATTAATGATCTTACTTGCTCTACTGCATTGTAATGGTGATGTATGGTGCGAGCGGGAACACAGGGAGCACGCAGGTGCAGTAAGGTTACTTCCGCTCGGATCGGGAGCGGAGGGTATAAAAGAATGATTGCCGCGCCGTGTAGCCAATCCCATGATTAAGTCTTCATGACGAAACATGTCGGGGCGTGGCTATACGGCAATCGAACGCTTGTGACGTAGGACGCTGTGACAGGGAGCGCCATACGAGGAAGTGCGGAAGTGGGTCCTAGTAACACCAGGGATCAGGTGAGACGGGTATTGGAGAGCGCAGTACCTGGGTCCGCCGCGACCACCATACACTGGTTATACTGTTTGGAGTTTGTGCTGTGACAGCTTGCTGTGCTGTGCTGTTTTTGAGCTTGCAGTGAATTTTAAAGATGTGAGTTTAATGGTGGAGGAGTGTGTTATTTTAATAAATATCATTACGTTATTGCACTATTGGATCATTTTCTTTTTTTCATGTGGAGAGAGCTTTTGATCATTACACTCTGGATATGTAAAGGTGGATTATTGGAGACCATTTATTTCCCCTTTCTGTGTGGAAAAAAGCTTTGTGGCCCAACACGAGAGTGTGGGCGAAAGGAGCTGGTGAGTGTATTAGCCTAAGGGGAGTGGATTCACGGTCACAGAGGTGCGGTGGAAGATTTACTTAAAGTGGAGATCTACACAGTATCACGTCACGGATCAATACATTTTTTTGGACTTTTTTGACACATTTGTGGATTTATTTACACTGGTGTTTTATATATTTAATTTTATATATAATTTTGTGTACAGCTATGATATTCACGTAATTGGGTATGCGCACTATACTTGTGAATTAGATCATATTATTTTGATGCACGAAGGAGTAAATATATAAGTTCATCACTGGTGTATTATTTTAATTTATTTTTTTATTTTATTTTGTTTATGATTAGGATTTATTTAGTGCTGCTATTTGAGATCACTTGGGGCGAGTTTGTGGTGAATCAAATTTTTGCATATATTGTCGTTACACTTTAAGCAGCAGCTTAGATTCAAGCTTCATTGTCCATCAGCGCAGCGTTTTGGGTGTAGGAGGGGGCGGATTTTCTATATACCTGATTTTGACATTATTGAAAACATTTTTTACCTTAATACAAGCAATGCATTAAGGTAAAAAGAAAGTTTTTAGGTTTAGTATCACTTTAAAGGGTAACTCCACTTTCGTGGGGGAAAAAATTAGCAAATAAAGAAAAAATACAGCGCATATAATTGAGACCCTAATCAAATTGTATGTTATTAAAAATTACCTTTCCTTTTCAATCTGCAGCCGTTGTAATTTTCTGAGAATGCATTGCAATATGGCTACCTGGAGTTGTTCTGTGCACAGAGTGTGTACTGACCACTCCCCAGAAGCACCATTTCCTGCTTGTGTGATTGGCTCACCAATTTTCCTAGATTTCTGCCTAAGATACAAGTCAGATTTCAGGCATCCCCTGCAACACAAATTTCATTTTTGGAGAGATACTTTCAATAGGAACATGTCTAAAGGGATGCAGGCCCAGCAGATTTCCTCATTAGTGCTCTGCAGCTGCCCCAGCTGACTGATAATTATGAAACCACTCCCAATAGACCCACTCATTACAGAGGCACAGAGAATCACATAGGGATTTCTTCAGAATAACAAAAGGAAGGAATCTGCAACAAAGTTTGTTATAATCCTTGTAATGTACATAGATCACCCAGAGGGGAATGTTTTTTTTTTTCAACAAAAGTGGAGTTACGCTTTAAGTGAAACAATCTTGAAAGTCATGTCGACACTTTTACAATTAGATGTACAGTATCTCACAAAAGTGAGTACACCCCCTCACATTTTTGTAAATATTTTATTATTATTTTCATGTGACAACACTGAAGAAAAAACACTTTGCTACAATGTAAAGTAGTGAGTGTACAGCTTGTATAACAGTGTAAATTTGCTGACCCCTCAAATAACTCCACACACAGCCATTAATGTCTAAACCGCTGGCAACAAAAGTTAATACACCCCTAACTGAAAATGCCCAAATTGGGCCCAATTAGCCATTTTCCCTCCCCGGTGTTATGTGACTCGTTAGTGTTACAAGGTCTCAAGGGTGAATGGGGCACAGGTGTGTTAAAGTTGCTGTTATTGCTCTCACTCTCTCCTACTGGTCACTGGAAGTTTAACATGGCACCTCATGGCAAAGAACTCTCTGAGGATCTGAAAAAAAGAATTGTTGTGGTACATAAAGATGGCCTAGGCTATAAGAAGATTGCCAAGACCCTGAATTTGAGCTGCAGCATGGTGGCCAAGACCATACAGTGGTTTAACAGGACAGGTTCCACTCAGAACAGGCCTCGCCATGGTCGACCAAGGAAGTTGAGTGCACGTGCTAAGCGTCATATCCAGAGGTTGTCTTTGGGAAATAGATGTATGAGTGCTGCAAGCATTTCTGTAGAAGTTGAAGGGGTGGGGGGTCAGCCTTTCAGTGCTCAGACCATAGGCCGTACACTGCATCAAATTGGTCTGCATGGCCATCATCTCAGAAGGAAGCCTTGTGACATACTGAAGCAGAGCATGATCCCCTCCGCAGGGCAGTATTCCAACATGATAATGACCCCCAAACACACCTCCAAGATGACCACTGCCCTGCTAAAGAACCAAGCATGTCTCCAGACCTTAACCCTATTGAGCATCTGTGGGGCATCCTCAAATGGAAGGTGGAGGAGCGCAAAGTCTGTAACATCCACCACCTCCGTGCTGTCATTATGGAGGAGTGGAAGAGGACTCCAGTGGCAACCTGTGAATCTCTGGTGAACTCCATGCCCAGGAGGGTTAAGGCAGTGCTGGAAAAAAATGGTGGCCACAAAAATATTGCCATTTTGGGCCCATTGGACATTTTCACTTAGGGGTGTACTCATTTTTGTTTCCAGCAATTTAGACATTAATGGCTATGTGAGTAATTTTGAGGGATCAGCAAAATTACACTGTTATACAAGCTGTACACTCACTACTTTACATTGTAGCAAAGAGTCTTTTCTTCAGTGTTGTCACATGAAAAGATATAATAAAATATTTACAAAAATGTGAGGGGTGTACTCACTTTTGTGAGATACTGTACATGGTTCTTTGAACAGAATGCTGCTGTTGTTCTACAAAATCCAGGGAATGTGTCAAATTAGGGTGCAGGCTGTGCGTACAGTAGTTGATAGAAGGCATCAATTCTATAGAGGTTTGTGGAGTAGTGAATACTGGTAAAACAAACAGGAACAAAAAGGGTATAAAAAATTCTTGCTAAAACTGCAAGAGAGATGGGCAGTATTTACTGCCTCAAAGACTGGGGGGAATGAACAACCATACCAGTAACAGGCTGGAAAACCCCCAGCTATCATCACAGAGGGAATGGTGTAAGGCAATCACGCTGGCCTGTAGATTCTGCTGTCAGGTCCAATTTGCTTCCATATGTTGCAGTGTTTGTGGAGTGGATGATTGGTCATCCACAGGCAGAATGTGCCATTCTTTGAGCAGGGTTAAGCAAGTTTCTAGGATGCAGATCATGAAGAACTTGCCATGTCATTTAATTGCAAGCTTAGTGGGAGAGCACCATTGATACCCTATGCCGTTGTTCCGGAGGGCTTTAGTGATGGACACTAAATTCTTTCTGTTGAATAGTGTGGCCTGGGAGAGGTCTGCGTATAGCTTAACACCTGTATACTGTGCAGGAAATAAGGGAGAATTCCTCGTCATGGACATCATCTTCTCCTTTATGTGCTAGAAGTGAATGCGCCCAAGTACATCTCTAGGAACTTACGCAGCTAAGAATGGTGGTTTAGGGATCCTGTATGCCCTGTCTTTGGACAATTCTAGGTAAGTAATCATTGGGAGGAGATGTTTCCTAAGCTGTTGTATGTATGACACCATGTCAGCTTGGCTTGGTCGACCGTTTCTAGATTGCCGCAAAATTTTATGTCATTTCTCCTCAAGCGGTCTTCCAAATCTGCTATCTTTAGTTTCAGATGCTGAAGCTCTGTGTCATGGTCTGTATGAGCATCCACTAGATCATTATGGACCAATAACATTTCTCCCATTTTAGTTTCTATGTGTTCATTTTCCCTGATCTTATTCTTGCATAGTGCTAGATAGTGGGGAGGTCACTGCTGAGAGGTCAGCTTACAGGGTTTGTCTCAGGGAAAACAGCATGTTCTTCTTGGCTAACTCAGACACAGGCTTATCTTAGCAGGGAAAACTTTAATAGTGGATTGCAGCTGCAGGGATGGCAGAGAGAGAAACATAGCTGCAGAGTCTGGGAGGCTATGGAGATGTTCCTCCTTTTTAGGTTTAGATTTGACAGGGCTGCGAGTAGTAGGGGAGAGGACTCACAAGGATCACTATCATACAGAGGAGCCGACGATCTGTGGTCTGGCATGTAGGATTCCTGTTCAGAGTTGAGCGCAGAGGAGCTGGTCCGAGCTCCACTGATGCTATCTTGATTGCAGCCTGGTCCCTGGGCCAGTGTTCTATCGATATGTGCCCTCCGTCAAAAAGTGCCCGCACATGCGCAGGACGGAGCCGAACTCCAGCTGATTTCCCGATCGGCTGGAGTGATGTGACCACGGCGCACATCAGAGGAGGCATTTTTCGACGGGAGAGAGAATGTCACGGGTCTGGGTTGCAACCCGTCCTTAGACACAGGCAACAGGCACTGACCAAGACACTAAAGCTGCCATGCAACACTGACAAAAGGCGACCTTGAGCAGACTGAAACTCCGCCCCACAACATTGAGGCACAATATGCAAACTACAGTGTCCTTCCAGCTCTGGGAATATCTTTTAATGGTGTCCGTGACATTCTCTCTCCCTTCGAAAAATGCCTCCTCTCATGTGCGCATGCACCATGGTCACGTCACTCCAGCTGATCGCCAAATCAGCTGGAGTGCGGCTTCGTCTTGCGCATGCGCAGGCACTTTTCGACAGAGGGCACATATCGATAGAACACCGGACATGCCCCTGCCTTAGTTATTTATTTTTAGGGTTTTTTTTGTCACATCAAGCATGATTACCTTAATGCAGATGTTTATAAGGCATGATGCATGATACAAAATAACCCAAAAATGTTAAAAAGTTTAATAAAAACAGCATTTTTTGCCTTGTTTGTTTCACTCACATTTGAGATAAAAATGGAAAAACTGCAAAAAAAAAAGTTGAATTTTTTTTAATAATTATGTCCTAACTGTGTAAAAAAAAACTCATACTGTAATAGCAAATAACATCAAATTATTTGGTTGTTTATTGTTATTTATAGTCATTTATAGTGATCATTGATCACTCTCCATGTGATAAAAAATAATAACATAAGAGAAATGACAAAGATATATTGTTTTGTTTTTTGCATTTGCAGCAATTCTTTTTTTCTTACTTTTTTCTTTAAATTTATGTTCACCTTTTTTTTTTCAAGCATAAGCCAAAGAAGAGCAAAATGTCCTTGCTTGAGAAACTATATTATATGATCATGCAGCTTTGATTTTTACCTCTAGGACACTGAATGCAATTGTGTCACTTACACACATACCCTGTTAATGATTAGGGATGATCCAGTGGTTCAGTACTAATTTTGGCTGTTCAGGCGTTCATGCAGTGCCAGATTTAGGTCTTGGGGAGCCCAGGGTACTTCAATTTGCCATGTTAAAAAAGGGCGCTGTATATCTCATCTTATCTCCTCTCCCCGCCGCACCCCCTGGTGCCTGATCTCCTCCACATCACTAGTGCTAAAGCTACAGATGCTGAGGAGATCAGGCTCCAGGGGAGCGGCAGGGAGAGAAGATGGGATGAGACAGCGATCAGTCTCTCACATGCCGTGGAGTTGCAGCTGACCTTTCATTCTTCATTGCACTGCCCTACTGACACCTGGAAAGGAGGAGCAATGGGGGGCACTATTGACACCATCCACTGCCCTGCTGACACCAACCTCTGCTCTAGTAAAACTGTCCTTTGTCCTACAGACAGCATCCACTGCCCTACTGACACAAACCTCTGCTCAACTGACACTGTCCTCTGGTCTACTGACAAAGTCCAATGCCCTACTGACACAGTCCACTGCTCTGCTGACTGACACCATCCACTGCTTACAACTTACAAGCCGGCCCCTAATGCACTCTTTAATTGGACAACTGTGTGGCAAATGAGGTTTAATGTTGATAAATGTAAAATTGTGCACTGGGGGATGTATGCATGCAACATGTATACTGGGGGGGGGGGGTAAAGCTGGGGGAATCAATGGTGGAGAATGGTCTGGGGGATTTGGTAGATCAGAAGCGTAATAATAGCATGCGATCCTAAGCTCCCAAGCCAAGCAAAGTCCTTTCTTGTATTAAGAAAGGTATGGAGAGAGATCATTTTGCCCCTGTACAAATCATTAGTAAGACCTTATCTGGAATATGCAGTTCTGTTTTGGGCACCAGTTCTCAAAAATGATATCAGGGAACTGGAGAAAGTGCAGAGAAGGGCAACCAAACTGACAAGAGCCATGGAGGACCTCAGCTATGAGGATAGATTAGAGGGACAGAATGTATTCTCTCTTGAGAAGAGGAGATTAAGGGGGGATATGATCAACATGTACAAATACATAAGGGGTCCATATAGTGAACATGGTGTTGAGGTATTCACTTTAAGGTCATCACAGAGGACAAGGGGACACTCTTTATGTCTGGAGGAAACAAGATTTCATCTCCAAATACGGAAAGGTTTATTCACAATAAGAGCTGTGAAAATGTGGAATAGACTCCCTCAAGAGCTAGTTCTGGCATGCGCAGTAGATTGCTTTAAGAAAGGCCTGGATTCTTTCCTAAATGTACATAATATAACTGTATACTAACATTTATAGGTAAAGTTGATCCAGGGAATATCCTATTGCCTCTCGGGGGATCAGGAAGGAATTTTTTACTCTGCTGTAGCAAATTGGATCATGCTTTGCTGGGGTTTTCCTCTGGATCAACTGAGGGTATAGGATTAGGTATATGAAATTGTATGGATTTTTATCTCTTTTATTGGTTGAACTAGATGGACTTGTGTCTTTTTTCAACCTGACTAACATTGTAACTATGTAACTGCTCTACTGACAACAACTTCTGCTCTACTGGCACAGTCCTCTGCCCTACTGACACCGTCCTCTGCCCTACTGATACCATCCTCTGCCCTACTGACACCAACCTCTACTCTACTGACACCGTCCACTGTTTTACTGACACCATCCTCCTCCCTACTGACACCATCCATACACTGTCCACTTTATGAGTTCAAAAATACTTTTCTTTTTTTTTTTTTTTTTTTTTTTAAACAGTAGCCCTTTATGCCTCTCCCAGTGTTAATGCAATTTGGCCACACCCACTGTTTATCACAATGCGCTACGTGCGCTGCATTACTACTCTTCTTTGGGTACCCAAAGGCGCCCCAGGTCTTTTACAATCCTATAGTGTATACTACAAAAACAAAAAATTGCCCTGCACCGCTAAAGTGTTTTGGGTTTGCTTAAAGAAGAAGAGGTGACAATGCTATCTGCCACACCAGAAGAAAGAAGCTTTATTAGGCAATTTCAAGCCATACCTCTGCGGAAGATTAGAAGGGGCGCCGACGGGATGAAAAAAAGAGTGCACAGAAGCGGGCCTTTTTAGAAACCTTACATATAAAGAAAATCCTGGTAACACTGCCAAGATCAGAAAGCAGCTACTTCGGCAACAAAAAGTCTAAATCTGGGTATGTTTCTGTAAAAATACAAAATTTATTAAATACACTTGAAACACGTCTTGCATGAATTTTAAAATGTGCATGTAAATAATGAGGCAGCTTCACACTACAAACTTCTCAAGGTTCTCTCAAGAAAGAGAGATTCCACAAGTAAGGATGATCGTATAGACACATTCAGAAAGAAGAAAAAGAAAAAAAACACATAAACAAAAAACATACACAAACATGATCAAAAAATGTTTGATTCTATGCTCTTTTGAGATCCCCCGGGGGGCCATTTACAGTGAAATTGTAAGACATTTTCTTTGTGACCGTAGAAGTTGGGATTATTCCCATCTTTCCCACCTTTTACATGCCTTGTCGCATCGATGCGAGTTAATCGCATATCAACTTCACTGTGGATGGAAGGCTGGTGTCCGGACTTTCTGTGTTTTGGTATTTTTTTCATTATGTCTGTGTATGTTTTTGTTTATGTGTTTTTTCTTTTTCTTCTTTCTGAATGTGTCTATACGATTATCCTTACTTGTGGTATCTCTCTTTCTTGAGAGAACCTTGAGAAGTTTGTAGTGTGAAGCTGCATAATTATTTACATGTGCATTTTAAAATTCATGCAAGACGTGTTTCAAGCAGAATTAATACATTTTGTATTTTTATAGAAACAAACCCAGATTTAGACTTTTTGTTGCTGAAGTAGCTGCTTTCTGATCTTGGCAGTATCACCAGGATTTTTCTATATAAGTATAGTTTCTTTGGCTATAGCAACAGTACCTTATTTAGGTAAATTATACTAGGGTGTATTCAGATCACCCTCTATCGTGGGTTGTGGTTTCAGCAGGACTTGTTTTCCCTTTTTTCCTTTTTGTCTTTTTAGAAACCTTCTTCTTGGCTCACTTCTCCTTTCCCAGCAGTGCCCCTCCTAATCTGCTATGAAAGTGAGGCTTGAAATCTCCTCATTCAAACCTCACCTCTGCTGTGATTGTATAGGCCTTCATGCTATATGTGCAGACAGGCACTATTACCAAAAGTTTGAAATTACTAATATATTATTATTACCATCCTTTGGCTCAGTTATGTATGTATCACACTTGAACTTCTCTCTCCGGGCAGGGGGCTGGGGGTGCGTGGATAGAGAACTTCTCGGGTGGGAGTCACAGGGAGCACCAAACTGACCCGGGTGAAAGAATGTCTAGCTTCGCCACTGATATAATGTATTATTATATACAGCACAATATTAAAAGGATTTTGTTATATTTGTTTAATAAAAAAATGGCTGTTGATCTTGCCAGAAATCTTTTGAGCTGACAACTTCTGTGATCTATGCTTGTGCTGACTATAATCAATTACATTGCTCATGGTTAGCTCTGGGGACTACAGAACCACACCCCTCTGTGTTGTGGACAATATAAGAAGGGCACAATTCAGTGGTTGTGTTTCACGTTTTTGTTGTCCTGAGACAGAAGTGTGAATGAGTGTTGTCTAGGACTGCAGGTGTTACTGGCAGAATTAACAGGTGAAACGAAAGTGGGAAAAGCCTGAAAAAAAAAGAACACAAATACAAAAGATGTAAAGATATCAAATGCATAATTGTCAAAAATTTGTAAACATTCATATGAGAGCCTGAGCACTAAGCAATATATTAAAAAATTTACCTTTTGTGACATCTTAGTTTATACAATTTTATTTGCTAGCCAAATGTTTGCCATGTTCTTGTCCAAATTAATTATTGTTATTTATTTTATAGTCATTTTGTGTTATAGGTGGTATGGATAACTGCAACGCTACCATATGTGGTACTGTTTGTTCTCCTCATTCGTGGTGTAACACTTCCTGGCTCTTTCAAAGGGATTAGTGCATATCTTCACATAGACTTCAAAAGACTTAAAGAACCTGGCGTAAGTGTTTTTTTTTTTTTTTTTTACCTTTACGTCTCTTACATGTTTTCAGCAAATCTAATTTAAAGATTTGTATTAAGTTCTACTGCACTGTATAGAAAAATATGGTATCAAATTAATTCACGATAGTCTTTTATTTCAGGGTCTTGTGGTGAGGTTGAATAACTCATGAAGCTCACAAACAGTAACATTTGTAATCACACATGAAGAATATTTGTATTTTTTTTGTACTTACCAATTACAATGGTGAAGTACAATGTTAATCTGCAGAGACTTACCCAGCATATTTGACAGCCAGGGCAAATATTTTTTAGCAAGACAGACAATGAAGATTTTCTTTATTTGAATAAATATACAATCATGTTGGTAAAAAAATAACTAAAAAACAAGGAGTTAATAATGGCCCATAAAGTGTGTGATGGTGAAACATTAGTAAATTACAATCATGCTAAATAAAAATAAAATTACTTGACAATATCGACCAAAAAATGGCAATGCAGCGAAAACGGTCACAAATGGATAATTATTTACAATACATAGGCAGCAAACTGCTAATTGTGACCCTTTGTCAGCAACAAATGGGCAGTCACGACAATATGTTGGCAACAAATAGGGAATTGTGAGAAAACATGAGTTACAAATGGACAGCTGTGACAATATGCAGGTAACAAATGGGCAGTTGTGAAAACACACAGCCATCAAATGGTCAATTGCAACATTATGTGGGCAACAAATGGTCAATTGTTATAATATATGAAAAAAAAAAATGGGCAATCATGACAATAGATAGGCAACAAATGGCATTGGTGACAATACCCAAGTAAATAACAGGCAATTGTGACTCACAGTGGTTGCCCTATAATCGAAGAGGAAAGACACTTATGCAGCAGAAGAGAGAATGGTGGTGGACGAAATATTGAGGGAGAGCTTGGACCTTTCAAGGGCAATTCTTTCATAATGTGCATTTATGCTGTGCACAGTTTCACATTAAAACAAGAACCCCCATTCAGCTGGTGGCTCAGCTCTGGAATAAGTAAATTGTATAACTACAGGAGGAATGAGTATTGTGTGAAATTCTGTGTAGGCGCTCCCTGTATTAGGACCGGTCCCTGCTGCCCTCTTTTCTTGTGTATGGTGACTGATCTTGTATCTGCTTTAGGAGCTATTTGTGCACAGCAGTGATGTCACCACTACTTTTACAAGAATAATACTGAGCTTGCAAGGGCATTTGCTGCACACAAAGTGAATATACAGTATATCCTTTTCTGGCTATGGAAAAATATACTTAAATAAACGTCTTTGTGCCTGGAGATAAGCTTTAATTTTTGGTTTAATATATTTTACTGCTTTTCTATGCTTCATTGCTAGTATGCAACATGTAGTACAGTAGGGAATCTCCACGTAGTTGACTAGCATTATGTCCTACAAATTCACAATATGGAATTATTAGTTCTTTACAATATGGCTCCACAAACAAAGAACTTGCTTAACCACTTGTGGGCCAACATGTCAATCTCCCTTCCCGTCCATGCCAATTTTCAGTTTTCAATACTGTGATACTTTCGCTGACAATTACTTGGCCATTAAACACTACTAAATTTACGAAAGGTCGCTCTTGCCAAACATTCTACAGGGAAGTGAGCTGCCATCTGGACAAAGGTAGGCTGGTGTATGTGGTGTATCTGAATTTTACAAAAGCATTTGATACAGTCCCCCACCCACAAACGCTTAATCTACAAGCTGAGGCCTGTAGGCATGGACCATAGACATGGACCTGGATAGAATACTGGCTACAGGGGCATGTCCAAAGGGTTGTGATAAATCACGTGTACTCAGAATGGTCTAGAGTGGTTAGTGGGGTACCCCAAGGCTCTGTCCTGGGACCCATTCTGTTTAATTTATTTCTAAATGATATAGAGGATGAGATGAATAGCTCAATCTCAGTGTTTGCTGATGACACAAAAATATGCAGGGCAATAACACGGCAGGATATATAAACTTTACAAGAGGACCTGAATAAATTATTTTCATGGGCTACTGCCTGGCAAATTAAGTTTAACATTGGTAAATGTAAGGTAATGCACTTGGGAGGTAAAAATATAAATGCAAGTTACTCTTTAGAGGGAGAACCCCTAGGGGCTTTCAGGATTGGAGAAGGATCTAGGGGTCCTTGTAGAAGACAGACCGAGCAATAGCATGTAGTTTCAAGCTGCGGCTACAAAGCCAGCATAATATTAGCATGCATTAAAAAGGGAAATTTACTCCAGAGATAAAACAATTATTCTGCCACTTTATAAAACTCTGGTTCAGCTGCATCTGCAGTATTCCGTCCAGTTCTGGTCACCAATCCTCTCAAAGGATGTGGCAGAGCTAAAGAGAGTCCAGAGAAGGGCAACTAAATTAATATAGGGACTGGAGGACCTCAATTATGAGGAACGACTACAAGCGCTAAATTTATTCTCCCTGCAGAGGAGATATGATAGCGATATACAAATATTTCAATGGTGATCCCAGCCTAAGCATGAAACTTTTCAGTCCCAGGGAGTGTAAGAGGACACAGGGCCACACAATGAGACTGGAAGAGAAGCAGTTTAACCTGAAGCTGCGTAAGGGGTTTTTCACTGTCAGGGCGGTAAGGATGTGGAACTCTCTTCCACAATCGTTGGTGGCAGCAGGAAGTATAGATAGTTTTAAAAGATTCTTGGATGTGCATCGTAGCGAAAACAATATACAGGGATATGGGAAATTATTTTTTTTCTACACACACACACACCTACACAGGTTGAACTGATCCGACTGTTGTCTTTATTCAACTTTACCAACTATGTAAATTTATTTAATTTAATTTTTTTTTAGAAACATAGTGCTTTATTTTGGTGGCACTTAATTACCACTGATTTCCCTTATTTTCTGTTTTAAAACATTGCAAATAATCTGTCTCCATAAATTTGTACGAAAAAGTGTTATGCTACATTTATTTGGTAAAAAAAAAAAAAGTGAATAAGCAATTATTACTGAAACTGTGAGAAATGTATAAAGTTTACGAACAAAGTTCAATGTTTTTAAATTTTGCTTTAAGAGCATTTTGTTTGTTTGTGTTTTTTTTTTCTTTATCTTCTTTTCTTAATGCATGCTGCATAGGCATTCAAAATAAATGGAAGAATTAATATGCACTGTTGGAAATTATGTCTTGGGCCGGTCGTCCACGGAACAATATTTGGTCGGTTCAGCACGGGCCAGCTGAGTTTCGGTCCATGCATTGGCGCCCTGGTTGTATGCATGTTGATGTATTGATTGATTTGTGTGCAGCCAGCCTGTTGGGTTTCAGGATTGCTGCCACCAGCTGTGGCTATTTTTTTCCTTTCCTTGATGGGGGAAGGGTTGCATAATCTGAGGCCTGTGTGAGTGTACTATAATTTTTTTATTTATTTTTTTGGCCTGGAGGGAGTAGGGGAAGATTAGAACCTCTGCCAATCATTTATTAAATGTTATCTTATTGGTACGTCATTGGGTAGGGGGGTCGATCCAGAGGGATCAGTTAGCTTGCCCATCTTCATACTATGCTGCTCTATGGTCTCCTTTGTCCTTCCTTGCCCATCCTAACCTTTTCTGTGTTAAAGTGGATGTAAACCCAATGTCATCCTTTCTAAACTACTGCCATAGGGGTTGTCACGGAACGTTCCACACTCCGCTTGAGTGCTTCTGTCAGTATACCACTTCCTCCCAGTCTGAATAAAGATATCAGATATTCCAACCACTCCCACGCATAAAACAAGGCAACACTTGTTTCACTGCTAACATGGACTATATTTTATTAGAACCAGAATACAAGACTTTATACAACGTTAGAGGAGGTTCCCTCCTCCTGCTCATATTACACTAACAATATACCTGTAACAAATAAACATGAGCTAATTAACTAATCCTTTATACAGCCTAGGTGACTGAGACATGACCTTTTGCCCAGACTTGTGGTCACCGAGCTTCACATGGTAACAGAGTTAAATATCATAAATACAACCACAGAACATTTTCTCACAATAGCAGGAGCTCCAATAGGAGTCGGCCTGTCTCCTACATTGTATAGAGGACAATGTGATCAGCTCTCTCAATTAACTAACATGTTGAGTTCATAATCAATCAAACTAAGAATAGTCTCTACATACATCCTGGGAAATATTGTGGACAAATATTACTGTTCCATTTTAAGTAGTCCAAGATATATTTTCTCACTCACCCTGTGCCAGGATAGCACAGGGTGACGTAGACATAAGAGGTGTATGGGGAGCCAATCCTTGCAGAGCTGCTGAAGAAAGGAGTTGGGGAGGGAATTAAAAAATAATGCATGTCTTAGGCTAGTGCAGATATGTAAATCACCTGTCACTCACAGCAAGGGGGAGGATTTGACAAAGTTTTTCTCTGTTTGTCAAGTTTTATCTCACTGAACAATAAAAGAGGATTGCTCAAAGCTGGATTAACTCTTAACTCTTTGTCGCAAGACTGGGCTCAAATGATATGAAATCTACTCTACATTATGACATAAAAAAAAAAAATTGGGTTTGCATCCACTTTAAATTTCTACACTGGCCATTAAAGTTCAACTTTGTTGTCAGTGTCAGTGATTGGGAGACATCTACCTGTGATATTAGATTTTTTTTTTCCAAAGTGTAGATTTGAAATAATGTAAACTATTATGCATAGGAGATTTTAGGTGTTAGGAGTCTTTAGGGCAATTCACACCTACCAGTTTTATTGCTGTTATGCATGTAATGTGTAAAAAAATAAACACCTCATTAGGGGGTATCATGAAATCAGTGGGCCCACGTGCAAGATAAAAAGTGGGCCCTAGGCATTGTTAAAAAAAGAGTGAAATGTGGGAATGCCTTAAGATGCATTAATTATTGGGCATGGCTAAAATGGGTGTGGTTTAATAGAGTATGAGATAACTTACAAACAGTGCCTTGAAAAAGTATTCATACCCCTTGAAATTTTCCACATGTTGTCATCTTACAACCAAAAACAAATGTATTTTATTGGAATTTTATGTGATAGACCAACACAAAGTGGCACATAATTGTGAAGTGGAAGGAAAATGATAAATAGTTTTCAACACTGTTTACAAATTTCTGAAAAGGGTGGTATGCATTTGTATTCAGCCCCCTTTACTCTGATACCCCTAACTAAAAATCTAGTGGAACCAATTGCCTTCAAAAGTCACCTAATTAGTAAATAGAGTCCATCCGTGTGTAATTTAATCACAGTATAAATACAGCTCTTCTGTGAAGCCTTCAGAGGTTTGTTAGAGAACCTTAGTGAACAAACAGCATCATGAAGGCCAAGGAACACACCAGACAGGTCAGGGATAAAGTTGTGGAGAAGTTTAAAGCAGGGCTAGGTTATAAAAAAATATCCCAAGCTTCAACATCTCACAGAGCACTGTTCAATCCATCATCCAAAAATGGAAAGAGTATGACCCAACTGCAAACCTACTAAGACATGGCTGTCCAACTAAACTACCAGGCCGGGCAAGGAGAGCATTAATCAGAGAAGCAGCCAAGAGGCCCATGGTAATTCTGGAGGAGTGGCCACAGCTCAGGTGGGAGAATCCACAGAGATCCACAGCTCAGGTGGGAGAATCTATGTACAGGAGAACTATTAGTTGTGCACTCCACAAATCTGGCCTTGATGGAAGAGTGGCAAGAAGAAAGCCATTGCTGAAAGAAAGCTATAAGAAGTCCCATTTGCAGTTTGCGAGAAGCCATGTAGGGAACACAGCAAACATGTGGAAGAAGCTGCTCTGGTCAGATGAGATCAAAATTGAAATTTTTGTCCTAAAAGTAAAACTCTATGTGTGGCAGAAAACTAACACTGCACATCACCCTGAACACACCGTCCCTACTGTGAAACATGGTGGTGGCAGCATCATGTTGTGGGGATGCTTTTCTTCTGCATGGACAGGTAAGCTGATCAGAGTTGATGGGAAGATGGATGGAGCCAAATACAGGGCAATCTTATGCCACGTACACACGAGCGGACTTTCGGGCATACTTGTCCGACCGTGTGTAGGCTCCAGCGGACCTAGATTTGAAACATGTTTTAAATCTTTCCGTCGGACTCAGTTTCTGACGGAAAGTCCGCTCCTCTGTGTGCTGGTCCGACAGAAAGCCCGCTCATCTGTATGCTGGTCCGACGGACCAGATATGACGCAAGGGCAGGGTATTGCATTTCGTGCTCGCTGCAATAGGAAAAACAAATTTTCCTATTGCGGCGAGCGCGGGGCATACCAGGCCCTTAGGTCTGGTATGGATTTTAAAGGGAACCCCCTACGCCGAAAAAACGGCATGGGGTCCCCCCTAGAATCCATACCAGACCCGATCCGAGCACGCAGCCGGCTGGTCAGGAAAGGGGGGGTGGGGACGAGCGAGCGCCCCCCCTCCTGAACCATACCAGGCCGCATGCCCTTAACATGGGGGGTGGGTGCTTTGGGGGAAGGGGCGCCCTGCGGGGCCCCCCACCCCAAAGCACCTTGTCCCCATGTTGATGAGGACAAGGGCCTCTTCCCAACAACCCTGGCCGTTGGTTGTCGGGGTCTGCAGGCGGGGGGCTTATCGTAATCCGGGAGCCCCCTATAATAAGAGGGGCCCCCAGACCCCGGCCCCCCACCCTATGTGAATGAGTATGGGGTACATGGTACCCCTACCCATTCACCTAGGGAAAAAAGTGTCAATAATAAAACACACTACACAAGTTTTTAAAATAATTTATTAAACAGCTCCGGGGGGGTCTTCTTCCAGCTTCGGGGGTCTTCCTCTGGCTTCGGGGGTCTTCTTCCAGCTTCGGGGGTCCCTCCGGTTCCTCTTCTCCCAGCGTTCGGTTGGTTCTTCTCCGCTCTCTCTGGCCTCTTCTCCCGGTGTTCCAGTTCTTCTGCCGGCTCCTCCGCTGTCTTCATGCCACTCTTTTGCCAGCGGAGGTCCGGACTTCTGGGCTTCTTGTCTTCTTCCCTTCACGTCACAGTCCCAGCATGCCCAGGGACTGTGACGTCATAAGGGGGCGGGGTCTCCGCCTATATAAGTCACAGCGGAGCGCTCAGAGCAGTCCAGCCGGAGAGAGCGTCGTGTCAACATCTGGAGAAGAGAAGAGGGAAGAAGACAAGAAGCCCAGAAGTCAGGTACTCCGCTGGCAAAAGAGCGGCATGAAGACAGGGGAGGAGCCGGCAGAAGAACTGGAACACCGGGAGAAGAGGCCAGAGAGAGCGGAGAAGAACCAACCGGACGCCGGGAGAAGAGGAACCGGAGGGACCCCCGAAGCCGGAAGAAGACCCCCGAAGCCAGAGGAAGACCCCCGAAGCCAGAGGAAGACCCCCCGGAGCTGTTTAATAAATTATTTTAAAAACCTGTGTAGTGTGTTTTATTATTGACACTTTTTCCCTAGGTGAATGGGTAGGGGTACCATGCACCCCATACTCATTCACATAGGGTGGGGGGCCTGGATCTGGGGGCCCCTCTTATTATAGGGGGCTCCCGGATTCCGATAAGCCCCCTGTCCGCAGACCCCGACAACCAACGGCCAGGGTTGTCGGGAAGAGGCCCTTGTCCTCATCAACATAGGGACAAGGTGCTTTGGGGTGGGGGGGCCCCGCAGGGCGCCCCCTCCCCCAAAGCACCCACCCCCCATGTTGAGGGCATGCGGCCTGGTACGGTTCAGGAGGGGGGGCGCTCGCTCGTCCCCACCCCCTTTCCTGACCGGCCGGGCTGCGCGCTTGGATCGGGGTCTGGTATGGATTCCAGGGGGGACCCCATGCTGTTTTTTCAGTGTAGGGGGTTCCCTTTAAAATCCATACCAGACCCAAGGGCCTGGTATGACCCGCGACGGGGCTCGCAAGGTGTCAATCTCGCCGAGAAAAGTGGCAAGATTGACTTACTTTTCTAGTCCCGTTGTACCTGAGTCACGTTCAAAATGAATGGACTTGTCTGTATGTGGGCAAGTCCGTTCATTCTGAAAGTCCGCCGTAACTGTCAGCAACTGTCAGCACTGAGAAGTCCCTCCATACTAAAGGTGAGCCAGGAACGTAGATGGCAGGTGCCGGCAGGGGCCAGCACAGAGGCGGGTGGAGACAAAGAGGTGCAGGCACTAGCAAAGAGTAGATGGGTGACAGTCAGGAGGGGTAGAGGGGGAAGTGCCAGGGAGGCCGATCCAGGACTGGAGCATCCCAATAAGTACGCTCCATTGAGTGACATTGGTGTAACCAGTCAGGGACCAGCACTGCTGGAGATGAGGGACTCTCCTAGCTGCCAGGGGAAGAACTCCTCCAGTGAGAGTGGGGGGGCAGCAAAGGGAAAGGAAAGACAGATTCTGGTGGTAGGGGACTCAATTCTTAGAAGGACAGAGAGGGCAATCTGTAACCAAGACCTGAAGCGCCGAACAGTATGTTGTCTACCGGGCGCTCGGGTTCGGCACATCACGGATCTTGTGGACAGATTACTGGGAGGGGCTGGGGAAGACCCGGCTGTCATGGTGCACGTTGGCACCAATGACAAAGTCAGAGGCAGATGGAGTGTCCTAAAGAACGATTTTAGGGACTTAGGAGCTAAATTGAGGAAAAGGACCTCCAAGGTAGTGTTCTCAGGAATACTACCGGTACATCGAGCCACACCAGAGAGGCAGAGGGAGATTAGGGAAGTAAACAAGTGGCTGAAGAGCTGGTGTAGTAAGGAGGGGTTTGGGTTCCTGGAGGACTGGGCCGACTTCTCAGTCGGTAACCGGTACTATAGAAGGGACGGACTGCACCTAAATGAGGAGGGTGCAGATCTGCTGGGAATGAAGATGGCCAAAAAGTTAGAGGGGTTTTTAAACTAGGCGATGGGGGGGAGGGTCCAGAGACAGTGATAGCCAGCGCGGAAGATATTCCAGAGGGTAGTATTGGGGGCATTAGTGGTAGGTTAACCAAAGCACAAAAACACAAGGTGAGTATAGTAGCAAGTCCAAGTTGCAATCTTGAAACACCCAATACGAGGACAATATGCGACCGGTCTAAACTATGTGGCATGTTCACCAATTCCAGGAGCATGGCGGACAAGATGGAGATACTGTTGTACAAGGAGGATTTGGATTTTGTGGGAATTTCAGAGACCTGGTTCAACAGCTCTCATGATTGGCTGGCAAACATTCAAGGGTATACCCTATACCGCAAGGATAGAGAGGGCAAAAAAGGGGGAGGGGTATGCCTATATATCAAGAATAATGTACAAGTGAATGTGAGAGATGACATCACTGAGGGGGCTAGGGAGGAGGTGGAATCTTTATGGGTAGAGCTCCAAAGGGATGAAGCTATAGGGAAAATAATACTGGGAGTATGCTATAGGCCCCCTAACCTGAGGGAGGAAGTGGAGACGGATCTCCTATCACAAATTGGATTAGCAGCAAGGATGGGAAGTGTTATCATAATGGGGGATTTTAATTATCCAGACATAGACTGGGCGGAGGGAACCGCGCATTCATTTAAGGCTCGCCAGTTCCTTAGTGTCTTGCAGGACAATTTTATGGGTCAGATGGTAGACGCACCAACTAAAAATAAAACATTACTAGATCTACTGATTACCAACAATACAGACCTGATAACAGATGTGGAAATACGGGGCAATTTAGGTAACAGCGATCACAGGTCAATTAGTTTCAGTATAAATCACACAAATAGGAGACATGAAGGGAACACAAGGACACTGAATTTCAAAAGAGCCAACTTCCCTAAACTACAAACCTTGCTAAAAGGCATAAATTGGGATAAAATATTAGGAACAAAGAATACGGAGGAGAGATGGGTTTGCTTTAAGAGCATATTAAATAAGGGCATTAGCCAATGTATCCCATTGGGTAATAAATTTAAAAGAGCGAACAAACATCCTGGATGGCTTAACTCCAATGTAAAAATGCATATAAAAGCAAAGGAGAAGGCCTTCAAAAAATACAAGGTTGAGGGATCATCCACAGCATTCAGAATTTATAAAGAATGCAATAAGAAATGTAAGGGTGCAATTAGGATGGCTAAGATAGAACATGAAAGACACATAGCAGAGGAGAGCAAAAAAAATCCCAAGAAATTCTTTAAGTATGTAAACAGTAAAAAAGGGAGGACAGACCATATTGGCCCCATAAAGAATGAGGAAGGACATCTGGTTACAAAGGATGGGGAGATGGCAAAGGTATTGAATTTATTCTTCTCCTCAGTCTTCACGAGTGAATCGGGGGACTTCAGTAACCAAAACTGCAGTGTTTATCCTCATGACACAACACAGGAAGCACCTACATGGTTAACAGAGGACGGAATTAAAATTAGACTTGAGAAATTTAACATTAATAAATCACCGGGACCAGATGGCTTGCATCCGAGGGTACTTAGGGAACTCAGCCAGGTGATTGCCAGACCGTTGTTCCTAATTTTTACAGACAGTCTATTGACTGGAATGGTACCAGCTGATTGGAGAAAAGCCAATGTAGCACCAATATTTAAAAAGGGCCCAAAAAACATCCCTGGGAATTACAGACCAGTTAGCCTAACATCAATAGTATGTAAACTCTTGGAGGGGATGATAAGGGACTATATACAAGATTTTAGTAATAAGAATGATATCATTAGCAGTAATCAGCATGGATTCATGAAGAATCGTTCTTGCCAAACCAATCTATTAACCTTCTATGAGGAAGCGAGTTGCCATCTAGATAAAGGAAGGCCTGTAGACGTGGTGTATCTGGATTTTGCAAAAGCATTTGACACAGTTCCCCATAAACGTTTACTGTACAAAATAAGGTGCGTTGGCATGGACCATAGGGTGAGTACATGGATTGAAAACTGGCTACAAGGGCGTGTTCAGAGGGTGGTGATAAATGGGGAGTACTCAGAATGGTCAGGGGTGGGTAGTGGGGTTCCCCAGGGTTCTGTGCTGGGACCAATCCTATTTAATTTGTTCATAAACGACCTGGAGGATGGGATAAACAGTTCAATCTCTGTATTTGCAGACGATACAAAGCTAAGCAGGGCAATAACTTCTCCGCAGGATGTGGAAATCTTGCAAAAAGACCTGAACAAATTAATGGGGTGGGCGACTACATGGCAAATGAGGTTCAATGTAGAAAAATGTAAAATAATGCATTTGGGTGGCAAAAATATGAATGCAATCTATACACTGGGGGGAGAACCTCTGGGGGAATCTAGGATGGAAAAGGACCTGGGGGTCCTAGTGGATGATAGGCTCAGCAATGGCATGCAATGCCAAGCTGCTGCTAATAAAGCAAACGGAATATTGGCATGCATTAAAAGGGGGATCAACTGCAGAGATAAAATGATAATTCTCCCGCTCTACAAGACTCTGGTCCGCCCGCACCTGGAGTATGCTGTCCAGTTCTGGGCAACAGTCCTCAGGAGGGACGTACTGGAAATGGAGCGAGTACAAAGAAGGGCAACAAAGCTAATAAAGGGTCTGGAGGATCTTAGTTATGAGGAAAGGTTGCGAGCACTGAACTTATTCTCTCTGGAGAAGAGACGCTTGAGAGGGGATATGATTTCAATTTACAAATACTGTACTGGTGACCCCACAATAGGGATAAAACTTTTTCGCAGAAGAGAGTTTAATAAGACTCGTGGCCACTCATTACAATTAGAGGAAAAGAGGTTTAACCTTAAACTACGTAGAGGGTTCTTTACTGTAAGAGCGGCAAGGATGTGGAATTCCCTTCCACAGGCGGTGGTCTCTGCGGGGAGCATTGATAGCTTCAAGAAACTATTAGATAATCACCTGAATGACCGCAATATACAGGGATATGTAATGTAATACTGACACGTAATCACACACATAGGTTGGACTTGATGGACTTGTGTCTTTTTTCAACCTCACCTACTATGTAACTATGTAACTATGTAACACTGGCGAAAGTCCGTCGGAAAGACGGGCAGACCTAGCCCGCTGGAAAGTCCGGTCGTGTGTGGGCAAGTCCGTCCGTTTTTAAGTCCGGCGCACCTGGCGGACAAAGTCCGTCGGAAAGTCTGCCGGACCAAGTATGCCAGAAGGTCCGATTGTGTGTACGCGGCATTAGAAGAAAACCTGTTAGAGTTTGCAAAAGACTTAATACTGGGGCAGAGGTTCCCCTTCCAGCAGGGCAACAACCCTAAACATACAGCCAGAGCTACAATGGAATGGTTTAGAGCAAAGCATACTCATGTGTTAGAATGGCCCAGTCAAAGTGCAGACCTAAATCCAGTTGAGAATTTGTGGCAAGACTTGAAAATTGCTGTTCAGACGCTCTCCATCCAGTCTGACAGAGCTTGAGCTATTTTACAAAGAAGAATGTGCAAAAATGTCACTCTCTAAGTGCAAAGCTGATAGAGACATCCCCAAAAAGACTTGCAGCTGTAATTGCAGCGAAAGGGGGCTCTACAAAAGTATTTACTCAGGGGGACTGAATACAAATGCATGCCACACTTTTCACATATTTATTTGTAAAAAAACTTGAAAACCATTTATCATTTTCCTTCCATTTCACAGTTATGTGCCACTCTGTGTTGGTCTATCACATAAAATCCAAATAAAACACATTTGCATTTTTTGGTTGTAACATGACAAAATGTGGAAAATGTCAAGGGGTATGAATACTTTTTCAAGGCACTGTAGTGCAGAATGTGGTAATATTAAATAGGGAATGTACAGTGCGGATTGTACGACGGTAGGTAGTATGTGTAGGAGAGGGGTGTGGATTGTATAGCGGTGGGTAGTATGTTCAGGAGAGGAGTGCGGATGGCATGGAGCTGGGTAGTATGTGCAGAAGAGGAGTATGGAGTGTATGGTTGTGGGTATTATGTGCAGGAAAGGAGTGCGGAGTGTATGGAGGTGGGTAGTATGTGCAGGAGAGGAGTGCGGAGTGTATGGAGGTGGGCAGTATATGCAGGAGAGGAGTGCAGAGTGTATGGAGGTGGTTAGCATGTGCAGGAGAGGAGTGTGGAGTGTATGGAGGTGGGCAGTATATGCAGGAGAGGAGTGCGGAGTGTATGGAGGTGGGTAGTGTGTGTGCAGAGAAGGAGTACAGAGTGTATGGCGGTGGGTATTATGTGCTGAATGGTGTCAGTAAGGCAGTGGATGGTGTCAGTAATTCTTTATTTTTTTTATTATTATTTTTTTTTTCAATTACAATTGTTTTTATATTTTTAAATTTTTTTTTTTTTAGTATTACAAAAGGCTATTTTGGGGGCCAGTGGATGGTGTCAGTAGGGCAGTGGACAATGTCAGTAGAGCAATGGACAGTGTCAGAATTTTTACTTTTATTATTTCTTACAATTATTTTTGTATTACTTGTTTCACAATGATTTGGGGGGGGGGGGGGTAGTAGACAGTGTCAGTAGGGCAGTAGACAGTGTCAGTAGTTTTTTCACAGTGCTTCTGGGAAAGGGGGTGGGGAAGTGTAGGGGGCAGTGGACAGTGTCTGTAGGGCAGAGGAGGGGGGATAGTGTCAGCGTTTTTTTTTGTTTTTTTTTTATATTTTTTTCACCAATTTTAGTTTTTAATATTTATTGCAATTTTTTTTTGTTGCACATTTTTTTTTCTATCAGCCCTGTTGGGGGGGCTTTGATGAGATATCTGGGGTCTAAACATCCCCCCTTTGAGACGGGAAAGGGACTAAGGACAGAGATTCTCAGCAGCCTCAGAACTGAAGATGAATGAACAGGAGTTAGAGGCTCCTGTCCATTCATAAACTGAAGCAGAGTAAACACAGTTATCATAGGACACAGGAGTGAATTGTGTACAATTCTGAAAAGGAAGGGACCGGTAAATGACATTTACCGACCCCTTCCTCATGTCTCCGCCCTGACATCCCTCACAGCAGCCGGCAGGAGAGGAGAGAAGCTGGCTGCGGGGGGACAAGAGAGGGCAGGGGAGGAGCACATAGGGGACGGAGGAGGACACAGGGGCCAAAGGAGGAGGACATGGGACAATTAGGGCCTGTGTTCAGTGAACATCCTGCACGCATGGATGATGCGCCACATTCATTTTTTGGAATGGACAACCTCAAAGTAACACGTGGCTTTATTTATCAAATACAGCAATGTATCAGACTAGTATTATGAAGTAACTGGTCAGAAAAAGTGTATATTTGAAAATACCGGTACCTACATCCCACAAACATATTAGAATACATACAGTCAGGTCCATAAATATTGGGACATCGACACAATTCTAATCTTTTTGGCTCTATACACCACCACAATGGATTTGAAATGAAACAAACAAGATGTGCTTTAACTGCAGACGTTCAGCTTTAATTTGAGGGTATTTACATCCAAATCAGGTGAATGGTGTAGGAATTACAACAGTTTGTATATGTGCCTCCCACTTTTTAAGGGACCAAAAGTAATGGGACAATTGGCTGCTCAGCTGTTCCATGGCCAGGTGTCTGTTATTCCCTCATTATCCCATTTACAAGGCGCAGATAAAAAGGTCCAAAGTTCATTTCAAGTGTGCTATTTGCATTTGGAATCTGTTGCTGTCAACTCTCAATATGAGATTCAAAGAGCTGTCACTATCAGTGAAGCAAGCCATCATTAGGCTGAAAAACAAAACAAACCCATCAGAGAGATAGCAAAAACATTAGGTGTGGCCAAATCAACTGTTTGGAACATCCTTAATAAGAAAACGCACTGGTGAGCTCAGCAACACCAAAAGACCCGGAAGACCACGGAAAACTGTGGTGGATGACCGAAGAATTTTTTCCCTGGTGAAGAAAACACCCATCATAACAGTTGGCCAGATCAAGAACACTCTCCAGGAGGTAGGTGTATGTGTGTCAAAGTCAACAATTAAGAGAAGACTTCACCAGAGTGAATACAGAGGGTTCACCACAAGATGTAAACCATTGGTGAGCCTCAAAAACAGGAAGGCCAGATTAGATATTGCCAAACATTTAAAAAAGCCTTCACAGTTCTGGAACAACACCCTATGAACAGATGAGACCAAGATCAACTTGTACCAGAGTGATGGGAAGAGAAGATATGGAGAAGGAAAGGAATTGCTCATGATCCAAAGCATACCACCTCATCAGTGAAGCATGGTGGTTTTAGTGTCATGGCGTGGGCATGTATGGCTGTCAATGGAACTGGATCTCTTGTATTTATTGATGATGTGACCGCTGACAAAAGCAGCAGGATGAATTCTGAAGTGTTTCAGGCAATATTATCTGCTCATATTCAGCAAAATGCTTCAGAACTCATTGGACGGTGCTTCACAGTGCAGATGGACAATGACCCGAAGCATACTGCAAAAGCAACCAAAGAGTTTAAGGGAAAGAAGTTGAATGTTATGCAATGGCCAAGTCAATCACCTGACCTGAATCCGATTGAGCATGCATTTCACTTGCTGAAGACAAAACTGAAGGGAAAATGCTACAAGAACAAGCGGGAACTGAAGACAGTTGCAGTAGAGACCTGGCAGAGCATCACCAGGGATGAAACCCAGCGTCTGGTGATGTCTATGCGTTCCAGACTTCAGGCTGTAATTGACTGCAAAGAATTTGCAACCAAGTTAAAAAGTTTGATAGATGATTGTTAATCTGTCCCATAACTTTTGGTCCCTTAAAAAGTGGGAGGCACATATACTGATTGACCTGACTGTAAGAGGGGGGTGGGGCAAGTAGGATTTTTCCGGTACCGTCATGAGACATTGCTACAGCTTTTAAAAACAATTACGTTTTATTTCACATAGAGTCAACATTACAATATAAAAATATATTCCAAATACATGAGAAGTTCCTCTAGGCGATCATTACCCCTCTATTGGGAGGTCACTTAAAGCTAAGGAAACCTCCAGGGATCATATGATTGTTTGCATAGTCAAACTCGCAACATGTTACCTGCTTCTTCAGGAGAGAAAACAAAAGAGGAGGACCATACACTAGGAATAATAAGAGACATAAGTAGAAAACATAATAGGATCAATAGCAATTATCTCACATATCCTACAGTTATTAGAGACATTGGTGTGAAGGATCTTTAGCTCAAAGACTGAATCATGGTCAGCAAACAAAAGAGGCATCAAGGTCACCATCCCTGGGCGGGCATGGGAGCATATCCAATGGGCCCCTGCAAGTGCTATGCAAAATAGCTTTGTAAGCTTAAAATAGTATTTTAGATGACACAGGGGGGCAAATTTCACAACACAAGCACTATGCTGCATAACATGCTTTATGGGAACAGGATCTATTTTTTTTTTTTTTTTTTATTTAGGGTAACAAACGCTTTAAGTTCTTTAAGGTAGGCTCAGTGAGGCAAGATGATATCTTTCTGTGTGCAGAAAAATATGGCACACGAGAACTTTTTGAGATTGCCAAGAAGAGTAGACAGATCTAGCTGCTGAGAATGTAAAAACATCCAACAGTATAATTATATATACTGTATGTGTGTATATATATATATATATATATATATATATATTTTAATAAACAAAACTTGTAGCCTGTAAGTTAGAGTAGATATTAATGAGCCAGGTAATTTTTCTGAAGGCTGCGAAACAATAAGCAGATCAAGACATCAAGTCTGAATAAACATGATCTGCAACAAGGAAAGAAGAAAGAAAAAAAAGAAAGGAAGGATGTCCACAGTAGGAAGGTGGGAGACAGAGGTGGGGTAAGAGGGAAGGGAGTGAACGTCGGAAATGCCCAAAGCCAGCAGGTGGTCCTGAAGAACCCTGCATTCACGGCAAGCAGACATGTTGGCCAAAGCTTTCACTTCATGGAGTCTGAGACAGCCCCTGTAATGTACTGGCTATGTACTAGCTACAAAAATTGTAGATCTGCACTAGGGCAAACATTTATGTACTAACACACCAAGCCTTTTGATGGCCTTGCTTCACTGCACACACATAATGATCCATACTTTTGCAGTTGGAATGGATTGATCAGGCATTTACAGCATCTGCGGCTAATCAGCAACACCAACATCTTTCTATGCTTGGAATGAGGACAGGTACAGCGTGTCTGATTGGGCCAGCACTGAGGGATAAGTGAGTCTGTTTGCATACCCTGTCATATGTTATTCACTGGGGTCAATACCCCCCCCCCCTCACAAACCCGACCAGATGACCTGGGGTATATCTGGCAGATATAATGGTGTCTGTTCATGTGGCACCACAAGAAGTCTGAGTTAAGGACTGTTTGATCTGCCTGCGTGTTTTCCATCCTAGACCCAATACAAGTGGGAATTGTTGTTTGAACTGCAGCACACACCTCTCTAGTGTCAGGCTAGGAGCATATAACAGGTAACAGTTCAGGTGTTCTGATTATGCAAACAGTTCAAAGAACAAGAGCACATACCATGAGCAGGTCTGAGCAGAGCAGGTCAGCTGGGACTTGTAGTTCACCGCCGTAGATGAAGGTAGATGTTTGCTGGACCTTGTAGTTCACCGCTGTAGATGAGGATAAATGTTGTCTGCTGCTTGTAGTTCAACGCTGCAGATGGAGGTACTACAGTAGAATCAGGCAAAGCGTAGTCTAGGCAAGCTGGGTCATACACAGGAAGATCAGAGTCCAAATGGTACCGAATCAGAAGCAAGCAAACAGGGTCAAACGAGCCGGGTCATACACAAAATACACAGAGCAGGTATCAAATGGATCAAACACAAGGTAAACTCTAACACGAGCACTGACTGAATGCTGATACAGGTGATTTAAAGGTGAGCTGGCCAATCACTGTTGTTTCCTAGGCAAAGGCTGTGTTAGGTGAGTTGTGCTGGGTCCTAAAGGGATCCTAGTACTGACAGTACCCCCCCTTTCGAGGGGTTGCTCCTGCACCCCCAGGCTTACTTGGATAACGAAGATGGAACTTCTTCTTAAGTAGGTCAGCATGAAGTTCAGGAGCTGGGACCCAAGATCGATCCTCTGGGCCGAAACCTTTCCAATGAACAAGATATTGTAAGGAATTGCGCACTCGTCTGGAATCAAGAATAAATGCCACTTCATATTCCTGACTGTCCAACACATCCACAGGTTCTGCTTCATTTACTTGGAGGCTGGAATGAACAGGTTTAAACAATGAAACATGAAAGACATTTGTAATGCACATGGATGGGGGGAGTTTTAATCTATAGGATACAGGATTAACAATCTCCGAAATTTCATAGGCCCCGATGAATTTTGAGCCAAGTTTTTTAGATGGAACATGCAGGGACAGATTCCTAGATGATAGCCACACTTTGTCACCAACTTTATATCCTGGTGCCTTTGAGCGCCTCTTGTCAGCCATTTTCATAAAAGCCTGCACAGAGCGAGAAATAGCAACATCGGACCAGATTTTGGAGAAATTTTCAAGTGTGGTGTTGGCATCTGGAACATCAGAGGGTGGAAGATCAAAGGAGCACACGCGCGGATGCAATCCGTAAACACAGAAGAAAGGAGAGGTCCCTGTAGATGTGCTGGCACAATTATTAAAGGCAAACTCTGCCCATGGCAGGACGTTGACCCACTCCACCTCATCATTGGCCATCAGACAACGTACCATCTTCTCTAGAGTCTGATTAGTCCTTTCTGTTTGGCCATTTTTTTCAGGATGATATGCTGAAGAATATGATAACTTAACCACTTCAGCCCCGGAAGGATTTACCCCCTTCCTGACTAGAGCACTTTTAACAATTTGGCACTGCGTCGCTTTAACTGCTAATTGCGCGGTCATGCAATGCTGTACCCAAACGAAATTTGTGTCCTTTTCTTCCCACAAATAGAGCTTTCTTTTGATGGTATTTGATCACCTCTGCCATTTTTATTTTTTGCGATATAAACGGAAAAAGACCGAAAATCTTGAAAAAGAAATGATATTTTCTACTTTTTGTTATAAAAAAAATCCAATAAACTCAATTTTAGTCATACATTTAGGCCAAAATGTATTCGGCCACATGTCTTTGGTAAAAAAATGTCAATAAGTGTGTATTTATTGGTTTGCGCAAAAGTTATAGCGCCTACAAACTAGGGTACATTTTCTGGAATTTACACAGCCTTTAATTTATGACTGCCTATGTCATTTCTTGAGGTGCTAAAATGGCAGGGCAGTACAAACTCCCCCCCCCCAAATGACCCCATTTTGGAAAGTAGACACCCCAAGGAAATTGCTGAGAGGCATGTTGAGCCCATTGAATATTATTTTTTTTTTTGTCCCAAGTGATTGAATAATGACAAAAAAAAAAAAATTACAAAAAGTTGTCACTAAATGATATATTGCTCACACAGGCCATGGGCATATGTGGAATTGCACTCCAAAATATATTCAGCTGCTTTTCCTGAGTACGGGGATACCACATGTGTGGGACTTTTTGGGAGCTTAGCCGCGTACGGGGCCCCGAAAACCAATCACCGCCTTCAGGATTTCTAAGGGCGTAAATTTTTGCTTTCACTCCTCACTACCTATCACAGTTTTGAAGGCCATACAATGCCCAGATGGCACAAACCCCCCCCCCCCCCAAATGACCCTATTTTGGAAAGTAGACAACCCAAGCTATTTGCTGAGAGGCATGGTGAGTATTTTGCAGCTCTCTTGTTTTTGAAAATGAAGAAAGACAAGAAAAATTTTTTTTTTCTTTTTTCAATTTTCAAAACTTTGTGACAAAAAGTGAGGTCTGCAAAATACTCACTATACCTCTCAGCAAATAGCTTGGGGTGTCTACTTTCCAAAATAGGGGCATTTGGGGGGGGGGGGGGGTTGTGCCACCTGGGCATTCCATGGCCTCCGAAACTGTGATAGGCAGTGAAGAGTGAAATCAAAAATGTATGCCCTTAGAAAGCCTGAAGGCGGTGCTTGGTTTTCGGGGTCCCTTACGCGGCTAGGCTCCCAAAAAGTCTCACACATGTGGTATTCCCATACTCAGGAGAAGCAACAGAATGTATTTTGAGGTGTAATTTCACATATTCCCATGGCATGTTTGAGCAATATATAATTTAGTGACAACTTTGTGCAAAAAAAAAAAATTTGTCTTTTTCCCGCAACTTGTGTCACAATATAAAATATTCCATGGACTCGACATGCCCCAATAGCTTGGGGTGTCTACTTTCCAAAATGGGGTCATTTGGGGGGGGGGGGTTGAACTGTCCTAGTATTTTATGCACAACATTTAGAAGCTTATGTTACACATCACCCACTCTTCTAACCACTTGAAGACAAAGCCCTTTCTGACACTTTTTGTTTACATGAAAAAATTATTTTTTTTTGCAAGAAAATTACTTTGAACCCCCAAACATTATATATTTTTTTAAAGCAAATGCCCTACAGATTAAAATGGTGGGTGTTTCATTTTTTTTTCCACACAGTGTTTGCGCAGCGATTTTTCAAACGCATTTTTTTTTGGGAAAAAACACACTTTTTGAAATTTTAATGCACTAAAACACACTATATTGCCCAAATGTTTGATGGAATAAAAAAGATGATCTTAGGCCGAGTACATGGATACCAAACATGACATGCTTTAAAATTGCACACAAACGTGCAGCGGCGACAAACCAAATACATTTTTAAAAAGCTTTAAAAGCCTTTACAGGTTACCACTTTAGATTTACAGGAGGAGGTCTACTGCTAAAATTACTGCCCTCGATCTGACCTTCGCGGTGATACCTCACATACATGGTGCAATTGCTGTTTACATTTGATGCCAGACCGACGCCTGCGTTCGCCTTTGCGCAAGAGCAGGGGGAGACAGGGGTGCTTTTTTTTTTTTTTTTTTTTTTCTCTTTATTATTTTTTTGCTTTTTTATCTTATTTTTAAACTGTTCCTTTCATTTTTTTTTTAATCATTTTTTTGTTATCTCAGAGAATGTAAATATCCCCTATGATAGCAATAGGTAGTGACAGGTACTCTTTTTTGAAAAAATTGGGGCCTATTAGACCCTAGATCTCTCCTCTGTCCTCAAAGCATCTGACCACACCAAGATCGGTGTGATAAAATGCCTTCCCAATTTCCCAATGGCGCTGTTTACATCCGGCAAAGTCTAAGTCATGAATGGCTCGTAGCTTCCAGTTTCTTAGGCCATAGGGATGTTTGAAGCCACTCTGGTCTCTGATCAGCTCTATGGTCAGCTGGCTGAATCACCGACTGCATTCTCAGGTTCCCTGTTGGGACAGGAAAGCCAGAGAAAAACATGAAGACGGTGGGAGGGGGGGGTCATTCCCTCCTTCTGCTTGTAAAAGCAGTCTAGAGGCTAATTAGCCGCTAGGATTGCTTTTACATGAAAGCCGACCGCTGGCTGAAAAGTATGATACCAAGATGATACCATTCTGGTATAACCACTCAAAGTCCAGCAACATACCAGTACATTGCTGGTCCTTGTTGGGCATATATTGTAATCTTTTTTTTTTCATGCAGCCTGTGGGCTGAACGAAAAAAGAGATTGATCGGTGGGTATGCCCACCATTATAATACCTCCCTTCATCCACCCACTTCTAATGATGGGCATACATGCACCATTTATATATGCCGAAGCATGGGGGCATCCTCCCGCAAAAGGTAGGAGCAAATCGCTCCTCCGCCCCTGCTGCCCCCAGGCTTCGGCATAAATCACCTCCAATGGAGTCACAGCTTTATATATCGTGGGAGCAAATGCTGTTGCTGTCAAGATAAATAAATCCGCGCTGCAGCTGAATGGTGTACCTGAAGACAAAAAAATGTTTAACAATAAAACACAGTAAACGGTAAAGTATAAAAAATTGCATACCTAAAAAGCAAACATTATAAAACATAATAACAATAAAACATTGCAGAATAGAATACAGTAAAAAAGAGCAGAACAATAGAGAGCGAATAGAGAGAGAGCGAGAGAACAATAAAACGACAACTATTTTTGTTTTTATTTTATATATTTTTTTGTGTTTTTTTTTTTTTTTTTTACACTTTTTTTGTAACTGTAACTTTTGTAACTGTAACCGGTTCCAGGTTCGGGTCTCTCAAAATGCGATGGCATCTTGGGAGACCCTGTGAAAGTGTGCCTAGTCTGTGCAATGCTGTACCCTACGCTAATACTCAACTAGTGTATGGTAGCATTCAAAACATTCACCAATGCAAAGACCGGGATTGTCAGGACAGGAGGGATAATAATAGCGGGTATCACGCCTATATCCGCGCTTGCTGCAGACACATCTTTTTTGGGGGGGTTCGTTGGGTAGGGGTACTCGGGAGGACATAAAGAAAATGCCTCTCATGCAGCCGACTGCATTTGGTTGGGGATGTGAATGGGGGAAGTACGGGTGCTGCAGAAGTGGTGGGTTCCAATTAGGATTGGCAAATGCAGCAGGAAGGGCACTATGGGCACGACGGGCCTGTGTTTGTCTTCTTCTTGGTGGCAGCGGGACACTACTTGTGCTTGCCACCTCACCAGCTTGAACTGCACTTATGGGACTCGCCACGTCACAAAGTGTTACTGCAGTGCTGGTTTGACTACGACGGGGTGTACTAGGCCGCTGGTGCTTGCCAGTTCACCAAAACGCTACCAAAAAAACTGTTAGCGATCACAGGGATCAGGCCTGACTCTGCGAACGCTGCAGTTATCGATCGATACTGCACTTGGGTGGGCTGGGCCGGGCGGAGGGGCAAAACGCAGGTGCTAGCAGGTATATGGGCTGATCCCGCTAACACTGCGTTTTTGGGAACCCTAAACTGCTGGGGACGCTAGTATAAATCTGATCAGATCAGATATTGATCCGTTCAGATACTGTACCACTAAGGGAGGTGTACGGTGCGTGCGTGGGTGTTAGCGCTACTGGCACTAACCTGACGCTGCCTGGGGCTGGTGCTTGCCAGTTCACCAAAACGCTACCAAAAAAACTGTTAGCGATCGCAGGGATCAGGCCTGATTCTGCAAACGCTGCAGTTATGCGTTTAGTGTTTTGTAAGGGACAGTGATCGATCTATACTGCACTTGGGTGGGCTGGGCTGGGCCGGGCGGAAGGGGCAAAACGCAGGTGCTAGCAGGTATCTGGGCTGATCCCGCTAACACTGCATTTTTGGGAACCCTAAACTGCTGGGAACCCTAGTATAGATCTGATCGGATCAGATATTGATCCGTTCAGATACTATACAACTAAGGGAGGTGTATGGTGCGTGCGTGGGTGTTAGCGCTACTGGCGCTAACCTGACACTGCCTGGGGCGATGCAGACCTTATCTGACCTTAAAACCTAAGTTATATCACCGCCGGGCGATCAGGGGGCTAAACCTTTATTCGGTAATAAACAGCGGGTGCCCTGACACTATAAAAAATATACTAACTAACCAGCGTCACCCGTAACGGTTATACGGTGATTGCTAGTGAAAGGGTTAACTAGGGGGCAAGCAAGGGGTTAAAACCTTTATTAGGTAGTATATGGGGGTCCCTGACGCTATAAAACGCTGACGGCGAACCTATATATTTACCTCCCTAACTAGCGTCACCAGTGACACTAATACAGCGATCAGAAAAATTATTGCTTAGTGACACTGGCGACGGGGGGTGATCAAGGGGTTAAAACTTTATTAGGGGGGTTAGGGGGGTATCCTAGACCTAAAGGGGGCTAACACTAACTGCCCTACCACACTGTCACAAACTGACACCAATGCAGTAATCAGAAAAAAAAAAAAAACTGCTTGGTGTCAGTGTAACGGGGGGGGGGGGGGGGGGCGTGTTCTACTGTATGTGTGTAATGTTTTACACTCACATCGATGTCTTCTCTCCTCGGCGCCGGAATGGAAAATACCGAGCCGAGGGGAGATGACATCACTTCCACTGCCGCTGTTTACTATACAGCGGCAGAGGAATGATTTAATTGGCTGGGAGCGATCGCGAGGGGGGGGGGGGGTCACGAATGGATGGCCTCCCCCTCACCTCTCATCACTCCCGGACAAAAGCCGACGGCCTTAGGCACCGGGGGGGTGTCCGATCGGACCCCACGCCCACGGGAGGCAGATGACGTACAGGTACGTGATTCTGCCTGCCCGTGCCATTCTGCCGACATATATCGTCGTGAGGCGGTCGTCAACTGGTTAATCCCCAGCTGAGAGCAAAGGGTCTTCCAAAACTGGGCAATAAACTGAGAGCCACGGTCTGAGACAATGTTAATTGTTGCCCCATGGAGCCTGAAAACATGTTTAATGAATAAAGATGCCAGTTCTTTAGCAGATGGAAGTTTCGGAAGCGAAACAAAGTGGGCCATTTTACTGAACCTGTCTACCACCACGCAGATCATGGAACATCCCTGGGACGGAGGCAAGTCAGTGATAAAGTCCATAGATAAATGGGTCCAGGGACAGGTAGGTATTGGTAGAGGACATAGGAGATCGGGCGGCTTAGAGGTACTGCTCTTGCTTCTGGCACAAACTTCACAGGCCTGGACGAAGGCTAACACATCCTGCCTAATCGATGGCCACCAGAGGTTGCGAGAGATAATCTCAAAAGTTTGTCTAAACTTTGGATGTGCTGCAGGTTTTGATGCATGTACCTGCTGCAATACCTGCAAACGAAGAGCCAGGGGCACAAAAAGCATACCAGAGGGAGTGGAGGGAGGGGCTTCAGCCTGTGCAGGCAACAAGGCTTCAGAGGTGTCAGTCTGGGTGAAAGCCAAAATTCCATCCTCAGAGATAATGGGTTGTGGAGGAAATGGAGGAGGAGCCTCTGATAAAAAGCTGTGAGACAAGGCATCAGCCTTATGCCCAGTACACACGGTCGGACTTTGTTCGGACATTCCGACAACAAAATCCTAGGATTTTTTCCGACGGATGTTGGCTCAAACTTGTTTTGCGTACACACGGTCGCACAAAGTTGTCGGAATTTCTGATCGCCAAGAACGCAGTGATGTCAAGCACGTACAACGAGACTAGAAAAGGCCAGTTCAGAACCAAGCGCGGCACCCTTTGGGCTCCTTTTGCTAATCTCGTGTTAGTAAAAGTTTGGTGAGAGACGATTCCCGCTTTTTCAGACTCGTGGCTTTCAGATTGTTTTCTGACGTTCAGTTTGTGCTTGTGGGTTTGTATCTGCTCTTCAGTGCGTGCAAGCAAGTTCCGCGTGACTTTAAGTAGTCATTGTGTTCTTGTTCGTTCGTTACTGTTTTTCAGGTCGCTCTTCACAGGCCTTGCTGTTCTTAAGTGCGTTCTGTTACTTCGTTCTGAGCAGCCGACCGTTTTCTAGCCATATTTCGAATACGTACTCCTCGTAGAGTTCGTGCTGTGCGGGGGCTTGGTGTTGGGGTCCTGACCTTGACACAAGTCCAGTCCATGAACAGGGTGGGGAGGAGTTCATGGACCAAGAATTGGTTGCTTCAGCGTGACCAGTTCTCTCATATGCCTTTGCTCCGTGAGATCCGTGAGAATAATCCTGATGATTTCAGGAACTTTCTCAGGATGACGGACCCCGTATTTCACCGTCTGCTGGCTTCGCTCACCCCTTATATTAGCAGGCAGGATACCTGCATGAGGCAAGCCATCACTCCGGAGCAGAGGCTCGTCGCTACCCTGCGGTACTTGGCGACAGGGAGAAGTCTGCAGGACTTGAAGTTCTCGACAGGCATCTCCCCCCAGGCTCTGGGGATCATTATCCCAGAGACCTGTTCTGCCATCATCCAGGTCCTGCAGAAGGAGTATATGAAGGTAAGATTTTTATCCTTTAATATCACATTTTATTGTATTTTTTTTTTTTTTTTTTTCAAATATAGTTTTTATTTATTTTTTCAGCATGCCCAACCTGGGCTTGAACAAGACATTACAATACAGTACATGTACACAATAAAAGAGACTAGGGGGGGAAGGAGGGGGGGGAGGGGCACACTTGATCATCATGGGGAGGGAAGGGAAGGGGAGCACATCTCCATTTCAGAATTATTAGCATATATCGGATAATTTCCATCAGTAAGGGGCGAACACAGAATATCTTCACACCCCTCTCCCCTCCACCAATCCCCGATCACCCCCCATCCCATCCAGGCCAAAACTCAATGCCTGAGGGGGGGGGGGCATCAGACAGATCTAGACAGTACATATGAGAAGGAGGGGGGGGAGAAGGAGGAAGAGGGGGAGAGGGGAGGGAAGTAAGACAGGAGTGAGGTGGGGGGGGGGGGGGGGCTCTGGTTGATTCAGGACAACTCCACGTATTATGGTAACTGGTAAATTAAACTCATCAAGTAGTTCTAAGGGCTATGCCCTCTGAGGATAAAATAAATTGATTCCACATTGCCCAGGTTTTTTGATATTGTTCCTGTTGGTGTCTCGCAGAGAGCACCAGGTCTTCCATTCTACCAATCTCTTCCACCCTCCGAACCCACTCCGCCACCGTTGGTGGAATTTGGCTCTTCCAGTGAAGCGGAATGCATGATTTAGCGGCATTAACCAAATGGCGTACGATGGATTTTTTATATCTTTTAATTGATATTGTATTTAAATGTAAGAGGAAGAAAGCCGGGTCATTTGGGATGTTGTATTCCGTGAACCTTTGGATGGTTATCCTGATAGTGGACCAGAAATGTGATAACTTCGAGCAGGACCAAAATACATGTAACAGCGTACCTCTCTCTACTCTGCATCTCCAGCAAAGTGCTGAGGTGTTCGGGTAGAAGGTATGTAGCACCTGAGGGGTTAGATACCACCTCGTTAGGAGTTTATAATTGGTTTCCTGTAGTTTTGTACAGATGGAGGATTTTAATGCTAGAGTTACCATACGCTGAGCCTGGCTCGAAGTGAACGTGCAGTTCAGGTCCCTCTCCCATTTGCTTAAAAAGGTTAGATGTGTATCATCCGTCGGGGTGATCAAAAGGTTATACATTACGGACAACGTTCTCGCGAGTACATCCTCCCCAGAACAATAGGCCTCAAACATAGTCAGAGGTTTGGCAAACCCCTGTGGGTTAGGTATAGTCGCGAGAAAATGTCTCAATTGTACAGAAGTCCAGAAAGATAACCGAAAGGGACCCGTTTGATTGCTAAGTGTCTCTACTGAAGGCCAGGAATCGTTTATTAGAAAGTGTCTCGCTTGTGTGCGTTTTAGGCTAATGAGGGCATTCTTAACCTGGGGGTCTAGGCCTGGAGGAAATTGTGGATTTCCTATAATGGGATATAGTGGAGAGTTATACGTGGATAAAGATTGTGAGAGGTAGGTCTGTGACCCCACCCTAAGCGTCGTCCCTATCAATGGGTGCCTTTTGTCTTGTGTCCGAAGATGTTCATAGCACCATAAAGCTCCTTGTAGAGGTATTTGCATTTGGGCTTGTTCAAGATGTGTCCATAATTTAAGGTCCCGGTGACGGCACCAATCTATAATTCTACCAAGGTGAACTGCTTGGTAATATTTTTTCACATCTGGAATAGCCAGACCTCCAGAGACTTTTGGTAGAGAGAGGAGAGTTCGAGATAGTCTCGGTTTCTTATTTGCCCATATGAATTTGATGAATTGACTGTGTACTTTTCTAAAAAATGATGTGGGAATCGTTATTGGAAGTGCCTGTAGCAGATAGAGGAATTTGGGTAGGATGCACATCTTGACAAGATTGCATCTACCGAACCAGGAATGAAGACCCTTACCCCAGGATGTCATTAGGTTCCGTGTTTTGGATAATAAGGGAGGGAAGTTTAACTTAAAGGTAAGGTTGAGGTCCGTTGGGACTAAGGTTCCTAGGTATGTTAGGGCTGTAGATGTCCATTTAAAATTAAAACTGGAGTGGAGTGTTTGCAGTATCTGTTGCGAAACTTCTATACTCATGGCCTCAGATTTGCTATAGTTGATTCTAAGATTGGAGATATTACCATATTCCTCGAATTCCCTGAGGAGGTTTGGGAGGGATATAGCTGGGTTTGAGAGGGAAAACATCATGTCATCAGCATATGCTGCGACCTTGTACTGGGTATCCCCAACCGTTAGGCCTTGTATGTCTGGGTTATTTCTAATTTTGCACAAAAAAGGTTCTAGTGAGAGGGCAAAAAGGAGGGGGGACAGTGGGCACCCCTGCCTCGTCCCATTTGTAATTTGGAAAGGGTCTAAAAGGATTCCGTTCACTTTAACCTGTGCGGAGGGGGTCTGGTATATTTGGGTAATCCATCCCAACATCTTCTCTCCCAGCCCTAGATGCCTGAGGACCGCAAACATATACCCCCAGTTGACCCTATCAAATGCCTTTTCTGCGTCCGTGTTTATAAACACTGAGGGTGTATGGGTCTGGTTGGCTACATGTATCAGGTTTAGGACTTTAATGGTACTGTCTCTAGCTTCCCTAGTGGGGATGAAGCCCACTTGATCTAAGTGTACTAGGGACTGCACATGCTGGGCTAAACGGGTCGCAAGAATCTTGGTAAACAACTTGAGATCTGTGTTTAATAGGGAGATGGGTCTATAGCTATTACAGAGTAAGGGATCCTTGCCATCTTTGGGTATGACCGTGATATGTGCCCGCGTGGTATCGTTTGCAAAGGCTGCCTTCTGTCCTATTTCATTAAAAAAGGATATCATGTGTTGGCTGAGGGACGGGAATAGTGTTTTGTAGTATGCAAGGGTAAGGCCATCTGGTCCAGGGGCTTTACCAGGTTTGGTCGACTTAAGGGCTATTGTCAGTTCTTCTGGCGTTATTGGGGTCTCTAATTCCGCTACTTTTTCTGGTGTTAAGGTAGGTATCTGGCTGGATGTCAAATATGCCTCAATCCGGGATTGTGCATTTGGGAGGGTTGGTAAGTTGTACAGAGTTTCGTAATAGTCTTTGAAAGAGTTGGCTATCTGACGTGGTAGACTGACTTTCGTGCCTGTGGTCGTTTTAATATGGGGAATGTATGTCTGCATCCTCAGGTCTTTGACTGCCCTAGCAAGGATCCGTCCGCATTTGTCTCCTGATTCATAAGAAATGAGGCGACATCTTTGCAGTGCTGCTTTTGCTTTATATCCGAGGATGTCATTTATTTGACTGCGGATGGTATTAAGTTCAGCCTCCACTAGGGGGTCAGTTGAGATTTTATGTTGTGATGCCGTGATGTGGAGTTTGTTAAGGAGTATTTCTAACTGTTTCCTATTCTCTCTCTTTATCCGTGCCCCGTGTTTTATGAATATCCCCCTGATCACCGCTTTGTGGGCTTCCCACACCGATCCCGGGGCGCAGTCTGCTGTCTTGTTTGTGGAGAAGTAGTATTTTAGTTCCCTATTCACTTCCTCCAGGACTTCTGGTCTTTGTAAAAGGCTTTCGTTTAGTCGCCAGAAAGGAGTTTTATTTGTGAGAGTATTGCATAGCACATAGGTCAGAGTTATAGGAGCATGGTCCGACCATGTCCTTTGGCCTATAGCCGATTCCCTAACCGCATGTAATTGGTCATGGGGGATAAGGAAATAATCTATCCTTGTATGAAGTTTGTGGGGGGGGGAGTAGAACGTATAGTCCCTTTCGCCCGGGTGTTGGAGACGCCATACGTCGATCAGTTGATTTTCATGTAAGGCTTTGGTGATGCGTTTGCGGGCTTTAATTGGAATAGAGGATGATCCCGAGGAGGTGTCTATTGATGGGGCTAAGGGCGTGTTAAAATCTCCCCCTAATATCAGCTGGCCTTCTCGAAAGTTAGCTAGTTTGGATAAAGTTTGTTGCATAAAAGTATCTTGGCCGTCATTTGGGGCGTATATGGTCGCTAACGTCAGGAGTACTTCTCCACTAAGACCTTTAATGAATGTATATCTGCCCTCTTTATCTACTAAGATATCGCGGAGGGTCCATTGTAATTTACTTGATAGGAGGATGGATGTTCCCCTGGATTTAGTTTTGTTGGTAGAATGGTAAGTGAGAGGAAAGAATCTATTCTTAAGGACTGGCAATTTGTCCTCTTTAAAATGGGTTTCCTGAATAAAGGCTATGTCAGCCTGGGCCCGTCTCAATTCAGTCATCAAAATACGTCGTTTTTCCGGCGTGTTAAGGCCTTTCGCATTAACCGAAAATATTTGTAGAGTGTCCATCCTCAACCAGAGCCAGGGAGGGAAAGGTAAAAGAGAGGGGGGGAAGGGGGAACCTGCTATAGAATGAAAAGGAAAAGTGACCTCTGATTTATATCTGGGAAACTGTAGTTATTGTGGTGTATTGGTTTGGAGAGAGCAGGGGGAAAGACAAACAATAAGATGTGGTACAGTACAAAAACAAAAAATAGATAAAAGAAAACCCCCACAAAAAGAGGGGGGGGATAAACTACTACAGCAAGCGACGTGCTGGCCTATGTGGGGGAGTAACTGGAGAAGGCAAAGGGGGAGTGCCCCCGACCCATCCCGCCCGGCCCGAGCCCTAGGAGCGGTGTTAAAACGTCCCCCCTCACCTCCCCCACCCGAACCCCCGCAACCGTCCCCAGCTGGAGGGGCCCGCAGGGAGGGCAGAAAGGGGAAGGGGGGACTGTAGTCTCTCACCCAAGGTCTCCATTTGAAGCACCTCTAAAAATTGAAGTTATCTGCGCTGGGTATGACGGTGTGAGAGAGAGCCGGTGCGTCATGACCACGCGCAGGAAGTCATACGCTAAGGGTTAGTCAAGAGCCTGTATATCCCCTACGCACCTTTAACCTTGTTTAACATACCTCCTAAGACAACAAAACATAAAACTGTCTAATCCACTGTATGGCAAATATATAATATTCTTATAAACAAGTAAAGGAAAGAAAACAAATCAATATTGGAACATTAGCGTCCTTATACCGTGCGTTGAGTGTCCCTGAAGGTAGCGAAAAGAGGGGGGGGGGTCCCTCATCTCCCAGGTCCCACATCGGAAAGGTTCCTCATCTATTTAGGATCTACAGCCATAGATAACCATGGGGGGGAGAAAGTCTTATCCGTAACCATAATTGTTCCCACTGTGTAGCCAGTAACCATATCTTGGGTGAGACACATCTGAAGCGTATCGCCTCTAGAGGCGGTGGTAGGATAGTGAGAAGTCACCCCCTCCAACTCGTGAGGTGTCTTGGCGTTGGACTGATCCTTCCAAATTTCTGGTAGTGGGGTTCACAAGGGGTCTGGGGGGGACCTCAGCAAGGTAAAGCCATGTAGTAATAGGGAATCGCCGGTATCAGGGGAAGGGGATGATCCCTCATGACTCACGTGTCCCATCTGGAGTAGGCGGCCTAGACCTCCGTCGTTGTCTTTGCGGTCTTGGTTGGAGGTTCCTTTGCGAAGACTGTGGGCCGGATCGTCCTCTTGTTTGTGGAAGGAATGTCAGACAGTTTGGGATCTGGAAGGGGGATGTCTCCAGGAACACAGAGAGGGCCGGTAAGTCCCTCGGGGAGCGGAGTTGGAATGATTGTTGCCCTTTTTTAAAAAGCACTGACAGAGGATATCCCCACCGGTATGTGGCCCCCTGCCGGCGGGCTGTCTCCAGTACCGGTCGGAGCACGGCTCTTCTCTGCAGAGTGGCTCGGGAAACATCTGGTAAGATTTTGATTATTGCTCCGTCAAAGTCTATGTCCCCCGCCTCCCATGCTCGGCGGATAATCGTTTCTTTGTGGGAGTAATGATGGAGGCGGCAGATAACGTCCCTCGGCCTGCTAGGATCCTGCGATTTTGGACCTAGCGCTCGGTGTATTCGATCGAACTCCATATTTTGCGGGAGCTGGTCTCCTGGAAGCTTGTTGAAGATGGCCACTGCAGTGGCGGCTAGATCTTCCTGTCCTGTCGCTTCTGGGAGGCCGCGCAGACGGAGGTTGTTGCGTCTGCTTCGGTCCTCCATTTCTTCCTGGTGCAGTTGGAGCATTGTAGCGGCATCAACATGGGCTTCCTGGAGGTGTTCCAATTCTGAGACTCTGCGTTCTAGGTCTGTCACTGAGGTCTCGCCCGCTGTCAGTCTAGTGGAGAGTGAGCTCAGTTCTCCGTGCACTTTCTGTATATCTTTACGGTGTTGTGCTTCTAAGCGGCCAATAAGGGATTCAATGTCCTCCTTAGTGGGGAGTGCTCTGAGAAGTGCCCATATCTCCGCATTTCCCTCGGCACCCCCTGAACCCAACAGGGGGGGGGTCCCCGAACCAGATTGCAGGGCGGCCGGGACATCTGAATAGGAGTCTGAGTCCATTGATGCAGCCGGGGACGCCGGGTGGCTCCCCTGAGTCTCACTCACCCCTCCACGTGTCTCCGCCATCTTAGGTTCCATAGGGGGAGTCCGGGGCTGAGTCAAGAAGTGGTCTAAAGTTCCCCCTGAGTCTTTTGGTTTTGCTGATTTGGCTCTCCCTCCTGTTCTCCTCCTCTTAGAGTGCATGCCTCGTTCATCGGGTGTGTTTTAGAGCGTAGTTGGCACGGTCAGCCGGGACGGAGTCGGGAGCTTAAAGGAGAAGCGTCCTCACCTCGCCATGTCCAGGCCACGCCCCCCATTTTATTGTATTTAATGTTTGCTAATGTCTTGTATTTCTTTCCTCATTCCCTAATTACCATGATTGGAATATGCTGTGAATGTCCCCTTTGTCCTCATGCAAGCTTGATTTTTATGTAATTAATTTTTAGGTCCTTCATACAGATTGGCCTTCAATAACCTCCCCAGCATGCTCTCCTGCCCTATATTCACCTCATGTAGTCACTTAACAATGTATTTTGTCAGCTCCATAGTAGTGCTTTACCCCAAACACCCCCTAAAATGTTTTTAAATGTGATTTTTGCTTTAAATTCAGGCAGAGTGCCAGAGGCTTTTTTTGTGGTGTCCCCAAATCATTTTTAGTAACCCTCCCTCCCCCAACTGCTAAGTCAGCTGATCCCAATTCTCTATCTATCCTCAATCATCTATCTGCTGACTTTGCCAAACCCATACACACTATACCCATCTCTTTTGTGCTCAGATGTATGGATGAATTCCTCAAAGCATGTAGTGCAAGGGCCTGCCTGTATACTTTCAAATGTTACTGTTTAAACTTTTTATATCCTATTATTATCTTTATAGGTAATATCAGAATGTCCAAATGTGCTCAAATGTGTACAGTGTTTATTTATATCTTTGTATTATGACACTTCTTACCTGTCCAGTGGGCTGCCAATAGTGTAACTAAGGAGGGGCTGTTCCAAGTAATACCCTGTATTTAGGCATTCGTCTCTCAATTAAGTGAAGAGGGTTACCTGTACAAGATTTCCCCACCCCCCATAATGTTAGAAATGGCCCATGAGAGGGGGGGGGGGGATATGATAGGTGTACCTTATACTTTGGTGTTGTTAAATTCCCCTTAATAAATGCTATCTGGAGGTTGGCCAAGAATGTTTGTGTCTAATCTGCTTGCCATGTTTATGTGCAAAAATATTAATTTATTTTTGTTTTTCTCAACAGTTTCCTTCCACGCCACAGGAATGGCAGACTGTGGCCTCCCACTTTGCAGAGCGGTGGGACTTTCCTAACTGCGGAGGGGCAATTGATGGGAAACACGTCCACATCGTCCCACCACCCAACTCAGGGTCGTACTATTTCAACTATAAGGGGTTCAATAGTATTGTGATGTTGGCGGTGGTGTCGGCTAATTACGACTTCTTGTATGTGGACGTGGGGAAGAATGGCCGTATGTCCGATGGTGGAGTCATCGCCCAGACGGAGTTCTACAGGCGTCTCCAGAATGGCAGCTTGGACTTGCCACCTCCAGAGGACAATGTGGAAGGACTCCCATTCGTGTTCGTTGCTGATGAAGCGTTTGCGCTGGGGGACCATCTTATGCGGCCATTCCCTATGAGGACCCTCACCCTGTTTTGGGGGAGCAACCCCCTCCTCACCGCTACTTTATTATTGAGGAAGGGGTTGCACCCCCAATACGCGTCCATTGATCTCCCGTGATGGCAGATAGCACATGTTGGCACACTGTGTGCATCCTCCAAATTAGGCTTTGACAAATCTTTCAAACATTTTGAAAATTGGAGCACACAAAAAAATAAAGGGATTGTGAGGGGTTTTAAACTCGCCCCAAAACATCAATGATGTTTTTATTTTTTTGAATAACATCATTGATGTTTTTATTGAGGTTTTCCAATTCTAAATTACACCCCATGATCTCCCTGATCAGGATCTGGGCACTTTCTGATGTGAAAGGATCTGGATCCACAACATCACGATCACCTAAAAAGAGAAACCCAAAAAAAAAAAAAAAAAAAAAAAAAAAAAAAAGGTATCAAAAAAATGCCGTCATCTATCTCTTACCTGAGCCTGTGGTCGCAGACACTCACCTGTTGTGGTGACAATTTCCACCACATCTTCTTCCTCCTCCTGCACTTCTTGGGTTGGTGGGATTTCACCTTCTTCCAGAGGTGGGGGGTCTGTGTTCTCCTCGGATGAGGGGTGCCCTCTGAGTCTTTTCTCCCCTATGTCAAACAAAAATGCTATACTTAGCACACAGTGATTTGATGGCAGAACTATAATTATAAAACATTGCTTGGAAGTGGGGTATAATTGTCTATTTTGGCAGAGTTCCAAAATGTGGCATTTTCAGTGTCCTTTGTCAAGCTTCAATACTTTACCTGTTTGGTACAAGCTTCACAGATGTAGCCCCCCCCTATAGTATACACTGGAGCACCTGTGTGCCCCCCCTAATAAAAATGGTGTTCTTGTGTCCCACACTAGTGCTCCAGTGTCCAGATGTGAAAACAGCTGCTGAGTGTCCTCTTCTTACAAAGAATCTAGTTTGCATTTCATTCTAGTAACAAAGCCATCTACACAACCAAAATAGTTTATGACAAGTAGGGCATAAAAATTGTGGCCAAATGCATATGGCCTAAACAATGGTGTTTTATAGGCCGAAAGAAAAATGTTTGATACGAACGAATAATGTACCCATGAACATGAAATTTGCCATGTAAAAATGTAGACTTGTAAGAAAAGCACATGGAGCAGCACGAACGTAATAAACATAAAGAATAGGAACACAGGACAACTACTTACTTTTTTGCAGCACTCTCTGGATCTTTCTGTACTTCTCATGTTCTCTTAATTTCAGGTCCGACCACCGCTTCCTGAGCTGATCTTTCGATCGTTGGACCCCGAAATGCCAGTGCAGACTCCTGACCACTTTCGCCATGATCTTGGCCTTTCGGACATTGGGGTTGGGGTAAGATCCATACTTCCTCTCATAGTCGGCACTCTTCAGGATGTCCACCATCTCCAATATCTCCCCAAAGGACATATTTGAGGCCTTAAATCCTTAAATCTCCTTCTGGATCGGGACGTTTCAGGCTCTGGGCTTTCCTCCTCCTCCTCGTTGCTATAATTAGCACGCACCTGCTGTGTCTCCGCCATGTGCTCTTCCCCCACTGCACCGAACGAAAAGGAGCGGGGAATAGACTAGAAAAAACATCAGGGGCGGGTGGAGTTACACGCATGCGCAGTGTGTATGTAGCGTAACACGCGTGCGTATTACATACGATCTGTGAGCGGAGGAAGGAGCATCGAAAGCGTTGATCGTGATAACGAAGGTAAGATCTAAACTTGGGCCTATACTGCCTATATTGTAACAAGATTAGGAGAGTTTGGCCTGACCTTAGGTTTTGTCTTGTGTTGTGTCTTGCAGAGAAAATGGATGGCTTCAATGACCACAACTTCCTCCCCCTGTTCATAGACAAATACAGGGAGCTGCCCTGTCTGTGGCAGGTGAGACATCCCCATTATAACAATAAACAAAAGAGGCAGGCAGCGCTGGAGAAACTGCTGGAGTTGGTGAAGCCGGTGGTCCCCACAGCAACCATCCCCTATTTAAAAACCAAAATTGGTGGCCTGAGGAGCACTTATCTTAGGGAGCGCAAGAAGGTCACAGATTCCCAGAGGTCCGGAGCTGCAGCAAATGACATTTATGTCCCCAGGCTGTGGTACTATGAGAGACTGCGATTTCTGTCAGACCACACTGAAGTCAGGGAATCCCTCTCCACTCTTCCTTCCACTCTTCCTTCCACCCCAGCTGAGGCTTCCAATGTCCAGCCTGGGCCTTCCAGCCAGGAAGAAGTGGAGGAGCCCAGCTGGAGTCAGGTATAGCATTCTTCTACAGATTTCTGGTCAATAAATAAATGATGTTTACTAGATGTTATTATTGATCACTAATTGCTGATTGAAAAAAGTGTTTTACAGATCAATAGACAGTAGTGGGCACCAAAAATTGGGACAAGAATGAAAACTGCTGGGCTCAGAATGATAGTCTGTTATATTTGTTAACATTCAATTTGCAACAGTCATGAGGTGAAAATTGTGTGTGATTGATGAATAAAAAACTAAAACTATGTCCCTTTTTCATACACAGGAAGACCTCAGCCAGGAGGAGGTTGTGGAATGTGGCAGTCAGGAGGAGGCGGGGATTAGTGGCAGCCAGGAGGAGGCGGGGCTAAGTGTCAGCCAAGAGAAGCCTGGGACCAGTCGCAGCCTGACTGAATCGCAGGTTCCTCCCCTCCGCCTTCCATATAAAAGAGCGAGGAAGACGACTCCCATGCAGGATTCAGCACTCAGGCTCATTCAGGAGGCTTCTGCGTCCCTCCGAGCCTTACCAACTCCTGAAGAGGCCTTTGCCTGCATGGCTGCCACCAAACTGCAGGGCATGCAGGAGGGTTAACGCCTCCTGTGTGAGCAACTTATTTATAAAGTCCTAACTAAGGGGGTAAGTGGGGAACACCCAAGACCGACGTGATTGAGTTGGACCATCCTCCTCCTGCTGCCACAACTCCACCACCAGAGCCACCGCGTGGAAGGAAGCGTGGAAGGAAGACCAGAGAGTGATGGCCCTGGGTTCAGTCTGGTCTGACAAAAGCTGCAGTCTCTCGTATGACCACAGCCTGGGGACACAGATGTCATCTGCTGCTTTCCGGATCTCTGGGACTTCTGGACCAGACTGCACTCCCTTACATAAGGACTCCTCAGGCCACCAATTTTGCTTGAAAATAGTTGGTGTGCCCTGGGGGTCCAAGGCTTAACCCATTTCTGCAGTTTCTCCAGCGTTGCCTCCCTCTTTGTTTAGTTGTGAGCCCTTAATAAAAGTTATTTTTTGGAAAATTATACTCTCCTATGTGTGTTTTCATCCAAAAAGGACAGTTTGTTGTTGACGATTCAGGTACATTTCTAACATAAAATGTGAAATTAAAGGGACAACACCACCAAACAATCTCCTACAGATTAAATAGAACATCATATCAATGGTGTTGTGGTAACTTGACACAAAAAACACACACACAAAAATTTTCAGGAGTACAAATAAAAACTCCAAAAACAAAAAATAAGCCTTGAAAAAAAATACAAACCAAAAAAAAAAAAAAATCGGCCTTAAAAACCAAAAAAACAAAAAAAACAAAATAATGTTGTCAGATGTGACAAATCAAAATATATTAAGGGAATCCCGATAAATAGTAAAGAAATAAGTTTGTGAGAAGTGTGTGTGAATATGAGCAGCAAAACTACTTAATTCTTGTCACATTATAAAGAAGAAGAGAGTGCGCTGTATTAAACCATTTTTAACATTGCAGCGTGACGAAAGTGCTGTATCCATTGCGAACGCTAAGTTTACCAGACCGAGCTGTTCCGTGTCGGAATTTCTTCTGAGCATGCGTGGCACTTTGTGCGTCGGAACAGGCCACACACGGTCGGAATTGACGCGATCGGACTTTGTTGTCCGAAAATTTTATCTCCTGCTCTCCAACTTTGTGTGTCGGAAAATCCGATGGAAAATGTCCGATGGAGCCCACACGCGGTCCGAATTTCCGACAACACGCTCCGAACGGACATTTTCCATCGGAAAATCCGACCGTGTGTACGGGGCATTAATGTTTTTTGGCCCTGGTAAATATGAAATTGTGAAGTCAAATCTAGAGAAGAACAATGACCACCTGGCTTGACGCGAGTTCAGTCTTTTAGCAGAACGGATGTATTCAAGGTTTTTGTGGTCAGTCAGAACTATGAATGGATAGCGAGCTCCCTCCAGCCAATGTCTCCATTCCTCCAAAGCAAGCTTTATGGCTAGAAGTTCTCTGTTGCCTATATCATAATTGCTCTCTGCTGGGGAATATTTATGAGACAAGAAGGCACAGGGGTGGATGGCAGCATTTACAGGATCCTTTTGTGACAAAAGCGCCCCCACCCCTACTTCAGATGCATCTACCTCCACAATAAAAGGTAGCTCAGGAACAGGATGGCATAGGATTGCTGCAGAGGTAAAGGCTTTCTTTAACTGAGTAAAGGCTACCTGGGCTTCAGTAGTCCATTTAAACGGAGTCTTCCTGGTGAGAGAGGTGATTGGATGTGCAATGGTGGCAAAGTTCTTAATGAATTTTCGATAGAAATTTGCAAAGCCCAGGAAGCGCTGCCTTCAGGTCTGAAGGTGGTGCCCAGTCTAAAATGGCTTGAATCTAGGCTGGATCCATGGTGAGGCCTGTGTCAGAAATTAGGTAGCCTAGAAAAAGGTACTTGTTTAACATGGAATTAACATTTTTCAGGCTTTACAAAAAGGGAGTGAGTCTTTAATCGGGCCAATACTGAGCAGATATGCTTCTGATGTGTTTCAAGATTGGGAGAATATATCAAAATATCGTCTAAATATACAAGCATGAAGCGACCCAACATGTCACAGAAAATGTCATTCATAAAGTTCTGAAAGACAGCTGGTGTATTTCTGAGACCGAAAGGCATGACAAACATTCGTAATGACCATCCTTGGTGTTAAAGGCTGTCTTCCACTCGTCGACTGCACGGATGCGCACCAAATTATAGGCTCCCCTTAAGTCCAGTTTGGATAAGATTTTGGCTCCCTGGATTTGAGAGAACAATTCTGTGATGAGAGGAAGAGGATACCGATTGGGAACAGTTATTTTATTTAGACCTCTGTAATCAACAAAGTCTCAGTCCCACATCCTTCTTTGGGACAAAGAAGCATTCTGCTCCTGCGGGAGAAGTGGAGGGACGGATGAAACCATTAGCTAGGTTTTCCTGGATGTATACTTGCAAGGCAAGATTCTCTGGCTCAGACAGTGGAAAGACTCTCCCTCGAGGAGGTGTAGTGTCAGGCAAGAGGTCAATGGGACAATCATAACTGCGATGAGGAGGTAAAGCGTCAGCAATCCCTTTAGAAAACACATCCCGAAAGTCCTTATAACAAAGTGGAATCTGTTCCATTCCCACTTGACAGGTAGCAAGTCGAACAGGGTGCTGGATGCAGTTCTTTTTACACTGACTGGACCAAGCCAGAATATTTCCTGTTCGCCAGTCAATAACAGGATTGTGCTTCTGAAGCCAAGGAAAGCCTATGATCAAAGGAGTGGACGAAGAGTCAGTGACAAGACATGAAATCATGTCCCAATGCAAAGCCCCCAATTGTAATGCCCCGTACACACGGTCGGATTTTCCGACGGAAAATGTGTGATAGGACCTTGTTATGGGAAATTCCGACCGTGTGTAGGCTCCATCACACATTTTCCATCGGATTTTCCGACACACAAAGTTTGAGAGCAGACTATAAAATTTTCCGACAACAAAATCCGTTGTCGGAATTTCCGATCGCGTGTACACAAATCCGACGCACAAAGTGCCATGCATGCTCAGAATAAATAAAGAGGTGAAAGCTATTGGCTACTGCCCCGTTTATAGTCCCGACATACGTGTTTTACGTCACTGCGTTCAGAATGATTGGATTTTCCGACAACTTTGTGTGACCGTGTGTATGCAAGGCAAGTTTGAGCCAACATCCGTCGGAAAAAATCCTAGGATTTTGTTGTCGGAATGTCCGATCAATGTCCGACCGTGTGTACGGGGCATAACTGGAAAGGGTTGGTGGATTGGAGCACTAGCTCTTGTGAGAGAGGCCGATTATCCACGGAAATCAGGCGGACTGGGCAATCTAGAGCATGAGTTTCCAGGGACAAAGAGATAATCAGAGTCTTATCAATAAAATTCTCAGCGGCTCCAGAATCTACCAAGGCCAGCAGTTCATGAGCCCCTGTCCCAAAGTGAATGACAGCCGGTAAAAGAATACGATTGTCCCCCTGGGGAGATGAGAGCAGACCTAAGGTGACCTCCCCGCAATTACCTAGGTCCTGGAGTTTCCCAGACGTGTAGGGCATGAACGGAGCATATGACCCTTGAGGCCACAATATAAGCAGAGTCCCATGTTACGCCGGCGTGTGTGTTCCTGGGCAGATAACCGGGTGGAGCCTAACTGCATAGGTTCTTCCTCAGATTTGGCACTGGAGGTGGAATAGTGAGGGGGCAAGAGAGGTATATAGTTTACCACAGCTGTAGTTTGTTCTTGTCTCCTCTCTCGCTGGCAGTGGTCAATTCTAATGGCTAGATTCATAGCCTCCTCCAGTGAGGCTGGGTAGGAGAAGTTGACCAGAGCATCCTTAATTGCATCTGAAAGGCCCATTCTAAATTGGCTGCGGAGAGCTGCATCATTCCAGCCAGATTCCGGGGCCCACCTGCGAAACTCTGAGCAATACATTTCAGCTGTGGTAGTTCCTTGTTTTAAGTTACGCAGGGTTGATTCTGCAGTAGTAGCATGATCTGGATCATCATATAGCAACCCTAAGACTTTAAAGAAGGCATCTACTGTTAGCAAGGCTGGATGGTTTGGTTCCAGGTTAAAGGCCCAAGCCTGGGGGTCACCCTGTAGTAGAGAGATAATGATTTGAACCCTCTGAGTTTCAGGGCCAGACGAGGATGGCCTTAACTTGAAATATAATTTGCAGCTGTTTTTAAAGTTGCAAAACCCTTTACGGTCACCAAAAAACCGGTCAGACAAAGGAATTTTTGGTTCAGATGGAGTTTTTGTAGCGATGGTAGTAGAAGGAGATTGCACCTTGGTGAGCTCTGTGGCCATTTCCTGAACTTAATGGGATAAGCGGCAAAGTTCCTGTGCAATCAACTGAGCCTGCTCAGGATCCATGATAGGTTTCCCTTATTATGTATGGCTCGTGTTAATGTCAGGCTAGGAGCATATAACAGGTAACAGTTCAGGTGTTATGATTATGCAAAGAGTTCAAAGAACAAGAGCACATACCATGAGCAGGTCTGAGCAGAGCAGGTCAGCTGGGACTTGTAGTTCACCGCCGTAGATGAAAGTAGATGTTTGCTGGACCTTGTAGTTCACCGCTGCAGATGAGGATAGATGTTAACTGGTGCTTGTAGTTCACCGCTGCATATGAGGATAGATGTTGTCTGGTGCTTGTAGTTCACCGCTGCAGATGGAGGTACTACAGTAGAATCAGACAAAGCGTAGTCTAGGCAAGCTGGGTCATATACAGGAAGATCAGAGTCCAAACGGTACCGAATCAGAAGCAAGCAAACAGGGTCAAAAAGAACCGGGTCATAAACGAAATACACAGAGCAGATATCAGCTGGATCAAACACAAGGTAAACTCTAACATGAGCACTGACTGAATGCTGATACAGGTGATTTAAAGGTGAGCTAGCCAATCACTGTTGTTTCCCAGCAGAGGCTGTGTCAGGTGAGTTGTGCTGGGTCCTAAAGGGATCCTAGTACTGACATCTAGTCGGGTTTATTACAATGCTGGACTTAGGCTCGAAGCTCCAAAATGCTCCAAGTTGCTTGAAGCCAAATGCTTGAAGCTCAAAAAAGTTCTGGATCTTTTTTTGTAGCTCGAATTGGGCAGATTTGAGCATTTTTGACTAGATGGATTTACATCGAGGGACACTATTTTTTATTTTTTAATAAAGGAATTTAATAAAGAAACTTGTCTCTTGTGTTTATTACTTTTTGACACTTTTTTTTGGTGAATGGGTGCAGGTACTACTACTCAATACTCATTCACATAGTTGGGGGGCTAGGATCTGGGTGCCTCCTTGTAAAAGGGAGCTTCCAGATTCCGATAAGCCCCCTGTCCGCAGACCTCCACAAACATTGGCCATGGTTATGGGGATGAGACCCTTGTCCCCATCAACATTATTCCCACTTTAAGTGAAACAATAAAAATGAAAAATTCCTTTAAATTTAGTGCCGGGGTGGGGGGGGGGGGGTGGGTTCCTTAATCTGCCTGTAAAGTGGCGCATCTTTAGGATGTACAGCACATGCTGCAGTTAAAATGGAATTTCAAAGAAAAAAAAGTCAAATCACATTTAAATTGACTTGTGGATGCAATTGAAAATTACATTTCTAAAGAAAAAAAATGCATGAAATGACAGTTACATTTCCGGCAATACAATACCATTGCGGACAATAGAAAAATGTTAAAAAAATTACACTTTGTGTCTGGTATGGATTTTAAGGGGAACCCCACTCCAATTTTTTTTTCTAAATGGCGTGGGTTCCCCCCAAAATACATACCAGACCCTTATCCAGGCATAGAGCCTGGCAGGTCAGGAAAAGGGGGGGCTATTGAGTGCCCCCCCTCCTAAACCATGCAAGGCCACATGCCCTCAACATGGGGGGGTGGGTGCTTTGGGGCAGGGGGGCTCTGCTCCCCCACCCCATAGCACCTTGTCCCCATGATGATGGGGATAAGGGCCTCATCCCCACAACCATGGCCGGTGGTTGTGGGGGTCTGCGGGTGGGGGCTTATCAGAATCTGAAAGCCCCCTTTCACAAGGGGGCCCCCAGATCCAGCCTCCCCATGTGAATGAGTATGGGGTACATAGTACCCCTACCCATTCACCAAAAAGTGCCAAAAAGTAATAAACACAAGAGACAATTTTTGAAAATTCCTTTATTAAAAAATAAAAAAAGTATCCCTTGATGTAAATCCATCTTCAATTACGCTGCTCGCTAACCCGAAACATAAAAAAAAACGCTCCACCTACTGGGAGGCCTCCCATCAAATGCCTGCTCTGCGCTTTGACATTTCTTTTATAGGTAAGGAGCGGGGCCACCTGGCTACGTCACCCAGTGGCACTGCCCCCTTCTGACATCACTGGCTGGTGCATGCTGGGTCTGTGCCCCATCAGTGGCCCATCAGCGCCACATCTGTGCTCTACAGTGCCACATCAGTGCCCCATCAGTGCACATCTGTGCCCCATCAGTTCCACATCTGTGCTCTACAGTGCCACATATGTGCTACATCAGTGCCACATCTGTGCTCTAAAATGCCATCAGTGCCACTAAAGTGCCCATTAGTGCCAATACAGTGCCCATCAGTAAGTGCTCATCAGTGCCACCCTATCAGTGGATCTTCATCAGTGCCTATCAGTGCCATAAAAATGTGTAGAAAAATGCATTTTCATTTTCTTTCCACATTTTCCAAAAACTTGTGGAAGAAAATGACATGTTCAAAAGACTCATTATGCCTCGTAGATTATATGTTGGGGTGTTTTCATTCCAAAATGGGGTCATTTTGTGGGTGTTTCCATTGTCCTGGTGCTCTAGGGCCTTCAAAAGTGTGATAGGTTGTCAGGATTTTATATGTGTAATTTGTGCCTAGAACGCCTGGAGGTGCTCCCTGCTAGGGATGAGCTTAATGTTCAAGTCGAACGTAGGTTCGACTCGAACATCGGGTGTTCACCCGTTAGCTGAACAGCGAACAATATGGGGCGTCCACAGGAAATTCGAGCGCTGCGGAACTCCCCATAATGCACTACGAGATCACAGTGCATTGCTGTATGATGACTGGCCAAAGCATGCACCTGACCTGCATGCTTTGGCCAATCACAGCGCGCTCTGCTGAGAGAGCCATAATTGGCCAAAGGCAGGGTGCCTTTGGCCAATCATGGTTCAGGGGGGCTAAGTCCACGCCCCACACTATATAAGGCTGCTTACATAGTGCCCACGTATAGTGTTGTTGGTGTGGACTGAGAGATAGCTTGAGTTAGATTAAGCAGGCAGGTTATTTAGTTAGTGGCAGCGTATATATATATATATATATATATATATATATATATATATATATACTCTGCATTTAGCATACACTATATATTCAGTGTATACTCTCTCTCTCTCTCTCACTCTCTCTCTCTCTCTCTCTCTCTCTCTCTCTATATATATATATATATATATATACAGTATCTCAAAAAGTAAGTACACCCCTCACATTTTTGTAAATATTTTATTATATCTTTTCATTTGACAACACTGAAGAAATTACACTTTTCTACAATGTAAAGTAGTGAGTGTGCAGCTTGTATAACAGTGTAAATTTGCTGCCTCCTCAAAATAACTTAACACACAGCCATTAATGTCTAAACTGCTGGCAACAAAAGTGAGTACACCCCTAAGTGAAAATGTCCAAATTAGGCCCAAAGTGTCAATATTTTGTGTGGCCACAATTATTTTCCAGCACTGCCTTAACCCTCTTGGGCATGGAGTTCACCAGATTGCCACTGGAGTCCTCTTCCGCTCTTCCATGACGACTTCACGAAGCTGGTGGATGTTAGAGACCTTGCGCTCCTCCACCTTCCCTTTGAGGATGCCCCACAGATGCTCAATAGGGTTTAGGTCTGGAGACATGCTTGGCCAGTCCATCACCTTTACCCTCAGCTTCTTTAGCAAGGAAGTGGTCGTCTTGGAGGTGTGTTTGGGGTCGTTATCATGTTAGAATACCGCCCTGTGGCCCAGTCTCTGAAGGGAGGGGATCATGCTCTTTAGTATGTCACAGTACATGTTGGTATACATGGTTCCCTCAATGAACTGTAGCTCCCCAGTGCCAGCAGCACTCATGCAGCGCCAGACTATGACACTGCCATCACCATGCTTGACTGTAGGCCAGACACACTCGTCTTTCTACTCCTCACCTGGTTGCCGCCACACACGCTTGACACCATCTGAGCCAAATAAGTTTATCTTGGTCTCATCAGACCACAGGACAGGAGGTTCCAGTGATCCATGTCCTTAGTCTGCTTGTCTTCAGCAAACTGTTTGCAGGCTTTCTTGTGCATCATCTTTAGAAGAGTCCTTCTGGGACGACAGCCATGCAGACCAATTTGATGCAGCGTGCGACGTATGGTCTGAGCACTGACAGGCTAACCCCCACCCCTTCAACCTCTGCAGCAATGCTGGCAGCATACGTCTATTTCCCGAAGACAACCTCTGGATATGATGCCGAGCACGTGCACTTAACTTCTTTGGTCGATCATGGTGAGGCCTGTTCTGAGTGGAAACTGTCCTGTTAAACCGTTGTATGGTCTTGGCCACCATGCTGCAGCTCAGTTTCAGGGTCTTGGCAATCCTCTTAAAGCCTAGGCCATCTTTATGTAGAGCAACAATTCTTTTTTTCAGATTCTCAGAGAGTTCTTTCCCATGAGGTGCCACGTTGAACTTCCAGTGACCAGTATGAAAGAGTTATGCCCAGTACACACGGTCGGATTTTCTGACGGAAAATATGTGATAGGACCTTGTTGTCGGAAATTCCGATCGTGTGTGGGCAAAGTTTAAGAGCTTGCTATAAAATTTTCCGACAACAAAATCCGTTGTCGGAAATTCCAATTGTGTGTATACAAATCCGACGCACAAAGTGCCACGCATGCTCAGAATAAATTAAGAGATGGAAGCTATTGGCTACTGCCCCGTTTATAGTCCCGACGTACATGTTTTACGTCACCCCGTTCAGAACGATCGGATTTTCCGACAACTTTGTGTGACCGTGTGTATGCAAGACAAGTTTGAGCCAACATCTGTCGGAAAAAATCCATGGATTTTGTTGTAGGAATGTCCGATCAATGTCCGACCGTGTGTACAGGGCATTAGAGTGATAACACCAAATTTAACACACCTGCTCCCCATTCACACCTGAGACCTTGTAAAACCAATGAGTCACATGACACCGGGGAGGGAAAATGGCTAATTGGGCCCAATTTGGATCTTTTTTACTTAGGGGTGTAATCACTTTTGTTGCCAACGGTTTAGACATTAATGGCTGTGTTGAGTTATTTTGAGGGGACAGCAAATTTACTCTGTTATACAAGCTGTACACTCACTACATTACATTGCAGCAAAGTGTTATTTCTTCAGTGTTGTCACATGAAAAGATGTAATAAAATACTTACAAAAATGTGAGGGGTGTACTCACTTTTGTGAGATACTGTATATACAGTCTAGTGTGTGTGTGTGTGTGTGTGTGTGTATATATATATATATATATATATATATATATATATATATATATTTATATATACATACTCTGCATTCAGTGTAGTAAATCAGTGGTGTTTAGTTTCTAATACACTTCAGGCGATGTACACAGTATATATAATACAAGGTGTACAGTTCTCTAATACACTCTAATACACTTCAGGCGCTGTACACAGTATATAATACAGTGTAGTGTGGTGTTACAAAAAAAAAAACATCATGTCCAGAGGGCAAGCAGCCTCTGTGTCTACAGTCAACAGTGGTGGTTGTGGACATGGTGCATCCTCTGCAGGTGGCCGTGGGGCACACTTGTCCTTTTTTGCTGCTGATGGCCATGTCATTGAGCCACAACATGCACAAGAGTTGGTGGAGTGGATAACGAAGCTGTCCTCATCCTCTGCATCCTCTGTCACTCAGGCTCGGAGTAGTTTGCCTTCCAACGCAGCTGCCAAAGGAGCCTATTCCACAGGCTCACTTACACAGTCTCAGTCCACAGTTATGCCCCGTACACACGGTCGGATTTTCCGATGGAAAATGTGTGATAGGACCTTGTTGTCGGAAATTCCGACCGTGTGTGGGCTCCATCACACATTTTCCATCGGATTTTCCGACACACAAAGTTTGAGAGCAGGATATAAAATTTTCCGACAACAAAATCCGTTGTCGGAAATTCCGATCGTGTGTATACAAATCCGACGGACAAAGTGCCACGCATGCTCAGAATAAATAAAGAGATGAAAGCTATTGGCCACTGCCCCATTTATAGTCCCGACGTACGTGTTTTATGTCACCGCGTTCAGAATGATCGGATTTTCCGACAACTTTGTGTGACCGTGTGTATGCAAGACAAGTTTGAGCCAACATCCGTCGGAAAAAATCCTAGGATTTTGTTGTCGGAATGTCCGAACAAAGTCCGACCGTGTGTACGGGGCATTACTCCTTCCGTAGCCCCACCATCATGAGGAGTCCCCAGAATTATTCAACCACAGTATCGGTTACATGCTGCTGGAGGATGCGCAGCGATTTGAAGGCTCCGATGTTGGTTGCCAGGTTCAGGATGGGAATAACGTGAGCCTAGAAAGAGGGGGTGCCACAGAAGGACAAGAAACTGGCAGTCATGTTCCCCCAGCTGCAGCATGCTGCCAAGTTTGCTCCAGTGACGAGGAGGGAGGGGATGATGAGGTCACTGACTGTACTTGGGTGCCTGATAGAAGAGAGGAGGAAAGTGAGGAGGAGGAGGAGACAGCACAATTCTGATGAAGCAGGATGTCCTCCAGGGGGCAGCTTATGGGCAGCCACCATATTGCCTTAACCGCAGAGCTCCGCAGGTACAGGGTGCTGCAGACTCCCTAATGACTTTTAAAAGTTTCTTGGTGTGGGCCTTTTTCAACACGTGTGCAGCAGATCTCACCGTTGCTGTTTGCAACCTATGTCTGAAGTACATCAAGCATGGCCAGAACAGCAGCCACTTGGTCACCACTTGCTTGACCAGACATATGACGACCTGCCATGCAGTCCATTGGCAACAGCACTAGAAAGACCCACATCATAGAAAAAGTTTGACTCCTCCTTGCTCCTCATCTGGGATCTCAAACCCTAATATACCTCCAGTCCTCTCAAAAACCTGCACTGAAAGGAATGAAAGTAAAGCAATAGGTGTCACAATACTTACAGCCAATCTGCTAGCAGTACACCACCAGTTGATTTCAGCAGGCAAATTTCCCTACCCCATTTGCTTAGCCGTAAAAAGAAATTTGGTCCTAGCCATGCACATGCTCAACGTCTAAATGCTAGCTTGGCCAAATTGCTAGCACTGCAACCGCTGCCTTTTCAGCTAGTAGACTCTGCCCCCTTTTGTGAATTTGTGGAATGTGCAGTGGCAGGTTCAGCCAGGAATGGTTGTATGCGACAATGGCATCAACCTTCTTTCCGCCCTCTGACAGGGACACTTGACCCACGTTCCATGTTTGGCACATGTCCTGAATTTGGTGGTGCAGCATTTCTTGACCAGGTACCCAGGTTTACAAGATCTCCTGAGGCAGGCCAGCAAAGTCTGTGATCATTTCCGCCAGTCATACAATGGCAGTGCTCGGCTGGCTGACATTCAAAGGGAATGCAAACTGCTCATCAACCTCCTCATTTGTGACATGTCCACCAGGTGGAACTCAACATTGGCAATGGTGTAGTGTCTGCACACACAGCAGAGGGCCATAAATGAGTACCTGTGCGAGTATGGCACCAGGACAGGGTCAGGGGAGCTTGGCTTCTTTTCGCTACGCCAGTGGCTGCTGATCAAGGATGCATGCACTGTCCTGTCACCATTTGAGGAAGCCTCAAGGATGGTGAGCAGCTACAATGCATGCATCAGTAACACTGTCCCTCTAGTATTCCTGCTGGAGCACACGCTTCATGGAATCATGGACAGGGCACTTGAGGCAGAACAGCGGGAGGAAGAGGAGGACTTCCTTTCCTCTCAAGGCCCTCTTTATCCAGGTAGCATTCCTGTGGCGCTGCCAAACACACAGGAAGAAAAGGAGTAGGATTGTGTCAGCAAGGATGTAGAGCATATCATGCAGCAGTACTCAAGGGAGGGTTTTCAGTCCACAGAAACCCAAGGATTTGTACATGGCTGGGAGGAGGTAGTTACAGATAATGTGATCATTAGTGACCCAGAGGACTCAGAATTGAATGCCTCTGCAAACTTACGCTGCATGGCCTCCCTGATTCTGCAAAGCCTGCAAAAGGACCCTAGGATTCGTGGTATCAAGGAGAGGGATCATTACTGGCTGGCAATCCTTCTTGATCCACGCAAGTGTAAAGTTGCAGAACTCATCCTGCCTTCGCAGATGAAGCAGAGGATGAAACATCTTCAGGAGGCCTCGAAGAAAAGTTTGTGTAACGCCTTTCCAGACCCTGGGAGGTTACCATTTTCTGGTGCTGGACAACGTGTTTCTGGGACTTCATTCGGTCAGAGGAAGAGCGGTGGAGAAAGTGGCTGGATGACCAATTCCTTTAAACAATTTTACAGTTCTCAGCACCAAAGGCTGTAGGTTCAAGCAACCATTGCCAGCGTCAGGAATATCTAGGGGCAAGAGCAGACTTGGAGACCTTTCCAACAGAGCATCCACTGGATTACTGGGTTTTAAGGATGGACCACTGGCCAGAACTTGCTCAATATGCTATCAAGCTACTGGCCTCTCCTGCAACCAGCTTGCTTTCTGAACGCACATTCAGTGCTGCTGGAGGGTTTGTAACTGATCAAAGAGTGCGCCTGTCCACAGACTTCACTTCTAAAAATGAATCAGTCCTGGATCAAGCTATTAAGCACCTGATGCTGATGTAACTGATTGAATTTGCTATGGATCTGGGGTCCCTTGAAGACTGCCTATCCTATTCCTCCTGAATCTTGATGATGCTAGCTTCCAACAATATTTTTGATTTAGGGCACCACCAACACCCAAGGCCCAATTGTTTAATTATTTAACAGGGGCATGTAATTACAATTTTTAAAATAATAGTTAACAGAAGGGCCCGTTCCTGTGCGGAACAAGAGTAACTGTGAGGGGTTACAGTGTTCTGGTACCATCAAAACCCAAGGCCCAATGTTTTTGCAGAATATATAGTGCAGTGCGTATAGTATATATACTGAAGTTCAGAGTATATAGTGCAGCCAGAGTAGTATATATAGTACAGTGCAGGGTATATAGTGCAGTGTACAATATATAATATAGTGTATCGAAGTGGTTAAGGGGAACCCTATGACAGAATTAAGAAAAAATGGCATGGGTCCCCCCCCCCCCCTTGGGTCTGGTATGGATTTTAAGAGGAACTCCATGGCAAAATGAAAAAATAAAATTGGCGTGGGGTCACCCCAAAATCCATACCAGACCCTTATCCGAGCATGCAACCTGGCAGACCACAGGAAAAGGGGGGGGGCGAGAGAGCACCCCCCTCCTGTATGGTACCAGGCCACATGCCAAATGTGGAGGGTGCTTTGGGGTCCCCCATGTTGATGGGGACAAGGGTCTCAATCCCACAACCCTTGCACGGTGGTTGTGGCGGTCTGTGGGGGCGGGGGGCTTATTGGAATCTGAAAGCCCCCTTTAACAAGGGGGCCTCCCGATCCCCCCCATGTGAATGGGTAACGGAAACATTGTACCACTACCCATTCACCAAAAAGTGTCAAAAAGTAAAAGCCACAATACAGTTTTTGACAAGTCCATGGGAGGTGTCCCGCCGACTGCTGTCTCTTGGCTGTGACAGCTGTTATATTAGCAAAGGGCGGGGCCACCCAGTGACATAACCGAGTGACCCTGCCCTTTCTGATGTCATGTGCCGTCAGAAGGGGGCAGGGTCACCTGATTATGGCAGCGGGTGGCCCCGCCCTTGCCTATATAAGAGCTGTCACAGCGAAAAGACAGCAGTCGTTTTTTTGTTTTTTTTTCAGGTCTGTCTGCGCCGTGATTAAAGATGGATGGACATCACAGCCCACTTTTTTTTGTTAATAAAGGAATTGTCAAACGCTGTCTCCTGTTGTTTTTTTCTTATATGACAGGTTTTTTTGGTGAATGAGTAGGGGTACAATGTTTCCTGTTACCCATTGTCATGGGGGGGTCTGGGGGCCTCTTTGTTAAGCCCCCCACAACCACCGGGCCTGGTACGCTTCAGGAGGGGGTCGCTTTCTCATCTCCCCCTTTTCCTGTGGCCTGCCAGGTTGCATGCTCAGATAAGGTTCTGGTATGGATTTTGGGGGGACCCACACGCCATTTTTAAAAAAAAAATTGGCACAGGGTTTTCTATGTAGATTGCCGGGATCCGGCAATACATTACAGCTGCAAGCAATTTTAAATGACATGTAAGAAGGCTGGCCTGTATTTGTAGGAGGAGTCTGAGGGGTATATATCCCTCCTCCTCTGTCTGAGCCTGCATCGGCTCATTTTCAGGGTTACAGCTGTCATTTCTGAGTTCTTGGGCCGTCCACGTCACTTCCGTTTTTTCAGTTTGCAGACCGTAAACACAGTCGGCATCAGGAGACTTGTGGCGGTCCCGGTGTTCATGGTTCCGGTTGTTGCGGGTGGAGCGCATCGGCGGGGGGGGCGCGTCGGATGCCCCCACAGCTTTGTTGTTAGCGACAGTGTCAGGGGGTCTGCCCACTCACAGCAGAGCATCCATTCCTGGGGCATTGGAGGAAGGGGAAGGGGACAGAGTAGACAGCTGTCTGTCGTTGGAGGTCCTGGGGAGGGCAGATGCATGCTGTACATATTGTGCTCCTGTAACCAGAGAATGACAGACAAAGCAGGATAATAGTTTCAGGTGTAAGAACAAAATCATGGTTGTTTTAGACTGACGTAGGTTTCACAACCTTAGGCACCGAGTGGAGAGATCCACCAATAAAATAGAAGTTCCACCACAACCGTACTGGTAATTTCTCTGCTTTGGCTACCAATATTGCAGCAATGCGATAATGCAATTTTTTCTCCTTTATCACTGCTGGTGAGGGGGGGGGGGAGCTGAGAGGGGAGCTTATATGTGTGGAGGTTGTCTAGTGCCCCTGTTGTTGGTGAGTTCATGCTTTCATCTCTTGCAGTCCAGGTCTGGTCTTTCCTTGTGGCATGGATCATGGGGGGCGGCGGCAGGCAACAGGTTACTGCACTGCATACTGTGTGCAACATAAGTTTTGTACCGATGTCCCCATCTATACTGAGCTACACACCACATATACTGCTTGCACGTATATTACATCTGTCCCTTGTCATCTCTGCAAATTGTGAGTTCTGATTGCCAGATGTTTTCAGGCTTGTAGGATAACTAAAAAATGGGGAGGGGGGCTGATTGGTGACTCAGCTCCACTGTTGCAGTCATTATTGCGACACATATGATTTGTCACAGCATTTCTGTCTCAGCGTTTCTGTCTCAGCTTTTCTGACCCAACGTTTCTGTCCCAGCGTTTCCGTCACAGCATTTCCGTCTCAGCGTTTCCGTCACAGCGTTTCTGTCATAGCATTAACGTCATAGCATGTTCTGTCATAGCATGTTTCTGTCATAGCATGTTTCTGTCATAGCATTTTTTATCATAGCATTTTCTGTCATAGCATGTTTTTGTCATAGCGGTTTCTGTCATAGCATGTTTCTGTTATAGCGGTTTCTGTCATAGCGATTTCTGTCATAGCATCTTTCTGTCATAGCAGGTTTCTGTCATAGCAGGTTTCTGTCATAGTGGTTTCTGTCATAGTGGCTTCTGTCATAGCAGTTTTTGTCATAGCATGTTCTGTCTAGCATATCGGTGCCATGCAGTGATGGCATGTTCACTAGAAGCCGTTTTATTTTCATTTGTTTTTCATGTCTCATCGTACCGTTCGTTCAAGTTTCTTTGTATACTTGGGTTTAGTTAGCTAGTACTCACATCTCAGGATCTGTCACGTCTACAGATTCATACAGGCTGAGGTTTCGTTTTTGAAATGATTGTTGACCACAATCTTCTTGCCCGTATACCATACGTCATACGATGCGCGTTCATTTCATTACACCTGTACAACTACCCACAATGGTCTGTGGGTACATTAGCCTGAGTGTTCAGTTTTAATTACCTGTATTTGCGCTGCAGGTTACTCGGGCTCACTTACTACATACACAAGGGTGGGAATCATCAGGTTTATTCACGCGCTGTGGTCTTATCATCACTGGTAAACGTCCTCATACTTAGGTAGGTACAGAGGGGTGTTGTTCTCATGTCTGGTTGTCTGTCATGTTCGCTAGTTCATGTTTCCTTAGGTTGGGCATGCAGCACGTTTCAGAAGTGATTGTTTTACCTTGATCCCTTCAACCCCAGGTGGGGGTTCAGAGCATGATAGCACCCCGTCATTAAGCAGTTGGTCCATACTTAAGCTCTCAGCAGGGTTTTTTTCCTTTCTCGGCCTCAGCCGTGAAGGCAGAACACTTTGGATTGTTGTTTCCAACTCCATCCCAGCTACTCCCATCCACTAGCATGGAACATGTTCTGGGCACTATTCTTTAACTCAGATTCATGTTGGCTAAATATGCTCTCCATGGCCTGTTACGGTTGCAAGACAGGATGAAGGTGATCGAAGCTTGATTGGTTAGAGGTGGGGTGTCAGCGTACCCCCAGAACCTGCTCTTCCTACATTCTACAGGCAAGGTCGGCATCCCCTTAGTCCACCGGTCTTCTGGTTTAATATGTGTGAGCCAAGTAATGTTTCTTTGATAGGGGCTGTGTAGGAATCTCCCACCCCCCGGTCTTCAGTCAGCCCCTGCTGAAGGAATTCGTTTCAGAGTCTTTTGCATGTACTATCTTGGCTTCAGCAGACAGTCATGCTTTCATTGTCGATAAGTTACTGGAGGCAGTAATTTCCAAGGGGTGCTTAGTCCGGTTCTTTCACCATCATCCTAAAGGTGGAGGGCCGGCCCACCGGGGTGTCCAGTGGCAAGTTTACGATATAGTTTTTCATTTTGACTGCCCTCTTTCCTACGGAAGTATTTTCATCTAAGTACTCAGCACTTTCTACAGTTGGGGGGGTATTGGCTATCCAGCTGATTTTACCTATGCTTTGAAGCTACTTCCATCAGACCTGCCCACTGGTATGGCATGGTATATGGCGCAAACGTCTTTCACCACAAGGTTAACCTTCGGGTCAAAAGTGGTCCCTGCTTATTTGTCACCTTTGCCAAGCACTCCATTGGATTTTGGGTAACTGCAGGGGGGTGGGGGTCAGGGGTTTATTCATTTAGTTGATTCCTGTTGTGTGAAGACCCTGGTTACCACCCAGGCATTGGCAGTCGCTCTCAGGGTGGGTCCTGAGCCAAGCCGGTGCTCTACATTTCTCCTCTTCTCTGCATGCCACCATTGGAAGCCATGGTGGCACATGAGTGAGCGATATCCCAAGCTGGGCTATGTGTGTCTATTGCAAGGCCAATTCTGGGCGGGTGCGTGGGGTGCCGGCTCCACGGGGGGGGGCACCGAGGTGCCAGAGTGCTCCCCTTCCTCCCTCCTCCTCTCCTTGTGTGCAGTGGCATTGCTATGGGGGGGCACCAGTGAAGCTCTTTTCCCGGCTCAGCATGGCAGTGATTACAAGTGGCCGCACTCTGACAAGGGAGAGGCGAGCCGAGGGAGGTCAGTGTATCTCTCCCGCTCGCCCCCCCTTCTCCTGTCAGCAGTGGAGGAGAGAGCAGCCGTCCAGCTTGGTGTCCAGTTTGCCTCCCTATTGGCCACAGCGGAGGGCCAATCAGAAGAGACCATGGGAGCATCATGGGGTATGTAGTCCCGGAAGATTATCAGCCCCATTTTTGTCCACAGACAGAAGACTTCAGCCCCAAGCATGCACTGTGCTGGGGGGAAGATTGAGAGCCTGGAACCCAGGAAGAAGCTGAGTGACTGCTACAGGAAAAAGAGAGGACTGTGCTGGGGGAAGCCAGAGAGAGAGCGCCACGATGTACCCACACCACCAGAGAGAGCTACGCTGTACCCGCTCCACCAGAGAGAGTTTCACGCTGTACCCACACCACCAGAGAGTGCCATGCTGAATCCGCACCACCAGAGAGAGAGAGAGCCACGCTGTACCTGCACCACCGGAGAGAGAGCGCCACACTGTACCCGCACCACCAGAGTGCTATGCTGTACTCGCACCACCAGAGAGCCACGCTGCACCCGCACCACCGGAGAACCACGCTGTACCTGCACCACCAGAGAGCCATCTGTACCCGCACCACCAGAGAGAGAGAGCCATGCTATACCCACACCACCAGAGCAGAGAGCGAGCCACGCTACTACCAGCACCACCAGAGAGGGATCCACACTGCCCAGCACCAATAAGGGACCATGCTGTACCAGCACCACCAGAGAGAGCCACACTGTACCCGCACAAGGGAGAGAGTGCCACACTGTACCCACACCACCAGAGAGCCACGATGTACCCGCACCACCAGCGAGAGAGAGAGTGCCATGCTGTACCTGCACCACCAGAGAGCGAGCCATGCTGCTGCCAGCACCACCAGAGAGGGAGCCACACTCCTGCCAGCATCACCAGAGAGAGGGTCACGCTGTACCCACACCACCAGAGAGAGAGAGTGACACACTGTACTTGCACCACCAGAGAGAGAGCACCACGCTGTACCTGCACCACCAGAGAGCCATGCAGTACCTGCACCACCAGAGAGAGAGAGCTCCATGCTGTACTGCACCACCAGAGAGGGAGCCACGCTGCTGCCAGCACCAACAGAGAGGGGAGCCACACTACCCAGCACCAACAGAGAGCCACGCTGTACCAGCACCACCAGAGAGAGAGAGCCACACTGCTGCCCAGTACCACCAGATAGGTAGCCACACTGCTGCCAGCACCACCAGAGAGGGAGCCACACTGCTGCCAGCACCACCACAGAGGGAGCCACACTGCCCAGCACCACCAGAGAGCCACGCTGTACCAGCACCACCAGAGAGAGCCACACTGTTGCCCAGTGCCACTAGAGATGGAGCCACACTGCTGCCCAGTGCCACCAGAGAGAGAGCCACATTGCCCAGCACCACCAGAGGCCACACCAGGCCACACTGCTGCCTAGCACCACTCTGCTGCCCAGCACCACCAGAGAGAGAACCATGCTGCTGCCCAGTACCACCAGAGAGAGAGCCATGCTGCTGCCCAGCACCACCAGAGAGAGAAAGACTGAGCCACTGCCAGGGTACAGACATGCTACACTACTGACCAGAGTCGCCCTGGGCAAACCAGAGTGAGTCAGGAGCTTGTGGTTGTAAACAAAGTAGCAGGGGGAACTGATGTTGCCCTGCCACACTACTGTTGTAAAATGACAGATCCCAATCTGGCTTCTGGGATTGACATATTTTGGTCAATGATATTAGTTTAGTGTACTTTGTATTTATTTATTTTCTTTTTTGTATATTTGATCGCTATTTGTGTACCGAGAAAAAAAAACAAAACAAAAACCAATAAAACATGAAGTTAACGAGAATCCACATGTTTAGTACAACTACAGGCCCAGGATAGTTGAAAGGCCTCTAACTATTGGAAGTCATTTAACCCTTTCGCTGCCAGAGTAGTTTTTTGCATTTTTTTTTACACACATGGTAAAATACCCATTTTAGGGCTGAAGATTAGTTAACCCTCCCCCAAACATTGTATATTTTCTGAAAGCAGGGACCCTGAATAGTAAAATGTTGCTAGTTGTAACTTTTTTAGTCACACAAAATTATGATAAATATATGAAGCAGCGCTAAAAAATTTAATTCAATATTGTGAAAACACAAAAATGAATCAATATAATGAAATCAAACTTATTAGGTGAAAAATATTAGCTGAGTATTGAAATCATGCTTTGGAAGCTTCTTGGATACAGCAAATGGCTTTACTTGTATGGAGAATGGCAGAACATATTTTACAGCAGTGTTTCTCAACTCCAGTCCTCAAGGTGCCCCAACAGTAGGGATGAGCCGAACACCCCCCTGTTCGGTTCGCACCAGAACATGCGAACAGGAAAAAAGTTTGTTCGAACACGCGAACACCGTTAAAGTCTATGGGACACGAACATGAATAATCAAAAGTGCTAATTTTAAAGGCTTATATGCAAGTTATTGTCATAAAAAGTATTCAGGGACCTGGGTCCTGCCCCAGGGGAAATGGATCAATGCAAAAAAAAGTTTTTAAAAAACGGCCGTTTTTTCAGGAGCAGTGATTTTAATAATGCTTAAAGTCAAACAATAAAAGTGTAATATCCCTTTAAATTTCATAGCTGGGGGGTGTCTATAGTATGCCTGTAAAGGGGCGCATGTTTCCCATGTTTAGAACAGTCTGACAGCAAAATGACATTTCAAAAGAAAACAGTCATTTAAAACTACTCACGGCTATTGCATTGCTGGTCCGACAATACACATAAAAGTTCATTGATAAAAACGGCATGGGAATTCCCCACAGGGGAACCCCGAACCAAAATTAAAAAAAAAAAAATACGTGGGGGTCCCCCTAAATTCCATACTAGGCCCTTGGTATGGATTTTAAGGGGAACCCCACGCCAAAATAAAAAAAAGAAAAAGGCGTGGGGGTCCCCCCAAAAATCCATACCAGACCCTTATCTGAGCATGCAACCTGGCAGGCCGCAGGAAAAGAGGGGGGATGAGAGAGTGCCCCCCCTCCTGAACTGTACCAGGCCACATGCCCTCAACACTGGGAGGGTGCTTTGAGGTAGCCCCCCAAAACACCTTGTCCCCATGTTGATGAGGACAAGGGCCTCATCCCCACAACCCTGGCCGGTGGTTGTGGGGGTCTGCGGGCGGGGGGCTTATCGGAATCCTGAAGCCCCCTTTAACAAGGGAACCCCCAGATCCCGGCCCCCCTTGTGTGAAATGGTAAGGGGGTACAAAAGTACCCCTACCATTTAACAAAAAACTGTCAAAAATGTTAAAAATGACAAGAGACAGTTTTTGACAATTCCTTCATTTAAATGCTTCTTCTTTCTTCTATCTTCCTTCATCTTCTTCTTCTTCTTCTGGTTCTTCTGGCTATTCTGGTTCTTCCTCCGGTGTTCTCGTCCAGCATCTCCTCCGCGGCATCTTCTATCTTCTTCTCCTCGGGCCGCTCCGCACCCATGGCATGGGGGGAGGCTCCCGCTCTTCTCTTCATCTTCTTCTTTTCTTCATCTTCTTCTCCTCTTCTGACGGTTCTTAAATAACGGGGGGCGGGCCACCCGGTGGCCCCGCCCCCCTCTCATGCACAGTGACTTGACGGGACTTCCCTGTGACGTCACGGGGAATGCCACGGGGAAGTCCCATCATGTCCCGTGCGTCAGAGGGGGCGGGGTCACCGGGTGGCCCCGCCCCCCATTATTTAAGAACCGTCAGAAGAGGGGACGCACAGCGGGAGCCTCCCTCCATGCCTCCATGCCAGCATGGATGCGGAGTGGCCCAGAGAAGAAGATGAAGAAGAGAAGAAGAGAAGAAAATGAAGAGAAGAGCGGAAGCCTCCCCCCATGCCATGGGTGCGGAGCAGCCCGAGGAGAAGAAGATAGAAGACGCCGCAGAGGAAATGCTGGACGAGAACACCGGAGGAAGAAGAGCCAGAAGAACCAGAAGAAGAAGAAGAAGAAGAAGATGAAGGAAGATAGAAGAAAGAAGAAAGAAGAAAGAAGAAGCATTTAAATAAAGGAATTGTCAAAAACTGTCTCTTGCCATTCATTTTTAACATTTTTGACAGTTTTTTAGTGAAATGGTAGGAGTACTTTTGTACCCCCTTACCATTTCACACAGGGGGGGCTGGGATCTGGGGGTCCCCTTGTTAAAGGGGACTTCCAGATTCCGATAAGCCCACCGCCCGCAGACTCCCACAACCACCGGCCAGGGTTGTGGGGATGAGGCCCTTGTCCTCATCAACATGGGGACAAGGTGTTTTGGGGGCTACCCCAAAGCACCCTTCCAATGTTGAGGGCATGTGGCCTGGTACGGTTCAGGAGGGGGGGCGCTCTCTCGTCCCTTCCTCTTTTCCTGCGGCCTGCCAGGTTGCGTGCTCGAATAAGGGTCTGGTATGGATTTTTGGGGGGACCCCACGCCGTTTTTTTTTTTTTATTTTGGCACGGGGTTCCCCTTAAAATCCATACCAGACCTGAAGGGTCTGGTATGGAATTTAGGGGGACCCCCACGTCATTTTTTTTTTTTTATTTTGGCCGGGGTTCCCCTTAATATCCATACCAGACCTGAAGGGCCTGGTATGGAATTTAGGGGACCCCCACGTCATTTTTTTTTTTAATTTTGGTTCAGGGTTCCCCTGTGGGGAATTCTCATGCCGTTTTTATCAATGAACTTTTATGTGTATTGTCGGACCGGCAATGCAATAGCCGCGAGTAGTTTTAAATGACTTTTTTCCTTTGAAATGTAATTTTGCTGTCAGACTGTTCTAAACATGGGAAACATGCGCCCCTTTACAGGCATACTATAGACACCCCCCAGCTACGAAATTTAAAGCAATATTACACTTTTATTGTTTGACTTTAAGCATTATTAAAATCACTGCTCCTGAAAAAACGGCCGTTTTTAAAACTTTATTTGCATTGATCCATGTCCCCTGGGGCAGGACCCAGGTCCCCAAACACTTTTTATGACAATAACTTGCATATAAGCCTTTAAAATTAGCACTTTTGATTTCTCCCATAGACTTTTAAAGGGTGTTCTGCGGCATTCGAATTTGCCGCAAACACCCCAAATTGTTCGCTGTTCGGCAAACTTGTGAACAGCCGATGTTCAAGTCGAACATGAGTTCAACTCGAACTCAAAGCTCATACCTACCCAACAGATCATGTTTTCAGGATTTCCCTCAGATGAAACTACTGCAGTAATTGCTAAGGCAGTGAAACTGATCAAATTACCTGTGCAAAATAATGGTGAGGCTGAAAACGTGACCTGTTGGTGCGCCTTGAGGACTGGAGTTGAGAAATACTGGGTTACAGTATAGAACAGGAACAAGGAGCACACAAGTACATATTTAGATACAGACGGTACATCCTGTTATTACTTTGTACCATAGAATACATACTATCATACTGCAGTGCCACCTGCTGGATAGAAACGTATAATGCATACACTATATGGTTCACAGTACTTTACATTACATGTTGTTGTTCTTCCAACACCCCTTCTGAACAGCATGTGCTTTGTCAAAATATATTCAGCTTCTTCTGGAAATAACTATGATGTTCCTTCAACAAAGACTTGATGAATGCATCAGCAGTCATCTCCTCTGACGGGGGCACTATTGAATGTCAATAACACCTTGCTCTTGATTGTCCTTCAGTAGGTGATACTTGACATTGATGTGTTTGGTCCTAGGATTGACTGGATTGGAGTGGGATACATTGTTTGCAGCATTTACCATGTGCATTGCTAGTGATTTGAAGTATGCGCCATGTGGGAGGGTAGAATGGTGTAGGAGGAATTGGGCTGGGGAATGGTCTAGCGTATAGGTAGTTACCTGGGCAGTGATGCGGTGTACATCCGACCAGAAGTTTTGGATGAGTGGGCATGACCACCATATGTGTAGCAGTGACCCACATTCAGATTGACATCTCCAACAGGTATCTGGGAGGTCTGGGTAGAATTTTTTTAGTAAGGTGGGGGTTCTGTATCATTGTGTTTGGACTTTATAGCCATTTTCTTGGGTGGAAACATTGACTGACCCCTTGTGGATGTTTAGATGAATTTGTTCCTAGTCTTCTGATGATAGAGTTATGGAAAATACCCTTTCCCAGGCTGCACAGGCTGACCCATGGTTTGAGGGAGTATCTTCGAATAGGAGTGCATGTGTTGTAGATATTAAGTGGCTTTGGGGACTTTTCATCACACAGAGAGATTCAAAAGGTGTGAGTGCTCTGGAGACAGAATATTTTCTGTCTAAAGAATGAATGTAATGGGATAGGAGCAAATGGGTCCAAGGGAGGATGGAGGGAGCATCCCCGTTAGAAGGTAGGTTTTCGTGAGATAGAAACTTGCCTTGGGAAAAGAAGTGGCGTATTAGTACATTGTCATGGGGCCAATTATCCTTTAAGAAGTGGGTGTGCATGCCAGGGGGGAAATTTGGGTTAAGACGGATTGGAGTTAAAGGGCCTGGAATAGTCGAGATAGTGGTGGATTTGCAGATTTTACTGAAGCAATGTATTGTTGGTCCGATTAGGGGATGTGTGCGGAGTTCTATTGGTATATGATTGGGGGGAGCCATGGTAGTGAGTTTAGGGGTAATTGGGCAAAAGTGGTCTCAAGTTCTACCCATTCCTTGAGTTTACCATGAATATTCCAGTCTAGGATTCTGGAAAGGTGACATGCGTGATAATAATTTTTAAGGTTTGGTAAACCATCCCGCCTTTTTGTTTGGGAGGGAAAGCAGGTCATAGTTGATCCTTGGTCTGTAGTTGCCCCAAAGGAATTTGGTGCATATACTCTTGTAGGATTGAAAAAAGGCTGCAGGGGGCTGAATTGGGGCTGTCTGCAGGATGTAGAGCAGGCGTGGGAGCATTTTAAGAATGGCTGCCCAACCGAACCAGGAAAATAATATTTTTTCCAACGTTTAAGGTCGTTTGTTAAGGTATGGAGGATGGGTAAGTAGTTTTTAGCATATAAGTCTTGTAAGCGATGGGGTAGTTGGATACCTAGGTAAGTTATGGTGTCGTCTTTCCTGTGGTGGGAGGGAGATGTTGAGAGCGTACGATTTTGTGAAATTAATTTTTAGATTGGATATGATCCGAAATTGGTGGAATTCGGCTAGCAGAACAGGAAGTGAGATATGAGCCTCTGTGAGGAACAGTAGAATATCGTCCACAAATGCGTCTAGTTCATATTCCCTAGTTGTTGTGTGGACTCCTCGGATATTGGGGTTATGTTGAATACTGCGAAGCAAGGGTTCTAAGGTAAGGACAAAAAGTATAGGGGATATGGGACAGCCCTGTTGTGTTTCATTGCGAATGGAGAAGGCGTTTGATAGGAGGCCATTGGCCCGGACCCTGGCTGTAGGATTAGCATAAAGAGACATAATAAAGCTTAGGAGACGGGTACCTAAGCCCAAAGTCCTTAGGACCGCTTCCATATAGTCCCAGGCCACCCTATCAAATGCCTTCTTCGCGTCCAGTGAGAGAAAGAAGCCCTTTTGTGCAGTGGAAGTAAGCAGGTGATGTAGATTGATGGACTTTAAGGTGTTATCCCTAGCTTCTCTGTGAGGAATAAATCCCATTTGATCTTTTGCAACTAGGGATGTGAAAGGGGGAGTAGACGATTTAGCTATAATTTTTGCAAAGAGCTTAATGTCTACATTAAGAAGAGAGATTGGTCTGTAATGGGCTGTCTGGGTGGGGACTTTCCCTTCTTTGGGTATGACCGTGATGTGGGCCTGTCAGGGACTAATACTCACCGAGGCCGAGATGCCGAGAGCGGCTTACCCTTGCAACCACGCGCACCCAGACCCCCGAAGTGGGTACAGAGAGCTGGGGGCACGCGGAGGCACGGGCTTCCGGAAGGCAGGAGGTCCGTAGATAGATATCTGGTGCACTGGGATCCGTACGGGACTGGTGATCCGGATCAGGTATCAGGCAGAGGCAGGTCTGTAATGCTGGCAGGGATCAGGGTATTAGGCAATCAGAATAAGCAAGTCCGTTATGCAGGCAGAGGTCAGGGTATCAGGCAATCAGAATAAGCAAGTCCGTTATGCAGGCAGAGGTCAGGGTATCAGGCAATCAGAATAAGCAAGTCCGTTATGCAGGCAGAGGTCAGGGTATCAGGCAATCAGAATAAGCAAGTCCGTTATGCAGGCAGAGGTCAGGGTATCAGGCAATCAGAGTAGTGGTTTAAACAGGCCAGGGGGTTCGGTACACTTTCAGCAGGCAGACAGGTAAAGGTTTCACAGGAGACAGAACAGGGGAGAGCTGACGACGAACCAGCAACCCGACTGGGTGCTGGCGCCATCAGAAATAGTCTCCCCCCCCGGCGAGCGCGTCAGTGTGACGCGCTACCGGGTACCCGCACGGGCGACGGCGCGCACACGGGGACCGCCGTGCACCCGCACGCGCCGCACCATCAGGCCGCGGACGGGTGTGCGGCAAAGCGCCAGTCCGCCGCGCATGCGCACCGGAGCTCGGCGAGCGGAGACGCTCCCGATCTCCTGACAGTGCCCCCCTCCTAAGGGCGGGCACCGAACGCCCAGGCTAGCCATCAATTCTGGATGATCTCGGTGGAAGGTTTGGATTAGCCGTGGAGCATGCAAGTTCCTAGCAGGTTCCCAAGAGTTATCTTCTGGTGGATAGCCTTTCCACTGGATCAGATACTGTAGTTGCCTGCCCCTCTTTCTACAGTTCAGGATGGACTCCACCTCAAACTCATTTTCACCATCCACTTTGATTGGCGGAGGAGGAGGCTCCTCTCCCCGGAAACGGGCTAGGTACCACAGGTTTCAATAGTGACACATGGAAGACAGGGTGAATCCGATATGTCTTGGGTAGTGCTAGCTCCACAGCCACAGGGTTAATGATTCTCCTGACTTGGAAAGGACCAATGAACTTGGGTCCAAGTTTTCGAGATGGCAGCGGTAATTTAAGGTTAGCGGTGGATAACCAGACCTCTTCTCCCAAGTCAAACTTTGGGTTTGCCCTTCTGCCCCGATCGTACTGTTTCTTGTAGTCTTCTTGCACCTTGCATAACATATCCTGGATTCTCTGAAAGTTGGATTGCAACCACGTTATCCTGTCCTGAACTGCGGGGACTGACATTTCGGGGATGTCGTCGGAGAAGAATGTAGGGTGGAACCCGAAATTCGCCCAGAAGGGTGTTTGGTTGGTAGAAGCATGAATAGAATTATTATACGCAAATTCAGCGTAGGGAAGAAGACTCGCCCAATTATCCTGGGAGCCTGAACAAAAGCAACGAAGGTATTGCTCCAACGTTTGGTTTGTCCTCTCCGTCTGGCCGTTACTTTGGGGGTGATAAGCTGAAGAGAGACAAACCTTGATGCCCAGGGATTTGCAGAGTTCCTTCCAGAATTTGGACGTAAACTGCACGCCTCTATCTGACACAATGCTTCTTGGTACACCATGGAGCCTAACGACCTCTTTCAGAAAAATATTGGCTGTGTCTACGGCGGAGGGAGTGCCCCTCATGGGTAAAAAATGGGCCATCTTGGAGAGACGGTCGATAACGACAAGGATGGTCGAAAAATCTTCTGAGGTTGGCAGGTCGACAATAAAATCCATGGACACATCGGCCCATGGTCGTTCCGGGATGGGTAGCGGTTTGAGCAATCCCCAGGACTTAGTGTTCTGGCCCTTGTTGCGCTGGCACAGAGAGCAGGATGCCACATACCCTTTACAGTCTCGTCTCCATCCAGGCCACCAGAAGGAACGAGAAAGAAGCTCCGACGTCTTCTTAATTCCAAAGTGTCCTGCCATCTTATGGTCATGACACATCTTGAGGGTTAAGGAGCGAGTTACTTGTGGTACGAATATTTTTTCCCGAATCCAAAAAAAATCCCCATGTTTCTTCAAGGAGTGTACTATTGGATCAGTACACGAGCTAGATGAAGACTTAATGGATGACATTAGGTCTGCCTGAGTTAATCCGAGAAAGTTTTGCGGAGAGAGGATCGTGCTTGGTGCTGGTGCTTGAGAGTCTGCGGAGAACATCCGAGAGAGAGCATTGGCCTTCCCGTTTTTTGCTCCAGGTCTGTAGGTTATATGAAAGTTGAAACGGGAGAAGAAGAGGGCCCAACGGGCCTGGCGAGGTTTTAGTCGTTTTGCTGTTCGGAGATACTCTAGATTTTTGTGATCCGTAAAGATCATAACGGGGTGTATTGCACCCTCCAGTAAATACCTCCACTCCTCTAAAGCGAATTTGATGGCCAGCAGCTCCCTATCACCCACATCATAGTTGAGTTCCGGTGGACTAAGTTTCCTGGAGGCGAAGGCTACAGGATGTAGAATGGCCTTAGGACCCTGTCTCTGAGAGAGAATTGCTCCCGTTGCGATTTCTGATGCGTCTACCTCTAGTACGAAAGGTTGAGTCGGGTCAGGATGACAAAGAATCGGGGCAGAGCTGAACAACTTTTTTAATTTTACGAAAGCTTCTTGAGCAGCTGGGGACCACTGGAAAGAACTGTGCTGTCGAGTTAGTTGGGTGATGGGTGCCACAATAGCAGAGAATCCCACAATAAACTTTCGGTAGAAGTTAGCGAACCCGATAAACCTCTGTACTCCCTTCTTGTTGGAAGGAGCTGGCCACTCTTCGATTGCCTGAATCTTCTGTGGGTCCATTGCGACCCCATTAGTTGAAAGGATGAACCCCAGAAATTGTATAGTCGATCTTTCGAACTCGCATTTTTCAGCTTTCAGGTATAGCTTGTGCTGTCTGAGTATGGTAAGAACTTTCCTTACATGTCCTTTGTGTGTCTCCAGAGTGGGGGAAAAGATAAGAATATCATCCAAGTATACAACAAGGAAATCATCCAGGTATTCTCGGAATATATCATTCACCAGATGTTGAAAGGTGGCCGGGGCATTACAGAGACCGAATGGCATCACTAGGTACTCGAAATGCCCGAATCTAGACCTAAAAGCTGTCTTCCACTCGTCCCCAGACCTGATCCTGACAAGATTGTAGGCCCCTCGGAGGTCAAGTTTTGAGAACACCTTAGCTGAACGAAACCGTTGGAACAGTTCGGGAATGAGAGGTAGAGGATACCGGTTCTTAATAGTGATATTGTTGAGCTGCCGATAATCTACACAAGGTCTTAAAGTACCATCTTTTTTCCCAACGAAAAAGATACCTGCTCCAGCAGGTGAGGATGAAGGACGGATGAAGCCTTTCTCGAGGTTTTCGTCTATATATTGTTTAAGAGCTTCTAGCTCGGTCTCTGAGAGAGGAAATATTCGACCGAATGGGATCTGGGACCCAGGTAGGAGGTCGATCGGACAGTCATAGGAACGATGGGGAGGTAGACGGTCAGCCATTTGTTTACTGAAGACTTCTTGAAATTCAAGATACTCGGAGGGAACATGCTGAAGGTGGCCTGGTGGAGCAGTAATTGTAGCACAAACTTTTGGAGCCGTGAGAAGACAATGTTGGGAGCAATACTGAGAAGAGAAGGATACCGCCTTAGTGCTCCATTTAATTTGTGGGTCGTGAGCCTGTAACCAGGGCAAGCCTAGTATAACTGGGAAGATGGGTGAGTGAATTAGGTCGAGCCGTAAAAACTCTCGGTGGCCGGAATCAGTGGTGACCGGAATGGGTTGTGTCTCCTGGGTGATGGGTCCTGAACGAAGAAGAGATCCGTCGGCTAGATGTACCCGTAGGCCTTGCTCCTTGGTTTGCAGAGGGATGTTCAGACTGTGCGCCAAGGCGGAATCTATGAAGCAACTGCATGCTCCGGAATCAATGATGGCCTGCAGGCGGGTCTCCCTTCCCGGAAGCTGTAAGGAGACAAACAACATCACATAAGCCTTTGGGATACTATTGTTTAGATGATTCAGTACATTTGGCTGAAAGGACTTACTGGGCCTGATCGGACAGCTGTGCAGAAAATGTCCGGCTCCTCCGCAGTAGAGACACAGGTTGGACTGTCGTCTACGTTGCTTCTCTTCAGAGGTTAGCGGACCCCGAACCAGGCCGAGCTGCATCGGTTCGACTTCAGGGACCGGTGCAGAGACAGCCGGAGTCGAGGTCGGAGCCTGCGCCAAGTGAGGTCTTGGTAACGCCCAGGTGGGGCGTGGAACTTGGAAGCGCTCTGAGCGTCGCTCCCGCAGTCGCCTATCCAATTTTGTAGCCGCTTGGATGAGTTCTTCCAGGGAAGCAGGTGTTTCCATCCTAGCTAACTCGTCCTTAAGTACCTCGGACAAGCCTTGGCGGTATTGGTAGCGTAGGGCCGGCTCGTTCCAATTTGTATCGGCCGCCCATTTACGGAACTCTACCGTATAGTCTTCGATGGGTCTCCTTCCTTGGGACAGATGGTGCAGAATGGCCTCAGCTGTAGCCATACGCTGCGGATCGTCATAGAGCTGAGACATACTTTCAAAAAAGGCCTCGATTGTATTGAGAACAGGACTGCTCTGTTCCATCAAGCCATGGGCCCAGGCTTGGGGTTCATCAGACAGAAGAGAAATGGCAAAACCCACTTTGACAATCTCTGAAGAAAAGGTTCTCGGTTGGAGGGCGAAGTAGAGAGAGCATGCATTTTTGAAGGCCCTGAACTTCTTGCGGTCCCCTGAGAACCGTCCGGTGTGGGAACCCTGGGTTCCGGAAGTGCCATGACAACGGTGGGGTTGGCGGAAGCCGGAGGGAGCGGACCCCCACTGCTGGGTGCGGGAGCTGCGGCTGCGGAGGGCAGTGATCCTGTAATCTGCTGAAGGCGGTTATCGATTGGTGTATAACCTTCCTGTAACTTTTGCACTGAATCGGCAAGAGTAGACACCTGTTGGCACAGGATCTCCAGAGGAGAGCGCGCTCTGTCGGCCTCAGACATCAGGCTGGTTCGTACTGTCAGGGACTAATACTCACCGAGGCCGAGATGCCGAGAGCGGCTTACCCTTGCGACCACGCGCACCCAGACCCCCGAAGTGGGTACAGAGAGCTGGGGGCACGCGGAGGCACGGGCTTCCGGAAGGCAGGAGGTCCGTAGATAGATATCTGGTGCACTGGGATCCGTACGGGACTGGTGATCCGGATCAGGTATCAGGCAGAGGCAGGTCTGTAATGCTGGCAGGGATCAGGGTATTAGGCAATCAGAATAAGCAAGTCCGTTATGCAGGCAGAGGTCAGGGTATCAGGCAATCAGAATAAGCAAGTCCGTTATGCAGGCAGAGGTCAGGGTATCAGGCAATCAGAATAAGCAAGTCCGTTATGCAGGCAGAGGTCAGGGTATCAGGCAATCAGAATAAGCAAGTCCGTTATGCAGGCAGAGGTCAGGGTATCAGGCAATCAGAGTAGTGGTTTAAACAGGCCAGGGGGTTCGGTACACTTTCAGCAGGCAGACAGGTAAAGGTTTCACAGGAGACAGAACAGGGGAGAGCTGACGACGAACCAGCAACCCGACTGGGTGCTGGCGCCGTCAGAAATAGTCTCCCCCCCCGGCGAGCGCGTCAGTTTGACGCGCTACCGGGTACCCGCACGGGCGACGGCGCGCACACGGGGACCGCCGTGCACCCGCACGTGCCGCACCATCAGGCCGCGGACGGGTGTGCGGCGAAGCGCCAGTCCGCCGCGCATGTGCACCGGAGCTCGGCGAGCGGAGACGCTCCCGATCTCCTGACAGGGCCTCTAGTAGTCCTGGGGTTAGGGGTGTTGAAGTGGATAGAGAGTTGAAAGCCTTAATATAAGGGGGTGCAAATGTATCTGAGAAGGTCCTGTAATAGACAACTGTGAGGTCATCTGGGCCCAGACTTTTACCCGGTTTTAGTTGCTTGAGAGCTAGGTTTCATTCCTGTAGTGAGAGTGGATGGTTGAGGTTGTCAGCAGTTTCTGAAGGGGTTGTTTTCATACAATGTTTTTCTAAAAATTGGTGTAGGAGATCTGACCTATGTTGGTGTGAGGGTGTCTGTGATTCTGATTCCGCAAGGTAATATAAGGAAGAATAGTAATGTTCGAATTCCTGTGCCATGTCTGGGTTGCTTTTTAGGGTAGTGCCAGATGTGGTCGTAAGATGATGTATTGTTGCTTTGGATTTTTTTGTATGTAAGGCTTGTGCTAACATATGCCCACTCTCATATAAGAGCTTTTGGGATAAAGTGTATTTCTTTTTGAGTCTGTGTCTGAGTTCCTCCAAGAGAAGCTTACGAGTTTTGATGAGATCTTGTAAGGTTTTTTGTGCTAAGGCATGTTTATGTGCTCTTTCTAGGGAGCTGATTTTGGAGAGGAGGTCTTTTATGGGAGCTTGTTTCTCTAGTTTTGCAGCAGAAGCCATGGATATGAGGTGCCCTCGTACCACACATTTGTGAGCTTCCCAATGGGTCAGGGATATTGTGTCAGGAGTGTCGTTGTCTGTGAAGTAGTCAGAGATACACTTTCGTATTTTAAGTACTTTGTCCTTGTCAGTAGGTTCGAGTCTAGATGCCAAATTTATGTGATATGGGCTTGTTTTGAAAAGGATAGTGGGAGGGCAATTGGGTGGTGATCTGATAAATACATGGGTTCAATTTTTGCTTTGGTTAGGCAGGGAAGGTCTTGTTGGCTAAGGAATATGTAGTCTAGGCATGAGTATCTATCATGGGGGAGGGGAGGAGGTAAAATCCTTGTCATGGGGAAGGAGAGTTCCCCAAGTATTGTGTAATAGCAGATCTTGGAGACACAATTTGATTTGGTGCAGGGCTCGGAATGGGCGGTGGGATGTGCCAGTGAATGAGCATTCCAGACTGGAAAGAAGCTAAAATGCGTGTAATGATCTGAAAAATGCGACTTTCGAGGTGTTTGGGTTATATACGTTGGATAGGGTGAGTGGTTTGTCCCAGAGTGTGCCCTTGAGGAGGACATAATGTCCCTGTTCATCTGTAAGGGACTCTGTTATTTGAAGGGGAAGGTTTTTGGAGATGAGAATAGAAGTTCCCTTTGTTTTGGAGGTAGAGGAGGTGGCGTGGAATACTTGGGGGAAGAACGAGTTCTCCAGTTTGGGTATCGCATTTGATTTCAAGTGGATTTCCTGTAGAAATATTATGTCAGCTTTCATGCTATGTATGCTGTGCAACAATTAAGATTTTTTTCCGGGAATATTGAGGCCCTTAGCATTAAGGCATACTACTTTAAGAGTGAGAGGTATGGTCGAGGTTTTGGGTGAGGTCATTGTGGAAAAAGAATCGGGTTGGTCATAAGCAGATTTTTGGTTGGGAGGTGAATGCTATGATTCTGGAGAGGTCAAATGTGATCGTACAGGGGAGGGGGTGAGAGATGGTAGGGATGTAATAAGGGTGGGGAGGAGGGTAGAGAAGGTCTGAGATTTGGGAGTAGAAGGGATGTGGGTGGGAGAGGAAGGGAGGGTAGCGGGTTGAGGAGAGTGAGGGTGAAGAAGGAAAGGTGGATAAGGAAATATAGAGAGAGAGGTAGGAAGAGTGAAAGATCCGGGGGTGAGAATAGGCCAGCTAACTCACCAAGATATGTAAGGAAGTCTGGACGGGGTCAGGGAATACTACCTGAGATCATTGGTTATGGGTGTAGTAGGTAGTGGTCATGGAGAGAGGGTTGTCTCCTACCTCGCAGAGGTCAAATGAGTTAATAGGGAAACTTGTGTAAGCAGAGATAGAGGGAGGGATTCAAGGATCAAGATCCCAACTGCATCGATATGTATATTCAAATTATGATTTAAATTTGAACTAAAACTTTAATTCAATGAGAGGGGCATTGTTCGGAGGAGTGGAGGGGACTTCAGGGCTGGTTACAGCAACGAGGGTGGGCGAGGAATAGTCTTTTTGAAAGAAGGAGGGCATAGTATAGTATTGTGGGGAAGGGGATGTGGTTATTTGATAAAATAGGTGAGGTAGGTCTCCTCAAATCATGTATAAGTCCTTTAGGTCATGGTCCGGTAAAGGTAAATACTTCAAGGGTATGGGGAGTATTAGTGTGATAAGTCTGGACATTCATGTAAAACCTTAAACATCATTATAATAACAGAATATAATAACTGCCCTGGAACTTGCAGCCATTTGAAAGGCTGTTTAGTCTTAACTCATTACCCACAGAGTAAAGAGTAAATGGCATCTATTGAGGCAAGGGTGAGGGCCTTGAGGGAGATAATGTGAGGGAGATATCATTTCCCTTTATACTTTTCGCTTCTCACCATCTAGTTAAAAGAGGGTGGGTTTGAAAAGCAGGATAAGAGCTAACGTTGTTAATGTCTCACTCGAGGTCCTCAATAGTCTCAGAAGATCTTGGCATAAACATAATGCAATACAATATAACCCAGTAAACAATGTGGTGAATGATTCAAAACAAGCTAATAACAGTTTACGACCCTTTTGTACACTTTTACTTGTTTACCTGCTTCTGGGTAATTGCTAAACAGAGCTGTAAGCCTGGCTACCGTGGGTAAAAAGGCCATCTTTAAAATCATTGCAAGGACAAAAAAAAAAGGGAAGGGGGAAAAGGGGGAAGTTGAGACCTGAATAGGTAGTAATCTATGATTTCTTCTATGCCATTGTCTGATGTTTTTAGAGAATGGGATGCGTGAATGGAGATGTGGAAAAGAGATTGGGATCTCTAAGAGGAGCTGGATTATAACTAGGAAGACTGGTGCTAGTGAAGGTGAAGATCGATGGGGATAGGAGTCTCTTGTAGTAGTCTGTGGGAGTGGGATGAAATAAGGCGGTGCAGAACACTATGGATCTGGTGGGTGCTAGGTGAGTTGGTGGAAAAGTTCCAAGAAGAGGTTGTCCTGACAATCTTGACCACTTGGTGTTAAATCAGTTTAGATGAGTAAGTTTAAGGGTGCGGTCCAGGTTAGCGATACATTTTGTCAGAGTCTTCAATTGAGATATAGGGTATACTTCATTCTCTATACAGATAAGCTGATCACAGTGGTGGGGAGCTGTTCAGGTAGAGTTAGGAGATGTATAAGAAAACCTATCCCTAGGGAGGTCTGTAGATTGGGCATCCCTGGGATAGAAAAAGACAGCTACTTTTGGTCAGAAAGGGCACTCTGCGAGATCATGTAAAAAGTATGTATTAAATTTTATTGTGGTTTAAACACCAAACTCACTAATATAAAAACATTATGTAGCTTTCCATTGAGGTAAATTACCTCAAATCCTCTGACAACTCATCATAAAAGAAATGATACCTCAAATGTATAGCGATACATATGATGTATCAAAGTGACAGATGACAAACATAAAGACTAACAATACACACATATAACAACCAACAAATAACATACAATGCAGGCGCCTGAAGTGATCCACTTTTGCCTAGCAGTCCCGGTGGCTAATTGCCTATATGATTATTAAGTTTAAACAAGTTCTAATTATATAATAAATATCGGGAGTGCTATGCAGAGGTGGTCCCCAGGGATATAGTTAATCTAAACTGGCTAGATGGCTGAGATCTTATCATATGACGGGGAGCGGTAAATGGAGCGGTTGGTGAAGCAGTAAGAGAAGCTGTATTAGCTAAACCTGTGTAAGTCCCTCAGAGATTTGTTGGAAAGTCCTCTTAGACTGTCCCATTGATGTTGATATAATCTGGACAAAAATATACGAGGGATTGCTCTAAATGCGAATCATAGTTGAGATCAGGTTAGTCAAGCCGTGATTACAGGCACTTGCGTGCATACGAGTGTTCAGTAAATAGTGAGGACACTAAGTTAGTAGTCCCTTATTTCTCTGATCTTCCAAGTGCTTAACATAGCTCACAGATCATACGGGATTTTCCTATACATGTCAATCACATTATTAGGAACGGGATGCTGTGGAGTAAATAAGACAAATGTTTGTTATTACATTACCACCTTCCCTTCTTGTATGGACTCTGGTATTTCAGGGTTGAGGCAGACTCCTTGGTTTTCCCGACTATTGGCGTTTGGATAGCGAAGCAGCTGCTATGAAGTGTAGGATCACACTGGTCAGACTGTTGCTTATCCTGCTGCGCTGGGTAACCAATCATTTACAAGTGAGTCGGGTAGTCCCAATAGTCAGGTGGTTGATTGCTCGTAATTCCACAGTGCTCCCGTTCAATTGTAGCTTGCAATAGGCTTGTTTTCAACTCCACTCGCACTGTCACTTCATGTGCGGTAGGTCCTCGCTGCTCCGCTCCTCCGCTACCAAGCGGTACTTCGGGGATCACTGACACGGCAGCCCTGCATGTAGCTTACATCGAAGCGCTTCGCAACATATGGGTTACGTAGCTTCAACTGGACGTTCAGGGGGCTGATCCCCACCTCTCCTTTATAATGACTCCGGGTGTGATCGCTCCTCCTTTTATTTTCATTCAAAAAAAGTTAAGGACAAACTTAAATGACAGCTTGGGTGATTGTCTTTCGTTCATCTGTAACATTTCCATGTTTACTCTATATTTCACTGATGTGACAATACTTTTTCATTTACTAATAGCTGACAGTTATTTTGCTGCTCTATACTTTTCCAATTAAAAATACATTGAACATGTGGATCTTAATGTTGCAGTTTACTTACTGGGGGATTTTTTGATGAGGGACTTAGGTACACTTAATGCTTTGTAATAGGGGGGATCACAGAGGTAGAACAAACACATAAAGAGAAATAAACCATGGGGTTAGTCTGGTCTCTTGGTTGTGGCCTTTATCATGCATTTGGGGGAACCATTAGCAAGCTAGAGGGTCTCAATGTTAACCTGAGGGCCCACAGAGAATGAACCCATGCCACAGAAGAAAGGGGGAGGGGAGAGGGGGGGGGGGATAACAGGGGGAGGGGGGAACAGGGAAGAGGAAAAAGGAATGAAATAGGAAAAGAAAGGGAAGGGAAAAAAAAGAGGAGGGGAGGGGAAGGAAAGGGGAAGAAGGAAGGAATTTAAAGGGGGGGGGGAGAGTTTTTATAAAGAAGGCCGGCTAGATATGTGTATAATATGTACTTTACCAGGGAATATTGTTTTAATTCTAAGCTATTTCATCGGCTTAAAAATTGTTGTAAATTTAGCTCAGTGTTCATACCGAGGGGTGCTAAAGATTTCAAGGTATATATCCACCATTTTTCTTTTTGTAAAAGGATGCAATCAAAGTCCCCTCTTCTCTCTGGTAACTTTAGGACGTATATACCCTTTACTTTTAGGCCTTCTGTTTTCCCATGATGGTGTTGTGCGAAATGTTTGGCTACTGGGCGTCCTTCTTTTTTCTCTTTTTGCCCCCCCTTCAACATTCTCTCCCTTTCCTTTTTGATATCTCTGATGTGTTCCCCTATTCTAACCTTAAAGCGGGGGTCCACCTATCTATCGTTTTTTTTTTTTTTTAGTTCATTCACAAACTTTTCTTCTCAGCATTACATACTCACATATTGTGTGTAATATGTCCGCCTGTGTCAGATTTCGTCGGAAAGAATAACTTATATTATTCACTGCACGCGGTTTCCATCTTCATTGTGGGCATTTGAAGCCCACAAGCATATATTTCCTGGATGTGGTGAATGCTGTGCTCCCAGCATTCACCGCTCGTTCTCGCACATGCTCAGTGACATCCTGGGAAGCCTGAGACTAGCTCCCAGGAGTCTGGGAGAGGCTAGAAACACGCCTACTCCCATGGGAGGAGAACCAGGAAGTGCAAAGAAGAATAGAAAAATAAAAGGTAATTACGGCGATTTACATTTTTTTAAATGGCATGTCAGCATCTAGGCAAGGAAGAGAATACATACAGCTATTGTTCAAAATTTGGGTGGAACCCCGCTTTAAGGGACCTTTTGGTCTTCCCTATGTAAATTTTAGGGCATGGACAAGTGATCATGTATACCACCTTAGAGGTGGAACAGTTTATTAACTCCCTGATTTCATATTCTTTTTCTCCTTTTGAGTCCCTAAATGTGTCTGTTCTTTCAACAAATGGGCATATCTGACACTTTGTACACGGAAACATACCCCTACTACGTGGGAATTCAGACAGCCAAGTAGATTTTTGTTGTTTGGTGAATTCTGAGTGTATAAGTAAATCCCCTAGGCTTTTTGATCTCCGGGCCACCATCTTGGGTCTCTCCCCCACTATCTTGGCTATATTTTTGTTTTTTTAAGAGTTAGGAGATGGTAGTAGGTGCGTCCCGCTAGATGTCCTAGGACGGTAGAGGGAGAAGCAAAGAGTGCAATTCAAGGTCCCATAGGGTAAAGAAGAGGGGTTTAAGGATTGTCATTGTGAGTATTCAGTGGGGTTATCAGCAGTTCAGGGAAGTAGGTTAATGTGAGCATGGGGACCGAGGGGTCGAAACATAGTTCCAGAAATGTTCAGGCAATCAACCAGAGAAGAGTACAGGCCTTGGGTCGGATATGCAGGAATCACTTTAAGAGGAGAGGCAGGCTCTTCGAAGAGCCGGCGAGGCTTCGGCGCTGCCGTTCCTCGGTGCCCCTTGGGTGGTTGGAGGAGAAGAGTGGAGCAGTAGTGAGCGATGGCAGCTGGGGCCCCGGAAGCCAGCTTCTTGTATGTCATCCATGGAGTTGGCATTTCTCATTGGTGGTAGGCGGGTCTACTAGAGGTATGTTCAGGGTGTCGCAGAAATGCTCTAGGTCTTCCGGGACTCTGAGATTTGCTGTGTGCCCCTGTGAAGTGGCCGAAAGGCAGAAGGGGAACTTCCAGCGATAGGTGATGGCTCTGGCACAGAGAAGATCCAGCAGGGGTCGGAGTTCCCTTCTGCGTTGCCAAGTGATGTTAGAAAGATCCTGGAAGATCTTAATCTCTGCACCTTGGTGTAAAAGATGATTGCAGTTGCAAGCTTTCCTGAGGATTTCTTCCTTCATTGGGTAGTTGACTAGACAGCAGACCACATCTCTCGGCGAGTCTGTGTCTCTCCCTCTCTGTCCCAATGCCCTGTGAATACATTCCATTTCAATGGGTGTATCGTGTGGTCTTTCCAACAGATTGTTAAAGACCGCCGATACAGTTGGTGTGAGGCTGCCGGGTTTTATAGGTTTTGGGTAGACCCCTCACCCTTAGATTATGGGGTCTTCCCCGGTTATCTAAAGAGAGAGAGGGGGGATTTGGGGACATTGAATGAGGCACATGTAGATGTGGGAAGTGGGAAGTTTGGGACTTTAAATGAGGCCATGGACAACATAGAGGTGACTAGAATAAAGGTACAGATTTATTGATCAAGTGAAGTGCATAAAACATATCAGGACAGGAACAACATGAAGAAAGACATTGTAATAAATAAACACATATGTATGTGCATATGCAATATGGGAATCAAGGGTACATCAAACTTGGCGCCCCGTAGTGGTCTCATTTGATAAATTATACATTTCAAAGATTTCATATATGTACATGTGACAATACAACAGCACAGCGGAGGCAATAAAAAATGTAACTGTAACAGACTCACCCGGGACAGAGGCTATTGGAGGGGACTGAACGCTAGCCTCTTGCCCACCGATTATGGGCCCTAGCATTTGGGGGAATGGTGCTCTCTGTGAGCTGTATGCCTGGGGACCCTGGGGTTGGTGTTACTTTGGATTCAGCTCCATGTCCCCCCAAAACACACAGACTCTGGAACCCTTTATATGCCATATTAGAATGATAAGACTGAATTATACTGTTGGGACACATCCTGTGAGGAGATGCTGGTGTGATCAACTCCAACTACCTGTGTTTATGTTAATTGAATGAGCTGATCACATTGTCCTCTATACAATGTAGGAGACAGGACGACTCCTATTGGAGCTCATGTTAATTAGGTTAATTAGGTTTTGTTTGTATTGTTAATTGTAATTATCTCCTGCTATTGTGTTTATACTACTGTGTGAAGCTCGTTGCCCACAAGTCTGTCCTACAGGTCATGTCTCTGAGTCATCTGGTCTGGGTAAATTTAATAGTAAATTAGCTCGTGTTAATTAGGTTAGCTTTGAGTCATCCTGGTGTATAAATTTGTGTGAGATCTCAAATAAAGAGTTAGTCCTGATGTACTCCAAGACTGGTGTTGTCTAGTTCTTGGGGGTTCCTATAGCCAGATCCATTGGACTCGTGTTCCAGAACTTAGGAAGCGGTATACTGACGGAAGCACTCAAGCGGAGTGTGGGACGTTCCGTGACATTGGTGGCAAGCAGCGGGAAAGCTTCCTGCAGTCTGGGACATCCAAACCTCCAACTGGATCCAAGATCAGCATAGCAGACTTCAGTCACCCCAGCGGAAATATGGACCTGACATCAGAGTTCCCTGGGCTGTTGCGGATCATCCTTTCAACATACACCAGGACTGTGTCTAAGGATGAATACCTGGAGCTCAGGCAGTAGATTCGGGTGGGGCTCTGGATCGGAGCCCTCCAGCTTGCTGGTATAAAACAGGGCAAGTGCTTTCCAACCCAAGAGCAATGGGCCAGTGACCAATGGGCATTGCGGATGGCATTCCTGGGAGAGTGACCCCAGGAGCAATGGGTGACTGAGTTGGACAGGCTGGTCCAGCAGGAGATATCGTTATCGGGCTCTGCAATGGCACGCAGAGGAGGGATATTTAGGGGAGACAACAGAATGCTCTCCGGAGGGATATGACTTTGGCGGCCCTGGATTGCTGTGGGAGAGCCTTAGAGATCATTTTATGTTTGGCGATGAAGGGGAACCTGACCTTGAGGACCTGAGAGAATATAGAGAGTCTATGCTCGGTCTTGCAGGGGTCACAGAACTCAAACCTGATCTGGACCATTTGCTAAGGAAGGAACAGCATCTGGAAAGGGCATACAGGAAACTGTAAGAACAAGTTCAGCAGCATGCCAGAGAATCGGCAGTGGAAAATCCAGAGATTGCCGTCCCCAAACCTGAAGTGCTGACCACAGGGCAGAGCTCTGCTAACCTCTGCCCAGAAATGATATCATCTTCTGGGTTCCATGGACAGGAGATGGTGAACCTCTATCCCCAGACATCAGTTGCAGAGACATGGGATTTGATAGACTTTTCTGCTGAGGAAGAACAACCTGATGAGCCTCCAGCAGAAGAGCTGCTATCAGGGCCAAAGTTCACTGTGTTCTTCCCAGCACCAACAGTGGCTTCGGCCTTCTTGAGAGAAGAGGTAGTCGGCCTTTCTCCCACAACACTGACAGGGACATGTGATTTTCTGCCAGCAGCATCTAGGGAGTTAAAACAAACTTCTCCAGCTGAAGATCTGGTAACTGAACAGAGAGTCCAAGACCTCTGTCCCACACTTTTACCAATTCCAGAGACTGGGGATTTACTAGAAGTTTCTGTAGAGCAGGAACCACCTAGCAAACCCCCAACAGAAGTGCTGGCAACCGGACAGAGGGTCCAAGACCTCTGCCCCACACCTGCAGCAATTGTGGAGGCCCAAGTTGAGGAGGTGGCAGTCTATCGCGATCTGCAGATCAGGATCCAAGGAGAGAATGCAGTCATCACCTCACAACTGCAGCTTGATCTGGTGTCAGTTGATGGGGCTTCAGTCCCCACCTGTATACCCCAGGGATTCTGGGCAGTCGGCCCAGATCTCCAACAGCAGGATGGAGTGAGCCCAGTCCCCCTGCCTTCTCTCCAGCGGCAGAAAGGACTCCAGGGTGAAGGGCCAGTCCAGGCCTCTCCCCAGTGGCAGATATGTTCTCTGAGAGAGGCAGAGGTTGGCTGGGTGAGTAATACTCTGTTTGGAACAATTTTTTGGGGGTACTGTGTGGGTACAGGCATTAGAGGACTGGAACTATGGACTAACTTCGGAGTCAACCCGTCTGGGGTCTCCTCCTGTGTTAGTCTCCTGCCGAAAGGGGAGAAATGTGACAGACTCACCCGGGACAGAGGCTATTGGAGGGTACTGAACGCAAGCCTCTTGCCCACCGATTATGGGCCCTAGCATTTGGGGGAATGGTGCTCTCTGTGAGCTGTATGCCTGGGGACCCTGGGGTTGGTGTTACTTTGGATTCAGCTCCATGTCCCCCCAAAACACACAGACTCTGGAACCCTTTATATGCCATATTAGAATGATAAGACTGAATTATACTGTTGGAACACATCCTGTGAGGAGATGCTGGTGTCATCAACTCCAACTACCTGTGTTTATGTTAATTGAATGAGCTGATCACATTGTCCTCTATGCAATGTAGGAGACGGGACGACTCCTATTGGAGCTCATGTTAATTAGGTTAATTAGGTTTTGTTTGTATTGTTAATTGTAATTAGCTCCTGCTATTGTGTTTATACTACTGTGTGAAGCTCGTTGCCCACAAGTCTGTCCTACAGGTCATGTCTCTGAGTCATCTGGTCTGGGTAAATTTAATAGTAAATTAGCTTGTGTTAATTAGGTTAGCTTTGAGTCATCCTGGTGTATAAATTTGTGTGAGATCTCAAATAAAGAGTTAGTCCTGATGTACTCCAAGACTGGTGTTGTCTAGTTCTTGGGGGTTCCTATAGCCAGATCCATTGGACTCGTGTTCCAGAACTTAGGAAGCGGTATACTGACGGAAGCACTCAAGCGGAGTGTGGGACGTTCCGTGACATTGGTGGCAAGCAGCGGGAAAGCTTCCTGCAGTCTGGGACATCCAAACCTCCAACTGGATCCAAGATCAGCATAGCAGACTTCAGTCACCCCAGCGGAAATATGGACCTGGCATCAGAGTTCCCTGGGCTGTTGCGGATCATCCTTTCAACATACACCAGGACTGTGTCTAAGGATGAATACCTGGAGCTCAGGCAGTAGATTCGGGTGGGGCTCTGGATCGGAGCCCTCCAGCTTGCTGGTATAAAACAGGGCAAGTGCTTTCCAACCCAAGAGCAATGGGCCAGTGACCAATGGGCATTGCGGATGGCATTCCTGGGAGAGTGACCCCAGGAGCAATGGGTGACTGAGTTGGACAGGCTGGTCCAGCAGGAGATATCGTTATCGGGCTCTGCAATGGCACGCAGAGGAGGGATATTTAGGGGAGACAACAGAATGCTCTCCGGAGGGATATGACTTTGGCGGCCCTGGATTGCTGTGGGAGAGCCTTAGAGATCATTTTATGTTTGGCGATGAAGGGGAACCTGACCTTGAGGACCTGAGAGAATATAGAGAGTCTATGCTCGGTCTTGCAGGGGTCACAGAACTCAAACCTGATCTGGACCATTTGCTAAGGAAGGAACAGCATCTGGAAAGGGCATACAGGAAACTGTAAGAACAAGTTCAGCAGCATGCCAGAGAATCGGCAGTGGAAAATCCAGAGATTGCCGTCCCCAAACCTGAAGTGCTGACCACAGGGCAGAGCTCTGCTAACCTCTGCCCAGAAATGATATCATCTTCTGGGTTCCATGGACAGGAGATGGTGAACCTCTATCCCCAGACATCAGTTGCAGAGACATGGGATTTGATAGACTTTTCTGCTGAGGAAGAACAACCTGATGAGCCTCCAGCAGAAGAGCTGCTATCAGGGCCAAAGTTCACTGTGTTCTTCCCAGCACCAACAGTGGCTTCGGCCTTCTTGAGAGAAGAGGTAGTCGGCCTTTCTCCCACAACACTGACAGGGACATGTGATTTTCTGCCAGCAGCATCTAGGGAGTTAAAACAAACTTCTCCAGCTGAAGATCTGGTAACTGAACAGAGAGTCCAAGACCTCTGTCCCACACTTTTACCAATTCCAGAGACTGGGGATTTACTAGAAGTTTCTGTAGAGCAGGAACCACCTAGCAAACCCCCAACAGAAGTGCTGGCAACCGGACAGAGGGTCCAAGACCTCTGCCCCACACCTGCAGCAATTGTGGAGGCCCAAGTTGAGGAGGTGGCAGTCTATCGCGATCTGCAGATCAGGATCCAAGGAGAGAATGCAGTCATCACCTCACAACTGCAGCTTGATCTGGTGTCAGTTGATGGGGCTTCAGTCCCCACCTGTATACCCCAGGGATTCTGGGCAGTCGGCCCAGATCTCCAACAGCAGGATGGAGTGAGCCCAGTCCCCCTGCCTTCTCTCCAGCGGCAGAAAGGACTCCAGGGTGAAGGGCCAGTCCAGGCCTCTCCCCAGTGGCAGATATGTTCTCTGAGAGAGGCAGAGGTTGGCTGGGTGAGTAATACTCTGTTTGGAACAATTTTTTGGGGGTACTGTGTGGGTACAGGCATTAGAGGACTGGAACTATGGACTAACTTCGGAGTCAACCCGTCTGGGGTCTCCTCCTGTGTTAGTCTCCTGCCGAAAGGGGAGAAATGTGACAGACTCACCCGGGACAGAGGCTATTGGAGGGTACTGAACGCAAGCCTCTTGCCCACCGATTATGGGCCCTAGCATTTGGGGGAATGGTGCTCTCTGTGAGCTGTATGCCTGGGGACCCTGGGGTTGGTGTTACTTTGGATTCAGCTCCATGTCCCCCCAAAACACACAGACTCTGGAACCCTTTATATGCCATATTAGAATGATAAGACTGAATTATACTGTTGGAACACATCCTGTGAGGAGATGCTGGTGTCATCAACTCCAACTACCTGTGTTTATGTTAATTGAATGAGCTGATCACATTGTCCTCTATGCAATGTAGGAGACGGGACGACTCCTATTGGAGCTCATGTTAATTAGGTTAATTAGGTTTTGTTTGTATTGTTAATTGTAATTAGCTCCTGCTATTGTGTTTATACTACTGTGTGAAGCTCGTTGCCCACAAGTCTGTCCTACAGGTCATGTCTCTGAGTCATCTGGTCTGGGTAAATTTAATAGTAAATTAGCTTGTGTTAATTAGGTTAGCTTTGAGTCATCCTGGTGTATAAATTTGTGTGAGATCTCAAATAAAGAGTTAGTCCTGATGTACTCCAAGACTGGTGTTGTCTAGTTCTTGGGGGTTCCTATAGCCAGATCCATTGGACTCGTGTTCCAGAACTTAGGAAGCGGTATACTGACGGAAGCACTCAAGCGGAGTGTGGGACGTTCCGTGACATTGGTGGCAAGCAGCGGGAAAGCTTCCTGCAGTCTGGGACATCCAAACCTCCAACTGGATCCAAGATCAGCATAGCAGACTTCAGTCACCCCAGCGGAAATATGGACCTGGCATCAGAGTTCCCTGGGCTGTTGCGGATCATCCTTTCAACATACACCAGGACTGTGTCTAAGGATGAATACCTGGAGCTCAGGCAGTAGATTCGGGTGGGGCTCTGGATCGGAGCCCTCCAGCTTGCTGGTATAAAACAGGGCAAGTGCTTTCCAACCCAAGAGCAATGGGCCAGTGACCAATGGGCATTGCGGATGGCATTCCTGGGAGAGTGACCCCAGGAGCAATGGGTGACTGAGTTGGACAGGCTGGTCCAGCAGGAGATATCGTTATCGGGCTCTGCAATGGCACGCAGAGGAGGGATATTTAGGGGAGACAACAGAATGCTCTCCGGAGGGATATGACTTTGGCGGCCCTGGATTGCTGTGGGAGAGCCTTACAGATCATTTTATGTTTGGCGATGAAGGGGAACCTGACCTTGAGGACCTGAGAGAATATAGAGAGTCTATGCTCGGTCTTGCAGGGGTCACAGAACTCAAACCTGATCTGGACCATTTGCTAAGGAAGGAACAGCATCTGGAAAGGGCATACAGGAAACTGTAAGAACAAGTTCAGCAGCATGCCAGAGAATCGGCAGTGGAAAATCCAGAGATTGCCGTCCCCAAACCTGAAGTGCTGACCACAGGGCAGAGCTCTGCTAACCTCTGCCCAGAAATGATATCATCTTCTGGGTTCCATGGACAGGAGATGGTGAACCTCTATCCCCAGACATCAGTTGCAGAGACATGGGATTTGATAGACTTTTCTGCTGAGGAAGAACAACCTGATGAGCCTCCAGCAGAAGAGCTGCTATCAGGGCCAAAGTTCACTGTGTTCTTCCCAGCACCAACAGTGGCTTCGGCCTTCTTGAGAGAAGAGGTAGTCGGCCTTTCTCCCACAACACTGACAGGGACATGTGATTTTCTGCCAGCAGCATCTAGGGAGTTAAAACAAACTTCTCCAGCTGAAGATCTGGTAACTGAACAGAGAGTCCAAGACCTCTGTCCCACACTTTTACCAATTCCAGAGACTGGGGATTTACTAGAAGTTTCTGTAGAGCAGGAACCACCTAGCAAACCCCCAACAGAAGTGCTGGCAACCGGACAGAGGGTCCAAGACCTCTGCCCCACACCTGCAGCAATTGTGGAGGCCCAAGTTGAGGAGGTGGCAGTCTATCGCGATCTGCAGATCAGGATCCAAGGAGAGAATGCAGTCATCACCTCACAACTGCAGCTTGATCTGGTGTCAGTTGATGGGGCTTCAGTCCCCACCTGTATACCCCAGGGATTCTGGGCAGTCGGCCCAGATCTCCAACAGCAGGATGGAGTGAGCCCAGTCCCCCTGCCTTCTCTCCAGCGGCAGAAAGGACTCCAGGGAGAAGGGCCAGTCCAGGCCTCTCCCCAGTGGCAGATATGTTCTCTGAGAGAGGCAGAGGTTGGCTGGGTGAGTAATACTCTGTTTGGAACAATTTTTTGGGGGTACTGTGTGGGTACAGGCATTAGAGGACTGGAACTATGGACTAACTTCGGAGTCAACCCGTCTGGGGTCTCCTCCTGTGTTAGTCTCCTGCCGAAAGGGGAGAAATGTGACAGACTCACCCGGGACAGAGGCTATTGGAGGGTACTGAACGCAAGCCTCTTGCCCACCGATTATGGGCCCTAGCATTTGGGGGAATGGTGCTCTCTGTGAGCTGTATGCCTGGGGACCCTGGGGTTGGTGTTACTTTGGATTCAGCTCCATGTCCCCCCAAAACACACAGACTCTGGAACCCTTTATATGCCATATTAGAATGATAAGACTGAATTATACTGTTGGAACACATCCTGTGAGGAGATGCTGGTGTCATCAACTCCAACTACCTGTGTTTATGTTAATTGAATGAGCTGATCACATTGTCCTCTATGCAATGTAGGAGACGGGACGACTCCTATTGGAGCTCATGTTAATTAGGTTAATTAGGTTTTGTTTGTATTGTTAATTGTAATTAGCTCCTGCTATTGTGTTTATACTACTGTGTGAAGCTCGTTGCCCACAAGTCTGTCCTACAGGTCATGTCTCTGAGTCATCTGGTCTGGGTAAATTTAATAGTAAATTAGCTTGTGTTAATTAGGTTAGCTTTGAGTCATCCTGGTGTATAAATTTGTGTGAGATCTCAAATAAAGAGTTAGTCCTGATGTACTCCAAGACTAGTGTTGTCTAGTTCTTGGGGGTTCCTATAGCCAGATCCATTGGACTCGTGTTCCAGAACTTAGGAAGCGGTATACTGACGGAAGCACTCAAGCCGAGTGTGGGACGTTCCGTGACAGTAACAAACAGTACAACCATAACGAAAAGATAAAAGATGTTCTGAGTTGGTGTTGTACTGTAAACATATGTCTGTATCCCAAATGCCCGACACGTTTTGTGTAAAAAACACTCATCAGGGGCCAGATGATTGGGGATTTCTAGAAAATATGATGGAATATACGGTAAATATACTGGCAACTAATCATGACAAAGAGAGAAGGGTGGGCAACCCTGAGTACTTACATACAGTCAGTACAATGAGGTGTGTCAGGTACAGATCCAAGACCAACAAGTATCTGTCCCGGGAGCTGAGGTATTGTGGGGTGCATGCTGGCAGGTCGGGTACACCGAGCCCCCCCCCCCCCCGTAGACATAGGGACCCACGTTGCTGGTATAGATGGTAAAAACAAAATCAAAAAGGAGCGCCCATGTGGTCTACCTGAGAGGGAGTACATAGAACAATGTATCAAAATTGTGCTGATACAATAGACAGAAAAGTAATGTCTATCTGATGGGAATGGTGGAACACGGGAGTCTGTGCAAAATAAAATGTAAATAAATCAATAAAATGGGTATAACCACATGCAGAACACAGTGGAGTGTGGTATATAAAAAGATAAAACAAACAGCAGAGACATTGCCGATTTCACCAGACCAATCAAAATGGAGAAAGCTGGCTAGCAAAAAGGTGGGTAGAGTAACCTTGTGATGACTTACATGAATACCGAGAGGGGAGACGAGGCGCTGTGATAAAGTGTGGCATCTCAAGTCAGGGGCACCCAGAATGTGTCAGGGGAGGCAATATATACCGACCCGCAGACGTGCACGCTGACCCCTAACCAACGTCACCCGAGCACAGCAAAGGTAGGGAGGGGCACTGATGCAGACGGTGGACTCTGTCTGTCAGAAACACCCCTGTTCCCCACCTGACTGGCTAGATGGGAGGACTCATGCTCCACATCACAACGCCAGACATGGCGTCCCACGTGGGGCAGGAAGAGTGACGCTGATGCACTGTGGGCGCCCGCCCTCCCCCCTAGCAACAATGTGCACTCCCCTCCGCACACCAGACAGGGCAGAAGGGAGGAGGAGGGGACATACAGAGCACATCACAGCTCCTGGGTATCAGGTACAAAGACGGCCCTGGATGTAACCAAGCCATGTCTTTGATCCCAAAGGGATGACATGCCACAGCTGTGCTGCATAATCTCATGGACATCAGAAATTGTGTCCAGAGTCAACGGGACCTGGACATGGTGCATGACCATCCAGGTCATAGAAACCTAACACATGGATGGCAGGGGAACACTGCCTAACCTGTCTATGGGCCTCCATCCCTATGCAGAAGAAAGAGAGGGGGGTTTTGGGACTTTGAATGAGGCACATGTAGATGTGCCTCCATCCCTAATTCGGAAATTGAAGTGGGAAGTTTGGAACTTTAAATGAGGTCATGGACAACGTGGAGTTGACTAGAATAAAGGTACAGATTTATTGATCAAGTGAAGTGCATAAAACTTATAAGGACAGGAACCACATGAAGAAAGACATTGTAATAAATATAATTTCATAATTAATCACAAACACATATGTATGTGCATATGCAATATGGGCATCAAGGGTACATCAAACTTGGTGCCCCGTAGTGGTCTCATTTGATAAATTATAAATTTCCAAAATTTCATATATGTACATGTGACAATACAACAGCACAGCGGAGGGAATAGAAAATGTATGTAACAAACAGTTAAACCATAATGAAAAGATAAAAGATGTTCTGAGTTGGTGTTGTACTGTAAACATATGTCTGTATCCCAAATGCCCTACACGTTTCATGTAAAAAACACTCATCAGGGGCCAGATGATCAGGGATTTCTAGAAAATATGATGGAATATATGGTAAATATACTGGTAACTAATTGTGACAAAGAGGGGTGGGTGGGCCACCCTGACTACTTACATATAGTCAGTACAATGAGGTGTGTCAGGTACAGAGCCAAGACCAACAAGTATCTAGTCCAGGGAGCTGAGGTATTGTGGGGTGCATGCTGGCGGGTCGGGTACACCGAGTCCCCCCCCGGAGACATAGGGACCCACGTTGCTGGTATAGATGGTAAAATCAAAAAGGAGCGCCCATGTGGACTACCTGAGAGGGAGTACATAGAACAATGTATCAAAATTGTGCTGATACATGAGACAGAAAAGTAATGTCTATCTGATGGGAATGGTGAAACACTGGAGTCTGTGCAAAATAAAATGTAAATTGTCATGAAGCTTGGAATAGTGGCTGATTCATAATGCTGAGACAAATACTGTTAGGAGACGCTGATGTCAATTCCAGCCACCTGTCTGTTGCCTGCTAGAATGTGTATTGTAAATAAGTCTACTATGGGATCTAAGAGTCATTAGATCCCCATTGTTGTTTGTGTTAATTAACTCTGCTATTGTGTGAAGAAGAGTCTATGTTGATTGTGTTTTCTGAGCTACAAAACAGCCAGTCTGGCCTAAAGGTCATGCCTGAGTCATCTAGGCTGTCTAAAGGGGTTAGTTAATTAGCCCATGTTAATTAGGTTTCTGGTCACAGGTGTATGTTCAGAGTAATATGAGCCGGAGGTATGCACCTCCACTTTTAGTGTATAAAAGAGCCTGTATTTTGCAATAAAAGAGATTCCTGGTTGAACTTATATACAGCCTGCCTGGTGTTTGTTCTGTGCTATCACAACTGGGTTAGAACGGCACATAGCTGTAGTTCTAATCCCGGAGCATTGGATGACCGAGCAATCAGATGTTGCGATCTGCAATCTGATTCTATAGCAGCAGAGGAGTGTCGGGAGAGTGGAATCAAGCGAGCAGGGGCTCGTTACATAAAAAAATCAATAAAATGGGTATAACCACATCCAGAACACAGTGGAGTGTGGTATATAAAACAATAAAACAAACAGCAGAGACATTGCCAATTTCACCAGACCAATCAAAATGGAGAAAGCTGGCTAGCAAAAAGGTGGGTAGATTAATTTGATGACTTACATGAATCCCGAGAGGGGAGACGAGGCGCTGTGATAAAGTGTGGCATCTCAAGTCAGGGGCACCCAGAATGTGTCAGGGGAGGCAAGATATACCGACCCGCACGCGTGCACGCTGACCTCTAACCAACGTCACCCGAGCAAGTGAAATGCATAAAACATATCAGGACAGGAACCATATGAAGAAAGACATTGTAATAAATATCATTTCATAAGTAATCACAAACACATATGTATGTGCATATGCATCAAGGGTACATCAAACTTGGCCCCCCGTAGTGGTCTCATTTGATAAATTATACATTTCAAAGATTTCATATATGTACATGTGACAATACAACAGCACAGCGGAGGGAATAAAAAATGTATGTAACAAACAGTAAAACCATAATGAAAAGATAAAAGATGTTCTGAGTTGGTGTTGTACTGTAAACATATGTCTGTATCCCAAATTTCCGGCGCATTTCGTGTAAAAAACACTCATCAGGGGCCAGATGATCGGGGATTTCTAGAAAATATGATGGAATAGTTACATAGTTACATAGTTAGTCAGGTTGAAAAAAGACACAAGTCCATCCAGTTCAACCTTAAAAACAATAAATAAAATAAAAAATATCATACAATCCAATATACCCAATTTTACACCCACACTTAATCCAGAGGAAGGCAAAAAAAACCCAGCAGAGCATGCTCCAATTTGCTACAGCAGGGAAAAAAAATCCTTCCTGATCCCCCAAGAGGCAATCGGATTTTCCATGGATCAACTTTACCTATAAATGTTAGTACCCAGTTATATTATGTACATTTAGGAATATACGGTAAATATAGTGGTAACTAATCATGACAAAGAGAGGCGGGTGGGCCACCCTGAGTACTTACATACAGTCAGTACAATGAGGTGTGTCCGGTACAGAGCCAAGACCAACAAGTATCTGTCCCGGGAGCTGAGGTATTGTGGGGTGCGTGCTCCCCCCTCTCTTTCTTCTGCATAGGGATGGAGGGCCATGGACAGGTTAGGCAATGTTCCCCTGCCATCCATGTGTTAGGTTTCTATGACCTGGTTTGATGTACCCTTGATGCCCATATTGCATATGCACATACAGTCAGGTCCATAAATATTGGGACATCGACTCAATTCTAATCTTTTTGGCTCTATACACCACCACAATGGATTTGAAATGAAACAAACAAGCTGTGCTTTAACTGCAGACTTTCAACTTTAATTTGAGGGTATTTACACCCAAATCAGGTGAACGGTGTAGGAATTACAACAGTTTGTATATGTGCCTCCCACTTTTTAAGGGATCAAAAGTAATAGGACAATTGGTTGCTCAGCTGTTCCATGGCCAGGTGTGTGTTATTCCCTCACTATCCCATTTACAAGGAGCAGATAAAAAGTCCAGAGTTCATTTAAAGTGTGCTATTTGCATTTGGAATCTGTTGCTGTCAACTCTCAATATGAGATCCAAAGAGCTGTCACTATCAGTGAAGCAAGCCATCATTAGGCTGAAAAAACAAAACAAACCCATCAGGGAGTTAGCAAAAACATTAGGTGTAGCCAAATCAACTGTTTGGAACATCCTTAAAAGGCAAGAACGCATCAGTGAGCTTAGCAACACCAAAAGACCCGGAAGACCACAGAAAACAACTGTGGTGGATGACCAAAGAATTCTTTCCCCGGTGAAGAAAACAGTCTTCACAACAGTTGGCCAGAAAAAAGCCTTCACAGTTCTGGAACAACATCCTATGGACAGATGAGACGAAGATCAACTTGTACCAGAGTGATGGGAAGAGAAGAGTATAGAGAAGTATTTAGAAGGAAAGGAACTGTTCATGATCCAAAGCATGCCACCTCATCAGTGAAGCATGGTGGTGGTAGTGTCATGGCGTGGACATGTATGGCTGCCGATGGAACTGGTTCTCTTGTATTTATTGATGATGTGACTGCTGACAAAAGCAGCAGGATGAATTCTGAAGTGTTTCGGGTAATATTATCTGCTCATATTCAGCAAAATGCTTCAGAACTCATTGGATGGCGCTTCACAGTGCAGATGGACAATGACGCGAAGCACACTGCGAAAGCAACCAAAGAGTTTTTTAAGGGAAAGAAGTGGAATATTATGCAATGGCCAAGTCAATCACCTGACCTGAATCCGATTGAGCATGCATTTTACTTGCTGAAGACAAAACTGAAGGGAAAATGCCCCAAGAACAAGCAGGAACTGAAGACGGTTGCAGTAGAGGCCTGCAGAGCATCACCAGGGATGAAACCCAGCGTCTGGTGATGTCTATGCATTCCAGACTTCAGGCTGTAATTGACTGCAAAGGATTTGCAACCAAGTACTTGTATTAAAAAGTGAAAGTTTGATGGATGATTGTTAATCTGTCCCATTACTTTTGGTCCCTTAAAAAGTGGGAGGCACATATACAAACTGTTGTAATTCCTACACCGTTCATCTGATTTGGATGTAAATACCCTCAAATTAAAGCCGAAAGTCTGCAGTTAAAGCACATCTTGTTCGTTTCATTTCAAATCCATTGTAGTGGTGTATAGAGCCAAAAAGATTAGAATTATTTCGATGTCCCAATATTTATGGACCTGACTGTACATATGTATTTGTGATTACTTATGAAATGATATTTATTACAATGTCTTTCTTCATGTGGTTCCTGTCCTGATATGTTTTATGCACTTCACTTGATCAATAAATCTGTACCTTTATTCTAGTCACCTCCACGTTGTCCATGGCCTCATTTAAAGTCCCAAACTTCCGACTTCAATTTCCGAATTAGGGATGGAGGCACATCTACATGTGCCTCATTCAAAGTCCCAAAATCCCCCCTCTCTTTCTTCTGCATAGGGATGGAGGCCCATGGACAGGTTAGGCAGTGTTCCCCTGCCATCCATGTGTTAGGTTTCTATGACCTGGATGGTCATGCACCATGTCCAGATCCTGTTGGCTCTGGACACAATTTCTGATGTCCATGAGATTATGCAGCACAGCTGTGGCATGTCATCCCTTTGGGATCAAATACATGGCTTGGTTACATCCAGGGCCGTCTTTGTACCTGATACCCGGGAGGTGCGATGCGCGCTGTATGTCCCCTCCCCCTCCTTCTCCCTTCTGCCCCGTCTGGTGTGCGGGGGGAGTGTACATTGTTGCTAGTGGGGAGGGCGGGCGCTCACAGCGCATCGGCATCACTCTTCCTGCCCCATGTGGGACGCCATGTCTGGCGTCGTGACGTGGAGCATGAGTCCTCCCATCTAGCCAGTCAGGTGGGGAACAGGGGCGTTTCTGACAGACGGAGTCCACCGTCTGCGTTAGTGCCCCTCCCTAGCTTTGCTGTGCTCGGGTGACATTGGTTAGGGGTCAGCGTGCACGTGTGCGGGTCGGTATATCTTGCCTCCCCGACACATTCTGGGTGCCCCTGACTTGAGATGCCACACTTTATCACAGCGCCTCGTCTCCCCTTTCGGGATTCATGTAAGTCATCACAAGTTTACTCTACCCACCTTTTTGCTAGCCAGCTTTCTCCATTTTGATTGGTCTGGTGAATTCGGCAATGTCTCTGCTGTTTGTTTTATCTTTTTATATACCACACTCCACTGTGTTCTGCATGTGGTTATACCCATTTTATTGATTTATTTACATTTTTATTTTGCACAGACTCCCGTGTTTCACCATTCCCATCAGATAGACATTACTTTTCTGTCTATTGCATCAGCACAATTTTGATACATTGTTCTACGTACTCCCTCTCAGGTAGTCCACATGGGCGCTCCTTTTTGATTTTGTTTTTACCATCTATACCAGCAACAGGGGTCCCTATGTCTCCGGGGGGGGGGGGGGGGGCGCGGTGTACCGTAATTGAGTCGATGTCCCAATATTTATGGACCTGACTGTATGTGCATATGCAATATGGGCATCAAGGGTACATCAAACCAGGTCATAGAAACCTAACACATGGATGGCAGGGGAACATTGCCTAACCTGTCCATGGCCCTCCATCCCTATGCAGAAGAAAGAGAGGGGGGAGCACGCACCCCACAATACCCCAGCTCCCGGGACAGATACTTGTTGGTCTTGGCTCTATACCTGACGCCCCTCATTGTACTGACTGTATGTAAGTATTCAGGGTAGCCCACCCGCCTCTCTTTGTCATGATTAGTTACCAGTATATTTACCATATATTCCATCATATTTTCTAGAAATCCCCGATCATCTGGCCCCTGATGAGTGGTTTTTACACGAAACTCATTGGCCATTTGGGATACAGACTTATGTTTACAGTACAACACCACAGAACATCTTTTATCTCTTCATTAAGGTTTTACTGTTTGTTACATACATTTTTTATTCCCTCCGCTGTGCTGTTGTATTGTCACATGTACATATATGAAATCTTTGAAATATATAATTTATCAAATGAGACCACTACGGGTGCCAAGTTTGATGTACCCTTGATGCCCATATTGCATATGCACATACATATGTGTTTGTGATTACTTATGAAATGATATTTATTACAATGTCTTTCTTCATGTGGTTCCTGTCCTGATATGTTTTATGCACTTCACTTGATCAATAGATCTGTACCTTTATTCTAGTCACCTCCATGTTTTCCATAGCCTCATTTAAAGTCTCAAACTTCCAACTTCAATCCCTGGTTAATTAAGACTTCAATGTGGTGTTGAAGTTCTCTGAGATGTATAGTGTGGGACTCTGTGACTTGTTGCACATGGCAGAGGGTTGTATCATGGCGGACAGTTGTACTCTCCACTTCGTGTGGGAAGGATGGATGGAAGGCACGTGATCAAACACTTGCATCAAATCATACAGTTTATTCATGAACAATGGAATACATACATGTAGGAAATATAAATATATACTACGTTTCATAAAAATAGGGTTACAAAATCTGCACTTATAGAATTACAAGTGGGACATGCCCATACAGGGGCAAGTGCTTAAGAATGAACTGACGTGTTTCGAGGATAACCTCTTCATCAGAGCTTTGAAAAAAGGAACACAGTCTGTGTAGACAGGTGGACCAACACATATGCACATGGGAAGGAGTGGCTAGTGGGGAGACATATCATGTGAGGGATAGTTAGTTCTCCTTAACTCCATGTCAGTCCACATCAGAGCACTCCTTTTAACTGTACTTTCATCATCTTGAGCCAATGTTGCTTTCCAAGGCCTATGAGAATTTGATTGTCTTCTTTGACTTAGTAGCAGAGTTTGGCTGTTTCAACTGAAATGTGTTGGTCCACCTTTCTACACAGACTGTGTTCCTTTTTTCAAAGCTCTAAAGAAGAGGTTATCCTCAAAACGCATCAGCTCATTCTTAAGCACTTGATCCTGTATGGGCATGTCCCACTTGTAATTCTATAAGTGCATATTTTGTAACCCTGTTTTTACGTAACGTAGTATATATATTTATATTTCCTACATGTATGTATTCCATTGTTCATGAATAAACTGTATGATTTGATGCAAGTGTTTGATCACATGCCTTCAATCCATCCTTCCCACACTTCTTCAGACCACCCCTGGTCAGCCTAGGCAGCGGGACACGCATGACCACCTTCTCCAATTTTGCCATTTTATCAATACTACGTATTTACACCAATAACGCCTTCACAAGCGCAGGAGTAAGTCTTTTTTGTTCTCTCCACTTCCCCTACCCTGGTGGCAATGTCACGGATATCTTTGCACAGATCAGAGATAGCTGCTGACAGAGTGTTTTTAATGTCAGCCGCTATCTCATGTAGATCAGTCAGGCTCAGGGCAGGAGCTGTATTGGGACCCGCGGCGCCAGGGTACTGACCTTCTTGTAAGTGCGGTGGGCTTCTGCTAAGAGTGCAGGATCTCCGTGAGGAAGTGTTAGAGGAAGACATGGCGTCCCGCTGTTGTACTGTGTCCGAAACAACTCCAGGATATTGCGGCTCAGCTGTGTCCCCTGCCCTCGGGGTGAGAGGCATCGCAATGCCGATGCACTCCGATGTGTGTTCCTCATAATTAGCTTGTGCACCATCTCCGGGTTGAAGAGTGCAGGACCTCGAGGTGTCGGAGGTAAGAGATTGAGCAGCCATCTCTGACCGGGTCCAGACCACGCCCCCCCAGAGCATGCTAGTTTTTCTATGTCTTCCCAGGATGTTGGTTCAAGTACTGTATGCTGTGTGTTTTGACAGTGTATGACAGCTTGCAGGTTGGTATCCCCTTTGTAGTCCGAGTGGATCTTCTGACTTCAGGCAGTTCAGCAGGATCTGGTGGGGAACTTGATTTAGGCAATGTGAGTTCCACCTCTTGTACTAACTCCTGCAAAGGTTCGCTTTGGTTGACCTTTTCTTCTGGTTTGCTTGGCATATTCACTTCACAGCTTTCAGGGATCAGTGTTTCTGGTGATGGGCTCTCATCAAAAAATACTATGGCTTATTGTCAATTTGTCAGTCTTTGGTTGTAGGATTCTGTAACCCTTAGTTTGCTCACTGTAGCCTACTAGAATGCGCTCTATGGCTCTGTTCTCCAGATTGGATCTCTTCTCACAATAGGCATATGCTTTACATCCAAACACTCTGATGTGCCCTATGCTAGGCTTTGATTCATGCCACATTTCAAATGGAGTATTTTTAATAGCTCTTGAGGGCAGTCTGTTCTGTCAGTAGGTTGCAGTCATAACTGCTTCTCCCCAGTACTTGTGAGATAGGTTGGCGTCTGACAACATGCATCTGACCATTTCTATAAAAGTGTGATTTTTCCTTTCTGCTACACCGTTTTATTCAGGAGTGTATGGTGCGGTTGTTTGGTGTACTATTCCTTGTCTCTTCAGGTATGAGGCCACTTCTTTGATTATGTATTCTCCTCCATTGTCAAAGCGTATTATTCCTGGTTTGCGTTGGAATTTGTTGCTAACCATGGCAACAAACTCTTGAAGTTTCTCTGATGTTTCATTCTTGTGTTTCATCAGATAAGTACTTGTGTACCTGGAATAATCATGAATGAAAGTCAGTAGATATCTGTTCCTGCCTGATGGGGGAGTTTTCACTGGACCGCAAACGTCACTGTGTATGAGCTGCAGGGGGTGGGTAGTTTTTCTTTGAGACGCCTGTGGAAGGGCATCACGTGTGGCTTTTGCTTCAATGCAGCACTTGCATTTCATGAGCACTTTGCAAGGCGCTATTGTCAAATCTTCTGATAAGCCTCTCTTTATAATGTCCTGTATAGCTTCCAGACTTCTGTGCCCTAGCTACCTCTGTCATAAGTGGATACATTTTCTGTGTTTGGACTATATTGGCTTGCTGGTCTGTGGTGATGACCCTCTATAGGTGGTCATCCAGTTCTCCTTTTGCGAGTAATCACTTATTATTGTGAATTGTGCATTCATCACCCTGGAACTTAACTGTGAGACCGTTGTTTACAAGGATTTTCACTGATAGACGGTTGCCTTCTAGTTCTGGAACATACAGCAATATCTTTACAAGGATACTCTGCTTGCCTTGTGGTGTAATGCAGTTTAGGAAGCCCTGGACTTTACCTGCTGCAGTGATGCTTTTCCCGTTTGATAGGAAAATGTTGTCTTTTGCACTGTAGTCAATGTTTGTGAAGATGGTCTCATCGCTATTCACGTGGCTTGTCACTCCTAAGTCAATGCACCAGCTGCGTGGCTTGCCGCTCTCTGTGTCACTTTAAAGGTGCCACTACATGATGTATCTGCAGTTTCCTTTGTGGCTGCTTTGACTCTCTCTTTTGTGGATAGCTCTAGCTTTCGCTGATCAGCTTTCCAGATAGAACAGTCCTTTTTTATGTGAACAGTTTTCTTACAGCGAAAACAGGGTCTGCTTTCTTTTTTGTGCTTTATGCCTTTTTACATCTTAAGAGCTTTGTCATCAAGGTGCATATTTTCTTTCCTTCTGTCATATTCATCGATTAATTTCCCTTTGAGATATTTCAGTGTCAGCTCCTGCTCAGGTCTGGTTTCTAAAGTGTTAATAAGAGCAGTATATGTCACTGGAAGGCTGCAGAGGAGCAGGGCAACAATATGATTATCTTTGATGTTCTCTCTGATGGCACGCAGCTGCTCTATGATCTCTAGCATAGCATTCATGTGGTCACACATTTGCTGGCCTTCTTGTAGTCTCATCTTGTAAAACTTTCTTAACAAAAACAGTTTTCTGTTTAGACTTGAACGCTCATGCAGCTTATGTAATGAAGTCCACATACCTTTGGCCATTTTCTCTGTTCTTATGTGGATAAGCTGGTCATCTTCCACTAGTAAGCCTGTTTGTGTTTCTTATCCCAGTCCTCCGTCTCTCTGTCTGTGGGTCTGTCTGTATTTAGCACTTGCCACAAGTCATCCTTGCTAAAAAGCATTTCCAGTTTAAACCTCCACAGCTGGTAATTGGCATTTTTCAGCTTTGCAATTGCAAACTTCACATCTGAACTGCTTGCCATGTTTCAGTCGCTTGTATACAGTGTTCACTGACGTGCTGTACTCACTGATTATTCTTTTCAGTGCCTCTGGGTGCTGCTGGGTGCCTGGGACCCAAACCTATAAGCTGAGTATTGAAATCATGCTTTGGAAGCTTCTTGGATACAGCAAACGGCTTTATTTTTATGGAGAATGTCAGAACATATCTTGCAGCATAGAACAGGAACAAGGAGCATACAAGTACATATTTAGATACAGACGGTACATCTTGTTATTACTTTGTACCATAGAATACACACTATCATACTGCAGTGCCACCATGCTGGATAGAAAGGTATAATGCATACACTCTATAGTTGACAGTACTTTATATTACATGTTGCTGTTCTTCCAACAAAAAAAGGTGTATAAAGAAATCACACCAAATATGTAAATAAGTGTCTATAAGAGCCCATTCACAAGGGCTAAAAAGGAAAAATATATGTGAAACAAAGTCCAAAGAAAAGAAATCATCCACGATTCCCAAAATTAGTGCATCTGTTTATCAAACTCATTTTTACAGTAACAAATCCAGATGAGGCTGCATCAGGTAAATAGATACTCATCATGTCAAGTGTTAAAATTGCATGTGCTTGTGAAATTATAACAATCTCCAGTACCCAAAATTGGCTATAGGTTATATGTTAAAAGCCTTTACGGATTAAAGGTTTAGAGTTAAATATAAATGATGGGCCTAGAATTAGTGCATTTTCATACGTAGCTGCAACCAGCATTTTTTTATTTTTATTTTTACATGCTGAGCCCAGGTCACATTCACTGGGTTGGCCCTGCTTAAGCACCACAAACCACTAATCAGGAAGACACAAGAAAGCAGATCTGGAGCAGATAGGTGAACTGCAGGTAACAGTAGAGCAAAAAAAGTCACATAGGAAACAGTTCAAAGGTCAGGATAGCCAGAATACAAACAAAAGGTTTGGGCAGGATACAGACACAGATATGGACAACCAAGAAAAAGGTAGAAGTCAGTGCATACAACAGATGTGGATAAACAGGAACGAGCCAGAGATTGGGGTAGGCAGTAAGGTTTACAGAGAAACCAAGGAATCAATGGTTAAGGATGCAGGTTGGAAAACAGGAAGATTCACCTGGGGCAAGGCATCTAGCTAGTAATCTAGCCAGAAGCTGTGCTGAGTTTAAATAGATTGGGCAGAGGAAAGAAGCCGTTCTGACTGGATGTGATGGTGATGACAGAGGAAACAACAGGGGGAGACTGCATCTCTCTGATAGGATGCAGCAATGAGATAGGGGTGCTGATAAGATATGCCATAAAAGCAGATGGTGTTGTAGGAGAGACAGGACTAAGGCTGGCCATACATTATACAATTGTCTTGCAAAAAAGGGGGGTTTTGGTTTTTAAATGAGACATATGTGACCATACATCTCCATCTCTAAATCTGGTACATAAGAAAGTGTTGGGAATTTAAATGAGATGTGTATGTTGAGGCTCAACAAATGGAACAGTGTAATATGGACGTGTTTATTGTCTAAACACACAGCAATAACATGCAGCAGTAAATACAAGTCGGCGCTTACATGTTTATGGTTTGCAATATGCTATCTATGTGTTTACTATATTTCTATGTATCCACTGCTGCATGTTATTGCTGTATGTTTTAGATGTAGCACCCTGATGTCTAGGCGGGGCTGCTCCTAAATTTACCTGACAGGTATCATTACCTTGGCCAATTGTGAGGGATCAATTGATTTTACCCTAAGTCTGGAATTGCTGCACTTCTCTCTTCTGTCACTACATGGCCGGGTATCTGGTGACATTAGACAAGACAAGGGCATTGCAAGGACAGATTAGGAATAGATAGGGTATCTCAGCCAATGGGCAGGGATTTTCTTGGGTACCTTGGCCTGCTGAGAGAGCCTATTTATTTGGGTGAGGTCAGGTGATCGTGGTTTTGTGCCACCTGGTTGGGGGTAGGTAGAGGGGAACCTATGTCCACTAAGGGACCAACCACCTTGTTACCAGGGACCACAGTGAGTAGTTGAAGCAAGTACCGGAGCAATATTCTCACCAACTGGGGACGGTGAAGAATCGGGAAACAGCAGGTGCCAAGCCAGGGACCCAGCCAATGGAGTGACGCTTGAGGAGTATCTGGAGTGCCAAGCCAGGGACCCAGCAGGGAAGCGGGAGTGACACTTGAGGAAGATAATAAGTAAGAGGATTAGAAGCGCTACAAGAAGTGACTGTATAAAAATAAAGGACACAAGCTGTGTTAGGAACTGTTCTAAGACTGTTGCCATAGGAGACAGCGCTTCTACAAATGCAGATGTGGTGTCTTGCTGGATGCCTTTCCCTGCATGGCTGTCTACCTGTAGAAGTCTTGGAGTCTGCCAATTGACATCGCAACTTCCTAAGGGTGTCCTGGCCCTAAACCCTCTCTCCCACTGTTCTGTTCAAGAGAAAATTAATCTCTTTGCATGAAGTGCAAGAAGTGTCTGGCGCCCATGAATCTACCTTACATTACACCCACTATGCCTTGCAACCCATTATACAGATGGATGTCAGCTGTTCCTGGATATGGAAGTTCTCATTAGACTAAAGAAAGCCTAGGACCTTGCTACATAGACAATAAACACATCCATATTGCACTGTTCCATTTGCTGAGTCTCTTCATCCACACCTCATTTAAAGTCCCAACTCTTTCTTTATACAGTTTTCTTGTATATTTACCCAAACCATATAATATGAGGTCAAACCTAAACACTTTCAATTTGTATACAATCAGGCAGGCCCTTGCATTACATAGTTGAAGGTAAATCTAAAGGAAATTGAATAAAAAAAATTGTATAATGTATGGCTAGCCTAACACACCTAATGTTTTATATGCATTTAATGCTATATATATATATATATATATATATATATATATATATATATATATTTATGGTCGGAGCCCTATGTCCGATATGGACATAGATAACACTTATAGTAAAGATAAGACTTACCATCGGAAATAGACCTAAAAGTGTGGACTTACCATATGAAATGGACCTGAAAGTGTGCCTTGGTCTAATGGCCGGTATGCCAAAATAAGGGGGCATACCCTGGTTTAAGAAATGATTATTCTGTAAGAGAAATGAATGAAATGAATAGTTGAGAAATGCTATGAAATGGGGATGGGAGGGTGGGTATCGCGCACAGGAAACCGACAAGCACCACAGGTGAGCGGGCTGCTTAAATACCCCCCGGGCTCCTCCCATAAATTCAGGCCACCATACTGGCCTTCCTACTTATGGTCGGAGCCCTATGTCCGATATGGACATAGATAACACTTATAGTAAAGATAAGACTTACCATCGGAAATAGACCTAAAAGTGTGGACTTACCATATGAAATGGACCTGAAAGTGTGCCTTGGTCTAATGGCCGGTATGCCAAAATAAGGGGGCAAAAACATTCAGGTAGGGTTATAATTTTATTGGTTTTCAGTTATTTATTGAGCCAATTTGGAGAATGCCTGTGCCATCTCTGTTTGTGGATTGGGGATGTACCGGGCGAAGCAGGCTGATTTCCACCTGCCTAGTCTTTTGATGATGTGATCTGGCACCCCGTGGCGGGACGCCGCGGAGGCTGCTCCGATGCGGAATGAGTGTCCGGAATACTGACTAGGGTTAAGATGAAGATTGCGGAGAAGTATCCTTATGTGACTCACAAACTGAGAGGCGTTTAAGGGTTTGACTGGGAATGGTAGAAGGGGACTGCTGTCTGGTTGCTCAGGCAGGAGAGATAGGAGTCGGTTGAGTACAGCGACTGGACACCAGCTGTTGTTGGTTCTGTAGAGGTGGATGTTCACTCCCGAGCCCGTTTGCTGGGTTTTAGAGACCTCGAGGTGCAGGATAAAGTGGTCTTGGTGTCGAAGCAAGTGTCGTCTGCATAGTACTTGGTCTGTGGGTTTGTTAGAGGTGAATTCGCCAGGCCGCAAGAACCCATAGTAAGCTAAATATATGGCTGCTTGTAAGACCGTGCTGGGGAGCAGACCGAATGGCGATGTAGCCAGAATATTTGACATGTCCCTAAAGATGGGCCCTGTAATGGGCAAGCGCTTAGTGCTGATGACTGGTTGTTGTTTCTGTATTCCCCTTAGGATGGCTCGTATAGCGTGAGATGAGAACAGTGACGATTTCGTCGGGTCTTCAAGTGCCATGAAATGTTGAATGCCGGCTAGGTATAACCGGATGGTGTTGTAGGATAAGGCCAGCTGCGTGTGGCAGTGTGCCGTGAAGGCCAGTACCTGTTTGACATCTGTTGGTTCTTTGCGGCAGGACGTGAGGAATTTATTAAAAGCCTTCCAAGCTGTCTGGTAGGCTTTGAGTGTGTTGCGGGAGAGGGAATTATTTATGAGTTGCGTAGCTCCGTGTAGATGTTGAACTAGTCCAGGGTCAGTTGTGACCAGACGGGGATAGGGGCCGACATTGGATCGGCATCGGGCACCTGTTTGAAAAAGGAGGGATAATTGAAACGTGATAGTGCATCAGCTGCTGAGTTGTATCTGCCGGGTATAAATTCACAGTGTATGTTGAACTGATGTTGTAAAGACAGTTGTACCAACCTGCGCAGGAAGGACATGACTGCTAGGGACTTGGACCTGCCTCTGTTGATGATGTCTGCCGTGGCTTGGTTGTCAGTGGTGAAGACTACGGTTTGTCCTGTCCAGTGTTGGCCCCAGAGTTGTGCGGCTGCCACTATGGGGTAAAGCTCAAAGAGGGCAGATGTTTGGGAAAAGCCGGGTATCCACAGTATCTGTTGAGGCCAGGGTCCTGAAAACCAATGATGGCCAAAAATTGCCGCGAAACCTGTGGAGGCTGCAGCGTCAGTCACCACCTGGGGTGAATGGATCGAAACCATAGGTATAAATAGAGATATGCCATTCCAGGCGGACAAGAATTCCTCCCACATTGATAGGTCCGCTATAGCTGCGGAGTCTAATTTCAATATCTGATCAGGGTCTTGAGTTTCTGACAGAAATCTAAGCAGGCGTGATACAAATGTGCGGCCTTGTGGGATAATTCGCATAGCAAAGTTGAGCATACCCAGGAGAGACTGCAACTGTTTTTTGGTACAGCCCTTGGTGTGTGTAAAGTCGTGAAGGACTGCCCTAATGCGTGTTAATTTGTCAGGGGGGAGACTGGCCTGCATTGCGTAGGTATCCAAGCTGACCCCGAGAAAGGTGATGATGTTTGCTGGACCATCGACTTTGTGCTCGGCGATAGGAACATTGAGGTTTCCAAAAATTGCTCTAAGTTTGTCGAGATCTCCTGGGGGCTTGTTGGGCGGTTCTATCAGTAGGAAGTCATCCAGGTAATGGATGACTTCATGGCATTGACCCTTGTGTAATAGTATCCAAACGAGGGACTGTGCGAACGTGTCGAAGAGCCACGGGCTACTCTTCGAACCGAAGGTGAGTTTCGTGGCAAAATAATACGCTTCCTTCCATTTGATGCCGTGCCAGCACCAAAGGGATGGGTGGATGGGCAGGAGCTTGAAAGCATCCGAGATGTCGGCTTTGGAGAGCCAGGCACCTGTGCCTGCTTTGATGATCGCTTGTATTGCCATGTCAACGGAGGAATATTTTAGGGAAAACTCTTCGGAGGGGATCAGGGAATTGAGACTGGGTATGTGCGAAGAATGAGGCGCAGACAAGTCGTACACCAAGCGCAATTTATTAGAGAATTTGCCCTTGACAAGCCCAATAGGGCTGACTTTCCATGTGCTGAAAGGGGGGCAAGTGAAAGGGCCTATTACGTAGTCTCGATCTACCTCTGCCTGTAAGAGCTGATCTATGACCTGTTCGTCGATGGCTGCCGAACGAAGATTGGCGCATTCGTGAGTACTGTGGGGCAGTGCAATGAGGCCGGTGTGAAAACCTACTGTGAAGCCTTGGATAAGGTAGGTGGCCAGGGAAGGGGTGGGGTGTGAAGTGAGATACAGTCCTAACCATAAGATGTTGATTCGGCTTAGTCATGCCCTCTTGTGTTGCTTGACTTCACACAAATTCCTAGGGTGTGCTCTTTGGCATAAAGTGCAGATGTGAAGTAGACGGCATTGGCTGAAGTTGCAGGACCCATAGTTGAAGTTGTTACAGATGGCTGCCCCTCCCACGGTTCGGACTGGGCGTCCGAGTTTGTCCACCTGAGGCGTTGGTTCAGGGATCGACTGGCCCTGTACTGTACCTGAGGTAGAGGGGAACTCGAAGGGCCGTCTGATCGCCGTATTGGCGCACCAGGTGGCAGTGTGGGTGGAAGACTGGCAAATTGCACACAGAGGTGAGCGTAAGCCGGCAAAGTGGCGGCAGAAGAGCTCTGTGTCCATGAGACTCCAATCTGTCGTGATCTGGAATTGTGAGAATCTGGCGGCGGCCTTGGCTGAGAAGGAACGATGATAATCGTAGAAGGCGAAACCTCCATACTTGTGGCCCAAGTCTACCACAGTATGGAGGTATAAGTCCAGCTCTTCCCGCCTGCTAGGGGTGGCTGAGCACAAGACATCTCTGAGCATGCCAAAGGCCAGGGTAAATTCGGGGACTGATAGCTTGCGGTTCAGCCTGGGGTCTTTGGCTTTAAGGACCACCGATATGTCGCCCCAGGAGTAGGCCTTATTTTCTGCCAAATCATGCACGGAGATAAGGAGAGAGGCCAGGTTGACGTCCTTGCCGTCCAAAATGTCCTTCCTGATACTGGTTGGGACCAGGTGGGAGGGGTAGACAATGGCGCTTGAGCCTGAGGTACCTGTAGGAAGAGGTGTCAAGGTCTGAGTTGCAGTTGGGTCGGGGACAGCCGTGGCCGGTCGGGCCTCCAGAAGTGCCACCCTGGCTTGGACGTCTGCAACTGAGGTGGATAGAGATGACACCATCGTGTGTAATTGTGAGATGGCCGATGATATGGACTGGAGGGATGCCTGTTGGGTACTGGGTCCTGCTGCTGGTGGGGGGAAGAGGAGTTTGAAGAGCTCGCCTTTCCTCGCTGTGGCGGGGAAGGGGACACCTCTGCGTCTGAGCTCTGCCGTCAGTTTGGGGATAGTCCATCCCCTGAGGGATTGCACGCTGCCGCTTTCTGAGACCGGAGTAGGTGATAGAGGGGCCGTGAAGTCTTCACTGCCGGCCTGGGACATGGTTGCTCTGGTGAGGATCTCTCGAGCTTTATTTCCTGGTTGACTGTAACCTATTGGGGGTGAGATGAATTTCAAGTTTTTTCTTTGATCCGCTGAGTCATACTTACCCGACTTATTCTCCCTTTTTTTTTTTTTTTTTACCTGGGGGGATATCGTCCAACCTGGTGCAGGGTGGACCTACTGAACTTTGACTGACCTGAGGAAGATGAAAGGTGACAATTCGTGAAGGGATTGCTAAGTAACTTGAAGCCATGATTTGTATGGTGCTTGCAATTTTGTGACAATGAAATGATTCGAAATGTTTGCCTTGATTGTGAAATGAATGAACTGCATGACAGAGGTGCGGCCTGGTCGTGTCACGATTTGTTCGACCGTGGACCGGGCTCTGGAGCGTGTATTGGAATGAGGCAACTGACAATATTGGTGCTCCTGGGACGAATCGGTGCTTGTTTGATGCATCTGGATTCGAATAGGAGTGCAGTATTAAATGAAATGAGAGAAATGCTTGTTTTGACCGAGGCTCGAATTGGTTGTGCCGTGTTAGCGACTGGCAACCAACCGAGCTCTGGTGTAGGTATGAAATGTGATCGGAACCAGTGATGCATTGATGCATGCCGTGACGAATGGTGCGCCTCAGATGCGACTGGTTCCGAAACGGTGATGCGTTGTGGAAGTGAAATGGTAGAAATTGCATGACAGAGATATGGGTCAATCCCCCGATGTCTACGATTTAGCTATGATCCGGACTCTGGAGCATGTATCAGAAATGTGGCCAATCCTGGGCACGCCGAGACGAATCGGTGCATTTTCATGCGACTGAATTCCTGTCGGAACGTGATACGTGGGACTGAAATGATAACCATGACAGAGGTACAAATGACTGATAACGTAACTCTGGAGCATGTATAGAAATGAGGCCAATCCTGGGGCACGCCGGGATGAATCGGTGCATTTTTCATGCGACTAAATTCATGTCGGAACGTGATACATGGAGATGAAATGATAACCATGACAGAGGTATAATTGACTGATAAACGTAACTCTGGAGCATGTATAGAAATGAGGCCAATCCTGGGGCACGCCGAGACGAATCGGTGCATTTTTCATGCGACTGAATTCATGTCGGGACGTGATACATGGAAATGAAATGATAACCATGACAGAGGTACAATTGACTGATAAACGTAACTCTGGAGCATGTATAGAAATGAGGCCCATCCTGGGGCACGCCGAGACGAATCGGTGCATTTTTCATGCGACTGAATTCATGTCGGGACGTGATACATGGAAATGAAATGATAACCATGACAGAGGTACAATTGACTGATAAACGTAACTCTGGAGCATGTATAGAAATGAGGCCAATCCTGGGGCACGCCGAGATGAATCGGTGCATTTTTTTTTTTTTTTTTTTCATGCGACTGAATTCATGTCGGAACGTGATACGTGGAAATGAAATGATAACCATGGCAGAGGTACAAATTGACTGACAATAACGTAGCTCTGGTGCATGTATAGAAATGAGGCCGTAATAACTGGGGCACACCGGAACGAATCGGCGCACCTTTGGTGCGACTGGATTCGAATCGGAGCGCGGTAAGTGACTGAAATGAGAAATGATTTGAAATGTCAGAAATGAGTTTAGAAATGTTTCAGAAATGAGAAATGGTTGGTATCGACTGATTTGATAAATTGCAATTTTGAAATGTCAGAAATGAGTTTAGAAATGTTTCCGAAATGAGAAATGATTGGTATCGAACTAACTTGACTTGATAAATTGCAAATTGCGACTGGCTATGGCTGTCTACCGATACCGACATGCTAGAAATGAAGCGACGTCTGCGTCGCAGTGCTGTCGAAATGGTAACATATCGAAAGTACGAGCGATATACATTGCAGTTTGTGAAATGCGAGTGAAACGAAAATTTGAAATCACGGTTTAGTGACATGATATGAAAAACGAAAAGTCCGACGGGACCTTACCTGCGACAGCCAAGCCAGACGCGTGATACAAACTACGAACGGAAAACGCGGACTTCGAAGGTTTTGAGTACGGAATATCGAATACGGGAACTTGCAAGGCAAGAACTTGCGAACGCTGGTATATCGAATAGTCGGCCTAGTGACGTATATCGCGCACAGGAAACCGACAAGCACCACAGGTGAGCGGGCTGCTTAAATACCCCCCGGGCTCCTCCCATAAATTCAGGCCACCATACTGGCCTTCCTACATATATATATATATATATATATGTATATGTATATATATATATATATATATATATATATATATATATATATATATATATATATATATGGTATTTATTCATGTACCCGGCTGCATATCTTGCTGCATTGCTGTATATTGTCCATATGCTAGTTGCATTTTGTTAGGTATATATACCTAACAAAATGCAACTAGCATATGGACAATATACAGCAATGCAGCCAGGTACATAAATTAATACCGTATTTATCGGCGTATAACACGGACCCCAAGTTTAGGAAGGAATTTTAAGGAAAAAACTTTTAGGAGGGAAGTTTAAGGAAAAAAACTTACATTTAAATGCCCATCAATGCAGCCTTATCAGTGTCCATCTGCAGCCTTGCCCAGTGTCTTTGCAGCCTTGTGTCGTTGCAGCCTTTGCAGCCTTTGCAGCCTTGTGTCATTGCAGCCTTTGCAGCCTTGTGTCATTGCAGCCTTTGCAGCCTTGTGTCATTGCAGCCTTTGCAGCCTTGTGTCATTGCAGCCTTTGCAGCCTTGTGTCATTGCAGCCTTTGCAGCCTTGTGTTATTGCAGCCTTTGCAGCCTTGTGCCATTGCAGTCTTTGCAGCCTTGTGTCATTGCAGCCTTTGCAGCCTTGTGTCATTGCAGCCTTTGCAGCCTTGTGTCATTGCAGCTACAGGTATTTAAAATTGGCGCCAATCTCCTCTGATTGCGAGAGGAGCGAGCGCCGCCGGTGCTCTATCGAAAATAGTCCCCCTTCAGATAGTGTCTGCCCTGTAGTGCACAGGCGCTGAGGAGACCATCGGCTGTGTCTGCCCTGTAGTGCACAGGCACTGAGGAGACTCAGAAAATCTCCGAACATCAACAGCTAATCGTGAGCCGGCGCCGACATACACAACGCCTAGTGTACTCGGCTAGTCTCGGCTCCTCTCGCAGTCCCGCCCCTATGATGGAAATAACACAGGTCCAATGGCGGGACTGGGCATGACTGTGAACGGAGCCGAGACTAGCCGAGTACACTCGGCTTTATATATGTCGGCGGTGCTCGCTCCACTCACAATCAGCGGAGATCGACGGGGATCGACGTATAACACGCACCCATGATTTTCCTCTGATTTTAAGGGGAAAAAGTGCATGTTATACGCCGATAAATACGGTTAATACAATACTACCTAGCAGTTTACGCTATAGTGAAACCTTACTTAGGCAGGAGGCAATAAGGTTTCAGAAATATTAAGGTTTCGGGGGTTTCCCCTCTTCCTTAGCGGAGACCTAAAAGCAGTTGCCCCAAATCTCCTTATCAAATCACTGCAAACACCCATGGCCCAGCCGAGGTGTATAAAAAGTATACCCACTGTAGAATCCAATGCAATAATAAAATCTCACATACCTAAAGCAGGAGTGGGGAGAAGTAGGGAAGATCATCTGATTGAATAACCTTCTTACTCACAAAAAGGTTAACTAATGAAATAGGATAGTAATGATATAATAAAGATGGACTGAGGTTCTGAGATTAATGAAATAAGGTTAAACAATAAATGTCTAACTATACCCCTTGAGACCCCTTTTAGAGTAGCTTGAATACAAAGGTAAAATACTATAGGATACTCTGGCTAACAATTTAACTGCAAGAAGAATAAATTAAATGTGTATCATAAACAAAAAATATTATGTAGAGAGAAGATCTTAGTCCTCTACATAATTTTGAGGTTGTCTAGTATTAAAGCAAGTATATATATATATATATATATATATATATATATATATATACACATTTATATATATAAAAGTGTATATATATATATATATATATATATATACAGAACATGTATCTACGATCTAACCAGAATATGTATACACATGTATGATGTTTTCTCTTATGATAGCAATGCTGGAATAATAAAGAAGCCTTGGGTAGCAAAGATTGATTAAACAGGGTTAAAACTGTAGTAAAGGCTATGTAGCATCCTCTAGTGTGTACTACATGTACAGTGCAGGATAGGCATACCATACTCTGACTTATATTGTACATTTGTGAATCTGTAATCGGGTCAGGGTTATTGGAGTTCAGGGCTGAATGACTCATCCTGGCAGATCTCTGGTCCCTCCTCCTTTGGAGTTTTATAAAGTCAAAGGGGCATCCCATAACCTCCCATCCCCATCCAAGTTGTAAACCCTCTCATAAACAACAAAAACAAAGCCACGGACTGCTCCCGACTCTGTGTACCGGTAAAGATCCGGTGTGCCTGGCTGTGGAGTGGGGGGATCCCTATTCATCTGCAGCTCCTACGTGGGATATGCTACATTTTGGGGGCTTGTCTGGGATATTGCCCATGGTAACCTGCACGGTGATCGTACCCATGAATAACAAAGTTCCCAGCGGTCTGCATAAAACTGGGGAAAGTCACTGTGTGCTGCAATGGTCCGCTGAAAACCGTAAAATGTGCACAGAGATGTCTGATTTTACCCCTAACAAGCGGAGTAAGCCGGTGGAATCCTGCAGGAGGGGGTCTATCAGTTGCCCAACCATGGCTGAAGCTAAAGACTATCCTGAACCAGCTAGAAACTGTGTGACGTGTTACAGACTTCACTGTTGCCAATGGCAACCTTAGTGGACTTTTGTTGCCTCCAGTTGCCTGGGCGCAACCGGTGCTGAGCACATATCCCAACAAGTTCTGCAAGTGTCAGTGCACCGCAACCACGAACATACTGTCTGTGCCTGCAAGCTTTAATCCAGCTAAGAAAGAGTTACAGGGCATGCAGGAACAGGCCTGCTTATCAGCATTGCCCATCAAATGCTGCCACTGTGTCCATCAAATGCTGCCACTGTGCCCATCAAATGCTGCCACTGTGCCATTGAGGGCTGCCACTCTGCCCATCGACTGCTGCCACTCTGCCCATCGAATGCTGCCACTGTGCCATCCAATGCCGCCACTGTGACCCCCCACCCGCTCGCTGTCTACCCGGCACTTACCCTGTCTTGGTGGGGCAGCGGGTGACGGCGGTGAGCGGTGTCCTCCGAGTGGTGTCTTCATGTGTCTTTTCCCTTCCTCTCCTCCCGTCAGGCGTCCAATCACAGCGCCTATCATTTCAGCCAATCAGGTGACGGGCGGAGAGGCGGTTCAGTGTTAGGACAGCGAATTTTCATTTCCTGTCCTAACACACCTGGGTTACCTTATTTGACACCTATTAGAGCCTATGGCTCTAATGAGGTGCTTCAAAAACACCCTGCTGTAATTCATGCGCCCGGCGCCCGAAAAGGGGGTGGCAGCGGCGGCCATGGATAGATTCATCAATGCATGAATCTATCCATTGGTCGTAGAGGGGGTGGCTGGAGAGAGGGGGGCGGCGCCCATGCGCCTTTATGGACGCACCACCACTGTGCAAGACAGATGACCGTGTGAACTGTTTTGCACCACTTCTATGCCTGCTCACTTTTTATCTCTTCCAACTGTCCTGCAGCCTAATGCCGCGTACACACGAGCGGACTTTTCGACCGGACTGGTCCAACAGACCGAGTCCGGCGAACAATTCGACCGTGTGTGGGCTTCATCGGACCTGCAGCTGACTTTTTCGGTCGAAAATCTGATGGACTTTAGATTTGGAACATGTTTCAAATCTTTACGTCGGAACTCCATCGGACCCAGTTCCTATCGAAAAGTCCGCTCGTCTGTATGCCAGTCGGATGAAAACCGACGCTAGGGCAGCTATTGGCTACTGGCTATCAACTTCCCTAATTTAGTCCGGTCGTACGTCATCACGTACAAATCCGTCGGACTTTGGTGTGATCGTGTGTAGGCAAGTCCGTTTGTTCGGAAAGTCCGTCGGAAGTCCACCCAAAGTCCGTTGGATAGACTGTCGGACCAGTCTGGTCGAAAAGTCCGCTCGTGTGTACGCGGCATTACATGTTTTCTGCAGCTATTTAAACTGACCATAGATGAGTAGTTTTTCTTTAGCCAGCAGTCTGATCGAAGAACAATCAGATTCCTCCAATCCACAAAATGTCCCCCACCAGTACATTGTATTCTGACACCAAGATCTGGCATCAGAATACACTGACCATCAGCTGCACTTAAATTGGTAGCATTCAATACAGCCCACTGAAAGCAATGGGGTATTGGTAAAATCATGTCCTAACAACCTATTTTTGCCACCCTCATAACAAGTCTAAACAAGGCCAGTAAAAGCAGACACTTGAGCCATGACTTTATCCCTGACCACTCATTTCAGTGCAGTGCATGTGGCAAAAAGTAAATAGCATGTCACTCACCATGAATGGGGCTGCACCATAACCACCCTACAGCCATGCAATGTACATGGTTGTGGCGCAGTGGTACACTGCTATGGGAGGGAAGGGGTTACAGAGGTTAGTGCTATAGGGGAAAGGGGGGCAGAGGACACCACTGTGTTTGTGTGTGTGGGGGGGGGATGTAAAGGGGCAGAGGACAATGTTATGGGCAGGGTCACATTCTGTGTGTAACGCACTCTTTAACCCTGCATTATGACCGCAACACACTCCTGATCCCTGCATTCTGACCGCAACACACTCCTGATGCCTGCACTCTAACCGCAACACACTCCTGATCCCTGCATTCTGACCACAACACACTCCTGATCCCTGCATTCTGAGTGCGGCACATCCTGATGCCTTCATTCTGACTGCAACACACTCCTGATCCCTGCATTCTGACCGCAACACACTCCTGATCCCTGCATTCTGACTGCAACACACTCCTGATCCCTGCATTCTGAGCACAAAACACTCCTGATTCCTGCATTCTGAGCGCAACACACTCCTGATCCCTGCATTCTGACTGCAACACACTCCTGATCCCTGCATTCTTAGCAAAAGACACTCCTGATCCCTGCATTCTGACTGCAACACACTCCTGATTCCTGCATTCTGAGCGCAACAAGCTCCTGATCCCTGCATTCTGACCGCAATACACTCCTGATCCCTGCATTCTGAGCAAAAGACACTCCTGATCCCTGCATTCTGACTGCAACACACTCCTGATTCCTGCATTCTGAGCGCAACAAGCTCCTGATCCCTGCATTCTGACCGCAACACACTCCTGATCCCTGCATTCTGACCGCAACACACTCCTGATCCCTGCATTTTGAGCACAACACACTCCTGATTCCTGCATTCCGAGCGCAACAAACTCCTGATCCCTGCATTCTGAGTGTAACAAACACCTGATTCCTACTTTCTGAGCACAACACACTCCTGATCCCTGCATTCTGACCGCAACACACTCCTGATCCCTGCATTCTGAGCGCAACACACTCCTGATTCCTGCAATCTGAGTACAATACACCCCTGATCCCTGCATTCTGACCACAACACACTCCTAATCCCTGCATTCTGAGAGCAAGACACTCCTAATCTCTGCATTCTGAGAGCAAGACACTCCTGATCCCTGCATTCTGAGCATAACACACTCCTGATTCCTGCATTCTGAGCATAACACATGCCTCCCGATCCCTCCATTCTGAGCATAACACACTCCTGATCCCTGCATTCTGAGCATAACACACTCCCGATCACTGTATTCTGAGCATAAGACACTCCCGATCCCTACATTCTGAGCAAAACACTCCTGATTCCTGCATTCTGAGAGCAACGCAATCTTGATCTCTGCATTCTGAGCATAACACACTCCTGATCCCTGCATTCTGAGCGTAACGCACTTCTGATCCCTGCATTCTGAGCATAACACACTCTTAAAACCCTGCATTCTGAGCAAAACACACTCCCGATCCCTGCATTCTGAGCATAACATACTCCCGATCCCTGCATTCTGAGAGCAACGCACTTTTGATCCCTGTATTCTGAGAGCAAGCACTCCTGATCCCTGCATTCTAAGAGCAACACACTCCTGATCCCTGTATTCTAAGAGCAAGCACTCCTGATCCCTGCATTCTGATAGCAACGCCCTCCTTAATCCTGCATTCTCAGCGCAATGCACTATTTAACCCTGCATTCTGAGCGCAACGCAAGCTTTAACACTGCATTTTGAGCATAATGCACTGCTTAACCCTGCATTCTGAGCACAGAGCATGCCTTAACCCTTCATTCTAAGAACCATACACACCTTAACCTTGCTTACTGTTGTTTTATTTTGGTTTGGTGGGGTGCTTCAGAATTCCCTGCCTATAGGCTCCTGAGATGTAAATCCAGCCCTGCCTGAAAATCACATCAGACTGCACAAAAAGTAGAGCATGCACTGGCCCCACACTCTGGTGTGAATCGGCCCTAACAACAGGACACTGTGCCCAGTGATCTTTGACTTTATCAGTGTTGTTCAAGTAGATATCCATCTTTCTAAGGTTGTCTACCCCTGCCTTGGAGCCATTTCAATCCCTTTTCCTCCCTCAGAGTTCCCCTAGATCCCTTTAGTTCCATGCACCAACTCATTCCCAACTGGGCAATATGTTTCCTCAGTCCCTTTCATTGTATCAAAAGTAAGACTTCAGGGCTCTGTTTACACCCCTGATATCTCACCAAAGGCAACAGCGTTATAAAAAAAATGTAAACAATTGTTTAAAAAAAAAAAAAAAAATAGGTCAAAATCAAACTAAAAGTTCTAATCAGCCTAAAAAGGAACGCCCAATATGTAGCATAATTTAGCCGTACTCACGGTTTGCCACGGCACTGCTCTGCCCTACCAACACTGTCCTCTGCCCTACTGACACAAACATCTGCTGTACTGACACCATCCACTGCTGTAATGACACCGTCTACTGCCCTACCGACACCATTCTCTGCCCTACTGATACCGTCCACTGCCCTACTGACACTGTACGCTGCTCTACTGACACCATCCACTGCCCTACTGACACCATCCACTGCCCTACTAACACCACCCACTGCCCTACTGTACCATCCACTGCCCTACTAACACCATCCATACACTGTCCACTGCCCTACTGGCTATCACTGCCCATTTTTAGGGTAGGCGGAGTTCATCATCATACAGTGCTATTTGTTTTATTTAAACATATTTTATGGGTACAAAAATACTTCTGCCATGCCAGAAAAAAGCAGCTTTATGAGGATTTCGAGCCTTACCTCTGCGGCGGAGTACGAGGGGCACCGCGGGGATGAAAGAAGAGCGCACAGCAGCAGGCTTTATTAAAAACCTGCTTCTTGGCTTGCATCTCCTTACCCAGCGACGCCCCAGTGACGCCCCTCCTAATCTACTTTTAAAGTGAGGCTTGAAATCGCCTCATTAAAACCTCCCCTCTGCTGTGATTGTGTAGGCATTCATGCTACATGTGCAGTAAGTCATTATTACCAAAACTTTGACATGACTAATACTGTGTATATATATATATATATATATATATATATATATATATATATATATATATATATATATATAATTATTATTATTATCATCCTATGGCTCAGTTATGTATTTATCACACTTGAATTGAACCTCTCTCTCTGGGCAGAGGGCTGGGGGTGCGTGGGTAAAGAACGTCTCTCTTGGGGGTGGGGTTAACGCCAAACAGAGTTCCATGCACAGAGTTCCACACATGCTTGGAATCAAGCAGAAGAGCAGAACTGGCTATTGAACTTAATTTTTCTCGGCTCGTCGTACGTGTTGTACGTCACCGCGTTCTTGACGTTCGGAATTTCCGACCAACTTTGTGTGACTGTGTGTATGCAAGACAAGTTTGAGCCAAAATTCGTCTGAAAAAAAAACATGGATTTTGTTGTCGGAAAATCCTATTGTGTGTACATGAAGAAACAGAAAGTCGCCCGTGGGACTTTAAATGAAGTGTTCATGATGATCAAAAGGTAAACAGTATATGAATATCAAAAGTAACAGAGTTTATTTGAATGGTGAACAATCTCATCCAGTGTAAGACATGAGCATGGATAACAGAGTCATAAAAACAGCAACATGGCATAATAGTCCTCAAAACATAGCCATAATTAATTAAACATCGCAGAGTGTAAATAGTACAGATATACATAATACATCCCTAACCCAACACGTTTCGTGAGCTCTACTCGCTTCCTCAGGGGCTGGTGTCTGTAACAACAAGTAAAATATATATTGGAGTATAGGTTATTAATGGACAAGAGCATGAGGCCAGAACTGATAATCCCATACTTACTTGTCAGACAATTGGCTTCAGAGGCTGATCCCAAGCAAGGGTCAGCGAAGGACATCTCCCCCGGGAGCTGAAGGGACGGAGACCATGGCATGGAGGACCAAGGCCAGACACAGGGCAGGCATGGCAAAGAATTGGAAAGGAGAGTTTGGACCCAAATGTCACCCATGGATCTTGCAAGATGTACTCACTGTAATAAGATGTATATGTATGAGTATATATGTAAATCTGAGATAGCTAATATAGCAATATCCTAGGAGTATAAGATTATGTATTAGGTACCAAGTAGTCAGGGGTGTCTTGCAAAGCATGGGGAGAAGTGGTGTGAAGGGAAAGGAAAGGATATGAAAGGGGAGTAAGAAAAGAAATAAAGAAAGGGGTGAAAAAATGAATAGATGTTGCAAAGTAAAAAGTGAAAATAAGTGAACTAGAATGTAGCACGAGAACCCAAGGACAGAGAAAAATAAATAAATGTGAAATAAAAATAAAAAAGTATAAGAGTGAGAGTATGTGAATGTAATGCCCCACAGTGTACATGTGGAGATGGATTAATGTGCTGGTGAGATAGTGTATAAAGGTATACAAATTATCATGATGCCTACCAGTGTGGTTGAACCTCTCCCCTGTGTGTTGAGGGGACAAAAATGAAAAGAAAGTTTGCCATGCCAGAGACCCCAGCCTAAATACTTGGACGTCCGCCGCAGCCTCCGCCCCTAACGTCTTTCAGATGGAGGTCAAGGGGCGGACCCAAGTTGCGTGCGCCAAGACGCGGCGGCACGCAATGCCCTGTGTGTACAGGCCCTGTGTGTACAGGGCATTAGATTACTTTGAATAAACAAATGTGCTCTTAGCTAACATAGCTAACAAATGCATTAGAAGAACAGGGAGTGTATATATCTTCCTAAGAAAAAAACTAGTACACGGGGGTAATAATATTTCAGATGCTACAGCATTTATTCTAAGATCCTGTACATTTGTGAAATAGTATCTAAATTACTTAGACCTCATATATAACACTGTGCCCAGTTCTGGAGAGTAGCCCTCCCTTACAAAAATATTGTGATAAATTAGAATGAGTGCAGAGATGGGCAACAAAAATGATGGAAGGTCTGAGGGATTACAGATATCAGCAGTAGGATTGAGCTCACGCAAGTTCAGAGATGACTATAGATAAATCAAAAGAAAAAAACTTTTAGCTGTGTTTCTTGGCGAACAAATGTACAGTGGCGGAACTATAGGGGTTCGCACTTGCGACTGGGCCCTGCCGTTCTGCTGATGTGGGGGGCCCCAAGACCCGGCATCTCCCCCTGCACCACCAGCTGTCCGTTTAACATGCATGGGGGGGTGGGAGGCGGTGATCGGCAGCTCTATGGTGCCCACGAGCCACGGGATCTCCCTGGGGCTTGTAGTTCGCTCTCCGAATGTATACAGTGGAGAGGGGAGGGGCATCTGACCCGGGCATGTATCGGCTTCACTCTTCAGTGAGTCGCTCTGCTTCTACACTCTTGATGATACATGCCTGGGTCAGAGGCCATTCCCCTCTCCAGTGGATACAGTCGGAGACTACAAGCCCCAGGGAGATCCCGCCGCCCGTGAACACCATAGAGCTGCCAATTGCTGCCTCCCACCTCCCCCCAGGTGGGTACAGAGATGTGCTGGGGGTCCAAGGTGCACAGTGGAGACCAACCAGGTACAAGGGAACCTCTGGAAGGGGGGAGGGTGACTGTCTGGGGATCCTGATGTTAGGGGGGGGCTCTCTGGGGAACCTGAAGTAAGGGGGCCTCTGGGGACCCTGAAGTAAGGAGGCCCTCTGGGGACCCTGATGTAAGGAAGGCTCTCTGGGGACCCTCATGTAAGGATGGGCCCTCTGGGGGCCCTGATGTAAGGGGGGGGGCTCTCTGGGGGTCCCTGATGTAAGGAAGGGTCTCTCTGGGGACCCTGATGTAAGGAAGGAGCTCTCTGGGGACCCTGATGTAAGGGGGGGGCTCTCTGGGGACCCTGATGTAAGGGGGGCCTCTGGGGACCCTGAAGTAAGGGGGGCTCTCTGGGGACCCTGATGTAAGGAAGGGGCTCTCTGGGGACCCTGATGTAAGGATGGGCTCTCTGGGGACCCTGATGTAAGGGGAGGCTCTCTGGGGGTCCCTGATGTAAGGAAGGGGCTCTCTGGGGACCCTGATGTAAGGAAGGAGCCCTCTGGGGACCCTGATGTAAGGGGGGGCTCTCTGGGGACCCTGATGTAAGGGGGGCCTCTGGGGACCCTGAAGTAAGGGGGGGCTTTCTGGGGACCCTGATGTAAGGAAGGGGCTCTCTGGGGACCCTGATGTAAGGATGGGCTCTCTGGGGACCCTGATGTAAGGGGAGGCTCTCTGGGGACCCTGAATTAAGGGGGGGCTCTCTGGGGACCCTGATGTAAGGAAGGGGCTCTCTGGGGACCCTGATGTAAGGATGGGTTCTCTGGGGACCCTGATTTAAGGGGAGGCTCTCTGGGGGTCCCTGATGTAAGGAAGGGGCTCTCTGGGGACCCTGATGTAAGGAAGGAGCTCTCTGGGGACCCTGATGTAAGGGGGGGGCTCTCTGGGGACCCTGATGTAAGGGGGGCCTCTGGGGACCCTGAAGTAAGGGGGGGCTCTCTGGGGACCCTGATGTAAGGAAGGGGCTCTCTGGGGACCCTGATGTAAGGATGGGCTCTCTGGGGACCCTGATGTAAGGGGAGGCTCTCTGGGGGTCCCTGATGTAAGGAAGGGGCTCTCTGGGGACCCTGATGTAAGGAAGGAGCCCTCTGGGGACCCTGATGTAAGGGGGGGCTCTCTGGGGACCCTGATGTAAGGGGGGGCTCTGGGGACCCTGAAGTAAGGGGGGGCTTTCTGGGGACCCTGATGTAAGGAAGGGGCTCTCTGGGGACCCTGATGTAAGGATGGGCTCTCTGGGGACCCTGATGTAAGGGGAGGCTCTCTGGGGACCCTGAATTAAGGGGGGGCTCTCTGGGGACCCTGATGTAAGGAAGGGGCTCTCTGGGGACCCTGATGTAAGGATGGGTTCTCTGGGGACCCTGATTTAAGGGGAGGCTCTCTGGGGGTCCCTGATGTAAGGAAGGGGCTCTCTGGGGACCCTGATGTAAGGAAGGGGCTCTCTGGGGACCCTGATGTAAGGATGGGCTCTCTGGGGACCCTGATGTAAGGGGAGGCTCTCTGGGGGTCCCTGATGTAAGGAAGGGGCTCTCTGGGGACCCTGATGTAAGGAAGGAGCCCTCTGGGGACCCTGATGTAAGGGGGGGCTCTCTGGGGACCCTGATGTAAGGGGGGCCTCTGGGGACCCTGAAGTAAGGGGGGGCTTTCTGGGGACCCTGATGTAAGGAAGGGGCTCTCTGGGGACCCTGATGTAAGGATGGGCTCTCTGGGGACCCTGATGTAAGGGGAGGCTCTCTGGGGACCCTGAATTAAGGGGGGGCTCTCTGGGGACCCTGATGTAAGGAAGGGGCTCTCTGGGGACCCTGATGTAAGGATGGGTTCTCTGGGGACGCTGATTTAAGGGGAGGCTCTCTGGGGGTCCCTGATGTAAGGAAGGGGCTCTCTGGGGACCCTGATGTAAGGAAGGGGCTCTCTGGGGACCCTGATGTAAGGAAGGAGCTCTCTGGGGACCCTGATGTAAGGGGGGGCTCTCTGGGGACCCTGATGTAAGGGGGGCCTCTGGGGACCCTGAATTAAGGGGGGGCTCTCTGGGGACCCTGATGTAAGGAAGGGGCTCTCTGGGGACCCTGATGTAAGGATGGGCTTTCTGGGGACCCTGATTTAAGGGGAGGTTCTCTGGGGACCCTGAAGTAAGGGGAGGCTCTCTGAGGACTCTTAAGTAAGGGAAGGCTCTCTGGGGACCCTGATGTAAGGGTGGCTCTTTGGGGACTCTGATGTATAGAAGGGCTCTCTGGGGACCCTGATGTAAGAAGGGGAGCTCTCTGGGGACCCTGATGCAAAGGCAGGCTCTCTGGGAACCCTGATGTAAGAAGGAGTTCTCTGGGGACCCTGATGTAAGAAGGGGCTCTCTGAGGACCTTAATGTACGGGGGGGGCTCTCTGGGGATCCTGATGTAAGGGGGGACTCTCTGGGGATCCTAATATAAGTAGGGAGGCTCTCTGAGGATCCTGATGTTAGGGGAGGCTCTCTGGGCACCCTGATGTAGGGGGGGATCCGCACTATGTAACTATATTTTATATACAGTCGTATGTAAAAGTTTAGGAACCCCTGACAATTTCCATGATTGTCATTTATAAATATTTGGGTGTTTGGATTAGCAATTTCATTTTGATCTATCAAATAACTGAAGGACACGGTAATATTTCAGTAGTGAAATGAGGTTTATTGGGTTAACAGAAAATGTGCAATATTTATCAAAACAAAATTAGACAGGTGCATACAATTGGGCACCCTTGTCATTTTGTTGATTTGAATGTAGCACTGATTAATTGAAACACACAATTAATTTGGTGAGCTCATTAAGCCTTGAACTTCATAGACAGGTGCATCCAATCATGAGAAAAGGTATTTAAGGTTGCCAATTGCAAGTTATTGTTCTCTTTGACTCTCCTCTGAAGAGTGGCAACATGAGGGCCTCAAACCAACTCTCAAATGACCTGAAAACAAAGATTGTTCTACATTATGGTTTAGGGGTAGGCTACAAAAAGTTATCGCAGAGATATAAGCTGTCAGTATCCACTGTGAGGAACATAGTGAGGAAATGGAAGACCACAGGCACAGTTCTTGTTAAGGCCAGAAGTGGCAGGCCACATAAAATATTGGAAAGGCGAAAGATGGTGAGAACGGTCAAAAACAGCACACGGACCACCTCCAAAGACCTACAACATCAACTTGCTGCAGATGGTGTCACTGTGCATCCTTCAACAATTCAGCACACTTTGCACAGGGAGAAGCTGTATGGGAGAGTGATGCCAAAGAAGACTTTTCTGCACACACGCCACAAACTGAGTCGCTTGAGATATGCAAACGCTCATTTGGACAGGCCAGCTTCATTTTGGAATAAGGTGCTTTGGACTGATGAAACAAAGATTGAGTTATTTGGTCATAACAAGGGGCGTTATGCATGGCGGCAAAAGAACACAGCATTCCAAGAAAAACACTTGCTACCCACAGTAAAATTTGGTGGAGGTTCCATCATGCTGTGGGGCTGTGTGGCCAGTGCTGCTACTGGGAATCTGGTTAAAGTTGAGGGTCGCATGGATTCCACTCAATATTAGCAGATTCTTGAGAATAATGTTGAGGAATCAGTCACAAAGTTGAAGTTACGCCGGAGCTGGATATTTCAACAAGACAACGACCCAAAACACTGCTCAAAATCTACTCGGGCATTTATGCAGAGGAACAAGTACAATGTTCTGGAATGGCCATCCCAGTCCCCAGACCTGAATATCATTGAACATCTGTGGGGTGATTTGAAGCGGGCTATCCATGCTCGGCAACCATCAAACCTAACTGAACTGGAGATGTTTTGTAAGGAGGAATGGTCCAAAATACATTAATCCAGAATCCAGACACTCAATACAGGCTATAGGAAGTGTCTAGAGGCTGTTATTTCTGCTAAAGGAGGCTCTACTAAATATTGATGTGATTTTTCTGTTGGGGTGGCCAAATTTATGCACATGTGTAATTTTGTTTTGATGCATATTGCGCATTTTCTGTTAATCCAAAAAACCTAATTTCACTTCTGAAATACTACTGTGTCCTTCAGTTATTTGATAGATCAAAATGAAATTGCTGATCCAAACACCCAAATATTTATAAATGACAATCATGGAAATTGTCAGGGGTTCCTAAACTTTTGCATATGACTATATATATATATATATATATATATATACACACACACACACACAGTGGGGACGGAAAGTATTCAGACCCCCTTAAATTTTTCACTCTTTGTTATATTGCAGCCATTTGCTAAAATCATTTGAGTTCATTTTTTTCCATATTAATGTACACACAGCACCCCATATTAACAGAAAAACACAGAATTGTTGACATTTTTTTCAGATTTATTAAAAAAGAAAAACTGAAATATCACATGGTCCTAAGTATTCAGACCCTTTGCTGTGACACTCATATATTTAACTCAGGTGCTGTCCAATTCTTCTGATCATCCTTGAGATGGTTCTAAACCTTCATTTGAGTCCAGATGTGTTTGATTATACTGATTGGACTTGATTAGGAAAGCCACACACCTGTCTATATAAGACCTTACAGCTCACAGTGCATGTCAGAGCAAATGAGAATCATGAGGTCAATGGAACTGCCTGAAGAGCTCAGAGACAGAATTGTGGCAAGGCACAGATCTAGCCAATGTTACAAAAACATTTCTGCTGCACTTAAGGTTCCTAAGAGCACAGTGGCCTCCATAATCCTTAAATGGAAGACATTTGGGATGACCAGTACCCTTCCTAGAGCTGGCCATCTGGCCAAACTGAGCTATCAGGGGAGAAGAGCCTTGGTGAGAGAGGTAAAGAAGAACCCAAAGATCACTGTGGCTGAGCTCCAGAGATGGATAGAAAAAAAGAGTGCAGCGCTGGATAAATACCACAAGTAGTATGTGTAATATAACAATGGTAAATAACGTTGAAATCAAGTATGAATAAAAAAATATCCGATAATAAAATTAGATGAATATAAGATAATGATTGATAATAACATCTAATGAAGTGAAAAATCCATATAAAAATAATCAATTAATAGTGCATACATATAAAGCACAAAAAGGTGCCTTTTGTTGCTGCTGATCGGTTACCCATGAAGGAAGTTGGTGAGTTTCCAGCAGTGTTTCCTGTGGTTCAGATTGTTCTACTAAGCCTGTTTTGACCCCCCTGAATAAGTGCGGTCACAGGCTATCTGGTAAGCCTCCATTGCTTTATTGTATTGTGACGGGCAGCACTAGCGGTGAAAGTACAGACCCAGGATCTTCCACTGGACATCTCACATTTGGACTTTATTTCACTTCATGAACTGTTTGTTATTTCCTCACAATTTTTTCATCAATTTATGTTTTTGTGCTTTATATGTATGCACTATTAATTGATTATTTTTATATGGATTTTTCACTTCATTAGATGTTATTATCAATCATTATCTTATATTCATCTAATTTTATTATCGGATTTTGATCCTTTGTTATATTACACACACTACTTGTGGTATTTATCCAGCGCTGCACTCTTTTTTTTCTATCCATATCTTTTGTGCCCTTATATCGGGGTTACAGTGTTCAGCTGCAGGACATCCTTCACGTTTTTTTTTAAATTTTTCAAAAATATTTTCTTATACTATTCACGCACCTAGCGCAATTCTTTCTTTTTTATTTTACACACATTTTTGAGCTCCAGAGATGCAGTCGAGAGATGGGAGAAAGTTGTAGAAAGTCAACCATCACTGCAGCCCTCCACCAGTCGGGGCTTTATGGCAGAGTGGCCCGACGGAAGCCTCTCCTCAGTGCAAGACACATGAAAGTCCTCATGGAGTTTTCTAAAAAACACCTGAAGGACTCCAAGATGGTGAGAAATAAGATTCTCTGGTCTGATGAGACCAAGATAGAACTTTTTGGCCTTAATTCTAAGCGGTATGTGTGGAGAAAACCAGGCACTGCTCATCACCTGTCCAATACAGTCCCAACAGTGAAGCATGGTGGTGGCAGCACTATGCTGTGGGGGTGTTTTTTAGCTGCAGGGACAGGACGACTGGTTGCAATTGAGGGAAAGATGAATGCGGCCAAGTACAGGGATATCCTGGACGAAAACCTTCTCTAGAGTGCTCAGGACCTCAGACTGGGCCGAAGGTTTACCTTCCAACAAGACAATGACCCTAAGCACACAGCTAAAATAACGAAGGAGTGGCTTCACAACAACTCCGTGACTGTTCTTGAATGGCCCAGCCAGAGCCCCGACTTAAACCCAATTGAGCATCTCTGGAGAGACCTAAAAATGGCTGTCCACCAACGTTTACCATCCAACCCGACAGAACTGGAGAGGATTTGTAAGGAGGAATGGCAGAGGATCCCCTAATCCAGGTGTGAAAAACTTGTTGCATCTTTCCCAAAAAGACTCATGGCTGTATTAGATCAAAAGGGTTCTTCTATTAAATACTGAGCAAAGGGTCTGAATACTTAGGACCATGTAAAATTAAAATTTTTCTTTTTTAATAAATCTGCAAAAAAAGTCAACAATTCTGTGTTTTTCTGTCAATATGGGGTGTTGTGTGTACATTAATGAGGAGAAAAAAAATGAACTTAAATGAGTTTAGCAAATGGCTGCAATATAACAAAGAGTGAAAAATTTAAGGGGGTCTGAATACTTTCTGTCCCCCCACTGTATATATATATATATATATATATATATATATATATACACACAGTATCTCACAAAAGTGAGTACACCCCTCACATTTTTTGTAAATATTATATTATATCTTTTCATGTAAATTTGCTGTCCCCTCAAAATAACTCAACACACAGCCATTAATGTCTAAACTGCTGGCAACAAAAGTGAGTACACCCCTAAGTGAAAATGTCAAAATTGGGCCCAAAGGGCTTAGGTCTGGAGACATGCTTGGCCAGTCCATCTCCTTTACCCTCAGCTTCTTTAGTAAGGCAGTGGTCCTCTTGGAGGTGTGTTTGGGGTCGTTATCATGTTGGAATACTGCCCTGCACCCCAGTCCCTGAAGGGAGAGGATCATGCTCTGCTTCAGTATGTCACAGTACATGTTGGCATTCATGGTTCCCTCAATGAATTGTAGCTCCCCAGTACCGGCAACACTCATGCAGCCTCAGACCATGACACTCCCACCACCATGCTTGACTGTAGGCAAGACACACTTACCTTTGTACTCACCTGGTTGCTGCCACACACGCTTGACATAATCTGAACCAAATAAGTTTATCTTGGTCTTCTTAGACAACACAATATGGTTCCAGTAATCCATGTCCTTAGTCTGCTTGTCTTCAGCAAACTGTTTGCAGGCTTTCTTGTGCATCATCATTAGAAGAGGTTTCCTACTGGGACGACAGCCATGCAGACCAATTTGATGCAGTGTACGGCGTATGGTCTGAGCACTGACAGTCTGACTCCTCACCCCTTTAACCTGTGCAGCAATGCTGGTAGCACTCATACATCTATTTCCCAAAGACAACCTCTGGGTATGACGCTGAGCTCATGCACTCAACTTCTTTGGTCGACCAAGGCGAGACCTGTTCTGAGTGGAACCTGTCCTGTTAAACCACTGTATGGTCTTGGCTACCATGCTGCAGCTCAGTTTCAGGGTCTTGACAATCTTCTTATAGCCTAGGCCATCTTTATATAGAGCAAGAATTCTTTTTGTTCAGATCCTCAGAGAGTTCTTTGCCATGAGGTGCCATGTTGAATTTCCAGTGACCAGTATGAGAGAGTGAGAGCGATAACACCAAATTTAACACACCTGCTCCCTATTCACACCTGAGACCTTGTAACACTAACGAGTCACATGACATCGGGGAGGGAAAATGGCTAATTGGGCCCAATTTGGACATTTTTACTTAGGGGTGTACTCACTTTTGTTGCCAGCAGTTCAGACATTAATGGCTGTGTGTTGAGTTATTTTGAGGGGACAGCAAATTCACACTGTTATACAAGCTGTACACTCACTACTTTACATTGTAGCAAAGTGTCATCTCTTCAGTGTTGTCACATGAAAAGATATATATAACATAATATTTACAAAAATGTGAGGGGTGTACTCACTTTCGTGAGATACTGTGTATATGTATATATATATATATATATATATATATATATATATATATATATACATATATACACACACACACATATGTATATTATATACATGTGTATGCCCGCCCAAGCGTATGACTTTCTTTACTTCGCTGCTATGGACTCTAGCCGAGATCTTTTGTAGACCTAGTAATGCCCCTGGTGGAGGCCCTTCATGGTTACTTGCACCGGGGCCCTGAAGATTCTAGTTATGCCTCTGACAATGTACAGGCATATGGATAGTAGTAGTGACATAAACAGCATCAGTGGCAGTGAAAGAGGTGAATACATTAAGCTTGTGAATATGGTACAGGAGATAAAAATTTTCAGTAAAACTAAGACAAAGAACACAGGGACAGGGCCCTTCAGACTAACAGGAGAAAATTTCAATATTAGCCTTGGAAATAATTATTTCATTGCAAGATTGCAACAGACTTGCAGCAGAGGTAGTGACCCAAGCTGGTGAGAAGACTGCTCTTTTACTTGCTCAAGCTTACTCACAGTAGTCTCCGGTAATAAGGTGGATGGTCCCTTAGTGGCTACTGTTTCCCCTTTACCTCCAACCACAACTGGTTCCCCATCCGGCTGAATCTTGCAACTTGGTTGGACTCCAATCCTGCAGTCCCAACCCCACGCTGCTTCTCCTGCTCCTGGATAGGCCTCAGCCTAGCAGCAAGGTGTCCCTGGGATAGGGATAGGCCTCTGGCTTCTGGCCTAGCAACCCGGGGCAACATAATACACGTTCACCTAGACAACCGTCTAGGTGGCAATGAACACTGATCGCCTGACTCCACCCAAATAAATAGGCTCTCCCAGCAGGCCAAGGGACTAAAGAAACCCCTGTCAACTGGCTAAGACACCAGGGTGCTACACCTGCAACACACAAATGCAAACTTAGCATAAGTTGTGTTTTGGACTGTAGCTACTGTATGTAGGAAAAATCTACTCCCAGAGCTCAGAAAATCTTATGAACCCATTGAGTTAAGAAAGCTGTCTGTTTCCCAGGTGAGGACCTATCCAGGCCAGATGCCAGTAAGTACTGTATATTGAAAATTGTTCATATCGAAAATCCCAAGGCATGGCAGGCTCCACAGGGTGCTGCAGAAATTTCTATAGAGCTTCCTGGCCGAACTGGCTTCCGGTTTCCTGGCAGAAACTCCAGCTGCTTACATGCCATTTTTCTGCAAAAAGACCAGCTGCTGCCTGCTGAGCTCTGCACAGAGTAGTTAGGACACTGAGTTTTCTCCACACACTGATATGCCTTCTTCCTTCTTCCTTGACCAGTGTAGTCCAAATGTCCCGTACATTCAGTCACTGTAATCCCCCTTTCATACTCCAACCCAATACCTAAACCCACCTAAAATAATGAGACCACACCTTTTATTTGTTGGAGTAAAATGGCCATAACAGCCTCTTTTATTAAAACAATTCCAAATAAATAACTCCAATAAATAACCAATAAACATAAACAATAACATAATAACATAATCTGTTAACCCCAGTCTGATGGTCTCTGACGGTGACCCACCTTTTTCCAAATATAACCACGTATAACACCAACGCACTGCGGGACCTTTACCAAACTAATAGGCCTCCAGCTGTAGCCGCTCGGAGACAACCCCTTCCCGCAGCGCCACCAAATCCAGTATTCCATCCACCGTTCAGGAATACACTGGAGGGGCCCATGCTAACAATGAGCCCCCCACCCCTTTTGATCCATCCTTTTACCGCCCCCGTCAAAGACCACCAGAAGAACACAGCCCCTACCCAAAATGGACAATTCTCTGCTGTCATGACTACCTGCTCCCTTTCCTGAAAGACTGAAAACACCACCACAACACATAGCATATATATATACATATAAAGATATAGGGAGGGAGGGTGGGAAAAACTGCCTCCTCCGTCCAAATCTTCCTCACACTGACCCCTTGCTCCTCCCCTCCTATAAATATAACCACTCCCCCCTTCTTTCCAAAAGACTGCTTTCTTACCTCCCCTTTTCTTACCACCTTTTACTTCATCTATTAACCCCTTCAGTGTCTCCCTTAGCCACACTGTCATGCCTGGCCCTACACTACCCCTGCTTGCAGTCATTTTTGCTCCGGGCCTCACTTGACCATTGTAGTCCAAATGTCCCCTACATTCAGTCACTGTAATCCCCCTTTCATACTCCAACCCAATACCTTAAGCGAACCTAAAATAATGAGACCACACCTTTTATTTGTTGGAGTAAAATGGCCATACCAGCCTCTTTTATTAATACAATTCCAAATAAATAACTCCAATAAATAACCAATAAACATAAACAATAATATAACCTGTTAACCCCAGTCTGATGGTCTCTGACGGTGACCCACCTTTTTCCAAATATAACCACGTATAACACCAACGCACTGTGGGACCTTTACCAAACTAATAGGCCTCCAGCTGTAGCCGCTCGGAGACAACCCCTTCCTGCAGTGCCACCAAATCCAGTATTCCATCCACCGTTCAGGAATACACCGGAGGGGCACATGCTAATGATGAGCCCCCCACCCCTTTTAATCCATCCTTTTACCGCCCCCGTCAAAGACCACCAGTAGAACACAGCCACAGCCCGAAAGCATGACAATCTTACACTTGAGGGCACCTCCACACCCTCAGGGCCTGTTGTATCCCCTCCTGCAACCCACGGACCAAAAGTCAATCCCCTCATCAGAGAGATGAACGCAATCTTTCCGCAAGTAGAGTCCCACATTCGTTTCCAGCTCTCTGTACTGGATAACAATACCTCCATTCTGCACAACAATCCTCCCCACTACTTTATTAATTCGTATACGGGTCTTATTAATGCTCACTACTGACCTAGCCCAACGCCATGTTGTTCGAGCCACTATATCAGACCATACCAAAAGTCATTCCCACCCGCATGAATCACTAACACGTCAGGAGGTCTGTCCAACCTTACATACCTCTCCACTTCCACCATCACTCTACCCCACAACATCCCTGGTCTACCCAACCAGCGTATGTAAGCCTCCCTCCTGGAAATCCCCAATTGTCTGCCATCTGGACGTAAGTCACCTCTCCTGGCCCCCCAACAAACATAGGAGTGACCTATGATCCAGACGAGGCGTACTTAACCTCCATCTGAAATGAAAAACAAAAACACAAAGATAGCAGCACACACACGTTCTTAACCCAACAATAATACAAACTGTTAACCCCCACTCACCCCCCATATATTTTTTTATTTTTTTATTATTATTCCACAACCAAGTTAGGTCTGATATAAGACTGGAATCTCCTAGACTCCCATCTCCCAATTCTGCGTACAGCAGCCTCATCCAACCCGCATCTGGCAGCTTCTGTAGCTGCCCCTATGCAGAAGGAGTGTGAAGCGTACTCCGCCTCGTCCAAACCAGCCCTTTTTAAACATTTCCTAAAAACCGATATAAATTGAAATTTTGACAAATAAGACCCATCCTCATGCCTCAGGAATGGCCCTGCCCCATACATCCTGACCGTCCTAAATTCACGCACCGCCTCCACCGGGCACACCCTTGACCCCAGTAATGCAAATAGGGACACATCCACCCCTTTCCCTTGCTGGTCAGTTTTTGACCTCCGCAGCTGCAAACACACCCTATCCACCTCCAACCTCACATCCTGCTCCAATAAACCCCCCACCAAATACTTAGATGGGCTAACCAACTCTCCTATCCAAAACGCCCCATTACAGGCCAGCGAAAACGCTGCCGTAAACAGCAAGGTTTCATAATGCGATATACATATGTACCTCAACATCTCACATATGGACATCAAGTTCGCGAAAGTGACAGGCCGTCTCGCATCCCTTTTCTTATGCTGTTTTCGATAACCTTTTAAAGCCTGCCATACCCAAAAATCCTTAGTCCAATCCCCCCCCCCATTAATTTGAACAGAAATGACAGGCCTGCCAATTTCCGATCAATAGAAGATACCGCACACCCCCTTTCCATGTTCCTAGCTATCAAGTACAAGACCAGTAATCGCCCTTCTGAACCAGATTGTCACAGCCCCAGCCTCCTGCACCAGAACCGACCATTCTTTCCATACCTTCCTGTAGGCTGTCCAAGTGAAATCACTTACTGACTGCCGAATCCATCCCGCGGTGACTCCAAGGGCAGCTCCCAAATCCAATCCAGGCAAGGAATTCCTTCCTTGTCTGCGCCCGAAGCCAGCTCCCTGAACTTGTCCCACTGAAACCGAGACAAGGAGTCAGCCAGCGAATTGTCAACACCTGGGATGTGAACCGCATAAATAAAAATATTCAAACGCAAGCTGTCTCAGCAGCCGTATAACCGGCTGCGAAGATGCTGACATGCGGTTAACCACCTGCACTACACCCATGTTGTCACAATTTATCCTCAGCTTTAAATTCCTGCATGCCTCCCCCCATAGTTCCAAGGCCAGCACCGCCGGAAACAGTTCCAGCAGCACCAAATTTCCGAGGAACCCCGTCCTCTCCCAAGACTGTGGCCAGGGTTCTGAGCTCCATCACCCTTGAAAAAATGCGCCATAGCCCGTGGAGCCCGCCACATCTGTGACCAATTCCACATCGAAGTTGCTCACCGGGCCAGACATCCACACCGCCCATCCCCTCATACCAAACTTTTAAGTCCTCTCTGTGATCCCTTGTCAGGCGAATAAAGTGAGTCGGGACTTTTACCCCCGCTGTAGCTGCCGACTGCCGTCAGCAAAAAACCCGCCCCATGGGGATAATTCTGCAGGCGAAATTCAACTTACCCAACAACGATTGCAGAGCTCGTAACTGAACCTTCCACAATCCGTGGATCTCCCGAATTTCCTTCTGCAAGTCTTCCAACTTACCTCTGGGCAAGCGGCACTCCATTGCCATTGAGTCTATAACTATCCCCAAAAAACTAATTTCCGACGTTGGGCCTTCTGTTTTCTCAGCCGCCAATGGCACTCCAAACCTGACTGCGATGTGCTGCAACGTAGAAAGCAGAATCGTACACACAGTGGAAGCAGGGGGGCCTATACACAGAAAGTCATCTAGATAATGCATGACTGAGTCCAGGCCCAAAACCTCCCTAACCACCCATTCTAAAAACGAGCTAAATGCCTCAAACATGGCACATGAAACAGAAAAACCCATGGGCAAACATTTGTCAACATAAAACTGCTCCTGCCAGTGGCATCCCAGCAGCCGGAAGCTCTCCGGATGCACTGGCAACAAGCGGAATGCCAATTCTATATCCGATTTAACCATGAGTGCCCCTTGACCATACCTCCTCACCCACTTGACCGCTGCATCAAATGAAGTGTAGGACACTGTGCACTCTTCAGGGTCAATGAAATCATTGACTGAACCCCTTTTGGAAAGGATAGGTGGTGTATCAATCGGAACTTTTTCGGTTCCTTCTTGGGCACCACCCCCAAAGGTGACACCACTAAGTCTGGCCAAGGTTTGTTGGCAAACGGCCCCCCCATGCACCCCAATGCCACTTCTTTGTGCAATTTTTCCTCTGACCATGACCTAATGCTGCATGCCAGATTTCAGATTCCTTGCCATTGGCGGAACCGTCGCCAATGAACATGGGATCCTAAAACCATCCGTAAACCCCACCGCCAACAACCTCGCTGCTCCCCAATACGGATACTTACTTACTTACTTACTTACTTACTAAAGGCAGCATCTTTTCCACCTTCACCAGCGTTGTCCCTCTTTTGGGCAGAGTCACTGGCACGCTTCCCTCTCTTGAAACATCTAGACAACGTATGGGCTCCCCCACACCCTGCGCACTCATGCTTGAACTTACAAGCCCCCCCAAATTTACAGGAACCTTCATTATATTGCCAGCACACTCCCCACTTTTTTCCGGCCGGCAGTCCTGAGGAATTTGTACCCCCGGCCCCCCTGAAAAAACTGAGGCGGGGCCCTCGCTGAAGACATAAGCCTCATCCAGAGGTTAATATCTTTATGATCCCAACGTAACGATGGGCGGACAGCTCTTCGCTGTCGGAGCTGCTCGTCATATCGCAGCCAAGCAGACCCACCATACACCCTATGGGCTTCCCCCCATAGCATCCATATAACAGAACAAAGCCGAGCAATGCTCTGGATTCTTATCGCCAACCATGCTCGCCATAATGGCGAACGCTTGCAGCCAATTAACAAACGTACACGGATCAGCCGGTACCTCCTCTTTTCCTCATCCTCCTTCTTTGAATCCGCAGGTTTTACCCTATCCAAATTAAACTTTTCCAAAGGCAGTAGCGAAAATATCTCCACATACTCACCCTTGTGAATCTTGTCACGGACTTCCTGTTTCAGATGGGCTCCCAAGGGACCCTCGAAGCAGACGTAAACCTCACATTTCGCCGCGTCTGCAATCCTGTCCACGTCAGTCCTCTCAGTGGCCCCTTTTTCCCCTGCTGTCTCGGCTCCAGCCCCAGACTGGCCGGTGGCCTGACTCGCCGGAGAAACCCCCACGCCGGCACCCACATTACCCCCTTCTACCGAACCACTCACCGGTGCTGACCATGGGGCCAATTGAGGTGGCTGCCCCTGTCCCCCTTCATATCTACCAAGTAATGCCCGCAGCCCCTTCAATAAACCTGACAGCTGCGTACCGGACCCCGCACTGGCAGGCATATTCCCCGCCAATTGCTGGTCCGGCAGGACCTCTCCAGATTGCACCCCAGCACCCCCTGGCCCTACCGAACCCACTGTAACCACCCCCAACAAATCCTGCAAAGCATCAGATAAAGACAACTCGCCCCACAGCCGCCATGCTCTTCTCCCTCGCCAGCACTTGTTGTTCTTCTGCATCAGACAATTCCCCTTCCGACCGTTCATCCTGCTCCAGTATGGGCGGCGTTGCAAGCCTCCTGGGAGATGATGCCCCTGAGGCCCTAGTGTGGGATATTGGTGGGGCCCTCTTCATCCCTGAAACTCAACCTCCTTCAGACCGGTGACACTGACCTGACCTGGCATCTTCCCGGCTGGTGATCTGAAGTCCCCTACCATCAGACAGGCGTCTCTTACCTGACCTGATGGCCTCCTGGCTGGCATGCATGTGTTCCTCTCCACCATCTTGTCCTGCAGCACGCTGTGCCGGTAGGCCCCTCCCCCTCCCAATTCTTCTGGCCATCCTTGCTTCTCCTGCACTGATTCTCCTCATCTCACCTTCCCTCCTCGCCCCCCCGTCTGATCGCTGCTCTGAGGGGGGGATGCACTGCGACCCAACCCACGATCCTCCGGCGGGGAACCAGCGCCATTACGGCCCGAATTAGGCCAGCGGCGTGTAGACCGCCCGGGGGCTAATGCTAGGTGCTGCTGCTGTCTCTTAGCCGGGGGGAACGAACGATCCTCCTCCGGGCTTCTGGGGAGCTGCACGGGCCGAGGTACAGGCCCTGGTGAGAAGCGCGCCGGCGGTCGTGACCTCTGTGTGCGATGGGACACCTCACCTGAAGTGGATCCATCCACTTCATCTGCGATGAGATTCCCGACTTGACTCTGCAGCCATTCTGGACCTTTTTCAGCCGTTGCCCTCCTCAGTCTCGCAAGGATCAGATCGATGTCGGCCATTGTGGAGGAGCAGTGAGAAAAACTGCCTCCTCCGTCCAAATCTTCCTCACACTGACCCCTTGCTCCTCCCCTCCTATAAATATAACCACTCCCCCTTCTTTCCAAAAGACTTCTTTCTTACCTCCCCTTTTCTTACCACCTTTTACTTCATCTATTAACCCCTTCAGTGTCTCCCTTAGCCCACTGTCATGCCCGGCCCTACACTACCCCTCCTTGCAGTCATTTTCGCTCGGGCCTCACTTTCTGATGCAGTAAGTGCATGTTATCTTTTTTATTTATTCGTTTTAATAAACAGCCTTTATTTAAATGGGTTTTCCCCTTTCTGTCTCTCTTTTATACACATTATAGGTAACTCAGGACCTATTTTAAGGAGAGCAGCAGGTATCTTCTACCCATTTGACAATTGCCCTTTCAAACTCACCTACCCTTTTATAGGCTCTTCCCACACTCCTCATACCCATTGGTCATTGACAGTGCTATAGTACACCATTTATCCACTGTGTGTGTAGGTGTTTAGCATTCGTTATGTTTTTTGATACCGACACTCTTCACTGACACCAATGACTGTGGAAGAGAGTTCCACATCCTTACAGCTCTAACAGTGAAGCTATCCTTATGCAGTTTAAGATTGAACTGCTTCTTGTCCAACTTCATTGTATGGCCGCATGTCCTCTTAAGTGACCTGAGACAAATAAAATAGTTTTCCTCCATGCTAGAAAAAACTCTATTCCAGGGAAAATAAGTTTAATGATTGTAGTCACTCCTCATAACTGAGGTCCCTTAATAGGATTCTGTTAGCCTATGTTCATAGGCACTTAGCTACAGTACCAACACTGACCACAGTAGCACCAGGGGTGGCCCATCCATTAAGAGCGCACGGGCGCCGCCTTCCCCTTTCCATCACTGCTGCCACCCCCTAATCATGCGTCCAGCACCTTTTAGGATGCCAGGCGCATGAATTGCAGCAATCAGGGTTTTTTTTTAAGCACCTGATTAGAGCCAGAGGCTCTAATAGGCTTCAAAATAGGATGGGCTCGTGGCGCAGCTCATTGCGCTCAGAGCCCACCCAGGTGTGTTAGAAAAGCAAATGAATATTCGCTTTTCTAACACTGAACCGCCTCTCCACCAATCAGGAAATGCGGGGCTGATAGATGGGGTAAGTGCTTCCTAGATGGGATAAGTGCTGCGGGGCTTTGATGTCCCGACCGACCGACCGGGGGGGGGGGGGGTCTGTTTGAGAAAAAAGAAAAAAAGAAACTACCAACCGCCACTGAGTAGCACTCAGTGCTCACTCACTGCTGGCTATAGCTTTCTCTGATTTTCCCCACCACTACCGAGTTTAAATGTTCTTCCAATCTTTTAGCCTTCTCCCCCAGCAAGGCTGCAACCTCCCCATTTAGGTGCAATGTGTGCCTGCTATAGAGCTGGTAACCGAATGAAAATCATCCCATGAACTCAAAACCCTCCTTCCTGCACCAGTTCCTCAGCCACTTGTAAAGTTCACCAACTCCTACTGCCTTTCTGGTGTGGCTCAAGGTACAAGCAGTATTTCTGCGAATACTGCCTTGGAGGTTCTTTTCTTCAATATAGTAAAGCCATAAGGCCCTGAAATAATTTTTTAGGATGCTAACTTTGTCACTGGCATGAAAATGTACCATGACAGTTACTATAGGTCCTCCCCAGCCCCACCCAGCAATCTGTACATCTGATCTGCAATGGGCCAAACCCGAGTGCCCAGTAAACAACATATTGTTTGTCAATCACAATCTTTGTGATAGATTGCCTTATCTGTCTTTCAAATAGTTGTGTCTCCTACTACCACAAGTACCTGTCTATCCTTCTCCGAAACCTTGATCACATCCACTCTGGAGGAGTTATTCCCCTAGCAGCTGGGGGAGTCACTCTGCTCTAACAATGCCACTCCTAAACTGATATCTGCAACATCATGCACCTGGGTGTTTTTATTGGGGTGTGACAGCTCAGGACTGGCCTTTTTAATGCCTTTCCCCCTACCCCATCTGCTATCAATCACCCAACTACCCTGTTCTGGTGCCTGCACCTCCATATTTCCACCCACCTCTGTATTGGTTCTTGCCAGCACCTGACAGGTACTGTGCAAACTCGCTTTCAGGCTGGTGATGCTTTACAGTTTTGCCAGTTGCTAACTTCGATACAGGATCTGGGTTTCCAAGGAAACAACTTGCTCACATTTTGTGCAGCAGTATTTGCCCAGAAATGGTTGCTCAAGGAACATATACATGGCTCAGAATGTGCACTGAGTTGCATCACAACTCCCGATGGACTACCAACTAATGTAATGAGCACTAGTTGTTTCCCTGTTTGGGATCTCCTGCTCAGCTATTGCATGCCCCCCCCCCCCCCCCCCCCACTCATCCTCTCCTACTCCCGCTCACTGATCACATGACTCCTGACGTCACTGATCATACGGCCCCCAGGATCTGTTCTTCCTGCCCTTGCTCACTGATCACACAGCCCCCATCTTGGGGATTGGTGCTTAAAATTGAACTGCTTACTCAAGATGAGGTCACACCAGTGTTCTGTAAAGTGGTAAAATTATAGCTTTATCTACTGAGTGAATAAATTTTTAATGCATGATAGTTGTCTGCGGACTCCTAATGTGCAGCCTGCAGACATATTTTTAGCGCATACCTTTCCACATATTTCTACAGATACAATAAAGCATATGAAGATTGTATAAGCAATAAAGGAAGCCTGTTTACTGAAGTGAGTTGACTTGAAAAAAATGACACAGGGTATAGGAATTTGGGATTGGAACCTTCTGGTTAAGCAAACCCATGCTTTATAACGTAGGGCATTGTGGTTTGCCTTGAGACACTTATAGTGGAACTTTACCTAAAAGTGGAAATCCCCACCCTCCTCTGTCACATTTGGAAGAAATTTTTATTTGGGAGATTAGATTGCCACCACTGGAAGTTCTGCTCCACCAACCCCCACCAGCAACCTTCTGGGACATGTCACAGGGCCCAGAAGGTTGCAGGACCATTCACAAAGTGCAGCGCAGCTTGCACATTAGCAGTGGGAAGTTGGCTGTGAAGCCATAAGGAGTCATAGTCAGCTGCCCAGAGTTGACATGCCAGTGCCGGGGACGGAAAGATCAGCGAAGAATTGGCCCGAGTGAGGACAGCACTGGATTATTAGACAGGTGAGTGTCTGGTTATTAAATGTTAGCAACTACAGTTTTTTTAGCTGCTGACTTTTAATTTTTGCACAAGTGACTGAAGCTCCTCTTTAAAATTATGTTTGTGAACATGTGATCTAAGTTGCTGTCTATCTTTTGGAACAGATACAGGTAGGTGAGATTTTTTTTTTTGAGATAGTTGAGATAGTTTTTATATTTTGTTCTTCTTTGGACTTCAACATGCTTCATTTCTTTATTTCCTCTGCTATGTAAACCTTGTTAAACAGAATCACTGTTGTTCACATAAAATGTTTGATCATCAATGTCTGTCTGAGCTTTGTTGCATAGGTGCACCATTAAAGTAGAACTATAGGCATTTTTTTATTTTTTTTATTTTGGATAGAGTAAGGGAGGATAGTAACCCCTGTCAAATTTATTTTCACAATCTGTATCACATTGCAGAGATTTCTCTTCACTTCCTGTCCCATAGCCAAACAGGAAGTGCAAATTAAGGGAATTCCTTCGGGACCTCCAAGTCACCAGAAGTAGTGTCCCTATTGTAAGATTTCCCCTCTATTACTTTTCTGGAAACAACCCAAAATTTGGGGATTTTCTTCTACTTTCACTTTGAATGATAATGGTAAACAGGACAAATAGAGGGCTTGGATTTCCTTAACGGGGGCACAGACAGAAAAAAAAACTGGCAGGTGTTCTAATCCCTCTCCACTCTATCCAAAATAAAATAAGTTTTGCCTTTTAGTTATACTTTAAGAAAATGTTAGCATATGTGAGTAGACATGAAGCAATTTTTGTCCTCAGTGATGATTGTTATGGGTGCATGGTCAGACCAAGAAATAGCTTTGATTGAGGAAGAGGGAATATTTTGGAGACCACTTATCTGTTACAAATAAGTCAAGCCATGGATGATGATTTTCTTAAAGTGGTTATAAAGACTTTTTTCCCTTAAAATTACAAATATAGAATTGCACAGAGTGGCCCCAAACCTCTTCTTCTGGTGTCCCCCTGCTGGCACTCTCTGCCCCTCTTCTGTGTCTGTCATCATAGCAAGTCACTTGCTATGGGGCCAGATGTGTGGACTTGCTTCTGAGCTGGACTGTGTGTGTCCATAGATACACATAGCACATTTCAGCCCCACCCCCTATTCTTTGCTCACAGGGTTTGATTGACAGTAGTAGAAGCCAATGGCTCCCGCTGCTGCCTATCTGTCTTGTGAATGCAGGGAGAGAGGAGAGAGGCTACAGACTGGCACATCATTGGATTGAGTGAGGACTCAGGTAAGTATTTGGAGGGGTGAGAGGGCAATACTGCTACTGGGATTTTTTTTTTACCTTAATGCAGGGAATGCTATAAAGTAAATGTCTTGGCTTCAAACCCCCCTTAACTTTGCAAATAAGGATAATATTTTTGCCTTTTCATCAGACATGGTTTGTATATATCTGAAAGCAATTGAGTCTTTAGATGCTGTTAGGATATCACATTTCTTTTTGGCCACGTTTGACAAGTAGATATGTAAAAAACAACATATGAAGAAACTAGAATGGGCTGCTTATCTCTAGGGAGGGGAACAGTAAATGTATTGTATAAAATGGAACAGAACAGTCCTTTGGCTCCCTCTAGTGGACCTTTTTGGAATCGGTGCAAAGTGAAAGTACCAGTGTAATGATCAGAGAGGGGATCAAAGTCATTAAGCTAGTTCAGATTCCAGTCTTGCTGGTGATTTTTGTGTGCATTGATTGTAATCTCCAGCTAGAAATTTCTACTCCTTCTGTAGGTAAAAGCCTGCACCCAAACTGGTAATGAGTACTGTTTTGCTTTATCATGAAACAAGTAGCTTCATTGGGTATCCCCATCTTTACATAATATTATTATTTTTAAGTACTTTGGTCAAAGGCCACAGTTTCTTTCTCTTTTGAATGGTCATTTGGGATAAGTCAGCATATATAGTAAAGAGATCTCTGAAAATGTGTCAGCCAGTGGGGGATTTTTCTTGGCAGCCACAATGAGCTTTTTTCTTTAAATTCTTGAACCTCAGGATTCCTGTCCAAATCGCATGGGGTTTCCGCACCACATTAGTGTGAACCCGGGCCACATTCTTTCCATCCACTGTTGGCATCATCCAGGTTGGCTAAAAAAATATCCCTAAGCCCCCGTTCACACTGCTGTAAAAGGAAATTGAGAGAGTGTTTAAGAAACACTGATACTTTTTATTAAATGATTAGGGCTAGTTTACACTTGCTTCAAAACATGGCTCCAGATTTGTTAAAGCTCTCTGGACGCCAGTCAAAGCTCCTGTCACTAAATAAAATGGTTAGCTTACAGTCCTGTTTACACCTGCTTTTGCTTGGTGCTTTGATGAGGCTTCAATGAGGCTTTGTGGGGTTTCAGTGGAGCTTTGATGGGGCTTCGGTTAGGCTTCATGGGGCTTCGATGAGGCTTCAGTGGGGCTTGCTAATAGACTTTTATGGGGTATAAGTGAAGCCGAAGCAAAGAAAAATCAGGTGTAAACAGGACTGTAAGCTAACCAATTTTTTTAGTGACAGGAGCTTTGACTAGCGTTCAGAGAGCTTTAACAAAGCCTGTCCGAAGCCTTGTTGAAGCCGAAGCAAGTGTAAATGAGCCCTAAGTGTGGGTTTGTTTTTCCATATAACTCTGGGGGGTCATTTATAGAAAAGCCCCAAACTTTGGACACAAGACAATACAGAGGGTTATGGAGCTGCCAAAGAGAAGATTCACTTTCCTGTACACAAAAGGTTTCTTTGCTCGTCATAGGTGTAGAGGGTGTAAATATAACATAAACATGAGGAGAAAAACTCTTCTCTTCCACACAAACTGGACAAAATTTTGATGTTCAGGATTTTGCTTCATGTGACTCAACACATGTTGTAGAGCAGGGGTATTTAACCTTTCAGAGGTGAAGATCTACCTGAACAACATAAAATAGATCAAAGATCACCGATTTTCGGTGCCCTTATTTTTTAAAAAGAAATTAACTAGCAAAGCCTAACTAAATAGTAGGGAAAACGTAGAAACATATTATAAAACAAATGCCACTATAAAAATATAAACTTAAGTTATCCTAAAAGTGGACGGTGTCAATAGGGCAATGGATGGTGTTAGTCAGTAGGGAAGTGGTTGGTGTCAGTAGGGAAGTGGTTGGTGTCAGTAAGGAAGTGGATGGTGTCAGTAGGGAAGTGGTTGGTGTCAGTAGGGAAGTGGTTGGTGTTAGAAGGGCAGTGGATGGTGTCAGTAGGGAAGTGGATGGTGTCAGTAGGGCAGTGGATATTGTCAGTAGTTTTTATTTTTATTATCTTATTTTTTAATTAATTTATACAACCTTTTCAAATGAAATTTTAGGAGCCCTGTTGAGGCGCTTTGGTGAAATAACAGGGGTCTAAACAGACCCCTGATGTCTCAAATTTGAGACAGAGAAAGGGATTGAGGGCAGATTACCGAGCCCCTTTTTCTGCAGCCTAAACTGCAAGTGGCTGGGGATTCCAATCTTACTACCACCCCAATATCCTGGCTCTCTAAGGCTGCTACCTAAGCAGCCTTATGCTGGCACTGGCACCCCCCCACAATAGTGCCCTCTGCCCCCCACCCTCATAGCAATGTCCCCTGCTGCTTTGACACCCCCCCCCCACAATAATGCTCTCTGCCCCCCCCCATTCCCCATAGCAGTGTCCTCCCCCATCCCCAAAACAGCTTGCATCTCCTACCTAGGTGTACACAGGAGCCTGCACATCTCTGGACAGGGGGCCGGACCATGAGTTGCCGGCGTTAACTTTCTAAAATACAAAGCTGGTGATTAGTTGCTAGCAGTGTCCCATGTTCTGGCAACCAATCATCTGCCAGTTAACTTCAAAGTTAACTTGGCCAGTTCCTGCTGTCCATCGCCCATCCAGAGATGTGTAGTCTCCTGCTATCCTGTGAAGAAGGACGAGCAAGGAGGCTCGGGGAAGAACTGGCACTGAAGTAGAGGGGTCAGCAAAGCAGAGAAGTGTTCCCGATCGACCCGACACCCACTTGCGATCGACAGGTCGGTCGGGATCAACAGGTTGCTGACCCCCGTTCTAGAGTGTCAATGCAGCCTACAGTTAAGTGGGTTGCACAAAAATCATTGTCTAGCTCTACATTACAGGGAAGCACATAAAAGGAATTCCACTTCTTTACAATGTTGGGGTGTGGAAACTGTGAGACCTGTTTGGTCTGCGTGGAAACTGTGGAGTGGGAACAATGGGGTTAGATGTGTATCTCAAAAAGAAACGAGATGGAACTATAATGTAAACTTAAATCTGGTCATAGGTGGTCTGAATCTCAGGGACCGGTTGGGATTTGAACCATGTATGGACAGGCTGATTGTACCCAAGTCGATCCATCGATCAACGGTACAACCAGCATGTTGGATTTCTAGCATGTGATTATTGCCAGTGGCTATAGCTGCAGGTAGTAGAGTGCAGCGCTAGGTTTAAACACAAGTTGACCGTGTGCATGAAAACATATGTAGAATAGGTACAACACAATAATATAAATTTGCAGTATAACATAAACATAGCATAAATTCAAATAAAGTGCGACTGTGCAGTGCAATGTGATAACTTGTGCTATGCAACCAAATAATCGTTTTTAGTGCAGTCCTATGCGACAATGTATGGTGAAACCAAAATTGCACACAAAGCGCACAAAAGTGCAAAACAATGCCAATGAGAAAAAAATTTCATACATTGCTGGAATCCATTATAGTGACTTCAAAGTGCAGCATATAACGTAGATCAGGTGCTCATCACCGTGTTTCCCATCACCTCATTAAGATAAAAGGCTTACCAGAAAACCTGTGACCTCCCTTACTCAGGGGGGTTAAACAGCGCTTTAAGTGGAATCAAAGATTCACAGATAAAAGACTCTTGCGTTCCTCTGCGGACAGATCCAATAGACATCCAATGGAGTCCCAGTGGTATAGACGGCAGGAGATAATAATATAAGAAAGAAAAAGGCTCCAATAGTGTAAAAAGTCTTCCCAAAGGATTTATTTAAAAAAGAGGGGAGTTGCAATACACAAACTCCAAAGCAGATATAAAAATGCAGCAATAATCCTTGCAAGGAAAAAGATGGACATGCAAGCCTGTTTAAAATCAGATCGCGCATGCGCAGAACGTGTGTGCGTAGCGTCCCTATTGCTGCTAGCAATAATCACTGTGTTCTCCCAGCAGGGACAGCTCCCCTCACCCCCGAAGAACACATTAGCTCTGCAGAAGGGAATCAGGCAATTTTCTTTCTTGCAACCTGTGACCTGCCGAAGGGTCTGAATGTGGAACTTGATATTAAAGTGATTGTAAAGCTTCTTTTTTATTAAAATAACAAACAAGTTATACTTACCTACTTAGTGCAATGGTTTTGACCTGATTCTCCTCTTCTGGGGTTCCCCGCTGCACCCTAACCCCTCGCTTGGTGCCCCCATAGCTGCTTGCTATGGGGGCAGTCATGTGTGCTCTTTACCGAGCCCCGCCCCACCCCCCTCTCACTCGTCACAGCTTTTTTTGTTTTATTGTCAGTCCTTTGTAACCAGTCACCAATAAATTGTTATACGGACAACAGTGTTGCCAGCTCAATCCATCCATTTGTCTTGTTTTGGTGTGTATGGACACACCGAGCCCAGGCACCTGTGTGTGGATCCTCCTTGTGTGCGCTGCTCCTCCCAGACTTTACTTGATGTATTTAGGAGGGGCTGCAGGGGGAGCTACATGCAGTAAGCTAAAAAAAAACCTTCTGCCTTTTCAACCACTGTAATTGTTTTATTTGTAATGCATATTTTTTATTTATTTTATTCAATTGTTGTGTAATTTAAAAGAGAAGTATGATGGGTTTTTTTTTGTCCATTCATACTTACCTAAGTGGATGTAGCATCAGTCCGATGCTGTATCTGTCCCCCGGTGCCTCTGCACTGAGAACCAATCAAACAAGCCCTGCCGATGGCTCTGTTCTCACAAATCCCTGAGTGGAGAGCTGCTGACTGTCAATCAGCAGCTCTCCTCTCTGCTCCTCCACACTCACCTGGAGCGCTGAGCTGTGGGGGGACGGGGATCGGCCATCTCAGGCTCTCAGCAGCTCGCTGAGAGGCTGAGACAGGCATCAGTCCAGGCACCTGACAGATCCAGACTTTATTGTCACAATGACATGGTGCCTGGACTTATTCCTGTGACGTCAGCAGAGAGCGGACTATAGTCTGCTCTCTGCTGAAAACGGGTCACAGGAGTGCAAAACGAATTGCACTCCTGTGACCCGTAGCAGAAGCCCAGTCAAATGAGCTCAGGCTGGACTTCTCCTTTAAGATATACTGCAAAGTGTTTGACATTTGAACCTTGGGTTTCCTCTCTTGGCATTCATGCTTTGTTTTTAGAGGGTCATTTCTGGGTTCTTCTGGAAATGTTTATTCATGTTCTGACAGTCTACTTACTAGAATGGTACCAACTGATTGGAGAAAAGCCAATGTAGCACCAATATTTACAGTAAAAAAGGGCCAAAATACATCCCTGGGAATTACAGACCTGTTAGCCTAACATCAATAGTATGCAAGCTCTTGGAGGGGATGATAAGGGACTATATTCAAGATTTTAGTAATGAAAACGGTATCATTAGCAGTAATCAGCATGGATTCATGAAGAATCATTCTTGCCAAACCAATCTATTAACCTTTTATGAGGAGGTGAGCTGCCATCTAGATAAAGGAAGGCCAGTAGATGTGGTGTATCTGGATTTTGCAAAAGCATTTGACCCAGTTCCCCATAAACGTTTACTGTACAAAGTAAGGTCAGCTGGCATGGACCATAGGGTGAGTACATGGATTGAAAACTGGCTACAAGGGCGAGTTCAGAGGGTGGTGATAAATGGGGAGTACTCAGAATGGTCAGGGGTGGGTAGTGGGGTCTCCCAGGGTTTTGTCCTGGAACCAATCCTATTTAATTTATTCATAAATGACCTGGAGGATGGGGTGAACAGCTCAATCTCTGTATGTGCGGATGATACTAAGCTAAGCAGGGCAATAACTTTTCTGCAAGATGTGGAAACCTTGCAAGAAGATCTTTTTTTTTCTGTAGAATAATGCATTTGGGTGGCACAAATATGAATGCAATCTACTTACTGGGGGAATCAAGGATGGAAAAGGACCTGGAAGTCCTAGTAGATAATAGGCTCAGCAATGGCATGGAATGCCAAGGTGCTGTAACAAAGCAAACTGAATATTGGCATGCATTAAAAATGGGATTAACTCAAGAGATAAAGCGGTAATTATCCCACTCTACAAGACTCTGGTCTGGCCGCACCTGGAGTATGCTGTCCAGTTCCAAGCACCAGTCCTCAGGAAGAATGTGCTGGAAATGGAGCAAGTACAGAGAAGGGCAACAAAACTAATTAAGAGTCTGGAGGATATTAGTTATGAAGAAAGGTTACAAGCACTGAACTTATTCTCTCTGGAGAAGAGACGCTTGAGAGGGGATATGATTTCAGTTTACAAATACTGTACTGGTGACCCCACAATAGGGATAAAACTTTTCTGTGGAAGGGAGTTTAACAAGACACGTGGCCACTCATTAAAATTAGAAGAAAAGAGGTTTAACCTTAAACTGCGTAGAGGGTTCTTTACTATAAGTGTGGCAAGATTGTGGAATTCCCTTCCACAGACAGTGGTTTCAGCAGGGAGCATTGATAGTTTCAAGAAACTATTAGATAAGCACCTGAACGACCACAAAATACAGGGATATACAATGTAATACTGATATAAAATCACACACATAGGTTGGACTTGATGGACTTGTGTCTTTTTTCAACCTCACCTACTATGTAATTATGTTTTCTCTATACTATCCTTCCCCCTACAATATAGTTTTCAACTGAATTGAAGAACAAAAACAACAAGGCACAAAAAAACACAGTGTAGTATGTAGTAACCCTTAAGTGTATTAAGAAACAGAAATGCACTCACAAATATCACCAGTGACAGGATGGATGAACATGTGGATCATGGAGACCAGGAAAGTTACATAGTTACATAGTAGATGAGGTAGAAAAAAGTCCATCAAGTCCAACCTATGTGTGTGATTATATGTCAGTATTACATTGTATATCCCTGCAAAAGAAAATTTACGCTGTGCTAAAGTATACTATATTACACTAAATAATATATAAAAAAAAGTGTATGTGTCTACAAACATATGAAACTAAAACACGTCAAAATATAATTAAATATATGCCCCCACTGGGTCAAGCACAAAATAGTGGCGAATGAATGGTTAAAGTGAGTAAATAATTATGAAATACTGCTAAATATAAATATACACAAATATATGTACAGTATAAACACACTAAAGTGCAATATACAAAATCAAATCAAACAAAGATGCTGAAGTGCATCATAAAAATAAAATGAATGATACCAAAAGTGCTGAAGTGCCACACAGTACATGTGAAAAAAAAGTCCTTAATGCAACGATAATAAAGGTGAAAGTGAAATCCTATAGATAAATAGCAACAAAGGTGCTTATGCTAAGTGTCCACTGTAGTTATTTTCCAGCATGTTCATAACTTCCTCTGTGCCGCAAAACCATGCTTAAGGTGCAATCCGGTGGCCCCCCAGGTAATGTGCTCACCTTAGAGCGTGTGACACAGCTGCTACACTGAGTCAAAACACGCTTTTGAACCACAGCAGGGCTCAGTACAGATCACTGGATCTCAGGCTCCAATGCGGTGTCCTAAGAGATATATGAGAAAGAGAGCTTAATAGTGTGATATCGTTTAAAATTTATTAAATTACTATAAAAACACACTCCCCAAATGGGGTACTCACAATCTTAAGGTGCGTCAGTGCACCGCTCTATAGAAGGCGTATAAACAATAAACCGGTCTAGGAGTATGGTAGGCATCTCATCACTGGCAGATTCACTGTCTCTCGCTCTGTCCTGGCCCCTCCCTTCAAGGACGCTATATGAGACATGTTCTACGCATGCAGCTGAGTAGTGTTATTCTCTAGGCCAGTGGTTCTCAACTCCAGTCCTCGGGACCCACCAACAGGCCAGATTTTAAGTATTACCTTGGGGAGTTGCAGACTAGAATACTGCAATCACTGAGCAGCAAGTGATATCACCTGTGATGTATTTCAGCTATCTTGCAAACCTGGCCTGTTGGTGGGTCCTGAGGACTGGAGTTGAGAACCACTGCTCTAGGCAATAAGCTCACTGTGGCTCACAGGATTTTTTCTACATTGTATATCCCTGTATATTGCGGTCGTTCAGGTGCTTATCTAATATTTTCTTGAAACAATTGATGCCCCCCACTGAGACCACAGCTTGTGGAAGGGAATTCCACATCCTTGCCGCTCTTACAGTAAAGAACCCTCTATGTAGTTTAAGGTTAAACCTCTTTTCTTCTAATTTTAATGAGTGGCCACAAGTCTTGTTAAACTCCCTTTTGCGAAAAAGTTTTATCCCTATTGCGGGGTCACCAGTATGGTATTTGTATATTGAAATCATATGCCCTCTCAAGTGTTTCTTCTCCAGAGAGAATAAGTTCAGTGCTCGCAACCTTTCCTCATAACTAATATCCCCCAGACCCTTTATTAGCTTTGTTGCCCTTCTTTGTACTCGCTCAATTTCCAGTACATCCTTCATGAGAACTGGTGCCCAGAACTGGATAGCATACTCTAGGTGCGGCCGGACCAGAGTCTTGTAGAGCGGGAGAATTATTGTTTTATCTCTGGAATTAATCCCCTTTTTAATGCATGCCAATATTCTGTTTGCATTGTTAGCAGCAGCTTGGTATTGCATGCCATTGCTGAGCCTATCATCTACTAGGACCCCCAGGTCCTTTTGCATCCTAGATTCCCCCAGATAGATTGCATTCATATTTTTGCCACCGAACTGCATTATTTTACATTTTTCTACATAGAACCTCATAGTTGCCCACCCCATTCATTTGTTCAGATCTTTTTGCAAGGTTTCCACATCCTGCGGAGAAGTGTTTGCACTGCTTAGCTTAGTATTGTCCGCAAATACAGAGATTGAACCGTTTAACCCATCATCCAAGTCGTTTATGAACAAATTAAACAGGATTGGTCCCAGCACAGAACCCTGGGGGACCCACTACCCACCCCTGACCATTCCGAGTACTCCCCATTTATCACCACCTCTGAACTCGCCCTTGTAGCCAGTTTTCAATCTATGTACTCACCCTAAGGTCCATGCTTACAGACTTTATTTTGTACAGTAAATGTTTAAGGGGAACTGTGTCAAATGCTTTTGCAAAATCCAGATAAACCACGTCTACGGGCCTTCCTTTATCTAGATGGCAACTCACCTCCTCATAGAAGGTTAATAGATTGGTTTGGAAAGAACAATTCTTCATGATTCCATGCTGATTACTGCTAATGATACCGTTCTCATTACTAAAACCTTGTATATAGTCCCTTATCTTCCCCTCCAAGAGTTTACATACTATTGATGTTAGGCTAACTGGTCTGTAATTACCAAGTGAAAGTTCGTCATCAGCCCCCAGCCTTGGCCGCTGGTACAGGTGATGAATGAAACCCAGAGCCCTCAAACCACTCTGAGGGTGAACATTTTAAAATTCTTTGTGCCAGAAAAACATTCTAGATTTGTAAACTTGGCACCCTGTCCTGTGGTGGCCTCAATGAGAGGCTTGATTTAAAGACCATTTTATAATTATAGTCTCTTTTGAGCCTTTCACATTGACACATATACACACACACACGGCCTGATCAGTGGCATATCATCCACGTGTGCAGGGAGTGCGGTGCACAAGGGCCCTGTCACCCACTGCACAATGGATGATATGCGATTCCCATCACGGCCTCTGACCCTCCCCTCTCTCTCTCACCTCCTCTCCCATCCGCCTTCCCCCTCTCTTACCATTCTCTCTCTATATCTCCCTATCTCTCTCTTATCTCTCCTCACCCCTCTCTTACCCTCTCTCTCACATCCCTGACTATGTAAGGTAAAGTCTACAGGCTTGGAAAGATCAATTTATAAATGGATAGAAAACTGGCTTAAAAAACAAATTCAGAGAGTAGTGGTTATGATCCTTACTCTGAATGGTCTAAGGTTATCAGTGGTGTACCCCAAGGTTCGGTGTTGGGACCCTTACTTTTTAATATCTTAATAAATTATATAGGGTCTGGGATTAAGAATACAATTTCAGTCTTTGCAGATGACACCAAGCTATGCAGTGGATTAATGTCCTTACAGGATGTCTTCAATTTACAAGCTGACCTCAATACACTGTCTAATTGGGCAACTAAATGGCAAATGAGGTTTAATGTTGATAAATGTAAAGTTATGCACTTGGGGGCTAAGAATATGCATGTATCATACATACTAGGGGGAGTACAACTGGGGGAATCCATAGTGGAGAAGGATCTGGGGGTTTGGGTAGATCATAAGCTCAATAATAGCATGCAAACCCCAGCTGCTGTTTCCAAAGCGAGCAAAGTCCTTTCTTGTATTGTGAAAGGTATGGACTCCGGAGAGAGAGAGAGATATCATTATGCCCCTGTACAAATCATTAGTAATCCCTCATCTGGAATATGCAGTTCAGTTTTGGGCACCAGTTCTCAAAAAGGATATCGGGGAACTGGAAAAAGCGCAGAGAAGGGCACCCAAACTGATAAGAGGCATGGAGGAGCTCATCTATGAGGAAAGATTAGAGGAACTGAATGTATTCTCTCTTGAGAAGAGGAGAAGAAATGGGGATATTATCAACATGTACAAATACATAAGTGGTCCATATGGTGAGCTTGGTGTTGACTTATTGACTTTAAGGTCATCACAGAGGACAAGGGGACACTCTTTATGTCTAGAGAAAGAAGATTTAATCTCCAAATATGGAAAGGTTTCTTCACAGTAAGAGCTGATAAAATGTTGAATAGACTACCTCCAGAGACGGTTCTGGCATGCTCAGTATATTGCTTTAAAAAAAAAGGCCTGGATTCTGTCCTAAATGTACATAATATAACTGGGTACTAACATTTAGTTGATCCAGGGAAAATATAATTGCCTCTCGGGGGATCAGAAAGGAATTTTTTCCCCTGCTGTAGCAAATTGGAGCATACTTTGCTGGGGTTTTTTGCCTTCCTCTGGATCAACTGTGGGTGAAGGATTGTGTATATGGGATATTTTTTTTTTTTTTTTGGTGAACTAGTTTGAGATAATTGTGAGAGGATTTCTATTTCTTAATAAACTTGATTTTTGTTTTTTTAATTATTTATTTCAGGGCTACCCATGCCTACTTAGCTTATGGTTATTCATGGTGTTCACATGCAATTATTGGTTTGTTGGCAATTTGAGATCTTATTCATCCTCACTCCCATTTGGGTATATAATATTTTGTTATGGCTATATAAAACCTTTCTTGTGGAGCTCGGCACTGTGTATTCAGTGGATCAGGGAATAATCTTTTTAATATAGTTTTATATCAATGTATTTTAGTTTTGGCACATCGTATTAATTAAAAATGAATTAGTGAGATTATTTGATTGAGGTTTTTTTACTGAAATATTTTATTTATATACATATATTTATTTTAAAAATAGATCAATATTTTTAAACATATTTTATTTCGGTTTTATCTCTTTTTTTTATTATAAAAAAGGAGAAAGGGCTGCAAGGGCTGGGACAGTGATAATAATAGAGGATTTGAACTACCCGGAAATTGACTGGAGTAGTGACATCACTGGAACAGTTATAGGGCAGAAATGTATTAACCTATTACAAAACAATTTTATGGTACAATTCATAGAGGCCCCCCGACTAGGAATGATGCTCTGTTGGACCTAGTAATTTGCGTTATGGGCTGTTCGCGCCAAATTCGAGTGGCATGTCACGGCCCATAATTCACTGCGACATCGCAGTGCGTTGCTGGCTGATGATTGGCCAAGCATGCACTATGACTCGCACAGAGAGCCGTAATCTGTACAGAGAGCCGTAACTGGCCAAAGCCAGAGTGGCTTTGGCCAATTATGGCTCAGGGGGTTTAGTACACGCCCCACACTATATAAGGCCGCCTGCAGGGTGGCCTTGTGTAGTGTGTTGCGGCGGCGGAGAGATAGACAGAGAGACAGTGTCATTTGATTTAAGTTAGATAGAGTAGGCAGGCGAGTCAGTTAGCTTTTGTGTATATATATGCATCCTAGGTGTTGTATGTATATATATATATATATATATATATATACACTATATTCAGTCTAGCTAGATCCGTTCCTGTTATTCTCTTCCTACTGACAGGCAGGCAGGTGTTTTTACAGTATTTACAGCTACCTGAAGAAAATTGCTGGTGTTCTTCTGATCCTATTAGTACCACAGGCAGGCAGCTGCAGTATTTACATTTAGTGTACTGTGTTCTCTGCACAGTGTGCACCTAAAGCTACCTGAAGAAAATTGGTGGTGTTCTTCTGATCCTATTAGTACCTCAGGCAGCTGCAGTATTTACAGTTAGTGTAGTGCGTCCTCTGCACAGTGTGCACCTGAAGCTACCTGAAGACAATTGCTGTTGTTCTGATCCTATTAATACCACAGGCAGGCAGCCGCAGTATTTACAGTTAGTGTACTGTGTCCTCTGCACAGTGTGCACCTAAAGCTACCTGAAGACAATTGCTGTTGTTCTGATCCTATTAATACCACAGGCAGGCAGGTACAGTATTTACAGTTAGTATACTGTGTCCTCTGCACAGTGTGCACTTAAAGCTACTGTGACAGACCTAGCCAGGAGAGAGACTTTTGGAGGGGACTGTATGCTAGCCTCTTGCCGATCGATCGTGGGCCCTGGCATTTGGGGGAACAGTGCTCTTTGTGAGCTGTATGCCTGGGAACCCTTGAGGTGGTATTACTGTGGATTCGGGTCCTGGTCCCCCGGGACACACAGACTCTGGGGACCCTGGATTTGCCATATTAGAGATAGTGGCTGATTCATAATGCTGGGACAAATACTGTTAGGAGATGCTGATGTCAATTCCAGCTGCCTGTCTGTCTGTTGCCTGCTAGAATGTGTATTGTAAATAAGTCTCTAGTATGGGATCTAAGAGTCATTAGATCCCCATTGTTGTTTGTGTTAATTAACTCTGCTATTGTGATAATGTTGATTGGGGGTTCTAAGCTACAAGATGGCCAGTCTGGCCTAAAGGTCATGTTTGAGTCATCTAGGCTGTCTAAAGGGATTAGTAAATTAGCCCATGTTAATTAGGTTAATTAGGTTACAGGTGTATTGTTAGAGTAATATGAGCCGGAGGTATGCACCTCCGCTGTTGGTGTATAAAAGAGCCTGTATTTTTGAATAAAGGAGATTCCTGTTTGAATTTACATACAGCCTGCCTGGTGTTTGTTCTGAGCTATCACAACTGGATTTGAACGGCACATAGCTGTAGTTCTAATCCCGGAGCATGGGATGACCGAACAATCAAATGTTGCGATCTGCTATCTGATTCTATAGCTGCAGAGGAGTGTCGGGAGAGTGGAACCGAGCGAGCAAGGGGCTCGTTACATTGGTTGGCAGCCGTGGGATTTGCTCTCCAGTTACTGGGACACTCCAAACCAGCCTGCAGGAGAGCCACGCTGAAAGACTTGAGAGCCGTGGAGGGAATGGTGGGATCGTGCTTCCTTGCCGTGAACACATCCAAACCATCACCTGGATCCAAGGTCCAGATAGCAGGAGAGGAGAGGTACAGATACCAGTCACCATGGATGAGGAATTCAGAAGGAGGTTGCGAGAGATGCAGATACAGTACAGAGGACCAGTATCAGAGCAGGTCCTGCTAGGATGGTTTGATTCTATCCGCTGCGAACTCTGGAAGGAAGCGCTAGCCCGTGAGCAGAAAAACCAGGGAAAAGTTCTCCCCTCCATCCATGTAAGGTACTGGTCGCAATATGAAGTACGATTGCTGTTATTGGGGGAACAACCGAACCAGGAGTGGACAGCCGAGTTAAGCAGGCTGATCCGGGCAGAAATGCGGTTGGACAAGAGCTACAGAGCCCTCCAGTGGTATGTAGCCCAAGTGTGCCCATGGACAGCTGATGACAGCCCCACGGAAGGCTTTGACTACGATGGCCTGGGATTGTTGTACTGGAGGCTGTCCAGGGACCCTGATTTTGGGAGTGATCGGGAGTGGCGTTTGGAGGAAATATTGGAGTACAGAGAGCGAAGACTGAATGTCTCAGAAGTGCACTGGGCACAGGAAGATTTGGAGTTTCTGGCCATTCAGGAATGGGAGCTTGAGATGGCCTACAGACAGCTGCTAGACTCTGCTCAGCAGCAAAGTGGTGCTCCCTTTGCCTGGGACTATCAGGAAATACCAGTTGACAACTCTGAAATCCTGGCTGAAGAGTTAACAATGTGGCAGAGTAACAGTGTGCTTTGCCAACCTGGCCCCGCAGCTATGGAGGCGGAGGTCTTATGGCGGATGCAGCAAGTGCTGACTGACCTTGATGATCCTGTTTCTGCATTGGATGATCTTGGATGGAGGAATGTGCCTGTCCAGCAGAATGCCAGAGAATCGGCAGTGGAAAATCTGAAGATTGCCGTCCCCAAACCTGAAGTGCTGACAACGGGGCAGAGCTCTGCTAACCTCTGCCCAGCACTGATAGCATCTTCTGGGTTCCACGGAGAGGAGATGGTGAACCTTTATCCCCAGACACCAGTTGCAGAGACAGGGGATTTGATAGACTTTTCTGCTGAGGAAGAACAACCTGGTGAGCCTCCAGCAGAAGAAGGGCTGTTATTAGGGCCAAACTTCACTGTGCTCTGCCCAGCACCAACAGAAGTATCTGTGAAGTTACAAGGAACTTCCCCAGCTGAAGCACTGGCAACCAGACAGAGGGTCCAAGATCTCTGCCCTACACCTGCGGCGGTTCCGGAGGCTCAGGGTGAGAAGGAGGTGGTCACTTCCCAGCAGCAGATCAGGATACAGGGGAAGAAGGGAGAGGAGGTGTTCATCGTCCCTTCCCAACAGTTGGCCAGGGTGGAGGAAGTGGTCTTTCCTCCCCAGCAAAGATCCGTGCACCTGGGAGACAGTACCACAGACATATCGTCCCAACATCCAGATGAGGGAATGGAAATGGAAGCAGCCGGCTCACCTCCCCAATGGCAGCTACACAGTTTGGGAGTGGAGGAAGCCAGCCTCCTGCCCCAACGGTTAGCTGGAGCGGAGGATGCGGAGTCCCCAGCAGAAGTGCTGGCAACAGGGCAGAGTGCTACCAACCTTATGCCCAGCACCGGCAACGACTACCGAGTTCCAGGGAGGCGGGGCAGACGGCCTCCCTCCCCAACAGTTAGCCGGAGCAGATGGTGTGGGGTTTCCAGCAGAAGGGCTGGCAACAGGGCCAAGTACTGCTGGACTCTGCCCTCAACTAACAGAGGATAGATTTCCTGTGAAGGTGGATGGGACTTCAGTCTCCACCTGTATACCCCAGGGATGCGGGGCTGTCGGTCCAGATCCCCAACAGCATGACGGAGTGAGCCCAGACACCCTGTCTTCTCTCCAGCGGCAGAAAGGACTCCAGGGAGAAGGGCCAGTCCAGGCCTCTCCCCAGCGGCAGATATGTTCTCTGAGAGAGGCAGAGGTTGGCTGGGTGAGTAATGCTTTGTTTTGAACAATTTATTTTGGGTACTGTGTGGGTACAGGCATTAGAGGACTGGAACTACTGATTAACTTCGGAGTCAACCCGTCTGGGGTCTCCTCCTGTCGAAAGGGGAGAAATGTGACAGACCTAGCCGGGAGAGAGACTTTTGGAGGGGACTGTATGCTGGCCTCTTGCCGATCGATTGTGGACCCTGGCATTTGGGGGAACGGTGCTCTTTGTGAGCTGTATGCCTGGGGACCCTTGAGGCGGTATTACTGTGGATTCGAGTCCTGGTCCCCCAGGACACACAGACTCTGGGGACCCTGGATTTGCCATATTAGAGATAGTGGCTGATTCATAATGCTGGGACAAATACTGTTAGGAGATGCTGATGTCAATTCCAGCTGCCTGTCTGTCTGTTGCCTGCTAGAATGTGTATTGTAAATAAGTCTCTAGTATGGGATCTAAGAGTCATTAGATCCCCATTGTTGTTTGTGTTAATTAACGCTGCTATTGTGATAATGTTGATTGGGGGTTCTAAGCTACAAGACAGCCAGTCTGGCCTAAAGGTCATGTCTGAGTCATCTAGGCTGTCTAAAGGGATTAGTTAATTAGCCCATGTTAATTAGGTTAATTAGGTTACAGGTGTATTGTTAGAGTAATATGAGCTGGAGGTATGCACCTCCACTGTTGGTGTATAAAAGAGCCTGTATTTTTGAATAAAGGAGATTCCTGTATGAACTTACATACAGCCTGCCTGGTGTTTGTTTTGAGCTATCACAACTGGATTTGAACGGCACATAGCTGTAGTTCTAATCCCGGAGCACTGGATGACCGAACAATCAGATGTTGCGATCTGCAATCTGATTCTATAGCTGCAGAGGAGTGTCGGGAGAGTGGAACTGACAAGGGGCTCGTTACAGCTACCTGAAGAAAATTGGTGGTGTTCTTCTGATCCTATTAGTACCACAGGCAGGCAGCTACAGCATTTACAGTTAGTGTACTGTGTCCTCTGCACAGTCTGCACCTAAAGCTACCTGAAACAATTGCTGTTGTTCTGATCCTATTAATACCAGAGGAAGGCAGCTGCAGTATTTACATTTAGTGTACTGTGTCCTCTGCACAGTGTGCACCTAAAGCTACCTGAAGAAAATTGGTGGTGTTCTTCTGATCCTATTAGTACCACAGGCAGGCAGCTGCAGTGTTTACAGTTAGTGTAGTGTGTCCTCTGCACAGTGTGCACCTGAAGCTACCTGAAGACATTTGCTGTTGTTCTGATCCTATTAATACCACAGGCAGGCAGCTGCAGTATTTACAGTTAGTGTACTGTGTCCTCTGCACTGTGTGCACCTAAAGCTACCTGAAGACAATTGCTGTTGTTCTGATCCAATTAATACCACAGGCAGGCAGCTACAGTATTTACAGTTAGTGTAATGTGTCCTCTGCATGGTGTGCACCTAAATCTACCTGAAGAAAATTGGTGGTGTTCTTCTGATCCTATTAGTACCACAGGCAGGCAGCTGCAGTATTTACAGTTAGTGCACTGCGTCCTCTGCACAGTGTGCACCTAAACCTACCTGAAGACAATTGCTGTTGTTCTGATCCTATTAATACCACAGGCAGGCAGCTGCAGTATTTACAGTTAGTGTACTGTGTCCTCTGCACAGTGTACACCTAAAGCTACCTGAAGAAAATTTCTGGTGTTCTTCTGATCCTATTAGTACCATAGGCAGGCAGCTGCAGTATTTCCAGTTAGTGTACTGTGTCCTCTGCACAGTGTGCACCTAAAGCTACCTGAAGACAATTGCTGGTGTTCTCATACTAATAATACTACAGGCAGGCAGTTGATTCTGCTAGCTGCAGTATCAGTATATATATATACATTCCAGCTTTGTGCAGCTACATCTCACTGTAGGCCATTAGTATGTCTGGAAGGCCAACAAGGAGAGGCAGACAGTCACAAGCCAAAAAAAGAGGGCAAGCAGGCTCTGTGTCTAGAGGCAACAGCGCTGGTCGATGAGACGGTGCATCCTCATGAGCAGGCAGACAGTCACAAGCCAAAAAAAGGGGGGAAGCAGGCTCTTTGTCTAGAGGCAACAGTGCTGGTCGATGAGACGGTGCATCCTCATGAGCACGTGGCCATGGGACGTGCTTGTCATTTTTTTCATCAGCTGGCCATGTTGAGCCGCAACATGCTGAAGAATTGGTAGAGTGGATGACCAAGCCGTCTTCATCCTCCTTATCCTCTCTCACCCAGGCTCAGGGTACTTTGTCTGGCAAAGCAGCTGCCAACGCGGCCTCTTCCCTCGGCTCAATGGCATCAGTCACTTCTTCCCTAGCCCCACCATGTCCTCCTGAGGAGTCCCCTGAACTGCCACAGTGTTGGGTACTAGACATGTGCATTTGTTTTCATCTGAATGCATTTTAGTTCGAATTTCAGGTATTTTCGTTATCGTTTTAACAAACGATAACGAAACTGCAGATTCCGAAAAACGAAAGATCCAACATAAACAAATGCTTTATTTTTGTTTTCGTTGCTGCAACAGTTTGATATAGATAGGAGATTCGACATGATGCTGACAAAAACAATCTGTGTACATCAAACCTGTGGTCGAATGTGCATAACCTTAACTCTCTTAGTCCAAGATTATTCTACATAGAGAGAAAAGATTCGACATAGAGAGAAAAGATTCGACGTAGGGGAGAAAGATTCGACGTAGGGGAGAAAACATTCGACGTAGGGGAGAAAGATTCGACGTAGGGGAGAAAAGATTCGACGTAGGGGAGAAAAGATAAATAAAAATAATGATGATGATGAATGTTATTGGCTGATTGTAACCAAAGAGGAGGAGCAGTAAAATAGCTAACACTAAGTACACACGTACTTTGGCTTATGGTGTCTGTTGAAAGTTCTAAGAAGATTCGACGTAGCAGGTAAACTATACAGCGTCGTACAGTTTAGCTGCTCCATTGAATCTTCTTTGAACATTCGACAGACACTATAAGCCTTCAATGACAGATTCGACCTTAATTTGGATTTTTGGACGAATGCAATTTTTAACAAAAAACGAAATAGATAAAAACGAATTTCGGGAAACGAAATTCCGAAACGAAATATTTCAGTGTGCACATGTCTATTGGGTACATGCTCCAGGAGGATGCCCAGCGTTTTGAAGGCTCCGATGATGGTACCCAGCTAGAGGAAGGCAGTAACGTGAGCCCAGAGAGAGAGGGTGCCCAAGAAGGACAACAATCTGGCAGTCATGTTCCCCCTGCTGCAGCATACTGCCAGCTTTGCTCCAGTGATGAGGAGGGAGGGGATGATGAGGAAGTCACTGACTCCACGTGGGTGCCTGATAGGAGAGAGGAGGAGGAGGGGGAGGCACATCTCCAACGAGGCAGGATGCCCTCCAGGGGCCAGCTTAAGGGCAGCACACCGACTGCATCACACTGCAGATCTCCGCATGTGCAGGGCACTGCTGCCTCTGCGCGTTATTCCAAAAGATCTTTGGTGTGGGCCTTTTTTGAGATGAGTGCATCAGATCCCACTGCTGCTATTTGTAACATAGGTCTCAAGCGTATCTCGCGTGGCCAAAACATCACCCGCTTGGGCACCACATGTTTGACCAGACATATGTCGACCTGCCATGCAGTTCGTTGGCAAGCGTACCTAAAAGACCCACACCAAAGAACAAAGCGGACCTCTCCTTGCTCATCATCAGTGGGGATCTCCAACCCCACTATACCTTCAGACCTCTCTGAAACCTGCACTGAGAGGAATGAAGGTGTAGAATTAGGTGTGTCACAGCCAAGTACTTGCAGGCAATCTGCTATCGGTACACCGACGTCAGATTGTACCAGGCAAATTTCCCTGCCCCAGCTGCTGCACCGCCGAAAGAAGTTCGCTCCAAGCCATCCATATGCCCAGCGGTTGAATGCTAGCTTGGCTAAATTGCTAAATTGCTAGCACTTCAACTGCTGCCTTTTCAGTTGGTAGACTCTGCTCCCTTCCGTGAGTTTGTGGAATGTGCGGTTCCTTAGTGGCAAGTTCCCAAACGACACTTTTTTTCAAGGAAGGCGATTCCGGCTCTCTACCAGCATGTGGAAGGCAATGTCTTGGCCTCGCTGGACAGGGCAGTCAGCAGTAAGGTGCATATTACCGCTGACTCATGGTCCAGCAGGCATGGACAGGGACATTACCTATCTTTCACCGTGCACTGGGTGACTCTTCTGGCAGCTGGGAAGGATGCAGGACAGGGTGCAGTAGTGTTGGAGGTTGTTCCGCCACCACGCCTCCAAAATTCTACTAGTGGTGATTCTGCCACACCTCTCTCCTCCACCCCCTCCTCTTCTTCTTCCTCCATGGCCTCTTCCTGTGCTGATTTGTCCTCAGAACCAACGGTGCTGCGTAAGCGTTCAAGGGGCTACGCAAGCACGCAGGCAAAAAGATGCCATGCAGTGCTTGAGCTGGTGTGCTTGGGGGACAGGAGCCACACTGGGGCAGAGATTCTGTCAGCTCTGAAGGGGCAGGTTAAGAGGTGGTTGACACCACGCCAGCTTAAGGCAGGTATGGTGGTTTGTCACAATGGCACCAACCTCCTCTCCGCCCTCCGACAGGGACAACTGACCCATGTGCCCTATTTGGCTCACATCCTTAACTTGGTGGTGCAGCGGCTCTTGGGCAGGTACCCAGGCTTACAGGATGTCCTGAGGCAGGCCAGGAGAGTCTGTGTGCATTTCCGCAGGTCATATAATGCCAGTGCTCAGCTGGCTGACCTCCAAAAGGAATTTAACCTGCCCAAGAACCGCCTAATCTGTGACATGCCCACCAGGTGGAATACAACATTGGCCATGCTGCAGTGGCTGCACACGCAGCAGAGGGCCATCAATGAGTACCTGTGCAACTATGGCACCAGGACAGGGTCAGGGGACCACGCCAGTGGACTATGATCAGGGATTCATGCACTGTCCTGTCACCATTTGAGGAGGCCACGAGGATTGTGAACAGTGACAGTGCATGCATCAGTGACACTGTCCCTCTTGTCCACCTGTTGGAGCACATGCTGCATGGAATAATGGACAGGGCACTTGAGGCAGAACAGAGGGAGGAAGAGGAGGATTTCCTTACCTCTCAAGGTCCCCTTTATCCAGATAGTGTTCCTGCGTGTCCGCCGATCACACAGGAAGAGGAGGAGGAGGATTGTGTCAGCATGGAGGTGGAGCCTGGCACTCAGCATCAGCAGCAGTCTTCAAGGGATCATTTACAGTCCAAAGAAACCCATGGACTTGTACGTGGCTGGGAGGAGGTGGCTGCGGATCATGTTGTCCTTAGTGACCCAGAGGACTCTGGACCGAATGCCTCAGCAAACCTATGCTGCATGGCCTCACTGATCCTGCAAAGATTGCGGAAGGATCCTCGTATTCATGGTATCAAGGGGAGGGATGATTACAAGGGTAAGGTTGCGGACCTTATCTTGCCATCGCAGAGGGAGCAGAGGATGAAACATCTTTGGGGGGCCTTACAGAAAGGTTTGTGCAACGCGCTTCCAGAGCCTGGGAGGTTACAATTTCCTGGTCCTCCTGGACAACGTATTGCTGAGGCTTTGGTCAGTCACAGAAGGAGCGGTGGAGAAGGTGGCCATCTGACCGATGTTTTCAGACGATGTTTTAGTCCGCAGCCCCAAGGTCTGATCGGTTCCAGCAATCATCGCCAGCATCTGATTCACATGCTGCAGTATTACCTAGGCGCAAGATCAGACTTGGACACCTTTCGCACCGAAAATCCTCTGGGTTACTGGGTCTTGAGGATGGATCACTGGCCAGAGCTTGCACAGTATTCAATTGAGCTACTGGCCTGTCCTGCATCCAGCGTTTTTTCGGAGCACACATTCAGTGCTGCTGGAGGCTTCGTAACCAATCACAGGGTGCGCCTGTCCACCGAATCGGTCGATCGGCTGACCTTCATAAAAATTAATCAGTCTTGGATCACCAGCTACCAAGCACCTGATGCTGATGTAACCTATTGATTTTTTTTTTTAATGTGAGATCCCTTCAAGACTGCCTATGCTGATGCTGAGTGACTATACTGTTATACTGAGTGACATTCCTCTTCCTCCTCAATTTTCATGCTGATAGCTTGTAAGAACATTTTTGGTTCTGGGCACTGCCACCAGTGGCCAAAGCCCAATTTTTCAGCCCCTGTTTAACATTGGCATGTAATTACAATTTTTGATGCAATACTTTGCAGCAGGGCTCATTCATGCGCTCCAACTATAGTATCTGTGAGGGGTTGCAGTGTTGTGGCACCAGCACCAGTGCCCAAGGCCCAATTTTTCAGCCCCTGTTTAACAGGGGCGTATAATTACAATTTTTAATGCAATACTTTGCAGCAGGGCTCATTCCTGCGCTCCAACTATAGCATCTGTAAGGGATTGCAGTGTTGTGGCAGCAGTGGCTAAGGCCCAATTTTTCTTCCCCTGTTTAACAGGGGCGTGCAATTACAATTTTTGATGCAATACTTTGCAGCAGGGCTCATTCCTGCGCTCCAACTAGAGTATCTGTGAGGGGTTGCAGTGTTGTGGCACCAGCACCAGTGCCCAAGGCCCAAATTTTCAGCCCCTGTTTAACAGGGATGTATAATTACAGTTTTTGATGCTATACTTTGCAGCAGGGCTTATTCCTGCGTTTCAACTATAGCATCTGTGAGGGGTTGCAGTGTTGTGGCACCAATGCCTAAGGCCCAATTTTTCTGCCCCTGTTCAACAGGGACATGTAATTACAATTCTTGATCTAATATTTCACAGCAGGGCCCATTCCTGTGCCCACCAAGAGTAACTGTGAGGGCTTACAGTGTTGTGGCAACACCACCACCAACACCACCACCACCAAAGGCCCAATTTTTCTGCCCCTGTTCAACAGGTGCATGTAATTACAATTCTTGATCTAATATTTCACAGCAGGGCCAGTTCCAGAGCCCACCAAGAGTAACTGTGAGGGCTTACAGTGTTGTGGCACCAGCACCACCACCACCACCAAAGGCCCAATATTTCTACCACTGTTCAACAATGACATGTAATTACAATTCTTGATTTAATATTTCACAGCACGGCCTGTTCCTGCCCCCACCAAGAGTAACTGTGAGGGCTTACAGTGTTGTGGCAACACCTACGGCCCCAATTTCTGCAGAGTATATAGGGCAGGCCCCTACTTTCAAACATCCAACTTACAAACGACTCCTACTTGCAAACGGAAGGAGACGACAGGAAGTGAGATGAAATCTACCCCTAGGAAGGGAAATTCTCTCCTGTAAGAGTTAATATGGGAAAAACGTGTCTCATCTTTACTGATGCTTTATCACCAATCCTTGTTTCACTAAAAACCCCAAATTTTCAAAAAACATTTGTCATTGGGACAGAAAGTGAGGTAAAATCTTCTGAAGAGGTGCACAGACAGCAAAACAAATGTTACAGGGGTGATAACCCTTCCCCATGTTTTCCAAAAAGCTTAAAAATAGATTTTTTGGCTGGAGCTACACTTTAAAAATGTACCAGTTCAAAATTACAAACAAATACTACTTAACAACAAACCTACAGTCCCTGTCTTGTTTGCACTGCCTGTATACTGCTGTTCAGAGTATATAGGGCCTGGGGGCCCCACGCCTTTCCTTTTTTTAATTTGGGTGCGGGGTTCCCCTTAATATCCATACAAGACCCAAAGGGCCTGGTAGTGGACGGGGGGGAGGTACCCTACCCATGCCGTTTGTCTCACTGATTTTCATCCATATTGCCGGGACCCGACATTACATTAAAACCGCAAGCAGTTTTAAATGACTTTTATTCCTTTAAAAATGTCATTTTGTGCAGGGACTGTTCTAAGCATGGGAAACACCACTTTACAGGCATACTATAGACACCCCCCAGGTACGATATTTAAAGGAATATTTCACTTTTTTTTCACTTTAAGCATCATTAAAATCACTGCTCTCAAAAAAACAGCCATTTTCAAAAGTTTTTTTTGCATTGATACATGTCGCCTGGGGCAGGACCCGGGTCCCCAAACCCTTTTTAGGACAATAACTTGCATATTAGCCTTTAAAATTAGCACTTTTGGGGGATATGATCAAATGTACAGTGCCTTGAAAAAGTATTCGTACCCCTTGACATTTTCAAATTTTTGTCATGTTACAACCAAAAATTTAAATGTATTTTATTGGGATTTTACTGTATATAATAGACAAACACAAAGTGGCACATAAGTGTGAAGTTGAACGAAAATTATAAATGGTTTTCAATTTTTTTTTTACAAATATGTAAAAAGTCTGGCGTGCATTTGTATTCAGCCCCTCCCTGAGTCAATACTTTGTAGAACCCCCTTTCGCTGCAATTACAGCTGCAAGTCTTTTTGGGGATCTCTCTACTAGCTTTGCACATCTAGAGTGACATTTTTGCCCATTCTTCTTTGCAAAATAGCTCCAGCTCTGTCAGATTGGATGGAGAGCGTCTGTGAACAGCAATTTTCAAGTCTTGCCATTTTATACAAATATCTAAAAAGTGTGGTGTGCATTTGTATTCAGCCCCTTTTACTCTGATACTCCTAACTAAAATCTAGTGGAACCAATTGCCTCTAGAAGTCACCCAATTAGTAAATAGAGTCCGGCTGTGTGATTTAATCTCAGTATAAATACAGCTGTTCTGTGAAGACCTGTGAAGAGGTTTGTTAGAGAACCTTAGTGAACAAACAGCATAATGAAGGCCAAGGAACACACCAGACAGGTCAGGGATAAAATTGTGGAGAAGTTTTAAAGTAGGGTTAGGTTATAAAAAAATATCCCAAGCTTTGAACATCTCATGTAGCACTCATGTTCAATCCATCATCCTAAAATGGAAAGAGTATGGCACAATTGAAAACCTACCAAGACATGGCCGTCCACCTAAATTGACAGGCCAGGCAAGCAGAGCATTCATCAGAGAAGCAGCCAAGAGGCCCATGGTAACTCTGGAGGAGCTGCAAATATACACAGCTCAGGTGGGAGAATCTGTCCACAGGACAACTATTAGACATTCACTCCACAAATCTGGCCTTTATGGAAGAGTGGCAAGAAGAAAGCCATTGTTGAAAGAAAGCCATAAGAAGTCCTGTTTGCAGTTTGCGAGAAGCCATGTGGGGGACACAGCAAACACGTGGAAGAAAGTGCTCTAGTCAAATGAGACCAAAATTTAACTTTTAGGCCTAAAAGCAAAAACGATTTGTGTGGCAGAAAACTAACACTGCACATCACCCTGAACACATGTTGTGGGGATGCTTTTTCTTCAGCAGGGACAGGAAAACTGGTTAGAGTTGATGGGAAGATGGATGGAGCCAAATACAGGGCAATCTTATGCCGCGTACACACACGCGGACTTTCCGGCAAACTTTTCCGGCGTACCGGAGTCCGTCGGACAATTAGATCGTGTGTGGGCTCCAGCGGACTTTTTTTTCTAAAAAGTTTGACGGACTTAGATTTGAAACATGTTTCAAATCTATCCGACGGACTCGAGTCCGGTCGAAAAGTCCGCTCATCTGTATGCTAGTCCGACGGCAAAAACTGACGCTAGGGCAGCTATTGGCTACTGGCTATGAACTTCCTTGTTTTAGTCCGGTCGTACGTCATCACGTACGAATCCTTCAGACTTTGGTTGATCATGTGTAGGCAAGTCCGTTCATTTGGAAAGTCGGTTGAAAAGTCCGCTGGGCAAAGTCTGCCGTAAAATCCGGTCGTGTACGCGGCAATAGAAGAAAACCTGTTAGAATCTGCAAAAGACTTGAGACTGGAGCAGAAGTTCACCTTCCAGCAGGACAACGCCCCCAAACATACAGCCAGAGCTACAATGGAATGGTTTAGATCAAAGCACATTCATGTGTTAGAATAGCCCAGTTAAAGTCCAGACAAAATCCAAGTGAGAATCAGTGGCAAGACTTGAAAATTGCTGTTCACAGAAGCTCTGCATCCAACCTGACAGAGCTTGAGCTATTTGCAAAGAAGAATGGGCAAAAATTTCACTCTCTAGATGCGCAAAGCTGGTAGAGACATACCCAGCTGTAAGGTGGTTCTACAAAGCATTGACCGAGGGGAGCTCAATACAAATGCACACCACACTTTTCACATATTTATTTGTAAAAAAAAATTAAAAACCATTTATCATTTTCCTTCTACTTCACAATTATGTGCCACTTTGTGTTGGTCTATCACATAAAATCCCAATGAAATCCATTTACGTTTTTGGTTATAACAAGACAAAATGTGGAAAATGTCAAGGGGTATGAATACTTTTTCAAGGCACTGTATAAATACATAAGTGGTCCATATAGTGAACTTGGTGTTTAGTTATTAACGTTAAGGTCATCACAGAGGACAAGGGGGCACTCTTTACGTCTGGAGGAAAATAAATTTAATCTCTAAATATGGGACGGTTTCTTCACAGTAAGAGCTGTGAAAATGTGGAATAGACTCCCTCAAGAGCTGGTTCTAGCCAGTTCAGTAGATTGCTTTAACCGCTTCAGCCCCGGAAGATTTTACCCCCTTCCTGACCAGAGCACTTTTTGCGATTCGGCACTGCGTCGCTTTAACTGACAATTGCGCGATCGTGCAACCTTGCACCCAAACAAAATTGAGGTCCCTTTTTTCCCACAGAAAGAGCTTTCTTTTGGTCATATTTGATCACTTCTGCGTTTTTTTATTTTTTGCGCTATAAACAAAAAAGAGCGACAATTTTGAAAAAAAACGCAATATTTTTTACTTTTTGCTATAATAAATATCCTACAAAAATATATAAAAAAAACTATTGTTTTCCTCAGTTTAGGCTGATATGTGTTTTTCTACATATTTTTGGTAAAAAAAAATTGCAATAAGTGTATATTGATTGGTTTGCGCAAAAATTATAGCGTCTACAAAAGAAGGGATAGTTTTAAAGCATTTTTATTATTATTTTTTTTTTTACTAGTAATGGTGGCGATCTGTGATTTTGTTTGACACGTCGGACAATTTTGACACATTTTTGGGACCATTGGCATTTATACAGCGATCAGTGCTATAAAAATGCATTGATTACTGTAAAAATGTCACTGGCAGGGAAGGGGTTAACACTAGGGGGTGATCAAGGGGTTAATTGTGTTCCCTAGTGTGTGTTCTAACTGAAGGGGGGAGGGGACTGTGTAGGGGAGATGACAGATCGCTGTTCATACTCTGTATGAACAGACGATCTGTCTCTTCTCCCCACAGAGAACCGGAAACTGTGTGTTTACACACACAGATCCCGGTTCTCAGTGTGCCCTGAGCAATCGCGGTAGCCCGGCGGTGATCGGGACCTTCGGCCCCGTGGGTGAGCAGGTGGCACGCGCGTGGCCCTAGTGGCCCTAGTGGCCACGGGGCAAAGCGATGTTGTATAACGTCGTTTCGCCCAGCGGTGCCATTCTGCCGCAGTACAACTGCGACGGCTGGTCGGCAAGAGGTTAAAAAAGGACTTGATTCTTTCCTAAATGTACATAATATAACTGTATACTAACATTTATAGGTAAATGTTGATCCAGGGAATATCTGATTGCCTCTCGGGGGATCAGGAAGGAATTTTTCCCCAGCTGGATCAAATTGGATCATGCTTTACTGTTTTTTTTTGCCTTCCTCTGGATCAACTGTGGGTATAATATCCACAGCATAACAGAGGGAGTTGATTGAGCCTTTTGTATTTATATACCACATCAATCTAGACTCCTATAATTTGGAGTCTAGACTTCTGGTAAAGAGGCACTTTATTTGTTCTACGGTGGAGGTGCGCTTGAGTGACCAGCACTTGCATTTGATTTTACCCTTATCACTTGGACATTCAACAGGAGGTCCACAGTCACCTGTTCTGTTTTTCATCACCCAGAATAGCACGAACTGTTTAAATATATGTAAATTTATTTTTCCTTTTAATAACTAGTGTGACAACTTTTGTTTTTTTATAAAACTAATGTACAAACAGTGATACTGACAGTACATAAGACAAACATATATACATGTAAGTGCCAGTGAGATGCCCAATATTTACCAGGTATATTGTATGGATCCTCTATGATGATCTTCAAATCTCTTGCTGTCTCCTTCCAAGACCTAACTTACTATAGACCTATCTCTCATAGAATTATATGGGGCCATCCCAACTGGTAGACCTATCTATTCAAATCTGACTCATCTCATAGAGGACTGGATAAATGCCTGTCCCCTGTAGTTGGCATAACTCAGCCCCTCAGCACAGCCCTTTTTGGAGGGAAAATGAAAGCAGAGTTCCAGTAATTTGTTTGTTTATTAAAAGTCAGAAGCCACAAAAAGTGTAGCTGCTGACTTTTAATAAACACACACTCACCTGTCCCACAAGCCAGCGGTGCACTCAGCCCAGCTGTGTTCTTCCTCGGCGGTGCTGGCATTTCTACTATGGGCACCCGGCTGTGACAGCTTGTGGCTTCACAGCCGGGTGCCCACTGCGCATGCATGAGCGGTGCTGCGCTCTGTGTCTGGTCCTGATATCTTCTAGGACCTGTCATGTGTCCCAGAAGACTTCGGGAAGGAGAACTTCTGATCAACTAAGGCAACCGGAATAGAACTGGGAGCAGGTACCTGTCAAAATTGTGTACCTGCTCCCCCCTACTCCCCCCTCCTCCCAAACAGGGGCCGGAGAGGAGGCTTTAAAGTGGAAGTTCCACTTTTGGGTGGAACTCTGCTTTAAGTATCCAAGTTCATAACTTTTTTGGAGGGAACATTAAGTTTGAAAACTCATAACCTTTTTGGAGGGAAAATCAAATATGCAATTTCCTAGTCTGTTTGTAGGACAATTATGCATTTCTGCACAGATGGTAACCCTCACTGCTTATCTAAAAAGGGGGTCCTTTAAAGTGGAAATAATGGAAACAAAAGAGATTTAAATTGCTTGGTCTAGATAATTATCTCGGTCTGATAGTATCTGAGATAAGGCAATAAATCTCTTGTCCCTTCCCGCATGCAGTATGACTGGTGATTAATAAAACATTCCCTGTAGTATCCCACATGTACAGTACATTCCCACACCTCAAAGTTAGCTGGTTAATCAAATCGATCAATCAGTCAATCAATCACACTACTAAACCTGAATCCTTGTTTAAAATATATTTATACAAATATCTATTTACATTTTCTAATGGAGATTACACATAAATTCTTCATATGGCAACAGAGGCCTGGGCTTCTTCTAAGGCCGCACCCTGTTATATAGAATGACATCATGCATGACATCATGCATTGTGTCATATAGAGATTCTTACACTGTACTCTATACACGACAGGGCGAGCTGTGTGTTGTTGCTGTATTAGTGGGCTCTCGGGAGACCCAGACACACATCTCCTGTGGAGTTTCTTTGATGCCTTAGGTTTAAGTGCAGATTTGCCCACACTTGATGGACCGGACATTGAATTAAACACTTCCTGTTTTAAGGCTGCATGTAAGGAGGGACTCCGCTGGGGGCACCTGATGTAAGGAGGGACTCCGCTGGGGACACCTGATGGCATCTGGTGGCAGGTGACGTGGCCAGTGACACGCTCAGGGCTCCCACTGATGCTGCATTATGCATGTCCCTATCCTGGCTGAGTGAAAGGTGTACTTTTTAACCATACATCTGCCGGGGAGGTGTCCACACCTAGACTCGGAACATCCGACTTCTCCAGGTCGTCTATGATTGCCATAAAGGAACCAGTGGAACCTGCCGCACACGCCTCTCCACCAAGCATCCATTTGGATCGTTGATCCACAAGCCTGTATGACACCTAGCCGTATGGCAAACGTGTCCACCTGTTCCGGTAAGCGTATTTGCTCCTTCTATTTCAATCTGTGGATACCGAGTACTGGAACATTACCTTTGTGACTTGTATGGCACCTGTGATTATCTTCTTGTCAATCTAAAACACATACTGTTTACACTGTCGGACAGTTATATGATCATAATGTTTACTCAGTTGGACATTCATATGGTCATGGAAAAAAATTTGTTTATATGAGAATTACTTTTTCTCCACATATGGTTATCAAACCATCACGTTGCATGCCTGATTGTCACACATTTATGCATTACCCAATATTGGTATTTATGTTTAGCGCTGCATTTTTTGATTTTAGTATTTTCCACATTGTCACTACATTGTTGATGCTGGCTGCTATATGTGTCATCTTACATCCTTTTTATAGTAGCGCAACAATATCGTAATTCCATTTTTCATAAAAAGGATACGCTGTTTGCGGCCATCACTGATCTTCGTCACGTAATACAGGCAATAGTGGGAAGGGTACAGGGTGTGGAGAAGAAGGCTGCACACCAGCAGACACCTATAAAGAAGATCCACCGCACAGTGGACACACACACTATGCAACTTAGAGATCTCCAGAGGCACGTTGAAGATCTGGACAGTCGAGGGAGAAGACATAACCTGAGGGTGAGAGGTCTCCCCGAAAGTATCAGCACAGACCAGATACTCCCCACAGTGACGGCCCTGTTCAGTCAGCTCCTTGACAAACCCCGCCAAATGTCCATTAACATGGAGCATATACACAGAGCCCTCAGACCGAGAGGGAGAGAGTCTGACCCCCGAGGGATATTGTCTGCTGCCTGATGGACTACAAGATCAAGGAAGAAATCCTCAAGAAGGCCCGGAACAAGATACAGCTTGAACATGAAGGCCATGTCATCCACATCTACCAGGATCTTTCGGGTATCACTCTTAGACACCGCAGAGACCTGCACCCTTTACTGGAAGTTCTAAAAAACAAGGGTATCCAATACCGGTGGAAGTTCCCATTCGGGCTGTCTGTAACTTATCAGGGATGCTCTGCACTGCTCAGAATCCCTGAAGAGCTAGACGCCTTCTGTCACACACTTGACATACTGTTTGTGGAGGTACCAAATTGGTACGCAGACTTCAACATCTCCAGCTCACCCACTCGATCACCCAGAAAGGAACCTATGGAGGCGCAGAACACACACTTCAGGAGGCGCAGATCCCCCTTGGCTACACGACTCATCCTGCCTTTGATGTCTCAACAACAGCTGCACAGTCTTACGGCTGCTCCCTTGCCTCGCAGGGCATGCTGTGACCATTAAATCATCTCCAGGAGATTGCATCAGCACGACCAGTTAAGTTCACAAACCTGTCTCTATTTACTTTCCTGACTTGCCTGTCTTTCACCCTGATAAACCTGCAAGTTACACCCAAGAAGCTGACACTACCGAGGACCTCTTCAGCCGCTAGTACTCTACTATCACATGCAGGCATCACTCAATAGCTAAGGAACTGCTTCCCGACCTATATGACCTAAAACATCACGTTCCCTGTATGAGTCACAGAACCATTACAAGCCCCATAAACACTACAGCACTTCTCAGTCCGGATCACACATCTGACCGGCATTTCAGCAGCAGCCCAATACACCCAAAACTTCTTCATACTTAATACCCATACACTTGCCTGTTTATACGAAGTAGCAGTGCCCCCCTTCAGGGGAGGAAGTTTTTCGGATCAGAAGCCATCCAGACTTGCAGGGGGACCGCAAACCCCAGGGTCTGTGATTCCTTTTAAGTAATACAAACGTGTCTGCACCGGGAACAGGACACTTGTTGCTCCCTGCTGCCTTGAACACTGTCCTAGCTCACTCACGGCCTGGAATCCTGACGATATACCAGCCACTGGGTATAAAAAAAAAAAAAAAAAAATCTCCTCGGGATGTATTTCAGGTTAAGACTGCGAGAGCAAAACCAATAGTTTTGATGAACTTAGCCCGATACTGAGATGTTTTCCAGGCTTAAAACGGTATAATTTATTCATGGTATGGCCAGGGGTGGATTAATGTACAGGCTGGTCTAGGCTGCAGCCTAGGACCGCCAGTGTGCAAGGGCCCCCGATTGGCCATGATATTTTTATTAATTTATATATATTTATGTATATCTAGAATAAGAACCATGCCTGCGTGTTATACGAATACGCCGATAAATGTTTTTTTACCAACAGGGATCGGGTGGTCCGCCCCGGGTGCCACCCATGGGGGGGGGGGGTGTCAGGCCAGCTGTACCGCCTCCCCTGGCCCTGGGCCAGCGCTGCCAGCATACTTTAAAGTTGAGAAAACATTACTGCCAGCCCTTTCTCATGCACAGCTCCTCGTGTGTCACTCTCAATGTAAATGGAAGTCTCTTAATATCTCAATTAAAGCCGCTCTGTCTGGCCGCTCTCCTCCTCCCGCTCCACCTCCTTCCGGAGTGTAGCCTTTGATTGCAGGAGGAGAGCGGTCATATGACCGTCAATGAAACATCAGAGGAGAGCAGTCACATGACTGGGTCACGAAGAACGGCGTTAATTGAGGTATTTAGAAGCTTTGATTTACAATGAGTGACACAGGAGGAGCGGTGTATGAGAAAGGGCTGGCAGTGATGTTTTCTCAACATTAGAGTATTCTTTCCCAGGAGACTGGGGGTCTCCTGGGAGTGCAGGGGGGCTTTATAATGAAAGAGGCCTGTGTGATATGCAGGCAAAGGGGTCTGTGTACTATGCAGATGTCTGTGTACTGTGCAGGGAAAGGGGTCTGTGTACTATAGGCATGTAATATAGGTCTACCCTTTTACACATGGCACTAAATAATTTATTTTCTGGTAAAGCATGCTTAGGAGGGGGCCACACAAAAAGTAGCCTAGGGGCCCATGACCACCTTAATCCTCCACTGGGTATGGCAAAATGATTGTGTGCTTCTCTGTGCTATCCGAGTTATAGCTATCAAGGATTCAAGCCTGCTGACAGATTGCACGGCATATTTGCTAAAACTCTGTATCCCCTACCTAAACACTTACTCTCTAACTAGTATGTTTTAGACATCCTAAAACTGAAAAATTGTCTCAGGGCGCCATCTAGTGGTGAGAGATGCTCATTGGCACTCATGTACACAGAGATACTGTTAAAAGGGGTAAGCAATCTGACCAGATAATAAGCATGAGCAAAATGTTGGTCCTGAGCGACTATGCAACGGTATTGTACCTTATATACTAACATGAAACAATTCACTGTAATGACAGTTCCGATGACAAATGTCCGCACGCCCATAATCCAGTTCCGCGAAGCATATACATTACAGGTCTTTTCAGGGTCAGTTCTATCCTCCCGTTCCCACATGTTAATCCAACGCCACGTTGGTGAATCTTAGTTTTATGTTTTCAGCTGTGAATTATCTCACTGGGTCGATCACAATGGATCATACAGAATAGGACATTGGTTTGGTTCAATGTTAACCCATAGGGTCAAACACTTCAGATTAAGGGAGTAACCTATAGTGAAGATCACATGTCGTAAAACTAACGTAGTCTCCCCGTTTAGAATGCCCTGAGTAATACCAACACAATGCTGAGACGTTGAGATACACTTTAAGGACCCAGCGCCTGCACCAATAACGCAGGATACAGATCTCAATAACTGACGCTTAATCTCTACTCACCACCTGATTACAAGTGTGCCAAACTGAGGACAATAGTCTGATGGCACATCTAGACAACCACTTCCTTTCAATCAAACCACCTCCCATACAGTGGCATCCTAAAAGTGACATAACTCTATATCTCAACAAATTCTCCAGACGCCACTGATATCTTCCGGCCTATACATCTCCCTATCTGGACAGGTGAGTGGGCTCTCACCTGTTGCCGGAACCCCCCACTTCCCAACCCTACGTTTAACCCAAGATCCCCACGTCTTTTTATACCCGAATACGCACTTCAAAAACCACTGTCCCCCTAGGTTATACCTTTTAAACGTTTTTACCTATTAGAGGTTAACCCTCCTATCTACCACAGCTCTCGTAACCTTTGATCCTCCAAGGCCTAATAGACCCACATAACTACATTAGCAATGGCCTCGACATCCCCTAAATTTAGTACACTTCAGATCAAAATCGTCTCTCTAAATGTAAAAGGACTTAATGTACCAGAAAAAATCTCAGCTACTCTTAACTATGCAACGCAGTAAAGCAGATATACTATTTCTGCAAGAAACTCATTTTCGTACCGACTCGACACCAAAATTACAATTACAAATACATTCTTCCCCATCGCGTACCACTCTACGAACTTTGAGTCCAAATCCAAAGGGGTCTCAATAATAATGGCAAAAAACGGTCCTTTCCAACTGACCGACACAATGATTGATGATAAAGGCAGGTTCCTTTTCCTAAAAGGATTCTATAAGGGCAAAGGACTCACTTTAGCAAACATATACGCCCCAAACACTAAACAGGTAACATTCTTCCGTGAAATCGTTCTGTCACTGGCAGTTTTTCAAGAAGGCACCCTAGTGTTTGGAGGAGACTTTAATGTCCCCCTAAACCCTCTTCTCGATACCTCCAATGGCATTTCATCTCTCCCCTATCCTGCTACTGCTGCAGAAGTTGACCATCACATTAAACAATATTTTATGGAAAACAAATCTGCTGATACTTCCCCGCTTATTAATTGGGAAGCCTATAAATGTGTCATACGGGGCGTACTTATCGCAGCAGCTGCTAAATGAAAAAAAGAAAGACAGAAACAGTTTATTGATCTAGCCAACCAGATACGTCGGCTGGAAAAAGCACACAAGCACACACAAGTCCTAGACACTCTAAACACACTAATACAATCCAGAAAAGAGATGCTAGAATTAATTGGCAAACAAACTAGACGCAAATACATCCTTTCCCAAAAGAACTTTTATTAATATGACAACAAGGCCACATGTAAACACATCGACCTCCCTTTCCGAATGCTAAATCTTATACTCATGCTGTATTCCAATCCAACTGCAAAGGTACGAGTCAACGGCCACCTATCGGATGCCTTCTCCATTTCAAACGGTACTCGCCAGGGTTGTCCCTTATCCCCTTTAATATTCGTTCTCACGCTGGAACCACTCCTTAGGTGCATCAGAGCAAATCCAGACATTAAAGGAATGAAAGTAAATCAACAAACTTACAAAGTAGCAGCTTTCGCTGACGATATACTCCTTTTCCTGACTGAACCATTGATGACTATCCCAAACCTACTTCAAGATCTTGAGCATTTTAAACTCATATCGAACCTCCAAATAAACTTTTCTAAGTCAAATGCCTTGAACATTACTCTACCCACTGAGTTATGTAAACAATGCCAACACAACTTCCCGTTTAAATGGAACAGTCACAAAATGTTATATCTAGGCATCCAACTCACTACCTCCCTATCTGACCTATATGCTGCAAATTATCTGTCTTTACTACAAAACATCTTACGTGACTTAAAGAAATGGTCTTTAGGACTTTTTCTTGGTTTGGAAGAGCCGCAATCATTAAGATGAACATCCTACCTAGGGTGTTATATCTACTCCAGACGATCTTGATCAAACTCCCACCTGCTTTCTTCAAAACTTATCAAAGAGCATAAAATAGAGATAAGCTCCACGCTCAGGATAATAAATAATACTAGGTGGCAGCCTCCCCTAATCAGTCCCAAAAAGGAACATACAGAGAATAGATATTAAGCAAATGGGGTGAGTGGCGCTACCTATTGGCTATCGAGTGAGGGTCATGTAAAATGTATGTGCCAGATGTATCTACATAAGTGGTAAAGAGTATATATATATATATATATATATATATATATATATATATATATATATATATATATATATATTATATATATACCCTAATGGTGCAGGCACCGTGCAATCATAACTGTGTGATAAATTAATTCAGAGTGAGAAAAGGTACCCAATGGGCCTGACATATATATTAATGTAAGTGTATGACAATAAGTAGAAGTAACAGATAAAGGTGACCTAAATATGTCATTTTTTTATCAGATAATGTGCCTCAGTAAGGGCCATAAACCCATAAAAATGTATAAAAAATGTGTCAATAAATCACCCCAAAAATGTGCCTCAAAGGGGCCATATACCATAGAACAGAGATATATAAAAACTATATTATAAAAAACACATAAATGCAGCAAAGTCCAAAAATATATATATATATATGCACATAAAAAATCCTAATGAAAGTGGTAAGGGTGGACAGGTGAAAAACAAAAAACAAAAAATACAAAATAAACAGTAGTGAAGCTCCAAAATGGCCAAAAGTCCAAAGTGTTCAGGTGACTCTTGTGTTCAGAGAATCAGGTGACTTCTGTGCTCCCCCTAGTGGGTCCCCACTCACCAGCTCCCTACACCCCTGCAGGGGTAATAGGCAGGTGTGATTATCCTGAGATGATATATTGGTGTCTCTGCTCGGGGTCCGTATCTGACTCCTATGTCCTATAGGGCCTTTACAACTCGCTCCACCCAGTTAGGATATCCAGAGGGGTCTCGCCAGTCACTTTTCCCAATAATCGATTCGTCAGCTAGTCAGAGATGGATCCTGTGTCCAGCGGGGCCGCTCATTGCACGGTGCACACAGCGCGGGGAGGAGTGCGGGATCTCCCAGTGACTCGGTGAGTCCGGTCTTGGAGTATAGGCCACAATGACACGTAGACTGGGTGCTGTGTACACGGAGCTCACATTTAACATTTTATCAAAGAGCATGTACGGAGTTTATCTGGAATACATTATGACCCAGATTTAGCTTTTCAAAACTTACTATCCCTAAACTCAAGGGAGGCTTAGGCCTACCCGATTTAAGAAAGTATCAGCAAGCCTGTCACTTAACCAGAATCATCGACTGGAATATTCACTCCAAAATTAAACATCAGTAAATAAAGTGCTGTGCAATTCATAAGAGTCCATAAATTGATAAAAACACAAGTGGTGTTGGTGTAGATAAACAAGCAAATTGAAGTGCAAGTGACACGCAGGAAACAAATCTCAAAGACGGGTATCAGTGATCCCTCCACCGCACACAGATGGCCTCTCACCTCCCAAATTCGACCTGAAACAGGTCACACAGCGAGCGTCAGTGTAGTTGACACAGCAATCCAAGCACTCTGGACATAGCCGCTCCAGGATGCGTCTCAGTCAACATAATATGGCATGTGGAAAGAGATAACAAAGCGATCTAATGCTCTCTGTATGTTCAATCTTTTATTAAGGTAAAAAAGATAAGTTGCACTTACATGTAACGGCACTGATGAAGTCCCGCCTACGGACGTAACGCGTACGGGGGGTCAGGTGTTCGCATGACGTCACCCGCGGCCATCTTGTTCACTATCAGTTTCATTTGTCCGCAGACCTGAGTGCCGTTATATGTAAGTGCAACTTATCTTTTTTACCTTAATAAAAGATTGAACATACAGAGAGCATTAGATCGCTTTGTTATCTCTTTCCACATGCCATATTATATTGGCTGAGACGTATCCTGGAGCGGCTATGTCCGGAGTGTTTGCTTGGATTGCTGTGTCAGCTACACTGACTCTCGCTGTGTGACCTGTTTCAGGTCGAATTTGGGAGGTGAGAGGCCATCTGTGTGCGGTGGAGGGATCACTGACACCCGTCTTTGAGATTTGTTTCCTGCGTGTCACTTGCACTTCAATTTGCTCGTTTATCTACACCAACACCACTTGTGTTTTTATCAATTTATGGACTCTTATGAATTGCGCAGCACTTTATTTACTGATGTTTATATGAGATTTTTATTGAATTAGCCTTTAGCGTCTGCTAGCAGTTTAATATTGCCTGGGTCCTCCTGGGTTAGCGCTGGATACTCTTTTTTGTGTTTTACTCCAAAATTAAAGACTGGGTCCAATTGGAAAAATCCTTATCACTTTTCCGCTGGACCAAGCCCCATGGTTGGCTTCAAAACATATCCCCCCAACATATAACTCTCACCCGTTAATCCGCCCCACGCTTGCTTCCTTTCGAATCACCTGTAATAAACATAAGATCTCATCAATCATAGGCCCGATGACCCCACTTATGCCCTGTACACACGATCGGATTTTCCGAAGGAAAATGTGTGATAGGACCTTGTTGTCGGAAATTCCGACCGTGTGTGGGCTCCATTGCACATTTTCCATCGGAATTTCCGACACACAAAGTTTGAGAGCTTGCAATAAAATTTTCCGACAACAAAATCCGTTGTCAGAAATTCCGATCGTGTGTACACAAATCCGACGGAAAAAGTGCCACGCTACTGCCCCGTTTATAGTCCCGACGTATGTGCTTTACGTCACCGCGTTCAGAATGATTGGATTTTCCGATAACTTTGTGTGACCGTGTGTATGCAAAACAAGTTTGATCCAACATCCGTCAGAAAAAATCCATGGACTTTGTTGTCGGAATGTCCGATCAATGTCCGACCGTGTGTACAGGGCATTAAATTCAACCCTGACTTTACCTCGAGATTACAAGAATCCTTCCTGAAAAACATATGGCCGCACCCAAACATAAGAGTGGGACACTTCCTCAAGGGTGACCAACTAATTTCATACACCAACCTAACGGCCAAAATGTTAACTGGTACTTTCCCCTTTTGGACGTATGTTCAAATTAGACATTTTCTCGGGACCCTCGCACTCAAACCGGAATGGTCAAGATAACCCACCCCCTTCGATGACTTGTGTTTACAAACGGAACCCCAAAAACATCTCATATCTTACACATATGCTCTACTATTTTCCAATCAGAACCCCAAATACAGTTGGGCCAACAGTAAATGGGAACGAGATCTCTCCACTGACTTCTCAGAATCTGATTAGGAAACTATCTACAAACGTATCCATAAGGGAACAGTTAATATTAACGTACAAGAAAACGCATTCAAACTCCTTTCAAGATGGTATAGAACGCCCCTCATACTACACCACATATACCCAACAATCTCTCCGCAATGTTGGAGATGGGAAACAAAGACTGGGATACTGCTACACATCTGGTGGTCCGTCCCAAACTCCAGTCATTTTGGACGGAAGTCCACAGACTCATCCACCAAATAACCACATATGAACTAGACGGAACTATTTTTTTTGTTTTTTCCTACTGTACCTTTGTTTTGCAGATCTTCATCTGTATTTCCTGTATGTGGAGTCTGCGGATATGGGCTTGTAAAGTGCGGCTATTTCGTAATTTCCTTTTAGCCGCACTGGCTCCTGGGAGCTTGTGTCATTGTTCTCAGGAGCCAGTGCTCATCTCCTTTGCCATCACAACGGGGCGGGACTTCCTATGCCGCCGCCCATTGTGATGGCAACCTGAGCTGTTGACGGTGCTCCGATTTGAGGGTACTGCGCATGCGCGAGATCGGGGGTAGAACGGGCAGTGCATGCTGGTCGATCAGCAGCACAGTATCCTGGAAGAGGATGCCTGTGGGCTTCACATGCCCACAGGCAAGATGATAACCGGCAGTATAAAAATGTATACGTTTATTTATTGTGAGAAAACGGACAGCAGAAATCACTAAAAGCGGAACAAGTGAGTTATATATTTAAATAACATAATCTTTGTCATTTTTCCAAAAAAAAAACAAACAAACATTGGAAACAGTGGAACCCTGCTTTAATTTGAGTATGATGTTTTATAGTGACATTTTTATTTGCAGTCTTTGATGATTCTGTCACATATAATGGTTTTGTAAAGCTGTTTAAAGCAATGTAGAAATGTCTTAATTTTTCATTGCACTGATTCTTTCTCTCGCTAAATACTCCTGACATTATGGGTGGAAGCTAGTGGAATATGGGGGATGGAGTGGGTGGATTATATAATTAGTGGGGCTTATGAGAAAAGGGAGGGGTCAATAAGGAGGAGTGAAGTCTGGCGCCTCCCCCATCCTAAAACTTCACCAGCTGCCGCTGCTGCAGCATTGTCATTTTTGTAAACTGTAATGCAATATGACAACTTCGAGGCATTTTGTACACAGTTGGTGTACAGAATGCCTCCAGAAATGTTATTTCCTGCTTATGGTAAAGAACTCAGCACCAAGATACAAATCAGGTTGTAGTCATCCTCTGCAACAAAAATGTAATTTGTGGTGAGATACTCCCAAAGGGTTAATCAAGAGATGCAGACACTGCAACTTTGAAACAAACCAAACAATTGAAACAATGTTTGCTTGAGAAAGCTATTTGATGTTATTATTGTTATTGTTATTGGATTTTTGAAGTGAAAATACTGTGGTTTTGTAGATCTGACAAACATTACATGAATCTTATTTGTTGAAGTGTAATTCCTGCCTAATTATAACTATTCTTAAAAATGTCCCCCTCTCTCCTCCTGCTACCTATCCTGCCTTCCTGGAAAAAAAAGGATTTGTGTACATGTGATACCGCACCTCTGGCCCACGTGTCAGTGAACAGCTGACTGCACAGGAGAGGAATGCCGACAACAGCTGGGCTATGGGAGCCTATGAATGATGTCAAGGCTCCAGGAATTCACAGCCATTATCGAGCACTTACACAGGGTAGCTGGAGCTGCGGGATCACATGACTGGACTGGAGCGTGCTGACAAAAGGGAAGTATAGAGAACTTTTTTACATCAGGTAGGTAGCATAGGTATATCCAAAAATCTCTGTGCTTATTGATACTGACTGATGGGCACTGATAAGCTGCACTGATAGGCTGCACTGATAATCAGGGCACTGATGATCAATGATGCCCTGATTATCAGTGTAAACCATATACTCACTGTGCTCTGTCAGACTAGCCAGTTATCGCCTCTCCTTTCCTCACACAGAGAGAGAGTGTAAGGAAAGGAATGCTGATAACTGGTAAGTCTGTTTACATGTGACCAGCTGTGATTGGACACAGATTATCACATGGTAAAGGGCCACTGTGATTGGCCCTTTACCGCGATCTATGATCAGCTGTGTCCAAAGGTTACAGTGGTCACAGTGCACACCTGTTGCACGCCCCAGGGGGTGCTCAGAAGGCACACATGTGGGAGGGTATCCATGGACATCCTCCCCGAACTGGGGAGCCGCACTGTAGCCATCTTTTGGCTATAGAATGGGCAGGAACCAGTTAAATATAGCAAATAATTCATATATACGTATTCTTTTGTAGTGAACAATACAACCATAAATCAAATTATATAAAGTGCAACAATTATAAATAGTGCAATAAAAAAGTGTACATATCATGTGAATAAGCTTTGTTTACACTCCACATGTAATGATGTGTCCAGTTTGTGTTGCACTACCTGATTGCACAGCAAATCCTTCCTGCTGGAAATTACATCCCAAACATGAGGTCCTGAGCCCTTGATAGAAAAAGACACTGTGCCTCAAGGGTGTCCTCTGACCCTTTAAAGTTCCTTCATTGAGATCCAGCCCAAAGTCAAATATTGCATGGACAATCCAAGGCACATAGGAGGAAATAAATAAATGGAATAATGTGATACAAATTGCCAGTTTATTAAAAGCAAAAAAAAGGGTACTCACAAACATAGTAGCTAAAAGCATAACAGCACACTGCTCGAGCTGGCAGCATGGGTAGAAGGAGAGGGGAGGTGACAGTTTTGAGAATAGTTATGGTTAGGCAAGAATTCTACTTCAATGTGACAAATGAAGAACAAGTCTAGGTTTTCGTTTGGTGACTATTTAATCTTTCTGTGTTTTAATTATTTAGGTCTGGATAGATGCTGCAACTCAAATATTTTACTCATTGGGGGCAGGATTTGGAGTATTAATTGCTTTTGCCAGTTATAATAAATTTGATAATAACTGTTACAGGTAAGTTTTTTTGTTTTTTCTTCAATGTTGTTTTTGAAAAACATTTAAATTTCATGTTCATATTTACACAAAATAAAATGCTGCTGATCTTGAAAGTTCTATATTATTAACTGTTCCCTAACCAGCTCATATAGAAAGCAGCTTACAAAATTTTAAAACCAGTAGTTCGTATTTCTCCCTTAAATTGGATGTAAACCTGATTCATTCAATTTGAGCTGGGCACATATATCTGCAGTGTTTTGTTATCTCTCTTCAAAGCACTATGTCCCATAGCTGTCTCCTGCTCTGTTCTTCTGTTATCAGCCTGATAACTCCTGATAAGTTCTCCGTCACGTGATAAAAGCAGCCTGAGTTTTGTGTTGGGGAAGATGCTATACATAGATTAGCAGAGCCCTGAATGATTCAACAAACAGAGCTGAAAGTCTCTACCTATGAGTAGAGGGGGTGTGTGCCTTTCCTCCAATCAGCTGTCTTGGCTGTATGCCCAGGCTTCACTGCAGTGCTAACCAGCAAGAGAAAATATCCTAACATGATCTGAAGTTTCTAAACAGTATAAAGGGGGTCCCCTAGTTACAAACATCCGACTTACAAACGACTCCTACTTACAAACGGAGGGAGACAACAGGAAGTGAGAGGAAATCTACGCCTAGGAAGGGAAATTCTCTCCTGTAAGAGCTATTTTGGGGAAAAGGTACCTCCACTGATGCTTTATCACCAAGGCTTGTTTCCACAACAACCCAAAATTTTCAAAATCCAATTGTCATTGGGACAGAAAGTGAGGTGAAATCTTCTGAACAGGGGCACAGACAGCAAAACAAATGTCACAGGGGTGTTAACCCTTCCCTATGCTATCCAAAAAGCTTAAAAATAGTTTTTTTGGCTGGAGCTACACTTAAAAAATGTACCCGTTCCGACTTACAAACAGATTCGACTTAAGAACAAACCTATAGTCCCTAACTTGTTTGTAACCCGGGGACCCCCTGTATAAAGATGAAGACAGCAGATATACTTATGTATAGATTAGGGAGATTTGTTTAATCTCTGTGTATCTGAGGCTGTTCACTTCACTGGATATACAGTGGGGACGGAAAGTATTCAGACCCCCTTAAATGTTTCACTCTTTGTTATATTGCAGCCAATTTCTAAAATCTTTTAAGTAATTTTTTTCCTCATTAATGTACACACAGTACCCCATATTGACAGAAAAACACAGAATTGTTGAAATTTTGCAGATTTATTAAAAAAGAAAAACTGAAATATCACATGGCCCTAAGTATTCAGACCCTTTGCTGTGACACTCATATATTTAACTCAGGTGCTGTCCATTTCTTCTGATCATCCTTGAGATGGTTCTACACCTTCATTTGAGTCCAGCTGTGTTTGATTATACTGATTGGACTTGTTTAGGAAAGCCACACACCTGTCTATATAAGACCTTACAGCTCACAGTGCATGTCAGAGCAAATGAGAATCATGAGGTCAAAGGAACTGCCTGAAGAGCTCAGAGACACAATTGTAGCAAGGCACAGATCTGGCCAAGGGTACAAAAAAATTTCTGCTGCACTTGTTTCCTAAGAGCACAGCGGCCTCCATAATCCTTAAATGGAAGATGTTTGGGACGACCAGAACCCTTCCTAGAGCTGGCCGTCCGTCCAAACTGAGCTATCGGGGGAAAGATCACTGTGGCTGAGCTCCCAAGATGCAGTTAGGAGATGGGAGAAAGTTGTAGAAAGTCAACCATCACTGCAGCCCTCCACCAATCGGTGCTTTATGGCAGAGTGGCCCGACGGAAGCCTCTCCTCAGTGCAAGACACATGAAAGCCTGCATGGAGTTTGCTAAAAAACACTTGAAGGACTCCAAGATGGTGAGAAATAAGATGAGACCAAGATAGAACTTGTGGCCTTAATTCTAAGTGGTATGTGTGGAGAAAACCAGGCACTGCTCATCACTTCTCCAATACAGTCCCAACAGTGAAGCATGGTGGTGGCAGCATCATGCTGTGGGGGTGTTTTTCAGCTGCAGGAACAGGACGACTGGTTGCAATCGAGGGAAAGATGAATGCGGCCAAGTACAGGGATATCCTGGATGAAAACCTTCTCCAGAGTGCTCAGGACCTCAGACTGGGCCGAAGGTTTACCTTCCAACAAGACAATGACCCTAAGCACACAGCTAAAATAACAAAGGAGTGGCTTCACAACAACTCTGTGACTGTTCTTGAATGGCCCAGCCAGAGCCCTGACTTAAACCCAATTGAGCATCTCTGGAGAGACCTAAAAATGGCTGCCCACCAACGTTTACCATCCAACCTGACAGAACTGGAGAGGATCTGCAAGGAGGAATGGCAGAGGATCCCCAAATCCAGGTGTGAAAAACTTGTTGCATCTTTCCCAAAAAGACTCATGGCTGTATTAGATCAAGAGGGTGCTTCTACTAAATACTGAGAAAAGGGTCTGAATATTTAGGACCATGTGATATTTAAGTTTTTCTTTTTTAATAAATCTGCAAAAATGTCAACAATTCTGTGTTTTTCTGTCAATATGGGGTGATGTGTGTACATTAATGAGGGAAAAAAATTAACTTAAATGATTTTAGCAAATGGCTGCAATATAGCAAAGAGTGAAAAAATTAAGGGGGTCTGAATACTTTCTGTTCTCACTGTATGTGAGGGTTTACATCCACTTTAATCCAGCGGCCTGTTTATAAAAGAGGACCAAGTGTAAACCTTACACTTTGGATTTCCAACTGACAGTGCACTCTGCACTTCTTTCTGATTCTAAAACTCCTATATTGAATATGATTTTTATATTTACAGATAGAGTTTACATCATATTTAATAGGGTATATACAGTATATTATAGCTGCACGATTAATCGTTAAGAATCGTTATCGCAATTTTTTCCCCCTTGCGATCTTGACAAAGTATTTCCTGATTCTTTCTATGCAGAGAATTCTCTCCAAACCGAGCAGTCTGCCAAGAATCAAACCATTCTTTAGCAGTGGAACTTAAGTATAAACATTGTGACAGTTTGTCCTTTAGATCAAAGGAATACACTTTGGTGTGTAAATGAGGGAAGTTTAACCACTTAAACACTAAACCTTTTTCTGACATTTTTTGGTTTCGAGTTAAATTCATTTTTTTTGCTAGAAAATTACTTATAACCCCCAAACATTACATATATTTTTTAGTAGAGACCCCAGAGAATAAAATGGTGGTTGTTGCAATATTTTATGTCACACTGTATTTGTGCAGCAGTCATTCAAATGCAATTTTTGGGAAAAAATTACTTTACTTTAATGAATTAAAAAAAAATCTAACCAGTAAAGTTAGCCCAATTTTTTTTGTATAATGTGAAAGATTTTACTCTGCGAGAATTGCGAGAGAATCATGATCTTTTTATTCTAAGCAAAAAATTGTGATTCTCATTTTGGCCAGAATCGTGCAGCTCTACAGTATATACACACTGATCAGCTATGACATTATGACTATTGACTACCCACCATAACTCGTAGAGGCATGGTCTCTGGACCTCTGAAAATATGTTGTTGTGTCGGCCACTAAACCATCAGTAGCACATCCTTTAAGTCCTGTAATTCACGAGGTGGGTCCTCCACGGATTGGATTTGATTTTTCTAGCACATCCCACAGATACTTGATTGTATTGAAATCTGGAGAACTTGTTGTGTTCCTCAAACCACTCTTAAATTCATCAGACCAGACCAACTTCTTTTGTTGCTCCGTGGTCTAGTTCTGATGCTCATGTGCCCATTGTAGGCTGTAGACAGGGGTCAGCATGGGCTCCCTGACCGGTCCATACAGCCCCATAAACAACAAACTGCAATGCACTGTGCATTCTAACACCTTTCCAATTGAGCCAGCAATAATTTTTTTCAGCAATTTGAGCTACAGTAGCTCTTCTATTGGATCAAACTAAACTGGCCAGCCAGCCTTTTCTCTCCATTTGCATCAGTAAGCCTTGGCTGTCAATGATCCTGTCACCTGATTGATGTTTTTTTTCTTTTTTGGACCACTTTTGGTAGGTCCTGACTGCTGCAGATCAGGGAACATCCCACAAGAGCTCACGTTTTGGAGTTACTCAGATCAAGTTGTCTAGCCATTACAGTTTGGCCCTTGTCTGAGTCACTCAGATCCTTACACTTGCCCATTTTTTTCTACTTTCAACACAGCAGCTTCAGGGACAACACGTTCACTTGCTTCCTAATATATCCCACCCACTTTCAGATGCTATTAATGAGATAATAAGAAATAAATAAGAAATCTATGTAAAGCTATTTTTAATGAACAGCTGCACACTGGAGCCCTGCCTGTCTATTATTTTCCATAAAAAAGGAGAGGGGTGTGGCCCAGTGGTCCTCTGAGAACAACATTATTATGAAATATTTTTTTAACAAATGTTTTGACCAGCTCCTTTACTGGTGTATGGGCATGATCACTATAAGGGCTCACTAACATGGCCATTCATGGCCATTTTACATTACAATACATTACCCAGATCAGTGTATTTCTGCTTTCAAGAATGGTAATTTGTTTACATTCTGCTGCAGACAGATATGGCCAGGCAAATAGACTGCTCACTCCACAAAAGAATTTTTACCTTGTAACTGTTTTTTTTCTTAGATTAGTGAATGTTGTAGAAATTTACTTATTAATAAATACTCAATCACATGCAGGGAACATTTTAAAAAAAAATGTATTTTTGCAATGTAGAAGCTATGGAGAAACCATGTGGAATTCTAATAGAATCTTGAGTGGCACTTATTTAAACCTGAATTCTTGGCAAGTAAAAATATGATTAATAGTTATATGCAAGTTTTTGCCATAAAAAGTGTTTGGGGGCCTGGTACTGCCCCAGGGGACATGTATCAATGCAAAAAAAAAGTTTTACAAAGGGCTGTTTTTTCAGGAGCAGTGATTTTCAAAATGCTTAAAGTGAAACAATAAAAACTAGAAAAGGTACAATTTCTGGGGAAATTGTGAAAGTGTTCTTGCCTCTACAACTGGAGTGGGCGGAGTAACTGGGTGGGGTGGAGTGGCTTGAGTAACTGTGAAAAGTGTTAAAAAGCTTAATATTTTAAAAAGTATAAATAGTAGTAAAAAAGTTCCATCATTCGCTGAAAGAGCTGAACATTTTTTTCAAAAGTAATTTTTTTTTTCAAAAATGAATTTTTTTTAATCAAAAATGATTTTTTTTTCTTCAAAAATGATTTTTTTTTTCAACAATAATTTTTTTTTTCAAAGGTAATTTTTTTTTTCAAAAATGAATTTTTTTATTTCAAAAATAATTTTTTTTTCGAAATTATTATTTTTTTTAAAGTAATTTTTTTTTCAAAAATAATTTTTTTTTTTCAAAAATATTTTTTTTTTTCAAAAATATTTTTTTTTTTTCAAATATATTTTTTTTTCAAAAATAATTTTTTTTTTAAAAGAAATTTTTTTTTCAAAAATATTTTTTTTTTCAAAAATAATTTTTTTTTTTCAAAAATATTTTTTTTTTAAAAAATATTTTTTTTTTTTTTCAAAAATGATTTTTTTTTTTTTCAAAAATTATTTTTTTACTTTTTTCCAAAATTTTTTTTTTTTTTCAAAAATATTTTTTTTTTTACATGGGGCGGTCATAATGTTTTGGCTGATCATGGGGTGGTCATAATGTTTTGGCTGATCATGGGGTTGTCAGCTTTTGTCACTTCCCACTCTAGTTTTGAACATTTCGCCATTCATTCCTATGGGACCAATTTCGCCACAAAAACGTCATTTCGTGGACCATTCAGCAAAACATTCCACAAAGTAATAACACACCAATCGGGAACAATCCGCTCGTTTCGGTATATTATTTGTCTCTGTAGTGTGAAAACTGTGGGAGGAGTCTACAAGCATTATCAAGTCTAGCAGATGAAGTCACATGCATTTGGAGTGTCTCAGCATCTTGTGTTTACAACCACTGTTTCCTAGCAACGCTCATGCCCTGTTTATGCTTCCCAAATACTACTTCATCAAAACTGCCCCATCAGAATTACCCCATCAAAACTGCCCCATCATATTCCTCTATTATAAATCAGTACATGGTGTGTCTGTCCCCTCCCCCGGGCTCTGTAATCAGCTGAGATGCTCCAGCCACCTTCCCCCCTGTGTATAACAGAAGCTTTGGTAACCATGGCAACAAAACAAACACTAACAGTACACTCTGATTAATGGCTAAAATTTCCTGAAATGACCTCTAAACAAATGGCCGTATTTTAAAAACTATACATCCTACAGCGAAGATCTTTATATTGTGAGAATCACAAGACCCAGACCTAGATTTTGATGTATAGTATGTCTCTGAAATATTAAAAATGAAGGCACGGTCGCAGTTTAGAAATTGCCCTTCAAATTTGGAGGGGGCTAGAGTGTAGTTTCAATGAATGTCAATGGACGGCGTGAGTTGCAAACAAATGGTCATATTGTGAAAACTATCAGGACTATGGCTTAGCCGTGGACATGTTTAGTGGCAGCAGGGATAGCTGAACGTTTTGATATAAGATTTGTGTAGGTGGGCTTGAAAATGAGGGAGTGGCGGCAGTTTAGAAATCATGTTCTGATTTTCCAGCTTTTGTCATCTCCCACTCTAGTTTCCCCATTCATTCCTATGGGACCAATTTCGCCGCAAAAACGACGATATTTCGTGAACCATTCGGCGAAACGTTCCACAAAGTAATAGCACACCATTCGGGAACAATCTGCACGTTTCGGTATATTACTTGTCTATGTAGTGTAAAAACTGTGGGAGGAGTTAGGGTGGTAAATTTGGCTATAATAATAAGAATAATATATATGTGAGATAACAGTAAGTGGTCTTGCTATGCAAGAACACTTAATGAAATATTCCTTTAAATGTCATGCCTTGGGGGTCCCCTTAGTCTGCCTGTAAAGTAGCGCATCTTTCTGATGTTTAATACAGTACCGCAGCAAAATGACATTTCAAAAGGAAAAAATGTAAAATTGCTCGTGGCTGTAATGTATTGTCGGCTCCCGGTAATATAGATGAAAAACCATTGAAAAAAAATGCATGAAGTCCCCCCCCCAGTCCATACCAGGTCCTTTGGGGCTGGTATGGATGTTAAGGGGAACTCCCCTGCCAAAATGTAAAAAAAAAAACTGGTGTGCCCCCCCCCCCAAATCCATACCAGATCCTTATCCGAGCAAGCAGCCATGGCAGGCCAGGGTAGGGGGGGGGGCAAGCGAGCGCCCCCCCTCCTGAACCATACCAGGCTGCTTGCCCTCAACATGGGGTGGGTGCTTTGGGGTCCCCCCATATTGATGGGGACAAGGGCCTCGTCCCCACAACCCTTGCCCGGTGGTTGTGGGGGTCTGCAGGCGGGGGGCTTATCGGAATCTGGAAGCCCCCTTTAACAAGGGGGCCCCCAGATCCTGCCCCCCTTATGTGAATGGGTAGGGGTACATTGTACCCCTACCCATTCCCCAAACAAATGTCAAAAAAGTAAAAAGGACAGGAGACAGTTTTTGACAATTCCTTTATTACAAAAAAAAAAAGTGTCCCGCGATGTCCATCCATCTTCAATTACGTCACCCGACGGACCTGAAAAATAGAAAAAAAAAAGCTCCACCTCGATGGACACCTGTCACAGCCAAGAAACAGCAGTCAGCGGGATGCCTCTCATTGAAGCGGAGCTTTTTTTTTTTTTATATTTTTAATTAACCACTTCAATACAGGACACTTATACACTCTTCCTGCCCAGACCAATTTTCAGCTCTCAGGACTGTCACACTTTCAACGCCAATTACTCAGTCATGCAACACTGTACCCAAACAAAAATTTTATCATTTTTTCACACAAATAGACCTTTCTTTTGGTGGTATTTAATCATCACTGGGTTTTTTTTTGCGACATAAGTGAAAAATAAGCAAAAATTTTGAAAAAAAAAAGACTTTTGCAAATTTTGCAAATAAGTAATTTTTGTTCATAAATTTGAGCCAAAACTTATACTGCTACACATCCTTGGTAAAAATAACCCAAATAAATGTATATTATTTGGTCTGTGTGAAAGTTATAGAGTCTACAAGCTATGGTGCAAATCATTGAAAATTGATCACACCTGATGCACTCACGGCCTATCTCATCTCTTGAGGCTCTGAAATGTCAGGAAAGTACAAATACCCCCCAAATGACCCCTTTTTGGAAAGTAGACAGTTCGAGGTATTTAGTAAGAGGCATAGTGAGTTTTTTGAAGTTGTAATTTTTTCCCCACAATTCTTGGGAACATGAGGAAATTATTATTATTTTTTTTTTTTTACACAAAATTGTCATAATAACAGGTTATTTCTCACACACAGCCTATGCATACTGCAAATCACACCCCAAAATACATTCTGCTACTCGTCCCGAGTATGACAATACCACATGTGTGAGACTTTTTCACAGCCTAGCCACATAGAGAGGTCCAACATGCAGGGAGCACCGCCAGGCGTTCTAGGAGCATAAATTGCACATAAAATTTCCTAACGATCTATCACACTTTTGAAGGCCCTGGAACACTAAGATAATTGAATTACACACAAAATGACCCCATTTTTGAAAGCAAACACCTCAACATATATTCTATAAGGCACAATGAGTCTTTTGAGCAGTTATTTTTTTTCAAAAGTCTTCAAAAACATGGAAAGAAAATGAAAATTTATTTTTTAACAGAAAGTGGTCAATTTATATGATATTTCTAACACATAGCATGTACATAGCAAAAATTACGCCCCAAAATACATTGTTCTACTCAGTATGGTAATACCACATGTGTGAGACTTTTACACAGCCTGGCCACATAGGTCCAACATGCAGGGAGCATTGTCAGGCATTCTAAGAGCATAAATTACACATAAAATTTCCTAACAACCTATTACACTTTTGAAGGCCCTGGAGCACCAGGGCAGTGGAATTACTCACAAAATGACTCAATTTTGGAAAGCAAACACCCCAGGTATATTTTGTGAGGCATGGGCTGCAGATAGGTACTCGGGTAAACTGATGGGCTGCAGATAGGTACTAGTGTACTCTGATGGGCTGCATATAGGTACTCTGGTAATCTGATGGGCTGGAGACAGGTGCTCTGGTTATTCAGATGGACTGGTGACAGGTACTCGGTTACTCAGATGGGCTGGTGACAGGTACTCAGGTACTCGGGTACTCTGATGGGCTGGTGACAGGTACTCGGGTACTCAGATGGGCTGGTGACAGGTACAGGTGCATCAAAATGGGGACAAGGTGCTTTGGGTAGACCCCAAAGCAGCCTCCCTATGTTGAGGGCAAGTGGCCTGGTATGGTTCAGGAAGGGGGGGGCCCTTGCTCGTTCCCCCCCCCCCTTTCCTGGCCTGCCATGGCTGCTTGCTCGGATAAGGGTCTGGTATGGAATTTGGGGGGCCCCCACGACAATTTTTTAAAATTTTGTCACGGAGTTCCCCTTAAACACTTCAATACACTTTGTTATACATATACTACACTGCCTGCACTGACTGAATATAGAGCCTACACTGAATATCTAGTCTACACTAAATGCAGAATATATATATATATATATATATATATATATATATATATATATATATCTCTGTCCACAGTCACACACTATACACGGCCACTATGTAAGCAGCCTTATATAGTGTGAGGTGTGAACTTAGTCCCCCTGAGCCATGATTGGCCAAAGGTACCCTGCCTTAGGCCAATTATGGCTCTCGCAGAAAAGTGCTGTGATTGGCCAAAACATGCAGGTCAGGTGCATGCCTTGGCCAATCTTCAGACATCAATGCACTGCGATCTCGCAGTGCATTATGGGGAGTTCCACGGTGCTCGAATTTCCCGCAAACGAACTTATGTTCGACTCAAACATCGAGCTCATCCCTATTGGTAAGGTTGAAGAGTGTATGTGTTTGTCAATATCATTTTCAATATCCCTGTATATTGTGTTCTCTGAAAAGCACATCTTAAAGTTTTTTGAACTTGTCAGCACTCTCCGCTTACACCACCAATAGTGTTGGGCGAACAGTTCGGTCCGAGCACAAGTTTGCGCGGAACATTGGCTATTCGTCCGTTCCGTGAACATCCGAATTATCGGTGCATTCAACCGTTTGTTCGGCCCACCGAATTGGGAGCCCTGATTGGCTGAAGCAATAAAAGCTTTTCCCAATCAGGCCACATAGTACTGTCAGAACCATGATTGGACATTGTCATGATAAATCTATCCATTAATGGCTCATTACTCTTAGTTCCAACCCACACTATAAAAATATTCTTCTTATAGCGGCCATTTGCAGTGTAATATTGGCATGGAGAGAGCTAGAACAGGGCTCTGTTCAGTGCTACTAGTGAGTTATTGTGCTATAGTGGGCTATTGTGATTCTATTTTGAGTGTAAAGTATTAGTTTAGAGTGAATCTAGTAATAGTGCAGCGTGAGTGTAGTGCAACCTTTCATTTTACTTTGGTGTCACTTTATTTTGTCAGAGCAGGTTTCCTACAGTATATTTCAATGCGTTACTGCACATTTAAAGCAGTATATTGCAGTGCATTATTGCACGTTTAACACAGTATATTTCAGTGCCTTGGTGCACGTTTACGTTTAATGCAGTATAGTTCTTGTTTTTTATAATTGACAATTTTTATTGAAGTTTTATAATACAAAATAGAAAAGGGTAGCAATCACTGGAAATCATGCAAACTTCCAATAGGGAACCGAGATAGAATGCAATACACGTGGGTCTTGAGTAAAACCAATAAAATTGTTACACAGTTATGTAACCAGATATTGCTTATAGTACTGATGAGTCAAATGAACCAGTAGTGTGGAATCAATACATTGAGTTCTTAAAATAGCTTAGCCAGTGATTCTGAACCCTAAAAGGTATGGCAAATGCCTACTGGGCTCATATGAAGTAATAAGAGAAGAAAGAAGAAACAAAAAGAGGAGTAATAGAAGGATCAGACAGACAGGGCTCATCGTTCCTGGTTATAGAAAGTGTCGACATCCCGGACGGAAGAAGGGCTTGAGAGCCTCATGGAGGGTCTTCTCTGAGATGTCAGGGTTCCCAGATCACACAGTGGCAATCAAACGGGCTGTCAGGGACTCCATGATCTCCGCACCCTTAATCCTAGCATAAAAGTCCGTTGGCGTTGGTGGTGTTTGTCCCTTCCATTCGGAGGGAGTAATCCTAATAGATTTTGGATGGAAAGGAATATCAACCTCGAATAACGGATGAAGGAGGTCTTGGACCGAGTGCCAGTATGCCTGCAAGGATGGACATTGCATCCCAGCACATCCAGCAGTGGGGGTTATATACCAAAAAAATAGCACTTTGTAGGTATTTTGTTTGTAGAGGGTACTTGGGACCATATTGTTTGCCATTGCTCAAGGGGGAGTTCTTCTCCAAGAGTTTGCTCCCACTTAAGCATATTTTACCTTGAGAGTCCATATTGTATGAGTTTAGAAGTTTATACAGTATCTCACAAAAGTAAGTACACCCCTCGCATTTTTGTAACTTTTTTATTATATCTTTTCATGTGACAACACTGAAGAAATGACACTTTGCTACAATGTAAAGTAGTGAGTGTACAGCTTGTATAACAGCGTAAATTTGCTGTCCTCTCAAAATAACTGAACACACAACCATTGATGTCTAAACCGCTGGCAACAAAAGTGACTACACCCCTAAATGAAGATGTCCTAATTGGGCCCAAAGTGTCAGTATTTTGTGTGACCACCATTATTTTACAGCACTGCCTTAACCCTCTTGGGCATGGAGTTCACCAGAGCTTCACAGGTTGCCACTGGAGTCCTCTTCCACTCCTCCATGACGACATCACAGAGCTGGTGGATGTTCGAGACCTTGCGCTCCTCCACCTTCAATTTGAGGATGCCCCCAGATGCTCAATAGAGTTTTGGTCTGGAGACATGCTTGGCCAGTCCATCACCTTTACCCTCAGCTTCTTTAAAAAGGCAGTGGTCGTCGCAGAATTGTGTTTGGGGTTGATATTATGCTGGAATACTGCCCTGCGGACCAGTCTCCGAAGGGAAGGGATCATGCTCTGCTTCAGTATGTCACAGTACATGTTGGCATTCATGGTTCCCTCAATTAACTGCAGCTCCCCAGTGTAGGCAGCACTCATGCAGCCCCAGACCATAACACTCCCACCACCACGCTTGACTGTAGGCAAGACACACTTGTCTTTGTACTCCTCACCTGTTTGCCACCACAGAGTTGCCACTCTTGGTCTCATTAGACCACAGGATATGGTTCCAGTAATCCATGTACTTAGTCTGCTTGTCTTCAGCAAACTGTTTGCAGGCTTTCCTGTGCATCATCTTTAGAAGAGGCTTCCTTCTGGGATGACAGCCATGCAGACCAATTTGATACAATGTGCGGCGTATGGTCTGAGCACTGACAGGCTGACCCCCCACCCCTTCAACCTCTGCAGCAATGCTGGCAGCACTCATACGTCTATTTCCCAAAGACAATCTCTGGAAATGGCGCTGAGCACGTGCACTCAACCTTTTTTGGTCGACCATGGTGAGGCCTGTTCTGAGCGGAACCTGTCCTAATAAACCACTGTATGGTCTTGGCCACTGTGCTGTAGCTCAGTTTCAGGGTCTCAGCAATCTTCGTATAGCCTAGGCTACCTTTATGTAGAGCAACAATTCTTTCAGATCCTCAGAGAGTTCTTTGCCATGAGGTGCCATGTTGAACTTCCAGTGACCAGTATGAGAGAGTGAGAGTGATAACACCAAATTTAACAGACCTGCTCCCCATTCACACCTGAGAACTTGTAACAATAACGAGTCACATGACACCGGGGAGGGAAAATGGCTAATTGGGCCCAATTTGGACATTTTCACTTAGGGGTGTACTCACTTTTGTTGCCAGTGGTTTAGACATTAATGGCTGTGTGTTGAGTTATTTTGAGGGGACAGAAAAATTACACTGTTATATAAGCTGTACACTCACTACTTTACATTGTAGTAAAGCATCATTTCTTTAGTGTTGTCACATGAAAAGATATAATAAAATATTTACAAAAATGTGAGGGGTGTACTCACTTTTGGAGATACTGTCTGTCTGTCTATCTATCTATCTATCTATCTATCTATCTATCTATCTATCTATCTATCTATCTATCTATCTATCTATCTATCTATCTATCTATCTATCTATCTATCTATATCTGAGGTTAAACCTTTGTAACGGGCCAGAAAAAATTAGGCGTTCAAGTGGGGACACTGAAGATTGGGTGTAAAGGTTAGGGCGTAGTGCCGTATTTGGAGGTAACCAAAAAAGGCACTATGGGGCAGATCATGTTTTTCCCTGAGTTCCTCAAACAAGAGTAACACTCTTGTCACTGGGTTCCCTAGATGGCCATAGTGGAAGAGGTTCCTCTGTAAGAAGGGAGAAATAGTGTGGTGAGTGAGGCTGTCCGGCAGTTTAGGATTGTAGAGGAAAGCTGTCAGTAAGGAAGCTTCAAATTGGAGGGAGTGGGTGTGCCTTAACTGTCGCCAAATATTGTGCAGTAGGGCCTTAGTATGCAGCAAAGAGGCGGTGTCAAGGAAGATGTCCTAGCAGTCCAGCTGACAGTAGAAGATCTGTGCACAATGTTCCTATCAAAAGAGCTGCCAGGCGCGCGTGCACGATAACGCGCACAGAAGCGTGCGCCATGTGACGGGACCTGGGACCTGGCGCCAAAAGCACTATTTAAAGGAGGCTGTCACCATGCCATCTTGCTGTCTGGTCAACAGCATTCCTGAGACCCCCTGCTACTTGTTATCTTGCTTTCCTGACTTCTGTTACCTGGCTTGTCGTTGACCTTCCCTGCTTGCTGCCAGCCTTTGATCCCAGCTTGTCCTGGCGTTTCATCTGCCGGCTCCCTGGTACTTCGCTGCCCGTCTGTTACCGACCCAGCCTGCTACCCGATTACGCTTTGCCTACTGCTCCTGTACTGTATCTGCCCGCCAGTGTATGACCTGGCCTGCCTGAAACCTGCTTGTGCTCTGAACTACAATACACCTCCCGTTGGTTCCTGCCTCCAGCTGCCAGTCTGGTCCTACTTGCTGATCCTGCTGAACTGCTATACCTCCCTGCTGTCTGCAGTCCTCAGTTATCCTGCTCACTTCTCCTGGACTACAATACACCTCCTTACCAAGTGCAGCTTCCAGCTTCCTGTTGCTCCTGCCTTCTACAGGGTCCCTGCTCCAGTCCACAACTGGTCTCCTTGCAGTTTTCCAGAAGTCCGGATCAGCTCTTGCATCTGCAACCCATCAGGCACTTGTGCCCCCTGCGATCCCGAGCCCCTGTCTGCTCTATCAGGGGTTCTTGAGCCAGAGGTACACGGGAAACCACTCCCTGCATAAGTGGGCTCAACCACCAGGTACGTGACAGTACCGGACAGCAATGGCCGAGCCCATGCAGGGAGCCTCTCCGATGGATGAGATTTGTCTCCATCTTGCTGGACTTACTCAGGCTGTAAAGAACCTACAAGAAGGTTACAATCGGCTGGAGGAACGAGTTCAGTTTCTGTCTGCATCTTTGCCATCTTCATCCGGGACCTCTGCTACTCCTTCAGTGGTGATGTTACCGCCTGAACTCAACACCCCACACCCACACACCCGAAAGATTCTCTGGGAACCGTAGTATATTCAGAGCTTTCCGTAATGCCTGCAAACTTTTCCTCACCCTACAGCCAAGGACTTGAATCTACCAAAGTGGGCTTCGTTATCTCCCTGCTACTGGGACAACCTCAGTCATGGGCACATCGCCTCATGGAGCAGAAGGATGCCTCTCTTGATAACTTGAGCACTTTCTTCCAAGCCATGTCCCAGCTCTACGAAGACCCGCAGCTGACAGCCACTGCGGAGGCGGCCCTGCATTCTCTTCAGCAAGGCCGTAGACCAGCGGAAGACTATGTATCAGAGTTCAGGCGTTGGAGTTCCGACACCAACTGGAACGACGCCGCCCTGCGATACCAGTTCCGCATGGGACTATCTGAATCACTAAAAGAAGAACTGGCCTGAGTGGGCATGCCAGAGACTTTAGATGCCCTCATTAATCTGTCCATTCAAATTGACAGGCGACTAAAGGAATGAAGATCTGAACGTTCTGCCGGTCCTACCTGTCCATTCTGGATGCTTCCTTGTGTACCCAGTTCTCCTCGGTCTGCTTCCCCAGCTCCAGTGCCCTCTACTCCTGATGTTTCAGAGCCCATGCAGTTGGGTCTACTGCACCCTTCTCTTACTCCCGAAGAATGGCAACGCAGGCGAGCCAATAACCTCTGCCTTTACTACGGAGAACCAGGACATTATGTGAGGACTTGTCCAGCTAAGCTCCGCAAGTGCTTCACCACTAGGGATGAGCCGAACACCCCCCTGTTCGGTTCGCACCAGAACATGCGAACAGGAAAAAAGTTTGTTAGAATACGCGAACACCATTAAAGTCTATGGGACACGAACATGAATAATCAAAAGTGCTAATTTTAAAGGCTTATATGCAAGTTATTGTCATAAAAAGTGTTTGGGGACCTGGGTCCTTCCCCAGGGGACATGGATCAATGCAAAAAAAAGTTTTAAAAACGACCGTTTTTTCTGGATCGGTGATTTTAATAATGCTTAAAGTCAAACAATAAAAGTGTAATATCCCTTTAAATTTCATAGCTGGGGGGTGTCTATAGTATGTAAAGGGGCGCAAGTTTCCCGTGTTTAGAACAGTCTGACAGCAAAATGACATTTCAAAGAAAAAAAGTAATTTAAAACTACTCGCAGCTATTGCATTGCCGGTCCGACAATACACATAAAAGTTCATTGATAAAAATTGCATGGGAATTCCCCACAGGGGAACCCCGAACCAAAATTTAAAAAAAAAATGACGTGGGGGTCCCCCTAAATTCCATACCAGACCCTTCAGGTCTGGTATGGATATTAAGGGGAACCCTGGCCAAAAAAAAAAAAAAAAAAATGACGTGGGGGTCCCCCTAAATTCCATACCAGACCCTTCAGGTCTGGTATGGATATTAAGGGGAACCCTGGCCAAAATAAAAAAAAAAAAATGACGTGGGGTCCCCCCAAAAATCCATACCAGACCCTTATCCGAGCACACAACCTGGCAGGCCACAGAAAAAGAGGGGGGGACGAGAGAGTGCCCCCGCCTCCTGAACCATACCAGGCCACATGCCCTCAACATTGGGAGGGTGCTTTGGGGTAGCCCCCCAAAACACCTTGTCCCCATGTTGATGAGGACAAAGGCCTCATCCCCACAACCCTGGCTGTTGGTTGTGGGGGTCTGCGGGCGGGGGGCTTATCAGAATCTGGAAGCCCCCTTTAACAAGGGGACCCCCAGATCCCCCACCCCCTGTGTGAAATGGTAAGGGGGTACCTACCATTTCACTAAAAAACTGTCAAAAATTTTAAAAATGACAAGAGACAGTTTTTGACAATTCCTTTATTTAAATGCTTCTTCTTTCTTCTTTCTTCCTTCATCTTCTTCTTCTTCTGGTTCTTCTGGCTCTTCTGGTTCTTCCTCCGGTGTTCTCGTCCAGCATCTCCTCCGCGGCGTCTTCTATCTTCTTCTTCGGGCCGCTCCGCATCCATGCTGGCATGGTGGGAGGCTCCCGCTGTGTGACGCGTCTCCTCTTCTGACGGTTCTTAAATAACAGGGGGTGTGGACACACGGTGACTTGACGGGACTTCCCTGTGATGTCACAGGAAATGCCACAGGGAAGTCCCGTCATGTCCCGTGCGTCAGAGGGGGCGGGGCCACCCGGTGACCCCGCCCCCCGTTATTTAGGAACCGTCACAAGAGGAGACGCGTCACACAGCGGAGCGGCCCAGAGAAGAAGATGAAGAAGAGAAGAAGATGAAGAAGAGAAGAAGATGAAGAGAAGAGCGGGAGCCTCCCCCCATGCCATGGGTGCGGAGCAGCCCGAGGAGAAGAAGATAGAAGGAGGAGATGCTGGATGAAAACACCGGAGGAAGAACCAGAAGAGCCAGAAGAACCAGCAGAAGAAGAAGAAGATGAAGGAAGATAGAAGAAAGAAGAAGCATTTAAATAAAGGAATTGTCAAAAACTGTCTCTTGTCATTTTTAACATTTTTGACAGTTTTTTAGTGAAATGGTAGGCCCTTACCATTTCACACAGGGGGGGGCCGGGATCCAGGATTCCGGATTCCAGATTCCGATAAGCCCCCCGCCCGCAGACCCCCACAACCACCGGCCAGGGTTGTGGGGATGAGGCCCTTGTCCTCATCAACATGAGGACAAGGTGTTTTGGGGGGCTAACCCAAAGCACCCTCCCAATGTTGAGGGCATGTGGCCTGGTACGGTTCAGGAGGGGGGGGGCGCTCTCTCGCCCCCCCATCTTTTCCTGCGGCCTGCCAGGTTGCGTGCTCGGATAAGGGTCTAGTATGGATTTTTGGGGGGACCCCACGCCGTTTTTTTTTTTTTTTTTTGGCGCGGGGTTCCCCTTAAAATCCATACCAGACCTGAAGGGTCTGGTATGGAATTTAGGGGGACCCCCACGTCATTTTTTTTTTTTTAATTTTGGTTCGGGGTTCCCCTGTGGGGAATTCCCATGCCGTTTTTAACAATGAACTTTTATGTATATTGTCGGACCGGCAATGCAATAGCCGCGAGTAGATTTAAATGACTTTTTTTCCTTTGAAATGTCATTTTGCTGTCAGACTGTTCTAAACATGGGAAACATGCGCCCCTTTACAGGCATACTATAGACACCCCCCAGCTACGAAATTTAAAAGGATATTACACTTTTATTGTTTGACTTTAAGCATTATTAAAATCACTGCTCCTGAAAAAATGTCTGTTTTTAAAACTTTTTTTTGCCTTGATCCATGTCCCCTGGGGCAGGACCCAGGTCCCCAAACACTTTTTATGACAATAACTTGCATATAAGCCTTTAAAATTAGCACTTTTGATTTCTCCCATAGACATTTAAAGGGTGTTCCGCGGCATTCGAATTTGCCGCGAACACCCCAAATTGTTCGCTGTTCAGCGAACTTGCGAACAGCCGATGTTCGAGTCGAACATGAGTTTGACTCGAACTCGAAGCTCATCCCTATTCACCACCTCCTCTGCTCTTACCCCTGGTCTGCCTAGTAATGCTACTCACCTGGCTGTCTCCATTCTTTTACAGCTCCCAGGAGGGAATACCCGGGCCACCGCTATCATTGACTCTAGAGCCTGCAGCGGTTTCATGGACTTGACCTTTGCCACCAGGCACCTTGTTCCTCTGCGGCCTAGAGCAAAAGGACTCTCTGTACATCTGGCTGATGGTTCAGCTTTTAAGTCTGGGCCAGTTATACAAGAAACTGTACCACTACTCACCACCATTGCTGGTAACCATCAAGAACTGTTGTGCCTAGATATTATCGAAACCCCTCTATTCCCCATCATTCTAGGCATGCCTTGGCTGTGGGCTCATAACCCACAGATTGATTGGACTTCCGGAAAAATTAGCTTCCCCTCTCCTTATTGTAGCCAACACTGCCTGCTGGAGACAGCTGAAGTCCCCTCTCCTCTGTTATGCATGGAAGCTGATGACGAGACCCGTCAAGCCGTCCCTGAAGTCTATCACGGTTTCCTAGACGTCTTCAGCAAGAAGGGTGCAGACACTCTTCCACCTCACAGGTCATACGACTGCCCGATTGAACTTCTCCCCGGAGCAGAAATTCCTTTTGGGAGAATCCTTCCCCTAACGGAACTGGAGTTTGTGACCCTAAAGACTTATATAGACGACAACCTGGAGAAGGGGTTCATCCGGCCCTCTACCTCCCCAGCAGGAGAGGGAATTTTCTTTGTGGAGAAAAAAGACCACTCACTATGCCCCTGCGTAGATTGTCGGGAGCTCAACAAAATCACAATCGATCAAGAATCGGTACCCCCTCCCTTTGGTGTCTGAACTATTCCAAAGACTGGGGACTGCAGCAATATTTACCAAGCTGGACCTTTGTGGGGCCTACAACTTAGTCCGCATCCAGGGTGGTGATGAGTGGAAGACTGCCTTTCGCACCCGGTTCGGGCATTTTGAGTATCTAGTCATGCACTTTGGGCTCTGCAACGCCCCTGCTACGTTCCAGCACTTTGTGCATGATATTTTCAGAGACTATCCTGACTTGCTCGTTATTGTATATTTGGATGATATCCTGATCTTCTCTCCTTCTCTGAGCAAGCACCGTGAACATGTTAAGAAGGTATTAACAAGACTCAGGCGCCATGGCTTGTATGCAAAACCCGAGAAGTGTGTCTTCGAACAACAGAGTATTTAGTTCCTGGGACTGATTATTTCTGTGGAGGGTATCAAGATGGACCCTCAGAAGGTTTCTGCCATTCTGGACTGGCCAGCCCCTACTGACAAAAAGGGCATTCAGCGCTTTCTGGGCTTCGCAAACTTTTCCCGGAAGTTTATTAAAGGATTTTCCATTATCATCTCCCCATCACGAAGTTAACTAAACAGGGCACCCGATTCCATGGGTCTTCCGAAGCCCAGACAGCCTTTACAACCTTGAAAGATCTGTTTACTTCTGCATCAGTCTTAAAGCATCCCAATGCAGCACTACCGTACATTCTGGAGGTAGATGCTTCAGAGATTGCAGTTGGGGCAGTACTCTTCCAGAGGCAAGGACCTTGAGCTCTTTTGCACCCAGTTGCATTCTTTTCCCGCAAACTATCTGAAGCTGAGAGGAACTATGACGTGGGTGACCGAGAACTTCTGGCGATTAAGGCCGCACTTGAAGAGTGGCGGTATCTTTTGGAAGGAGCAGCACATCCGATTCTTGTCTACACGGACCACAAGAATCTCGAGTATTTGAAAGCCGCGAAGAGGTTGAGACCACGTCAAGTCAGATGGGCACTCTTTTTTCCTCGATTTTCTTTACATATTACCTACAGGCCCGGGTTGAAGAACACCAAGCCAGATGCTCTTTCTCGGATGTTCAGCGATTCCAAAGCTTCTTCATCCCCAGACACCATTCTGCCTTCAGGAAACTTCCTCTTGCTTCAAGGGGATTTGATGGCCCAGATCAAACAAGCCTCTGTAGCGGTCGCTCCTCCACCTGATGTTACTCTGCAAACAAAGGATGATCTGTTGTGGATCAAAGATAAGATTTTCATACCTCAGGAGGTGTGAGTTGCTGTTCTTAAATCCTGCCATGACCACGAGTTAGCTGGTCACTTCGGTGTGCACAAGACACGAGTTTTGGTGGCCACAATTAATGAAGGACTGCAAGAACTACGTAAAGTCATGCACTGTCTGTATTCCGAACAAGAGCAGTAAGTCTAATGCCGCATACACACTAGCAGACTTTCCGGCATACTTGGTCCGCCGGACAATCCGATCATGTGTAGGCTTCGGCTGACTTTTTTTTCCCAAAAATCCGCCGGACCTAGATTTGAAACATGTTTTAAATCTTTACGTCGGACTCAGTTCCTGACGGAAAGCCTGTTCGTCTGTATGCTGGTCCGACGGAAAGCCCGTTTGTCTGTATGCTGGTACGACGGACCAGATACGACGCAAGGATGGTATTGCATCTCGCGCTCGCTGCAATAGGAAAAACAAATTTTCCTATTGCGGCGAGCGCGGGGCATACCGGGCCCTTAGGTCTGGTATGGATTTTAAGGGGAACCCCTATGCCGAAAAAACAGCGTGGGGTCCCCCCTAAAATCCATACCAGACCCTGATCCGAGCACGCAGCCCGGCCGGCCAGAAAAGGGGGTGGGGATGAACGAGCGCCCCCCCCCCTTTCTGAACCGTACCAGGCCGCATGCCCTCAACATGGGGGGGTGGGTGCTTTGGGGGAGGGGGGAGCCCTGCAGGGCCCCCCACCCCAAAGCACCTTGTCCCTAAGTTGATGAGGACAAGGGCCTCTTCCCAACAACCCTGGCCGTTGGTTGTCGGGGTCTGCGGGCAGGGGGCTTATCAGAATCCGGGAGCCCCCTATAATAAGAGGGCCCCCAGATCCCGGCCCCCCAACCTATGTGAATGAGTATGGGGTACATGGTACCCCTACCCATTTACCTAGGGAAAAAGTGGCGTCCGGTTGGTTCTTCTCCGCTCTCTCTGGCCTCTTCTCCCGGTGTTCCAGTTCTTCTGCCGGCTCCTCCACTGTCTTCATGCCGCTCTTTTGCCAGTGGAGGCCCGGACTTCTGGCTTCTTGTCTTCTTGGCTTCTTCCCTCTTCTCTTCTCCAGATGTTGACACGACAGCGGAGGAGCCGGCAGAATAACTGGAACATCGGGAGAAGAGGCCAGAGAGAGCAGAGAAGAACCAACTGGACACCGGGGGAAGAGGAACCGGAGGGACCCCCATAGCCGGAAGAAGACCCCCAAAGCCGGAGGAAGACCCCCCCGGAGCTGTCTAATAAATTATTTTAAAAACCTGTGTAGTGTGTTTTATTATTGACACTTTTTCCCTAGGTAAATGGGTAGGGGTACCATGTACCCCATACTCATTCACATAGGGTGGGGGGCCGGGATCTGGGGGCCTCTTATTATAGGGGGCTCCTGGATTCCGATTAGCCCCCCGCCCGCAGACCCCGACAACCAATGGCCAGGGTTGTCGGGAAGAGGCCCTTGCCCTTGTCCATGTTGAGAGCATGCGGCCTGGTACGGTCCAGGAGGGGGGGCGCTCGCTTGTCCCCACCCCCTTTCCTGACCGGCCCAGCTGCGTGCTCGGATCGGGGTCTGGTATGGATTTTAGTGGGTTCCCTTTATAATCCATACCAGACTTAAGGGCCTGGTATGCCCCGCGACAGGGCTCGCAAGGTGTCAATCTCGCCAATAAAAGCGGCGAGATTCATTTCCTTTTCTAGTCCCGTCGTACCCGAGTCACGTTCAAAATGAACAGACTTGTCCGTGTGTGGGCAAGTCCCGTTCATTCTGAAAGTCCGCCGTAACTCCGGCGAAAGTCCGTCGGAAAGACGGGCGGACCTAGCCTGCCGGAAAGTCCATTCGTGTGTAGGCAAGTCCGTCCATTCAGGTAGTCCCCCCGGAAAGTCCGGCGGAAAGACCGTCGGACCAAGTCTGCTGGAAAGTCTGCTCGTGTGTACGAAGCATAAGGCTTGGGGTCTGTTGAAACCACTACCCGTCCCAGAAAGACCATGGAGGATGATCTCCATGGATTTTATTGTCGAGCTTCCACCCTCAGAAAACCACACTACCATCTTTGTGGTTGTGGATAGATTTTCCAAGATGGCTCACTTTCTGCCAATGAGGGGTACCCCCTCTGCTGCCGAAACCGCAAAAGTCTTCATTAAAGAGATTGTAAGGCTTCATGGCATCCCTGCGGATATTATTTCAGACCTAGGGGTACAGTTCACTTCGAAGTTCTGGAGAGCACTACTGTATGTGGTTCCTTTGAAAATTAACCTTTCCTTCTCTTCCGCTTACCATCCCCAAACTAATGGCCAGACAGAGAGGACAAACCAAACGCTGGAGCAATACTTGCGTTTGCTTTTCATCATTTTCTCAGGATGACTGGGTACCTCTCCTACCACTTGCCAAATTTGCATATAACAATTCTGTCCACTCTGCTACCAAGCAAACTCCATTCTTTGCAAATTACGGGTTTCACCCCTTGTTTTTGTCAAACAAGATCCCGGAATGCTCAGTACCTGCCGCTCAAGAGACTCTGAATTTCTTCAGTACTAACAACAAACTGCTGCAGGAAACAATGACAAGAACTCAGGAATACAATAAGGGGATCTTTGACAGGAAAAGAAGGGGGGAACTCAATTCAGAACCTGGAGATCAAGTTTGGCTGTCAACCCTGAACCTAAAACTAGCATGTCCTTCCAAGAAATTGGGCCCTAAGTTTGTGGGTCCCTTCCCGGTGAAAAAGAAGATCAACAGTGTGGCCTATGAATTGAAACTACCAGAATCATTCTGGATTCATCCGGTCTTTCATGTAGCCTTACTCAAACCCACTGTCCTGGATCCCTTCGTGGGCCGAAACACCGGTCCTCCTGAACCAGTGCTCATTGATGGGGAGATTGAGTACGAAGTAGAGTCAATCCTGGATTGCAGAAGAAAACATAATCAAGTCCAGTACCTGGTGAAGTGGAAAGGTTATGGTCCGGAGGAGAATTCTTGGGAGCCAGAATCCAATATCCATGCAAAAAGACTGATCCTGGCCTTTAAGAAGGCACACTCAAGTAAAATGGTTCAGTTGGGCATCCATAGGCTGCCCCTTGGAGGGGGGCAATGTCAAGGAAGATGTCCTAGCAGTCCGGCTGACAGTAGAAGATCTGTGCGCAATGTTCCTATCAAAAGAGCTGCCGATAGCGCGTGCGGACCCACGGGTGCGCGCGCGCCACGTGACAGGACTTGGCGCTAAAAGCACTATTTAAAGGAGACTGTCACAATGCCATCTTGCTGTCCAGTCTACAGTGTTCCTGAGACCCCCTGCTACTTGTTATCCTGCTTTCCTGACTTCTGTTACCCGGCTTGTCGTTGACCTTCCCTGCTTGCTGCCAGCCTCTGATTCCAGCTTGTCCTGACGTTTCTTCTGCCTGCTCCCTGGTACTTCACTGCCCGCCTGTTACCAACACGGCCTGCTACCCGACTACGCTTTGCCTACTGCTCCTGTACCATATGTGCCCGCCAGTGTATGACCCGGCCTGCCTGAAACCTGCTTGTGCTCCGAACTACAATACACCTCCTATTGGTTCCTGCCTCCAGCTGCAGTCTGGTCCTCTTTGCTGATCCTGCTGAACTGCTATACCTCCCTGCTGTCTGCAGTCCTCAGTTATCCTGCTCACTTCTCCTGGACTACAATACACCTCCTTACCAAGTGCAGCTTCCAGCTTCCTGTTGCTCCTGCCTTCTACAGGGTCCCTGCTCCAGTCCACAACTGGTCTCCTTGCAGTTTTCCAGAAGTCCGGATCAGCTCTTGCATCTGCAACCCATCAGGCACTTGTGCCCCCTGCGATCCCTGCGATCAGGGGTTCTTGAGCCAGAGGTACACGGGAAACCACTCCCTGCATAAGTGGGCTCAACCACCAGGTACGTGACAGTACCGGACAGCAATGGCCGAGCCCATGCAGGGAGCCTCTCCGATGGATGAGATTTGTCTCCATCTTGCTGGACTTACTCAGGCTGTAAAGAACCTACAAGAAGGTTACAATCGGCTGGAGGAACGAGTTCAGTTTCTGTTTGCATCTTTGCCATCTTCATCCGGGACCTCTGCTACTCCTTCAGTGGTGATGTTACCGCCTGAACTCAACACCCCACACCCACACACCCGAAAGATTCTCTGGGAACCGTAGTATATTCAGAGCTTTCCGTAATGCCTGCAAACTTTTCCTCACCCTACAGCCAAGGACTTGAATCTACCAAAGTGGGCTTCGTTATCTCCCTGCTACTGGGACAACCTCAGTCATGGGCACATCGCCTCATGGAGCAGAAGGATGCCTCTCTTGATAACTTGAGCACTTTCTTCCAAGCCATGTCCCAGCTCTACGAAGACCCGCAGCTGACAGCCACTGCGGAGGCGGCCCTGCATTCTCTTCAGCAAGGCCGTAGACCAGCGGAAGACTATGTATCAGAGTTCAGGCGTTGGAGTTCCGACACCAACTGGAACGACGCCGCCCTGCGATACCAGTTCCGCATGGGACACCTCCTATTGGTTCCTGCCTCCAGCTGCAGTCTGGTCCTCCTTGCTGATCCTGCTGAACTGCTATACCTCCCTGCTGTCTGCAGTCCTCAGTTATCCTGCTCACTTCTCCTGGACTACAATACACCTCCTTACCAAGTGCAGCTTCCAGCTTCCTGTTGCTCCTGCCTTCTACAAGGTCCCTGCTCCAGTCCACAACTGGTCTCCTTGCAGTTTTACAGAAATCCGGATCAGCCCCTGCATCTGCAACCCATCAGGCACTTGTGCCCGCACTCCCGAGCCCCTGTCAGCTCTATCAGGGGTCCTCGAGCCAGAGGTACATGGAAAGCTGCTCCCTGCATAAGTGGGCTCAACCACCAGGTACGTGACAGGCAGAGGGAGCATCAGCATCGTTATTCCACAGTAGGTTGTTCGGGCGGGTTGGGGCCAACCATAGTTTATCTATTTGACTCCAGCGATTGTACGTTGGAAGGGTAGCCCATGAGGCTATAGCCCTCAAGCAGCATAGTAATAGCGTAGGAGGTTAGGGAAGGCCAAACCGCCCCCCCCCCCATTTAGAGAGGCAGAGTGTAGAGTGAGCTATTTTAGGTTTGTTTATGATTCCGTATGAAATTTAGGAATGGGCTTGCCAGGAAGCAATACAGAAGCTTGGGTAGGATCGTCATGTTAACCAAGCCTATGCGTCCTAGCTATGAAATTTGGTAGTGTCTCCACTTAGCCAGAAGGTATCTAAGAGAAGCAGAGGCGTTTAAAGTTTGCATCATACAAGGATTCTTAGCGGGATGTGAGATGTACCCTGAGATATTTGATGGCATGAGTTTTCCACAAATAGGGAAAGGTTTCCGAGAGGTGATGGACCTCTGAGGGAGGCACGTTTAGCGACAGGGCTTCTGATTTAGAGGGGTTAACCCTATAGCCAGACAAGGCCCCACATTCCTTCAGAAGTTTATGGCCATTAACCACTTCCATACAGGGCATTTTCACCAAACAAAACAAGAGTGACAAGTTTGAAAAAAACACAATGTTTTTTACTTTTTGCTATAATAAATATCCAATTTTTTTTTTTTTTAAACAAATGTTTTCCTCAGTTTAGGCCGATACATATTCTTCTACATATTTTTGGTAAAAAATATTGCAATAAGCGTATATTTATTGGTTTGCGCAAAAGTTATAGCGTCTACAAAATAAGGGGATAGATTTATAACATTTTTATTATTATTTTTTTTTTTACTAGTAATGGCGGCGATCTGCGATTTTTATCCTGACTTCGATATTGTGGCGGACACATCGGACAATTTTGCCACATTTTTGGGACCATTCACATTTATACAGCGATCCGTGCTATAAAAATGCATTGATTACTGTATAAATGTGACTGGCAAGGAAGGGGTTAACCAGGAGGGGGCGCTATAGGGTTAATCGTGTTGCTAGGGAGTGATTCTAACTGTGGGGGAAGGGGATTCACAAGGGGAGAAGACCAATCGGTGTTCCTCTGTACAAGGAACACACCATCGGTCTCCTCCCATCTGACAGGACGTGGATCTGTGTGTTTACACACACAGATCCATGGTCCTGCTCGGTTACCGGGCAATCGCGGGTGCCCGGCGGACATCGCGGCCGACGGGCACGCACACCGGGACCGGAGCGATGTGGCGGGCGCGCGGGCGCCCCCTGGACTGCCTGGAAGGCTGCGCCGTCATATGACGGCGACCCAGAACAACAGCTGCACGATCCCGCCGTCATATGACGGCGGGCAGCAAGTGGTTAAGGTATGTAAGGTATACTCCCGGGTTAGTTAGAGTTATGCCCCGTACACACGGTCGGACTTTGTTCAGACATTCCGACAACAAAATCCTAGGATTTTTTCCGACGGATGTTGGCTCAAACTTGTCTTGCATACACACGGTCACACAAAGTTGTCGGAAAATCCGATCGTTCTGAACGCGGTGACGTAAAACACGTACGTCGGGACTATAAACGGGGCAGTGGCCAATAGCTTTCATCTCTTTATTTATTCTGAGCATGCGTGGCACTTTGTCCGTCGGATTTGTGTACACACGATCGGAATTTCCGACAACGGATTTTGTTGTCGGAAAATTTTATCTCCTGCTCTCCAACTTTGTGTGTCGGAAAATCCGATGGAAAATGTCCGAAAGGAGCCCACACATGGTCGGAATTTCCGACAACACGCTCCGATCGGACATTTTCCATCGGAAAATCCGACCATGTGTACTGGGCATAAGAAGTACATCATCCGCAAATAGCAAAATTTTGAACTCATGCCCTCTGACCAAAACTCCACAGATATTGGGGTCATGTTAAACCTGGGCCACCAGTTGCTCAATACACAGGGTAAAAAGTAATTGAGAAAGCGGACAGCTTTGCCTCGTCCCGTTCGAGATAGTGAAAGGAGGGGGGGCCACAAATGGTTTTTTATAGAGGCAGAGGGGGTTGCATACACATTTTTTATTGCCCTGAGGAATGGTCCCTGGAAGCCCAGATGTTCAAGGGTGGTAAACTTGAAAGGCCTGCTAAGCCTATCGAAGGCCTTTTCAGCATCCAAACTGAATAAAAGCGCTTTCGTATTTTGCCTATTAACTATGTCTATTAAGTTGATGACTCTTCTAGTGTTATCACCTACCTGCCTTCAGGGTACAAAGCCCACCTGATCTTTGTCAATTAAGTACGGGAGGACCTCATTTAAGTAGACAGAAAGTAGTTTCATGAAAATTTTTAGATCTTAGTTTAATAAGGCTATGGGCCTATAGTTCCCACATAGTGTGTAGTCCTTGTCTGGCTTGGGTATCAAAATCAGATGGGAGGTCTGCATGTCCCTCAGAATATCACTCTTGTGCATAAACCCCTTGAACAAGCGAGTCATGTATAGGAATAAGGTGGACAAGAATGTCTTATAATACTCATACGGGAGGCCATCAGGCCCTGGGGCTTTACGATTTGGTAGGAGTTTCAGGGTCTCCGACACGTCCTCTTCAGTAAATTCAGGAATTAAGAGACTGTAAGGCAGTTGTTGGCAAATTGGTCACTGCGCTGGAGTGAGGTAGGCAAACGTGATCACAGAAGCTTTCCTTGGCAGGTAAATGTGGTATGGACTGGTTATTGTAAAGGTCAGAAAAATAGTTGTGAAACAGTTGGGCGATATGGTCAGTGTAGGAGTGTAAGATCCCACTAGTGTAACGTAGAGCTTAGGGGCTGACGCATGGGTTTGCTCTCAAAGTTTGCATTCCAGCAAGGTATGGGCCTTGAAACCTTTGTCATAGTATTTTTGGCGTAGTCTTTGGAGGGCTTTTTCAACCCTGCCAATGTCAATGTTTTTCAAGATAGCGCAGAGGCGGACCATTCCTCTTAAGAGGCGAATCAAGGATGTGAAGGTGAGTCGGGATTCCAAATCCAGAAGCCTCTCTTCAGTCTGTTGTTTCAACAGCTTGGTGTTTTTTTTTTTTTCAAGCTGTAGAAATAGCTATACACTGACCACGCATTACTGATTTATGGGCTTCCCAGAGGGTCCCTGTGGAAACCTCCGAAGTGAAGTTCTCGCCAAAGTACAGTTTTAAGGCTTTCTCCAACTCTGCCCTGGTGGTCTCATTTTTCAAAAGAAAGTCGTAAAGTTGCCAATGACAACGTTTGATTCTAAAAACCTCCAAAGTAACTTTAGGCAGAATAGGGACAACATCTGACCAGGACATAGGGAGAATATCCACTGTGTCAACTGCACATAGGGAGGGAACGAAAAAATAGTCTAATCACGTATGTGTGTGATTTGGGTGAGAGTAATGAGAGTACTGACTTTTCATTGGGTGGGCACAACTCGTTGTCAGAAACCATGAACCAGACCGAGACCTAAGTACAGTAAAATCACACTTTTTTATTAATAAAAATAAAAAGGTAAATAGAGTAAGCTTAGTCAAAGCATAGCCACAGAGTCCAGTAACCAGATCGGGTAGTCAGCCAAGTCAGAGTTCAGTAACCACATCGGGTAATCAGCCAGGCCAGAAGTCAGGGATCCAAATAGAGGAACAGCAAGCAGGATAAGGAGCCAGAAGGGATGTCAGCAAAGCCGGTCTTTAAACAGGAACGCAGGAGATGGATTCTTGTGATATGACCAAGGCAAAGGCAGGAATGAAGTGAGCTGGAGATCTTTAAGTAGACGGGACGGACGAGCAGATCCACAACAGCTGGTTAACTGTGGAGAGAGAGAAGAGCTGGCAATTAGCTGACCGCTGAGCGGCCAGCTCAGAGAAGGAATGGCTGAGCCAGCCCTGACAGTACCCCCCTCTTTAACGACCCCTCCCCCTTGGAGGACCACCGGGCTTGAGGGGAAACATCTATGGAAATCACGGAGGAAGGCAGGAGCATGTACGTCCGAGGATGAGACCCAGGAGCGTTCCTCCGGACCGTACCTCTTTCAATGCTCCAGGTACTGTATGCGTCAACGGAACCTATGGGAGTCAACAATGGACCTCATACTCCTCATGATTCTCAACTTGTATAGGGTGAGGACGTGGCACCGAGGTGGAAGAGCGGTTGCAGACCAACGGTTTCAATAAGGAGACATGAAACACATTTGAGATGCGCATACTAGGAGGAAGGTCCAATGCGTAAGCCACTGGGTTAATCCTGCGAAGGATACGGAAAGGCTCAATAAACCGAGGTGTGAACTTCAGCGAGAGAACACGAAGTCGGAGGTTGCGAGATGACAGCCAGGCCCTGTCCCTAATATGCGCATCGCAAATGTGTTTTATGTCTCCTTATTGAAACCGTTGGTCTGCAACTGCTTTATCACCTCGGTGCCACGTCCTCACCCTATACAGGTTGAGAACCATGAGGAGTATGAGGTACAATCCATTGTTGACTTCCGTAGGTTCCGTGGGCGCATACAGTACCTGGTACATTGGAAGGGGTACAGTCTGGAGGAACGCTCCTGGGTCTCATCCTCGAACGTACATGCTCCTGCCCCCCTCCGTGATTTCCACAGACGTTTTCCCCTCAAGCACGGTGGTCCTCCGAGGGGGGGGGGGGTTGTTGAGGAGGGGGGTACTGCCAGGGCTGACTCGGCCCTTCCTTCTCTGAGCTGGCCGCTCAGCTGTTGGCTAATTGCCAGCTCTCATCTCTCTTCACAGTTAACCAGCTGTTGTGGATCTGCTAGTCAGATCTCCAGCTCACTTCATTTCTGCCTTTGCCTTTGTCACATCACAAGCAACCATCTCCTGCGTTCCTGTTTAAAGACTGGCTTTGCTGACATCCCTTCTGGCTCCTTATCCTGCTTGCTGTTCCTCTACTTGGATCCCTAACTTCTGGCCTGGCTGAATACCTGGTTACTGAACTCTGGCTTGGCTGACTACCCAATCCGGTTACTGGACTCTGGCTATGCTTTGCCTATGCTTACTCTATTTACCTTTTTATTTTTATTAATAAACAAGTGTGATTTTACTGAACTTCTGTCTCTGTCTGGTTCATGGTTTCTGACAGTAGGCGAAGGCCATAAATTCAGAAGATACAGTCAATCCACTTGCTGTGCTTTGACTACACTTACTCTATTTACCTTTTAAAGGAGGACACAAACTCAGGGTAACTCAAGACAACAGATTTTTGCATCTCCCATAGAGGATTAGCCCAGGCCAAGGCTCTCTCAGATAGCAAAGATATCACAAACCAGACTTTGCTTCTGTCCTTGGGAAACGCCTGGGGCAGCATCTCAAAGTATATCTCAACTTGGTTGAGAAAACCTCTGCATTGAACTGGATCGCCCCCAAATTGCTGGGGAAGCGGGACGGAACCAGACATACCTCTTATAGAGGTAATACTCAAGGCGGGTGCCTGCACAGAGACTGGAGCAGCAGCAGGGACGACCTGCAACTCAGGTTGTCCCAGAACAGCCACAGTGGGGGATTGCAGGTGAGCCGTGTGACTCAGGAGAGTTTGTAACGCCATGGCAAACTGATCCATGCGGTGATCTTGCTCATTCAATCTGGATAAAATATTACCAACAAGTGGATTGACTGTATCTTTTGAATTTATGGTCTTCGCCTACTGTCAGAAACCATGAACCAGACTGAGACAGAAGTACAGTAAAATCACACTTGTTTATTAATAAAAATAAAAAGGTAAATAGAGTAAGCATAGTCAAAGCATAGCCAGAGTTCAGTAACCAGATCAGGTAATCAGCCAGGCCAGAAGTCAGGGATCCAAATAGAGGAACAGCAAGCAGGATAAGGAGCCAGAAGGGATGTCAGCAAAGCCGGTCTTTAAACAGGAACGCAGGAGATGAATTCTTGTGATGTGACCAAGGCAAAGGCAGGAATGAAGTGAGCTGGAGATCTTTAAGTAGACGGGACGGACGAGCAGATCCACAACAGCTGCTTAACTGTGGAGAGAGATGAGAGCTGGCAATTAGCCGACAGCTGAGCGGCCAGCTCAGAGAAGGAAGGGCTGAGCTAGCCCTGACACTCGCCATGCATCAAATAGAGCAATTTTGCGTGTGGTCTGTCGGAACTGTTAGAATTGTTGAGACAGGTGTGGGGGAGATGTTTTTTTAGAAAGGGAGGTTTGGTCCATCGTCAGGTAAAATGGCAAGTTGAAGTCCTTCCCCCACCACTAGGAAGGAATGTGTAGATCTAAATAAACGGTTATACACCCGAGTATAGAAGGTTGTCTGATTCACATTTAGGGTGTAAACGTTACAGAAAGTTATGTCTAATTGCTGCCATTTGCCTCTAAGAATGAGGAACCATCCCAGTGGATCAGAATAAGAGGACGTGGGAGTGAAAGGGGAGCCTTTTTTTATCATAAAACAAATAAACAATACAAATGTCCAAATATCACGTTCGCCCTTGAGTCTCTGAATCTCCTTAGTGCCAGGTGTCATTTAAAGTTAGAGTTAAGGCCATTGACATTAAGTGTGTATACCTGTATCATGGTGATTATAGGGAGTGGATGAGTGCTTAAGTGGAGAAGAGTGATGTGAAATACAATACTTATCTACCCCAGAGGACCAGGGAAGCCAGCCACGAAGTTGCGGAGGAGCGCCACCATTTGGGGACATCTCATTGAGCCCAGGAATTAGGAGACAAAGAAAGTAAAGCACATAAAGGTTAATCAGAAACCAAAAATCAAAACTTTGAAGTACAACAATAAATTGAATGAATCGAGAGGGAGGTTAAGCGTAATTATGAAGTAATTTATGACACTGAAGTAATTCTGAAGTAATTTCTGACACTACCTCCCTCAGCGTAGAGTGTGATTCAAAGAAATCACTGAGGGTGGTGGTGTCAGAAAGTAAGTGTCTACCACTTATAATTGTCTAGGACCTGCGTACATGAAATATAAAGCTGGGGGAAAATCCTAAAAAGGAAAACAGCATTAGTGGTGAACACATTGCAACGAGCAAACTATAAACTGTAACTGGAAGTGCCCCTATCCGGACCGGGGGGCCAAAACACAAATCGCTCGGTCCACACAGCCCGGGCCGTTGCAGCTTCTCCACTGAACAGGTAACCCATAAACATGAAATCAATCAGGTCTAGCTAAAGTTCAGTATCTGCAAAAATAAAAAATAAAGGAGTTTGTTCAACGTATAAAAGTAGGGGTTCCATATATAACGAAGTATGGTGGAAAAAAAAAGTTCCCAGCTGACTGCACATTAGCAGCAACATGTAGGTGGTGGGATCATCACCAGGGGAGATCAATCATTCAAGTTGGTATTTGTTTTGGCCTCCTGTGGGGAGAGTCAGGAGGGTGCATCCGCTTTTTCGGGGAGACCTTTTGTCAGACAGTTGGTGGAGGAGGAGGTGGAATAATGTCCCAGCCTTGGAGCTCCGGAGTGGGGATCTCCAAAATCTTGCAGAACATGCGCAAGTCCTCAGGTACCTGAAGGACTGCCAACTTCCCATTGTGAGTAGCTGAGAGGCAACGGCAGGTGATGTCATTTTCTTGTAAAGTGTGAAGAAGTGGTTGAAGTAACCTGCGCTTCTGGAGAGTAATCCATGATAAATCAGGAAACAATTAAACTGGAGTAAAAAATAAAAGAGTGATCAGCGCAACTTAATATTATAAATATAGATGATTTAGCACTGTGCAAAAATTGCTAAAAAATGTGACTGTGCAAAAAAAATGCTAAAGATGCTGTGCAAAATTGCTAGGTGCAAATATGAGCTTTCGCTCAAATAAATCAATGCCAATGAACGCTTATACTATAAATAAATGTAGATGATTTAGCACTGTGCGATAATCTGTGCAAAAATTGCTAAAAAATGCGACTGTGCAAAAAAACGCTAAAGATGCTGTGCAAAATTGGTAGGTGCAAATATGAGCTTGTGTTCAAATAAATAAATACCAATGAACGCTCATGGCGCTGTGCAAAATACAAATATGAATCTTTGCACATAAGATGATTTCAGTGCAAAAAAATTATATAAATATCAATAATAAAATTCCTATGCATATGCAATATATCAATGAGACACATGTAATTATTATAGATGAATGTAGCAATAATCCGTATAATCTCTCTTTATCACACTGCTGACACAACAAATAGTGGTGGCCTAATGATAGATGATTTAGCACTGTGCGATAATCTGTGCAAAAATTGCTCAAATGCGACTGTACAAAAACATTTTGAGCAAGGACACCAAGCTAATAGGATACTGAACTTCCTGATAAAACAACAGACTCCATCACTGGCGATTTCAGAAGTGAGAAATGAGAAAGGGGAGATGGTAAACACTTTAGAGGAGATACTCATGAGCTTCCAAAAATATTATGTTTTTATGTATACATCAACATTGTCCCATACAGGAGAGGAGATAGAGGAATATTTGGGAGACCTAGACTTCCTCAAATTAACAGAAGAGCAAAAGGGGGAGCTGGAGAGAGATATTGAGGAAGAGGAAGTACGAGAAGCTATCTTCTCTATGGGGAAGGGTAAATCTCCAGGACCAGATGGTATACCGCTGGAAATGTACCAGAGATATGTGGATATTATGGCACTAGCCCTAACCAAAATGTATAGAGAGATATTTCTTCAGGGAGAAATGTCACCCACTATGTACGAAGTAACAGTTATATTGATACCTAAACCCGATAAAGAAAGAGCTGAATGTGCGTCATATACACCAATTTCATTATTGAATATATATAAATATAAAAAATATATATATATATATATATATATATATATATATATATATATATATATATGTGTATATATATATATATTTTTTTTTTCGTATGTGTTTTTTGTACGCATATATATTCAGATTTTATTTTATAATTTTTTTAAAATTTTATTTTTAAATTTTTAAGTTTTTTTCTTTTTACAGAGAGAAAAGCCCAGTGCAAGCTACATGCCCGCAAAGAGGCTCTAAGGCTGCTGCATTGCCTCAGAAAAGTAAGAAAAAAATCAACACATGCCAAATCGCAGAGTCGCATGCAGGTTTCCTCAAGATCCCCTTCTCCTGTGCCTCATTGCAGTCGCTCATGCCTGAGCCAAATGGGATTGGGCCATCGAGAAGCATCCGCAAAGACCAGTCGCAAGCACAGGGTGCAGTCTTCATCTTCATCCAGGTCCTCCTCTCCAAGTCATTTGGAGGAAGCAAGTTGTTGGGCCTGTGTGGCTGAAGCCCTTCCGGGAAAGTTGGTGTGCGCGTCCTGTCTTCAAGAAGCTGCGCGAGTCAGGTGAAGTTGTGTATTAAATCTGCAGTCAGGGAAGGGCTAAGAGGTGCATCCAAGCAAAGCGCTCGACCAGCATCCTCTACGGTAGATTCGGATTTGGAGGCAGGCGGAGAGTCCGACTCTGATTCCTCAGAGGCCGAAGTAACCCCTGAATCGCGCACCTTCGATTTTGCATTAGTCCCCATATTGGTGGAAGCAGTGAAAGATGCATTGCAATGGCAGGAGGAAACTCCTCCACCGAAAAAACAACGGAAATACTACTGAGAACTGAGGAAGTCCCTGCCTTCCTTTCCCCTCATTTTTGAGATCCAGGAAATATTGGAGGATGAATGGGCTAGGCCGGAAAGAAAGTTTAGCATCAATAACAGATTGTCAAAATTGTATCTATTCAGCCAGAAGGATGTGGGGTTGTGGAACACTACCCCCAGGGTGGATGCCTCACTGCAACGTTTGGCCTGTCATATCACTCTTCCATTAGAAGATTCAGTCTCTTTCAGAGATCCCATTGATCGCAGAGTGGACACGGATTTAAAACGATTGTATTCAGTGGCGGGGGTGGCATGCAGGCCGGCGTTGGCCCTTAACTCTGTGGCTGCAGCCCTCAAAAGTTGGGTATCGGAATTGGATGGTGGTTCCTCAGAAGAGCTTGGAGCTGGCGGTCCCTCGCCCCTGCAATTCATTAAAACAGCTGTTGAATTCCTGGCAGAAGTGGCCGTTGACCAGGTCAGAATGATGGTGAAAATCATGGCCCACTCCGTGACAGCTCGAAGAGCATTATGGTTAAGGCACTGGTCGGCAGACAATTCTTCAAAACAGAGCCTATGTTCAGTGCCGTTTGATGGTAAACTACTTTTTGGTAAACCTTTGGAGTCAGCGATCCAACGCGTATCTGGGGGTAAATCGGATCTAATACCGCAAGAAAAGAGAAGACAGCGGCAGCCTTTTCGCCCAGTTAGAAGGTCCAGGGAAGTTTTTAAGGAAGCAAGTTCCTACAGACCTGGCAGGCCATTCTCCAGACAATGGAGACCAGCTGGTTCATCCTTTCCTAAGGCCTCCAAGTCCAAACCCGGCCAAGCCACGAAGGCCTCTGACAAGACCTTTTGAAGGTTTCTCCGCCCAAGACCCTCATGTGGGAGTGAGGCTCGCTCAGTTCGGGAGGGTTTGGGTGGACAAAATTCAGGACGCATGGGTTTTGGCCATAATTCGAGATGGCTATTGTCTCGAATTTGGCTCAAGACTGCCACAGTCCCTGTTTATGGAAACCCGACTCCCGCTTTCCTTGGAGAAGAGGCTCTGTTTGCAAAATTATATAGACGAATTGCTGACAGCGAAAGCCATCATCCCGGTGCCAATGCGAGAACGGGGCCTAGGAGTCTATTCTCCTTTGTTCCTAGTATCAAAAGCTTCGGGAGGTTTCAGACCCGTATTAGATCTGAAGGCTCTAAATTCTTACATGAGGGTTCCGCCTTTCAAAATGGAGTCGTTGGAGACAATAATATCTGTGGTGAAAGAAGGAGACTGGATGGCCTCCATTGACCTGGCGGACGCCTATTTACATGTTCCCATCCATCCTGCTCATCATCGTTTCCTCAAGTTTGCAGTGGAAGACTCTCACTACCAGTTTCGGTGCCTCCCATTTGGCCTTTGCACAGCACCCAGAACCTTTTCGAAGGTGCTCTCAGCCGTCATCGCAACCCTCAGAATCAGAGACGTTCAAATTTTTCACTATTTGGACGATCTGCTACTACTAGCCTCTTTAGAACATCTTGTCCTTCAGCATGTGGCTCTCACCTGGGAGACATTGGCTCGGTTCGGCTGACTAGTTAAATACCGGAAGAGCCAAATGCAGCCAACTCAGGTTTTAGAATACCTGGGGGTGATATTCGACACAATTCGGGGTCGAGTCTTTCTCCCTCGGAGGAAAATTCGGGACATTCAGATCCAAACCAGGAAAGTAATGACCAGTTCATTCCTTCCAGTGAGAGAATGCATGCGCTATCTCGGAGTATTATCAGCCACAATCCCGGTAGTTCCATGGGCCAGGTGGAGAAGAAGAACTTTTCAGTGCCATTTCCTTCTCCAATGGGATCGTCACTCTCTGATGCAGAGGATATACATTCCAAGGTCAATAAGTCAATCGCTCCTTTGGTGGACAGTCTCACGCAACTTGGCCCGGGGTATATTTCTTTGGCCTCCGGATCCGGTGGTGCTGACTACCGATGCCAGTCTCCTGGGTTGGGGAGCTCACTGCCTAGGCCAGCAGGCTCAGGGTCTATGGCTCCCACACATCTCTCAAACGTCAAACTTCCTGGAATTAGAGGCCGTTCGGCGCACTCTTCTAGCCTTCCAACCACTCTTGAAAGATCAAGCGGTAACAATATTGTCGGACAACAAGACCACTGTCGCGTACGTTTCCCGCCAGGGGGGCACCAGGAGCCGGGTCCTTCTTCAAGTCGCGTGCCAGTTGTTCCAGTGGGCAGAGAAGAATCTAATTTCCCTTACAGCAGCCTATCTTCCGGGGCCCGAGAATAACTTGGCAGACCAGTTGAGTTGGAACTTGGGCTTGAATCCGAAATTTATGCGAAACATCTTCAGACTTTGGGGGTTGCCTGTAATAGATCTCATAGCATCGATAGAGAACGCACAGCTTCCTTGCTTCTTCTCTCAAACATACCATCCACAAGCTTACGGCCAAGATGCTCTATCCAAATCGTGGGACTTCCCCCTGGTGTATGTGTTCCTTCCGCTTCCTTTACTCCTCAAGACCCTGTTAAAGATTTACAGGGAGAGGGTTACAGCCATAACAGTCCTACCATTCTGGCCCAGGAGGCCATGGTTCCCCCTAGTGCAGAGAATGAAGTTGTGTCAACCAATCCCACTGCCACCTTGTCGGGATCTCCTGTTCCAAAACGGAATATGTCACCCAAACCCCAGGAGGTTGAGGTTAATGGCATGGAAATTGAGAGGAGATCTCTCAAGGATTTAGGCCTCTCAGAGCAAGTGTTGAACACCTCGTTACAGTCTCGTAAAAGGTCAACAAACTCAACCTATCACCGGGTATGGAAGGCTTTCTGACGCATCGTGGCAGAGAGGGGGTGACAGCGCGAATCTCCTTCAGTCTCAAACATCTTGGAATTTCTCCAGCAGGGAGAAATGGACAATCACCTGGCTTCTAATTCTCTGAAGGTCCAGATTTCTGCCCTTTCGGTAATGACAAAGTCCAGGTGGGCAGTAGATCCTATCATGATCCGTTTCCTGAAGGCAGCCATTAAAATTAGACCTCCCCTGAAGTCCTACTCCCCTGAGGTTCCTCCTTTTGACCCGACATCATCCTGTTCTGTATTTCATCTAACACTAAGGACGGTGTTCTTGACGGCCATAGCCTCCGATAGGAGGGTTTCCGAATTATGCGCCTTTTCATCCAGAGAGCCTTTTTGTGTGATTTTGCCTGACAAGATTGTTCTTAGACCAGTTCCTAGCTTTCTACCAAAGGTCTCTACTGCTTTTCACATGAATTGGGAGACTATTCTGTCAGCCTTCACTGTGGACCAGTTGCAGGATGAGTGGAAGAAGCTAGACTTGGTCTCCTCTATTTCAGCCTACTTGGAGCGGACTGAGGAGTTTCGAAAGCAAGATCAACTGTTCATCTTCCCTTTGGGACCTAAAAAGGGCATGGCGACTCCACCTAGGGTTGTCTCATCCTGGATTGTGAAGACCATCCAGATCGCTTACGAGTCTCTGGGCCTTTCCTCTCCTGCAGAAATCAGGGCGCACTCAACCAGGGGCATGGCAGCATCATGGGCAGCCTATGCGAAGGTGTCACCCGAGGCAGTATGCAGAGCAGCGAGTTGGAGCGCACCCAACACATTTATCCAGCATTATAGGCTAAATGTAGCCCTCTCTCCTGCAGAAACGTTTGGTTCTTCTGTTATTTCTGCGGCTGTTGGCCATTAAATTTGTTTAAGCAGCAGTATTATCTCTGACTTGTTTTGTTCTTTCCCTCCCTTATCGAAGGTTGCTTGGTACATCCCATAGTAGGCTGACATGGGGAGGTCCAGGAATAAGGAAAATTGTTGCCCATACTTACCGTAATTTTTCTTTTGTGGATCCTCCCCATGTCAGCCGGGGATTCTTGCCCTATCTTCCGTCGCGAGGATGGGTATTTTGAACACTGGGCTGGTCCGACAGCCGCCCTTTATGGGCTAGAAAAAAGGTGGTCCTGGAGGGGTCAGAGGGGGCGGAGCTGACCCATAGTAGGCTGACATGGGGAGGATCCAAGAAAGGAAAATTACGGTAAGTATGGGCAACAATTTTCCTTATTATCACACTGTTGACACAACAAATAGTGGTGCTGCAATAGTTCATGAAGTGAAGATAAATAAAGTCTATGATAAAACAAAGTGCAGACAGTGCTTCAATAAGTGCTCTTCAATAAAATCGCCGGTGTGTCACTCTTCGTGTATATCACTCAGTGTTCACTAGACTCTTACCTACAGGGTACATATGGATAGTGAAAAGCAGTGGAGATGGGTGTAGCTGGAGACCTTTACAAGATGTTGTGATGGTAAATGGCCCTCTCCAGGTATTGTATTTCACCACTATTTGTTGTGTCAACAGTGTGATAAAGAGAGATTATATGGATTATTGCTACATTCATCTATATAAATTACATATCTCATTGATATATACTGCATATGCATAGGACTTTTATTATTGATATTTATATATATATATATTTTTTTTTTTCACTGAAATAATCTTATGTGCACAGATTCATATTTGTATTTTGCACAGTGCCATGAGCGTTTGTTGATATTGATTTATTTGAACACAAGCTCATATTTGCACCTTCCAATTTTGCACAGCATCTTTAGCTTTTTTTGCACAGTCGCATTTTTTAGCAATTTTTGCACAGATTATCGCACAGTGCTAAATCATCTACATTTATTTAAAGTATGAGCGTTCATTGATATTGATTTATTTGAACACAAGCTCAAATTTGCACCTAGCAATTTTGCACAGCATCTTTAGCGCTTTTTTGCACAGTCACATTTGAGCAATTTTTGCACAGATTATCGCACAGTGCTAAATCATCTACATTTATTCATAGTATGAGCATTCATTAGCATTGATTTATTTGAGCACAAGCTCATATTTGCACCTAGCAATTTTGCACAACATCTTTAGCGTTTTTCTGCACAGTCACATTTGAGCAATTTTTACACAGATTATCGCACAGTGCTAAATCATCTATCATTAGGCCACCACTAATTGTTTTGTCAGCAGTGTGATAAAGAGAGATTATACGGATTATTGCTACATTCATCTATAATAATTACATGTGTCTCATTGATGTATTGCATATGCATAGGAATTTTATTATTGATATTTACCTATATACTCGAGTATAAGTCGAGATTTTCAGCCCTTTTTTTGGGGCTGAAAGTGCCCCCCTCGACTTATACTCGAATCACCGCTGTTTGCCTACATGATCAGTGTGTCATGTAGACAGACGGCGGCCAGCGTGTGATACATACCATTCCGCAGCTATTCACTGTTCAAAAGCCACGCCTCCTCCTGGTCTGTGATAGGCAGAAAACTCTATTTCCCAGCAGTCAGTGTACAGCCTATCACGGACATTCTCTCATCCTCATACCACGGACGAGGATGAGAGAATGTCCGTGATAGGCTGACCACTGACTGCTGGGAAATGGAGTGTTCTGCCTATCATGGGCGAGGAGGAGGCGCGGCTTTTGAACAGTAGAATGGCCAAATTGTATTATGACATGCTGATGAGTGCAGAGCGGCACACGGAGGCATGCACAGTACACAGGTAGGATGCACACATACACAGGGACACATGCACACGACACAGGTACAGGACACAGGTAGGTGACACATGCACAGGACACATGCACATATACACAGGACACATGCACATATACACAGGGACACATGCACAGGACACAGGGAGGTATACAGCTGCAGATGGGCATTGTTGACCCTCTTTTTCCACTTACAGTAGCTGCTGCATTTCTTACCCTCGTCTTATACTCGGGTCAATACGTTTTTCCCATTTTTTTGTGGTAAATTAGGGCCTCGACTTATACTCGGATCGACTTATACTCGAGTATATACGGTATATAATTTTTTTGCACTGAAATCATCTTATGTGCACAGATTCATATTTGTATTTTGCACAGCGCCATGAGCGTTCATTGGTATTGATTTTTTTTTAACACAAGCTCATATTTGCACCTAGCAATTTTGCACAGCATCTTTAGCATTTTTTTTTTGCACAGTCGCATTTTTTAGCAATTTTTGCACAGATTATCGCACAGTGCTAAATCATCTACATTTATTTAAAGTATGAGCGTTCATTGATATTGATTTATTTGAACACAAGCTCACATTTGCACCTAGCAATTTTGCACAGCATCTTTAGCGCTTTTTTGCACAGTCACATTTGAGCAATTTTTGCACAGATTATCGCACAGTGTTAAATCATCTATATTTATCATATTAAGTTGCGCTGATCACTTATTTATTTTATACCAATTTAGTGCACTCATACACTTTAGATCTAGCTGCAATTTATCAGAGTATGTGTATATAGTGTTTTTGTAAAGTGCACGCAACCTAAAAATATTAGTGAAAAAACAGTGGCGCTATATAAAAGAAAACTATCTTTCCCTTAAGGGAATACTAAAAAGAAATGTGTTCAAATACAGTGATCACCAAGTGACAGATGATAAACAATATATATACAACACATATAACATCAAGCAGTGAGTGCATATAAAGTTCCTAAAACAAGTCCTTAAAATAGTGATGCCATCTTAGTAACTTTCAGCGCACCCGAGTGTCCAGTGATCCCACTCCCTAACAGAAATCCACTCACCGAATCCAAGTGCCCACACTCTCGTGTAAGGCTCAAGTGCTTTTTGACCACAACAGAAGGCTCACAACGGTAATCCAAAAAATCAAAATCGTGTGCAGGAGTCGTTCCACATGTAAATAAAAGTAGTGCTCCAATAGTGTAAATTGTATAACCAGTTTATTGAAAACACACAAATTCATCACTATTCAACTCACACTTTTCAAATATAAAATTAGCAGAGTAAAACTTCCACAGCAGAGTGACCTCCACAGCACAGCACAGCACAGCAAACATTTGGATACCGCAGTATAGAGTTGTGGTCACGGCGGACCTGAGGTATGCAGGCATCAGACAGCTTCTCTCACCTACTCCCCGATGCCTAGCCGCTCTATCAGTGCACCACTTCCTCGTACGGTACAACAGCGTCACTTGTCATTGGTAGAGAACATCATACAGCCACGCCCCGACATGTTTCGTCATACACTGACTTAATCATGGAATTGGCTGTATGGTATGACACTCATCCCTTATATACCCTCCCCCTATCAGCTGATAAAGGAATTACTAGCACGCCTGCGTGCATCTCGTGTCCCCGCGATCACATTGCCCCACCATTACGAGACAATGAATGCTATGGACATATGTAGTATACATCACTTACAGATACTAGGATTCTGGCGCAGCTATGCACCTTACATTGAAAGCAGACCGCACTGTACAGTATCAAACTTAAACAAATATCTATGTGTAATCATTACATTCTTCACATAGGACATTCATTCTCCTGATGAAAAATAAAAAATAGGAAACAATAAACTAAATTTAAAAATGTTATAAACAATCAATAAAGCTCTACCGATTAGAACACTCTAAGATCTCTAGTCTAATGTATATGGATGGCTGGAATTTGCCTACTAATATAATCTCTCTCTCACTGTATTTTTTAAAAACAGCGATCTATAATGTAAAATTAGCATTAAAACGTTTCACAACAATAGAGTTCCCATAACTCAATAGTCTTAAGTAAGGGAGTATGGATATATAGCCTGGGGTATAAGGATCCTTAAGGCAACCTATAAAGCAACCACTGGTCGGTGCTAACAGCAGCCTGATCATTATCTCCCCTCCTCTTTACAACTACTTTTGTCAGTTCTTTGTAAATAGTGCATATAGAGTGCAAAAATATATATAAAAAAAGTCCATTGGACACATTAAACATAAACTCACCAGCTTGTGATAATTCACTTCCCTCCCTTTATAGCCAATTATGACCATAATCTATGACAAAAACCCATAAATGCACCAAAAAAGGGACAATCCATACATAGTACATATATGTTATCTTCCAAAAGGATATCCAAATGTGCAAATACACCCCATAGTCCCCCATCCCCAAAGGGGCATAAAGTCTCCTATATTTAAAGTGACAGTGCAGAAAAAACTACAACCCAATTAATTTAAAACTAAAATCAGTAAAGGACACCCAGTGGTCAAATAAGGAAAATAACACCCCATAGCTTTTCCTAAAGACTACATTAAAAATCATTAATGAAGCAATTCAAATCCAATTCAATGTTTAACCCCCTAGGGGCCAAACATTTGAAAAGGAATATCCATTGGGTTTCTCTTTGGGATAAATCCCTCACCCTATTTGACCCTCTCCAGGATGGGTATACAACGTCTATGCCACAAAACTGTAACAAAAATGGATCCTGATGATACTTTTCTCTAAAATGTAAAGAAACACTGTGATATTTGTACCCATTCTTTATATTTGCCAAATGTTCTGCTATACGGACTTTCAATAACCTCTTAGTTCTTCCCACGTAGAATAGGCCACAGGGTCACCACATCAAATACACCACATGAGAAGAATTACAAGTGCTGAATTCCTTTATCTCAAATGTTTCTCCTTCTCTATTAGTGACACTCGTCACTCCTCTATTACTAGTTCTTACTGTTCTGCAACATATGCATTTTCTGCAGCAGTAGAAACCTTTTAGATCTATTTTCAAAGCTCTTTGATTTGGAGAGTCCAAGATCTTTTTAACTACTTGGTCCCCCAAACTCAGAGCTTTCCTATAGATGAATTTTGGTTGCTGTAGTAATATTTCCCCTAGGTGCCTATCTTTACATAGGATATGTCAGTGTTTTTTATATATACTCTCAACTTCCCTATACTGTCAATGAAAGCCTGAAATAAAGCTCAGTTGGTGTTGATTGTGACCAGCTTGAGGTTCTTTTTTCTTAAGGCATTGGACCCTAGGGGTCTCTGCCACCTCCTGGATTATTTCATTAAGGTTATTATTATTATAGCCTTTTTGTATGAACTTTTCTTTGAGAACATTGGTCTGTGTAAAATAATCCTCTATCCTTGTACAGTTCCGTCGGACCCATAAAATTTGTCCCTTCGGGATGTTCCTTATCCAAGCAGGATGGTGACCACTCCTGATGGACAGGTAACTATTACGGTCCGTTGGTTTAAAATACACTTTAGTCCTGAGTCCACTGCAGTCCTTATCTATGGTGACATCTAGAAAATTAATAGTCGTCTCACTGATCTGGTATTCAAGTCTGATGTTATTGGTGTTCTTATTTAGATCATCCAGAAATACTACCGCAGATTCCCTCGACCCCTCCCAAATAAACAGAAGGTCGTCTATAAATCTGTGGTAGAATTTTAACTGGGATAGGTTTTTACTAAAGATCCGCCTATCCTCCCATTCAGCCATAAATAGGTTGGCGAGGCTGGGGGCATACTTAGCGCCCATCGCCACGGCAACCTGCTGGGAGTAAAATTGACCATTGAACCAAAAATAGTTATGGGTCATACAGAACTCCAATGTCTGTCCCAAAAACCTCTTCTGTGCATCCAGAATGTCTTCCCGTCTTCTCAATGCCCAATTAAGGGCTAAGGATTCATCCTCATGCTGGATGATGGTATACAAAGAGCCAACATCTGCTGTTACTAAATATGATTCAGACGAGAAATTCAGTTGTACCTGATCTAATAGATGTAGTAAATCTGAGGTATCTTTTAAATAGGCCTTGGTCTCCTTCACGCTAGGCTGGAGAAACTTGTCCAAATATTCTCCTAACCTTGCGGTCACAGAACCAATGCCATTGACGATTGGTCGAGGAGGCGGACATTGTGTACTCTTATGTACTTTGGGTAATGTATAAATTACAGGTATTCGACTGGCACTCGGCATAAGGTATCTTTTTTCCTTAAGATTCAAAGCATTTATTTTAAATCCCCATTCCACCAATGATGCTAGCTGAGTTCTATACGTATCCGTAGGGTCAGACTTTAATTTTCTATAGGTGGACATGTCTCCAACCAATTCTGTCAACTGGTTATGGTAAAATAATTAATCCATAACCACTACCCCCCCACCTTTATCGGCAGGTCGGACAATTATATTTTTCCTATTTTCTAGAGATTTAATGCCTTCCCTGCTTGGATAAGGAACATCCCGAAGGCACAAATTTTATGGGTCCGACGGAACTGTACAAGGATAGAGGATTATTTTACATAGGCCAATGTTCTCAAAGACAAGTTTATACAAAAAGGCTATAATAATAATAACCTTAATGAAATAATCCAGGAGGTGGCAGAGACCCCTAGGGACCAATGCCTTAAGAAAAAAGAACCTCAAGCTGGTCACAATCAACACCAACTGAGCTTTATTTCAGGCTTTCATTGTCAGTATAGGGAAGTTGAGAGTATATATAAAAAACACTGGCATATCCTATGTAAAGATAGGCACTTAGGGGAAACATTACCACAGCAATCAAAATTCATCTATAGGAAAGCTCCGAGTTTTGGGGACCAAGTAGTTAAAAAGATCTTGAACCCTCCAAATCAAAGAGCTTTGAAAATAGATCTAAAAGGTTTCTACTGCTTCAGAAAATGCATATGTTGCAGAACAGTAAGAACTAGTAATAGAGGAGTGACGAGTGTCACTGACTTGGTTAAATTGATGATAGGCAACTCCTATCCTCATATTGATTAGTGGTTCCAAATTAATAATAACTACTGCAGTAGGGAACAGACACAAAAGATACACTCAGCATCTTTCCAAATAACTGTTCTGCTTTATTATGACGCAATTGAAGGTTTTTATGCACATGATTACGTAGGTATCACATTAATATTACAATTGTACGTTTATGGTAACAAGGGGCGTTACATAGGCAGGCTAATTCTAATCAGGACTCAAAAGAATGTAAACATGTACTGAAAACATTATTAGTGCTGTGTGCACAGTGAGGGCAGTGTGCGATACATACAAAATACAATACAATTATAAACAGAACTTACAAATTTCCATTACAGTCTCCCCTCTTTTGATCAATATTTTGATCACTAACCATAACTGCTATCACCTTTAACCTGGAACCTCAACACGCTTAGGTGGAGGTAGTCCTGGCCAAAGAGGCAAAAAAACTCCATTGTGGAGAAAATAATAGCTGAGCAACTTTTTTCATTACCAAATGACTTTTCATTGTGAAAAACAAGTGATTGATAAGACATATTTACAGAGTACTGGCTGTACACTCCTGTGGCCAGAATGGCCTTCAAGCCTAATTGTTGGCATGCTGACTTATCAGCATATGTAAACACAGACAATTCTACATAAAATGGAAGACATACAAAAGACAAATATGACTTCAACATGGCTAAACTACTTTTCAAATATATATATCCCTTACAATTAAAGTAATTGAATCAAAAAGTACCCTAGACTGTGATCACAAGAGGGAAACAAATCAAACACAGAGATTTCTTTAATTTAGTCATTTTTGCAGTGTCTGGTGTGGATCCAGGTGACTTTTCCTTCAAGTTTTGCAAAAACTGTACATGAAATAGATGCTGTGTTGAGTCTCCAAACATTTCCTTATATATAAATGTCTCTTAACAATCCACAAGTCACCTGGCTTTAGTTTTAGATCCTTCCAAACTTTTAGGATCTGGAATTGGGGAGAAAACACATAAATGAGTTTGTCAAAAAACCTTAAAAGATCAGCAACATTCTCTGTGAGATCCGAGTGGGGGACTTCAGCTGCTGAGACAAAATATAAGCAAGTGAGTAACACACTCCCAAACCAAATCCCATAGGGAGAGAGTCCAACATCCACCTTAGGGGCTTCATAAAATATAAGAAAACATTCAGGCAAAAGTTTTCTAGTTTCTTAATCTACTTTGTCCACTACATTGTAGACAGTAGGGGGTGTAAAAATAAAACCTCAAAACTTCTAGTAAGGACTCTCCTATAAAAAATGATTTCCTCTGTTACTCTCTGTACTTTCTGGCACTCTGTACTTAAAACTACTTCTGATAACACTTTTTACTGTGGCCTTTGCAGTAGCATTTGCCACTGGACATCCAAAAAACATGTCCATACAGACAAAATGCATACTTGTAAGATCCTGACTTGGGCATCTGGATATATCTTTTTTGTGATCTCTGGAAGGGATGTTCAGCTTGTGGTAACACCTTTGGTAACAGGTAAAACAAGAAGTGATATGTTATAAAAACAACTGTGGAGAACCCTGGCTCTATCCCATGCTCATTTACTAAGGCAGCCATAACTTCTTTTGACTCATGACTCGGTTCATGTGTCAAGCTGGAGGGAAAAGAGTGGCTGGCAGACATAAATGATCACCTTTTTCAAAGTCCTGTTTCATAAGAAGTTTCCCCCTGTGGACCACTTGTTCTTCTCGTTCTGGGGTCCTTAAAGTTGAATTATTAATCCCAGCTATACTGGGCCAGAACTAGGGTGGAATCTGTGAGTTGCACAGACCCATCAAGTGTCCGGGGCTGTAAATGCAGCATCCTTAGTCACCTGGTCTGCTTCCATTTGTGAGTTTTAAAGTTAATATGGCTACCTCAGCAAGAACCTGGAAGGCTGAAAACAGCCGATCAAATTAACTTGGCATGTTTGGTTGGTTTACCTGCCGAAGTAAAAACAAACTTCTGGCCCTTTAAATGGAACCAAAAGCTCTCTATATCTTGACTATCTATATAAATATACACTCTTTTTATAGCTCACAGGCTTTGCTAAAACATGGAGCTCTGCTTCTTGAGCTGGGGAAAAAGGATCAAATGACTTTGAATACAGAGTATCGTTCTGGGTGATAAACTGCATACTCAAATCTACAAAAAATGTAATATCTGGGTCTTCAGGGAGTGTGTCCCGCACTGGGCTCACAGCAGCTGATTCCTATGTCATCAATTTAACACATGTGTCTTCCTTTGTCCCCAGCCTCCTCCAATAGAGGCAATAAGGTGTCTGGATTCAAATGTACGCATTTTTCATTGTTAGATTTGTACATAAACAAACTCATATTTTAAACCTTTCATTAGACAAACATTTAGTTAGCTGTATATTCGCTGCGCAGAATGTCGGACCATTAAAAATTAAATGTTTGACCAAAACAATATATAACTTTGTCTAATAGCACCTTTGCATAAAAGCTACAGCTCTGATATATCGGGGTGAACCATTTATTACTGGGTCCAGCTTGCATAAATATATTACAATGGCTTGTTTTCTATCATGCTATTTGTGTAAGAACTCCAGTTTCATGTTTCAAAAGACAACTTCTTCCTGGCAATATTATAATAAATGATAACAATACCCTGCGGTCATGCAGAGATGCCCATAAATCCAAAATATTCTTCTGCTTATACCACTGTACTTACAAGAAAAAGGGGCACATCATTTCACAATCCACACATTCTGCTTTGGATTTCAAAAATAAAAATAAATGAAAACAAAAGGACCAAGAATCTGTATGATGGACCAGAAAGCATCAAAAACTATAAAACAACTGGCTGCAGGTGGCATCTATCCTAACAGGGTGTGTGGACTTGATGTGATGGTTCTGTTATATTTACATTTTATTTAATATTACTCTCACATCATGGACCGCACATCAAGTTATTATCAAGAACCTTGAAATTTCATTTTTGTAGAAAAACTTCTTATGTATCCCATCCATCTTGGCTTTGTTAAATATTATGGCAGCTTTATTCCAAATAACAACCTCATCTTAATCATTTTTTCTCTCAATAAGGGCTTATTGTATAAATGTAAAATTACAAAATTGTTATCTTAATCTAAACTAATCCCATTCATTACAAATTTCCCCAATAACCTGGATTTCATTTCCAACCAAAGGTTGTCTAAACCAGTTTCAATATATCTATATTAATAAAATTGTTAAACTCATATTAGAAATGAATACTCATTATTACTTAATTTTACTTAATTTCCCTTTTTTAAATGCACTGTTTCCACTATCAAAGGATATTCAATTTGTGTAATACACGGTTAAATGTAACCTTCATTTTACCATGTTTGGAAAACAGATTAAAAAAATAATTGTGATCACATTGTTTACCATTAGATTCGTTAACCAGGCACATGTTTTGTCTAAAAAACTGGAATTGGCATGGTGTCCTTCCAGCTTATCACTGACCTCTCAGGGACATTCTTTCAGGAGAGCACAAAGGAGGGGGTCACATCTGCGTACATGACACACACAAGCAATAGAACTAAAGGTCCCAGCATTCGCACACACATACACCAATATCTCTCTAAAATCGCTTACATTTTCCCATTTGTACCCAACACATGCACATCATTCTCTCACTTTCTTTTAACTCTCATTAATATTTCCCTGCCTAAATTCTGCATTCCTTATTTTGTTCAGATATCTTTTATATCTAGCTTCTATGATCAGATGGGCAGCCAGAGTGCTCATCCCATCTTCCCTCTCTGACAACATATAAAGTATTCTGTTTTACCTCTCATTTCTCTGTTTCTGACTTTTACTAGTTGTAGTGCCTGACCCCAAATTCATCCCACAACTTAACATGAAAATGTCCCTTTCTGTCTAGTGTTAATGTCACCCTTGATCCATCCTGCTCACATAGATAGCTGTTTCTCTAGCTGTTTACTCTGCATGATTCTTAGTCCCTATGGCCTTTGGTAACCCAGTTACCCATTGTGGATCCATGTCCACTCTAACCATTAATCTAGGGGCTCAGTATAGGCGGAACCGCACCTTTGGTTCATATATAGCACTCCTCTTGCGCTGGGCATATTTGGGGGTCTCTTACCTTTCATTCCCTTGCTTAATTCAATGCCCATAATGACTGGCCAGTCTTCTCTCTTCTCTACGTGTGCCTATACCCTCTTGCCTCTAAACTACTTTATCTAGCACATAAAGGGGGGGGGTTGTGACCTGTCCATACCAACATTATGAACGCTGACATTTCTCCATCCCAATTAGTAATACCAAAAGGAGAAAAGAGAAAGCGGGACTTTAATGAGACGTGTCAACGCATAAATATTAATAAATTGGCCAGGCACATATAGAGTTGGCCTGTATCCAATATAAGTATAATCCGGACATAAATATTCTATAACCAGGGAAACACTGGGCGTAATCACAAAGGATTTACAGCAATATTCCTATAAAACATCGTTTAATACTTCATTAGACATAAAGAGAATTGTTAAAAATCAATCAATCAAGGGTATGGTGAATACAAAGCGTATACAGTTACAGTACAGGTAGTTGTTAGATTGTAGGCATCCTTAAGTTGTTAACTCTACGCGTTTCTTGGCTTACAACCAATCATCAGGAGTTCAGATGCATAATAACTAGAAAATAATAAAGCAGCCATTAATCTAATGATTGACATAAACATATCGAGAAGGCAAAGACTACAATAGTACTCACAAGTAAAATGGATAGATGATAAAATGAGAAGGTGGTCCGGCCTGCAAAGTCTCACCCGGGGTTGAGGCAAGGACCAGCCCCCCAGAGGTAAACCCCAAAGGGGGAGGAGGCTGCCATCAAAACCAGGACACCCCACACAGTATGGCCCAACGAGAGAGGGGAACCTGGCAAGCGCATGTGAAGTGCTATGGGGGGAGAAAAAGAAATATGAGTGGAAGTGAGAGTGAAGTGGGAAAACCATCCATGAATAAACAGATGAAAGTGATTGGGGGGTATAACAGAAAACGTGGAACACAAGAGGGAAGTGGAGTGATGATGAATAGTGAAGGAGATATGAGTGTTAAGAGTGTGAAAGCATGGATGGCTATGAGCAGTGAGGGAGATTACCTGTGATGTGTGAGTGTAGCGTGTGCCGGTCATCCCTATGCACGCTGAGACAACATGTGGAGTGGGCTCGTCAGAGGCCGCCGCCATATACCCCAGGCAGGGGGCGTGTCCCCGCCAGCGTCATGAGGGGACGTCAGTGCGGCGCACAGGGGGGAGGGAAGGTCCACTCCCGATCATGGTGATCTGGGCGGAGTGCCCTCCCCCTGTTGCCATGACTCCCAAAGAATGGAACAGAGATGCCCGCAGTGCCGCATCGGGAGACGCCGCACCAAGGGCGCAAACGCATGACGCTGATGCGTCGAGGTCACGGCCCGCCCCCACCGTGGTGTAGGGCGGGTGAGGGGCCGTGAGCTGGGCGCATCACAACCCCGGGGGGTGAGACAGGGCCAGACCAGCTGATGAAAAGGAAAAAACGAGAAAAAGATGCAGAAAGCTATGATAAACTGGAAAAATGTATAACAAACACTGCCATCAAAACCAGGACACCCCACACAGTATGGCCCAACGAGAGAGGGGAACCTGGCAAGCGCATGTGGAGTGCTATGGGGGGAGAAAAAGAAATATGAGTGGAAGTGAGAGTGAAGTATTGCTGTAAATCCTTTGTGATTACGCCCAGTGTTTCCCTGGTTATAGAATATTTATGTCCGGATTATACTTATATTGGATACAGGCCAACTCTATATGTGCCTGGCCAATTTATTAATATTTATGCGTTGACACGTCTCATTAAAGTCCCGCTTTCTCTTTTCTCCTTTTGGTATTACTAATTGGGATGGAGACATGTCAGCGTTCATTATGTTGGTATGGACAGGTCACAACCCCCCCCTTTATGTGCATAATTAAATTTAGGGTGGAAAACACCCATTTCCGTGACCTGACCAACCATATTTCAGAACTCACTGTATCTTCTTTGTTATACATTTTTCCAGTTTATCATAACTTTCTGCATCTTTTTCTCGTTTTTTCCTTTTCATCAGCTAAACATTTGCTGACCATTTTATGCAACTTTGATTCTGATTTAATTCAGTGCATACTTTTCCACTCTTTTACTTGTACTACCCCATTATGTGTTTTTTACCACTCACTGTTGTGTAGGTAATGGGAGGTTGGTCTTTGGTCTGGCCCTGTCTCACCCCCGGGGTTGTGATGCGCCCAGCTCACGGCCCCTCACTCGCCCTACACCACGGTGGGGGCGGGCCGTGACCTCCACGCATCAGCGTCATGCGTTTGCGCCCTTGGTGCGGCGTCTCCCGATGCGGCACTGCGGGCATCTCTGTTCCATTCTTTGGGAGTCATGGCAACAGGGGGAGGGCACTCCGCCCAGATCACCATGATCGGGAGTGGACCTTCCCTCCCCCCTGTGCGCCGCACTGACGTCCCCTCATGACGCTGGCGGGGACACGCCCCCCTGCCTGGGGTATATGGCGGCGGCCTCTGACGAGCCCACTCCACATGTTGTCTCAGCATGCATAGGGATGACCGGCACACGCTACACTCGCACATCACAGGTAATCTCCCTCACTGCTCATAGCCATCCATGCTTTCACACTCTTAACACTCATATCTCCTTCACTATTCATCATCACTCCACTTCCCTCTTGTGTTCCACGTTTTCTGTTATACCCCCCAATCACTTTCATCTGTTTATTCATGGATGGTTTTCCCACTTCACTCTCACTTCCACTCATATTTCTTTTTCTCCCCCCATAGCACTCCACATGCGCTTGCCAGGTTCCCCTCTCTCGTTGGGCCATACTGTGTGGGGTGTCCTGGTTTTGATGGCAGCCTCCTCCCCCTTTGGGGTTTACCTCTGGGGGGCTGGTCCTTGCCTCAACCCCGGGTGAGACTTTGCAGGCCGGACCACCTTCTCATTTTATCATCTATCCATTTTACTTGTGAGTACTATTGTAGTCTTTGCCTTCTCGATATGTTTATGTCAATCATTAGATTAATGGCTGCTTTATTATTTTCTAGTTATTATGCATCTGAACTCCTGATGATTGGTTGTAAGCCAAGAAACGCGTAGAGTTAACAACTTAAGGATGCCTACAATCTAACAACTACCTGTACTGTAACTGTATACGCTTTGTATTCACCATACCCTTGATTGATTGATTTTTAACAATTCTCTTTATGTCTAATGAAGTATTAAACGATGTTTTATACGAATATTGCTGTAAATCCTTTGTGATTACGCCCAGTGTTTCCCTGGTTATAGAATATTTATGTCCGGATTATACTTATATTGGATACAGGCCAACTCTATATGTGCCTGGCCAATTTATTAATATTTATGCGTTGACACGTCTCATTAAAGTCCCGCTTTCTCCTTTCTCCTTTTGGTACTTTATCTAGCAGATTTACTACATATACCTGTGAACAGCACTATTCTTCCCTTTCTTATCTATAACACTCCAATGGACAATAGACAGAGACAACATAACATATAACCACCAATCAATACAGTTCGAATAAGGGGAGTAAAATAGGTACCCTTTGTCCCAAAATTGCCTTACCGATCAAGGAAGTCTCATAACTCAAATGTAAGCAAAAGGCTTACCTCAGCCGGCTGATTATCAGAAATTCCCGGATCGTCTCAAGCTCCTCGTTTCGGATACTCAGGGTCACCTGGAATCCCCAATCCCCTCCTAAGGCAAAGCTCACCATGCTGACTCGGTTAAATTGATGATAGGCAACTCCTATCCTCATATTGATTAGTGGTTCCAAATTAATAATAACTACTGCAGTAAGGAACAGACACAAAAGATACACTCAGCATCTTTCCAAATAACTGTTCTGCTTTATTATGACGCAATTGAAGGTTTTTATGCACATGATTATGTAGGTATCACATTAATATTACAATTGTACGTTTATGGTAACAAGGGGAGTTACATAGGCAGGCTAATTCTAATCAGGACTCAAAAGAATGTAAACATGTACTGAAAACATTATTAGTGCTGTGTGCACAGTGAGGGCAGTGTGCGATACATACAAAATACAATACAATTATATACAGAACTTACAAATTTCCATTACAGTCACTAATAGAGATGGAGAAACATTTGAGATAAAGGAATTCAGCACTTGTAATTCCTCTCATGTGGTGTATTTGATGTGGTGCCCCTGTGGCCTATTCTACGTGGGAAGAACTAAGAGGTTATTGAAAGTCCGTATAGCAGAACATTTGGCAAACATAAAGAATGGGTACAAATATCACAGCGTTTCTTTACATTTTAGAGAAAAGCATCATCAGGATCCATCTTTGTTACAGTTTTGTGGCATAGACGTTGTATACCCATCGTGGAGAGGGTCAAATAGGGTGAGGGATTTATCCCAAAGAGAAACCCAGTGGATATTCCTTTTCAAATGTTTGCCCCCTAGGGGGTTAAACATTGAATTGGATTTGAATTGCTTCATTAATTATTTTTAATGTAGTCTTTAGGAAAAGCTATGGGGTGTTATTTTCCTTATTTGACCACTGGGTGTCCTTTACTGATTTTGGTTTTAAATGAATTGGGTTGTAGTTTTTTCTGCACTGTCACTTTAAATATAGGAGACTTTATGCCCCTTTGGGGATGGGGGACTATGGGGTGTATTTGCACATTTGGATATCCTTTTGGAAGATAACATATGTACTATGTATGGATTGTCCCTTTTTTGGTGCATTTATGGGTTTTTGTCATAGATTATGGTCATAATTGGCTATAAAGGGAGGGAAGTGAATTATCACACGCTGGTGAGTTTATGTTTAATTAATGTGTCCAATGGACTTTTTTATGTATATTTTTGCACTCTATATGCACTATTTACAAAGAACTGACAAAAGTAGTTGTAAAGAGGAGGGGAGATAATGATCAGGCTGCTGTTAGCACCGACCAGTGGTGGCTTTATAGGTTGCCTTAAGGATCCTTATACCCCTAGGCAAATTCCGGCCATCCATATACATTAGACTAGAGATCTTATAGTGTTCTAATCGGTAGAGCTTAATTGATTGTTTATAACATTTTTAAATTTAGTTTATTGGTTCCTATTTTTTATTTTTCATCAGGAGAATGAATGTCCTATGTGAAGAATGTAATGATTACACATAGATATTTGTTTAAGTTTGATACTGTACAGTGCGGTCTGCTTTCAATGTAAGGTGCATAGCTGCGCCAGAATCCTAGCATCTGTAAGTGATGTATACTACATATGTCCATAGCATACATTGTCTCGTAGTGGTGGGGGCAATGTGATCGCGGGGACACGAGATGCACGCAGGCGTGCTAGTGATTCCTTTATCAGCTGATAGGGGGAGGGTATATAAGGGATGTGTGTCATACCATACAGCCAATCCCATGATTAAGTCAGTGTATGACGAAACATGTCGGGGCGTGGCTGTATGACGTTCTCTACCAATGACAAGTGCCGCTGTTGTACCGTACGAGGAAGTGGTGCACTGATAGAGTGGCTAGGCATCGGGGAGTAGGTGAGAGAAGCTGTCTGACGCCTGCATACCTCGGGTCCGCCGTGACCACAACTCAATACTGCGGTATCCAAATGTTTGCTGTGCTGTGCTGTGGAGGTCATTCTGCTGTGGAAGTTTTATTCTGCTAATTTTATATTTGAAAAGTGTGAGTTGAATATTGAAGAATTTGTGTGTTTTCAATAAACTGGTTATACGATTTACACTATTGGAGCACTACTTTTATTTACATGTGGAACGACTCCTGCACACGATTTTGTTTTTTTGGATTACCGTTGTGACCCTTCTGGTGTGGTCAAAAAGCACTTGAGCCTTACACGAGAGTGTGGACACTTGGAGTCGGTGAGTGGATTTCTGTAGGGAGTGGGATCACTGAACACTCGGGTGCGGTGAAAGTTACTAAGAAGGCATCACCATTTTAAGGACTTGTTTTAGGAACTTTATATGCACTCACTGCTTGATGTTATATGTGTTGTATATATTTTGTTTATCACCTGTCACTTTTTGATCACTTACTGTATTTGAACAAATTTCTTTTTAGAATCCCCTTAAGGGAAAGATAGTTTTCTTTTATATAGCGCCACTGTGTTTTTTCACTAATATTTTTAGGTTGCGTGCACTTTACAAAAACACTATATACACAATTCAGCATTTAAAGTGGCAGCTTTGGACTTAAATGCAATTTGTTGTTCTCCTAGGCGCAGTGGTGGTAAGCGAAGTAGAAGGGGGCAGTGTTACTTTTATTATCAACGTGTGGGAATTTATCAGAGTACTATATTATACATTTACTTTGATAGCGCAAAGGACCTTACTCAGTTTCGTCACTCGAACGATGCACGTGATGTCCTCTTTTAGAGTTTATGAATGTCAGGGCCGTCTTTTCGCATGGGCACGCTGGGCAGTTGCCCGGGGGCCCCACTTGCCTTGGGATCCCCACCAGCCAAGCATCATTCAGATGTCACAAAGTTCGCTGCCAGTGTTGTGCAATGGCGTCACCATCGTGGGGCCTGATGGGGCCATGACCCCCCCCAATGTTACTCTGTGACCCCCAAATTAAGTGCTGTACTGTTTTTGTATAACCGAAACAATGGCAGGCTGCCCAGCGCCGCACCACGGCTGTCCGAGTGTCTGCCCGTTGATCGCTGAATGACTCATTATTGAGTGGTAGTCTGCCAGGTGACGTCGTGTGACGGCCGCAGGCCGCCGCTGTTGTTTATGGGAGTTGTAGTCCGTGGCAGCATGCTCAAGCTCCCTGCTCCGTGGCAGGGGGAGTCAGTCTGAGGAGAGCAGCGCAGCCAGCCTACCGCATGCTACAACTCCCATCGCCACGGTCGGAATCCAGGATATTTTGCCTGCCCCAGTGCCTCTGCTTGGCTGGACACTATGTAAAAACACCATGTGATGTGGTTGGCCTGGGCACGCCGCTGCTGGCTGGTGGTACAGTAACAGTACTGTGGAGTAGATGTGACCCCGGCCAGGAGCAACA